>NC_059473.1:98706331-99328362 GCF_018139145.2 Gymnogyps californianus
ATAAAACCTACTGTATTGTAATCTCTGATAATTTGATGTTGCCTTATTCTCTTAAGTACAATAGTGAAAAAAACCCTATTCACTTTCTTTATGTGGAAGTGTATATACTTTATATGCTTTGTTAGCCATTTTTGTCAAGAAGGGGAATCCTAATATAATTAGGAAGCAATTTTTTACTTCTGATAGTCTTTGTCAACCTTCCTATACTTACAAAAAATCCATTTTTTTATTTTTTAACCAGAGGGACCAGAACAGGAAGTAGTCTTCAACATACAGTCACACAGTGTCCATGCATCACTTTGAAGTGGTTTGTATTAATTTCTTGCTAGTACATGTGTTCTGGTTTAAGAATGCTGCTTCTATGGGATTTGTGAAAGTTAAACTTCAAAATGTTACTCTTATGTTTGAAATATGTGTCTTTATGTATCAACTAATATAAACATTACTGAAGACTAAATAAAAATAATGATTCTTAATGTGCTTGTCTTTTGCAGACACTTAACTTCCTTGGTCCCTCTAGACAGAAGTCAGTTGTCCCTGACATTTATGTGGGTCTTTTGTATCATAACACGAGGGTGAAAAAAACCCAAACAATTGTGTACTGGAAAGAAATATCAGAATCTGAATTTGTTTAAGTATCAGTTGGATGTAGTTTCACTGTAGTTTCACTGTGTTTATGTGGACTAACCGTATTTTAAATTTGAATGGAATTAGGGGGATTTTATATAGATATTGATGTCATGTCCGTTACTAGTCTATCTGTATGGAATTAACTTACACAGTTAAGGGTTTTCTGGTTAGATCTTTGATTTGCTGATATTAACTGTAGCTTTTTGTGGTGGAATTTCTGAAGGCTGTATTTATGCCCGTGTCATGCCAATGTTTAAAAAGGTGAAATGACTATGACCGGGTTAGACTGTCATCTGATAGAAAACGCATACATGACTAAGCTGATTAAAACAAAAAATAATGAAAGGATAAGAATGTAATTAATGCAAATCCATGTAGTTCTAGCTATTGTAAAGAAAGCTGACTTAATGCTTTGACAAGATTACAAGATTGGCATAAAAGTAGCTGCATAGCTGTAACACTAAATGTTCGTGTTTTCGAACAGTTTTAGCAAAGGAGTGTAATCAAAGATCACTAAAAAAACAAGTGTGACTGATGCAAAGACTGATGAATAGCAAGTAACAATGATGTCGATGTAGTTCTGCAGAGTAATCTAGATTGTTTAGTAACTCGTGTTCACTCAAAAATGTGTTTTAGTATGGATGCTTGCAAAGTCATACAGCTAGAACCAGGAACACAAGCAAGATTTATAAGTTTTTAAGAATGCTTCTGTTACTCTAAAAAGAATCCAGGGATTATAATGGACAGGTAAGTCAATATGAAATCCCAGGGCAGTGCTGTGGTAACAGTAAATATGATCCTTACGTGATCCTTAGATATATAACATGAAATTGTGGGAAGGAGTAGAGGGATTTTTATTTTTAAATAGCATCGATACTAACTATTGAAATACCATATGCAGTTCTGTTGACCACAGACCTCTCAAGTTACCTTATTTTCTGATATAAGAAAAATGCCAATGCGTCTGGAGCCTGTGTGTGGCATTTTTCACGTGCCCTATTACCTACTCCTTCCTTTACACTTACTGCTCCTACTCTTAGCCCTTTTTCTCCTCCCTCTTCAGATTAGGTGCAGTGCCATGGTGTCTCTCAGATTCTGTGATCTTTTGGTTTTCTGGTGAACAGGGTAATGGAGTGGAAGAGACTGCAGGACAGTGTCAATTGTTTCTGTAAAATTTGTGTTTGAGATGTAGTAGGTCCACAGCCATGTCTTAGAAGAGATAGTGACTTATTGGTGAGAATGCAAAGCTGCAAAAAATATTCAGAGACTGGAAACAGTGAGACATGTAAAGGACTCTCCCTATTTAACTAAAAAAGTAGATTCAATGGTATCTCACAAGGAGAAAATACATGTTTCTAAAGGTTTCTTAATTTGAAGAGTAAGGTGGAGTGGATGATAAAAGCCTGACAAAGTCACATGCTCTGACAAATATGTTACTGGCTTCAGTACAGGAATCACTGGGTGAAATTTCATACACTGTGATGCAAAGGAGATCATAAACTACAAAATACAGGTTTGCACATCTTGAGGTAAGAATTTAATGGGAAAAGAAGGCTTTTAATAGAAGATCCTTTGAGTTTTTTTAGCTAGTTCAAACTCCTCATGGTATTTATATCGCAATGCAGGTGTGTAATTCCTTAAATTTTGTCTTGCCTGGAAATTCTGCTTTTAATATTTCTAAAGTTCATTAATAGTTATAATTTAACTGAGTGCTTCTTTATGTTTTTCCACTGATTATAATTTCTTTGTGTATATGAAATTCTTCTAAATTACTTAGTTTCTTGCTCTTGTCAGTTTTTACTATGTCAGCTTCATTTCTGTGGCTTGGTATCGTTTATTCCCCCCTCTAGCATATTTTCCTCTTTATTGTTTGATGAATATCTTCAGTCAAAATCTGTTTTCAAACTGCTTCCTTTTGTTCAGTCCTTTAAAAAGTCTCATGATTGTTAAACGTTAGTTCGTTTCTCTCCTATGTCCAAGTTTTGCTCAATAGCACCGTCAGGAAGCCTGTTCTATTTCCATGGCCTGGGCTCGCATGGTCACAGCATACATTCGAGCCCTCTACTGCTGCCATATAGCGCCTAAGGAACACTGTTGTAGCAGAAGATTGATGGAACAGACCTGTGCTCTGTGTGAGAGGGGGGGAATCCTTCTGCTATGGAAATTTCTGTGCTGATGGTGGTTTTGAGTGGAACGAAGTGGTTGAAGAGTGATACAGAATTAAGCTTATTGTAGGAAATTTATGTGTGTTGCTCTAGCACATTATCAAAACTGAAAGACATTACAGTGGATTCTTCATATTTGGTTTCTTTGGCCATGCATATTTATAAAAAATACTCTGGATTCATTACGAGGATTTAGCACAGACCTTTCCACGCATACATGGGCGTAAATGGGCACTTCATATACAAGGCGTGGTATGCTAAAGGTTTCTGATATAGCATCATGATCTTGGGCTAGATCTTGTCTATATGCTTTAGTGATAATGAGAGTTGTTTTCCATTTTCAGCTCCTAAAACTGCTTCTGGTTTTGGAAGAGAAGGTCATTTCAGTTTCTTTCTGGAACTCTGATAATATGCATTGGCCGTGGACTGGTTAGAGGGAGTAGAGAACTACTACTGATACTTCACAAATACAACCAAACATTGTGAAGCCCTTTTTCAGTTGTTTGTTGGGAAAATTCAGTGAATTCCTCGTGTTGCTTCTGTCTGTTGACTAAAAGAATTGTCTCTGTAATGGACTTTATGCCCAGTATGTGTTAAAACTTCAGAGACCTGCTTAAAGAAGGATTTTTCATGACTGAAGAAGTCATGATCTTTTATAGGCGCATGCTGTAATTGTCACTCAGCAGGTTTAACATTCATAACTGGCACTTAGGCAACATGTAATCCAAGTAGATGGTATTTAAGTATTACAGGACTAATCCTGAAGATGAATAGTTTCAAAAAAAAATTGCACAATATTGCTCAGAAGTAAGTTTTCTGTTGTTATGCACTTTTACAACATGTCTACTTATTTATTCCTGTTGAAGTAGATTAAGCCTATGCATTAGGAAAGCTGGGCCTTTTTGGTTTCATTTAGGTTAGATTTTCTCCAAACACTCTTTTTGGAACTGTCCAATGGTCTGACATTCTGGATATATCATGGCGTTTATCTCAGCAAGTTTTTCGAGCTGACAGCCTGGGAATATTTTCTCAAGACCTGTTAGGGGGTAAATCAGAGCCTAGCCATAGGGATAACGAACAGAGCTTTAGTGCTAATAGTGCTTTCCATATTTTCTATGACTCTGTATGTAGGAAATTGTGGCATAAAGATCCTATACATCTGCTGTTACAAAACTACAATCTAATTCTGATTTTTTTGTTACTGTCTTTCAACAATGCTGCTCATGAAGACTGCTAAACTGGTACTTTAATAATAATATCTTTGACATTTTAATGGAGATTACAAGAGCACACAGCAATTACAAGGACACGTAACTATTCCCTTTTGAAAAGTTTTTTTGGATGAGTGTGAAAATTCATTTATGTTTTTGGTCTAAAATGTTAACAGATTTTATTGCCTTGTGCTGTTAGTGCTGCAGCCAGAACTAAACAGTGATGTCTTTGGTCAGTCTGTTCAGATTACTGCAGCTATCAGTCACTCATTGCCTGTTCAGCATCCTCTCCACACTGCTCTTGATTTTTTCCCCTCCGTTGCTAGGGAGGAATGTTCCTTGATTTTTCTGAGGTTTTTTGTGCAGCAAAATATCAACAAATTATGGAGACAGGAAAACTTTACAGGTCCACTTGTATAAGTTACTATATTCTTTTGTCAACTGATACGCTGTACTGTCACTAGACTCAAAGTTTGTCTTGTCATTTACTGTTGGAATTTCATTATTGTTAAAAATTGTTGCCTTTGTTTTTAATTCTGGGATTTGTATTGAAAGATAGAAGCCAAAGCTGGCACAGAAGCTCTATTGCAGTTTTATTCCATGCTCAAATACAAGCTTATACCATTAAATGACAATTACAATTATTATACAAGAAGGAAATTTAGAACACGTTATATAAAATATAAATTATGATATTTTCTTGTTAGGCATACATTTCCTTTTGTCACTTCTTTGCTTAGTGAACATTTCTCTTTTGTATAGTACCATAATTGTCAGTGTATTGGAAAAGATATACCTGTATTCAATTTAACAGGAAAAACAAATCACTTGGAAACCAAAATATGTGTAATCTTCTGATCCAAAGCTCACAAACACAGAGAGATTAGCTAGTATTACTTTAAATGGAGAAAATCATGTGTATTTAAAAATCAAGATGGAAGCTGTAAGCCAATGCAAGGAAAAGATCAGTAATTTTCTGCACCTTCCCCCCCCCAAAAAAAATTAGCAGCTTTTCTATTCCATTTTAAACAAGAAAGTGTCTTAGAACTATCAGCCTCCATGATCTGGTGCTGAGATTATTTTTGATCCTTAATTTCCTTTGCCTTTTGCTCGAGTAAACTGGTTCAGCAAATCAAAAATATGCTAAGTCTTTGTTATAAAAAAGGACTTTTGTTTGGTCTTGCGGTGGGTAGGGTGTATCAGGCTATCAATAAACATGCGCTTTTTGCAACACTGACATTCAAATGGCGTTGTAGGTCTTAAGCTATTTTGCTTTCAATCTGCCAGATGAACTCTGCACCAGCCTTTGCTATGTGTGTAATTAAATTGTCTTTACCCAG
Organism: Gymnogyps californianus; assembly: GCF_018139145.2. Lineage (NCBI taxonomy): Eukaryota > Metazoa > Chordata > Aves > Accipitriformes > Cathartidae > Gymnogyps > Gymnogyps californianus. The sequence continues at coordinate 98,711,678 of NC_059473.1, forward strand.
GGCTTGCACAGTCAGAATATTACTTTGGCCAGCAGTCATGTAAGACTGTTGGCCAAAATAATACATACCGAACTAATAGTAGGGACCTGTACCCCATTGAGAAGATGATGACTGAATACATTGTACTTTGCTTGTGCAAGTTTCTTTATGCAGAAAGGCCTCCCTTGTACCCCTAGTGCCATGCACCTTTTTAAATTTTTCAAACTAGTAGTTCTGAACCTGCAGTCAAGCCCAAAACCAGGGAGTGTAATATTGTTGCAGTTGACATGTTCGTATGTGTTCTCAGCAATGCAAGCTGTAGGCATATGCATCTCAGCAATAATCCTGTTTTCTGAAACAGCTATTACTTCAACATGTTTCTGATGCCATGCAGGTAACTTTTTTTTAATAAGTAGAGTTAGCATCTCCCCACCAAGAAGAGTGGGACGCATTTGTTTCTGCATCTGTTTAGATGCAAAATTCTGGAGCCACTGCAATTGTTCCCTGTCTGAGTTTAAATGTTCCCATTGTAGAGTTGCACAATTCCTGCCTGAAACACTTGTGTATGCTTGGGGATAGAGTAACAATTGCAGCAGTTTCCATGGCTGTCCAGTTTGTCATTAAAATATTATGGTAGTCATTTCTTTGATTTTCAGCATCTTCTTGCATTCCAAAGGCATGTCCAAAAAGCATGAAGCATCACATGGATGTCTCCATCATAACATAAACCCTTAGAATTGGGGGCAGCACATTTAATGTGTCTGTGATACAAATGGAGAATAGTAAGAACTATAGGGCCCAGAAGTACCCCACGTGTGTGTGGCGGCAAGCTAAACTAACTACTGTCCTTAGAGCCATAAAGGAAAAGTAATCCGTTTGCTTTGTTCCTAGAGACACGCCACTCAGAAGGGCACTGGGTAAACTGGGATATACCGTCATAACCATTGGAGTAAGCAAATGCACCAGTGAGTATTCAGGATATACTTGGTTTATGGAATTGTAGATAATCAGAGGTAGTTTGGATTGAGGTTGCCTGAGTAGATTTGAAAATACTCTGTCCTGTGGACACACCCACTGTGGGTAATCATATATAGTGAAACTCACGTCCTTGAAGCTGGCCTTTGGAAGGGAGGGAAGAGGAGGAGAAAGGCATGGAGCTAAGTGCTAAGTCTTACTAAATAGGTCACAACAAGTAATTCAGAAAGTCTAACAATATTTGCAATGACAGAAAAGGGTGAAGTAGCGCTTCGAGATGCCAATAGAGCCGGTATTTCCTGCAGACTCTCTCTGAGACACTTTTGAAAGATTTCAGTACACCAAAAGAAACTCGATGCGAAGTCCTCCTAGTTAGTAGAAAATTCTTAGCATACAGACAAGATGAATGTAAAACTGACAATTTTTTTCTGCAGTACTTTAGAATAACTAAAGCTTAGAAGCAGACTCTTACATTTTCACTACACAAAGTATACTTTTTAAAGAAACCAGATTCTAACATTTACTGACATCTTTCTGGTAGCTTGTCATTTTATTAGAAATTCCAGTTTTTAAATAAACTCCATTGTAGAAAACATCATAAAATTCCAAAACTTCTAATATCTGAACATCAAGATACATTCCAAGATTTAATTTTATTTAATCATTTGAAAGCAAGCAAGAAACAGTCTGGAGGCATTTTCAAAACTCTGGGCAATGTGATATCAGAATTGTGTAGACACCGTTCCTAAGAATTGACGCTACAAACTGTGGAGAGAACCTCTGAAAACAAGCACGTTACGCTGCTCAGTGGATGCAAACAAAAGCCTGAAAACCTCTGCTGTCTATGTTGTTGGGCTCATAAGGCAGTTCTCTGAACCATACGTTTTCTGAAGCCTCTCAACCTGTTAGTGATTCAGTAAGTCTGGACTTGAACAGAAGCTTTTAGAACCAAGCACTGTCTGTGCAAGATAAAAGCTACCAATCTCTCTGTGATTTGACTAAAATACAATGAAAGGTAATGCAGGAATCATTACTTTTTTTGAAGGTACCATTGTGAATACAACTGGCCATAAATACTTTTCCACTGCTCATATTTTGGGGCTTTTTTACTATGCTATTTTCCATTTTTATGTACTTTGACTATCCTTGTTTAGGAAAGAACAAGACCCTATTTTAGTCATCTTTTAGAAAATAGCCTGAAGCCTTTATTCAGGTTTTACTCTGCTTTATTCAGGCACATTCTCACACATGAAACTAATTTTGCAAACAAATAAATATGACTTCATCTCTGATTAAGAGCTGAGCAAAAGGTAAGTTTTGTCTTTGGAAGTTGGCCTTTAGTTTAAAAGATTACTTTTCAAAAGCATCTAAATTATCTGAGAGCATAAGTCACGATTTCCGAGGCAATAGTCACTTGGGGATGCCCAACTTTAGATGGTTCCAGCATAAGGGAATTGACACCCTTAATTAGATGTTACGGATTCCTGTTCAAAACACGAGAAGAACTAGGAGACTAAGAACAGAGTCAGTAGGAGTCAGCACAGCTCACTGGGAGATACAGCAGACAAAAAATGTAGAGGAGAGGAATAAAACTTAAATGACTCGGCCAACTCTTGGGGGATGAGGCTGACTTTCTTTAGTCTGGCTGCAATCAAAGGAAGAAAACGGGCAAACATGGGGGTAAAAGTGCTTGAACATAACCATGAAACTAATATTTTTAAAAAGTAAAACATTTAAAAAACATACTATAGCTTCTAAGAAAACTTACTAAAAATGCTGATTAGTTAAGAAAAAGGAAGAGGTATCAGTACAGCCTGCAGGTGAAAAAAATTGTCAGCAAAGTAAGTGGCTACTCGAGTCAATTCGTAAATACATTTCAGCCTGTGCAGCACTGTCAGGATAACACTGCTTGAAACAAATTAGTGTTTTCGTTTATCTCCTTATCCATCATAGTCATGAACATAAAAAAAAGAAGTTCCTACCTATAATTTTCTCATTCACACACTGCCTCACTCAAATCCATTCATTCTCTAGAAACTAAAGCAGCATGCATTCTTCATTATTACAATTATGTAACAACTACTTTTGTGTAGTGCTTTCTCTACTTGCAGTACAAGTTCTTTATTTTCAAGGGTTTTCACTTACCTGTGTTTGACAACCCTTCCTTTTGCTTTTTCTCTGCTGGTGTTATAGGGACCAATGAATAGTAACAATATTGTTTTCTTCATCGTATTTGCCACAAGACTACATATTTATTTTTTCTTTATTCCTGTGATCTCAGTCCTGTATCTTGTGCACCAGGCTACCTCAATCTTCTTTAGAACATTATTCAAGGATTGCAGTTTTCAACCTCAGAAGCAGAGGTGAAAATTTATTACTTTATTTCCCCCTGCTGAATGGTCAGGAACACAGTTTTATATTTAGTCTTAGGGATCAGTTGGTTTTCCTCTCCCTTATGCTCTATATTTCTCCTATACTGTCTTTATCAAGTTCCCCTGACCTGAGCTGTCCATTCCTGCCTACATATTTGTATGCTTTCCTTATGTTCTGTCTTCTGCCATGTTACTATATGGCAAAAATGGTGTAAAATGTTGTCTTTGAAGTAACTGTCATTGCTTTAAGAGAGTGAATTACAAGAAATTTCATTAATCTGGTGTTGCATTAGATAAGATATAATGTAAAACAGGAAACAAAATGATAAATACAGAAAACCCTAGTCAGAGGACTGACTTGTAATGCAGCAAATTTATTAATTGGTATTCACACAAATTCAGACATTTAACTCAAGCTAAATCAGAATAATTTCCCTTCAAATGGAAAAACAGACACCTAACTTTGGGCTGCGGCTCGTTTAGAAACCTACTGTAGTAGGATACATCCCGCTTAACTTTTGTGACCATGAGTTAGGTGTCAAATGTGAGTTAGTGGTCTAGGCTTCCTCTATAATTCATATATAGAGAGAAGCCCTTCTAGAGGGTAATTAATCCTGTTCTGAAACAAATGTTTAAGATGGGATAAGTTGCTTTTCAGCAGTATTTCTCTTGACTGTAGAGAAAGAATGAACAATTAGAGTAAGCACCTACATTTCAAACTGGTCACAGGAGGTAACATGAATCCCGTCCCCCATGGGCAACTTAAGGTGGATGATTATATGAACTCCCCCATAGTTTATCACAGACTCACAGAGTGGTTGAGGTTAGAATGGACCTCTGGAGATCATCTTGCTCAAGCAGGGCTACCTAGAACTGATTGCCCAGATCCATGTCCAGACGGCTTTTAAATATCTCCAAGGATGGAGACTCAACAACCTCTCTGGGCAACCTGTGCCAGTGCTCGGTCACCCTCACAGTAAAAAAGTGTTTCCTGATGTTCGGACGGCACCTCCTACGTTTCAGTGTGTGCCCTTCGCCTCTGGTCCTGTCACGGCGCACCACTGTAAAGAGCCTGGCTCCGTTTTCTTTACACCCTCCCTTCAGGTATTTATGTGCATTGATGAGATCCCCCTGAGCCTTCTCTTCTCCAGGCTGAGCAGTCCCAGCTCTCAGCCTGTCCTCATATGAGAGGTGCTCCAATCCCTGAACTCTGATTTGGCTCCTTATCCCCAGGCAGAGCTCCATGCACTCCAGCTGCTCTCTCATATAAAGGGCAATTCCCCCTCCTTGTCTTCCTAGCCTGTCCTTCCTAAAGAGCTGGTCTCCCTCCATTCCATATGCCTCCTTAGTATTCAAATGCCTAATTTTTTAAATGAAATTATAGGATTGGCAAGAAATGTAAGACTACTTAACAGCACACAGTTTCTGATACTAAATTCTGGTATTTCCACATCTATCTAATTATAGTCCTATTTGTAGCACTCCTTAGCTTTGTGTTAGTATTTATTCATGCTAAAGCGTACACATTCAGTGAGTGAAACTGTGCGTAATATTTTAAATGAGTGGCCATAAATATTAAAAAGATTTTTCCCTTTTAACTGTAATAGTAGATAATGTCTCAAGCAAAAATAAATCTAAAAGTAAAGGGAAAATTCTAAAATTACATTGTAATGCCCTGAATGCATCTAATGCTCACCATCCTGTAGCATTTAATATAACGATATGCAAACAATAACCATACTGAAGTGAAGCTGCTTCTTTGCATTGTAAGTCTCCCGAACAACTTGTGATAGGAAGAAAATAAACCACCTTTGTGTTCTGTTGAAACTGTAGAATTTATGTGGGATTGGGTGTAATGCCAAAAGTGGTACTCCAAGTCTTGCCAATCTAGAGTGACATGGACTCTCCTTACCAATGGCTTTAGCATATCACTCATCTGAAAAAAGTACCCCGTCAATATCTAAAACCATGCTAGGTGTCTGGCTTAGTTCTGACTCAGAGGAAGAAATATCTTCTGAGTCATCAGTATCTGTTCGCATACTCTGCCTGATGTTTTACTTTGAGTTGTGCTATGTACCAAACAGACCTTAATCCACTTAGTTTGTGAAAACCAATAGAATTGCAGCACACTCAAATATGACTATTAATAAATATATTCAGTCAGTTGACACAATACATCTACTATTCCACAGGACATGATTTTCTACCTTTCTTCTGCAAGATTTCAATACATTCTCTTAACTCATCATCGTGAAGTTGAACAGTGATACTGTATTTAGAGTATCGAGTTAAAATGACAGGTAGAGTACTTGCAAGCCCTAAGAACGTATGTCCATATTTTGAATTATGCAGCTGAATCTAAATTTCTTATATTTCAAATGGACTTGTAATCTTTAAGCCTGTGGGAGAAATTTCTGCTTTTGCTAAGATTAAAACCAGTCTGATCCCTTCTGAGGGACAGAAGATCAGAGAAAAACGGAGCTAGCTAAGAACCTCAGGAAGTCACCCAGTCCATTTTCCTGTCCCAAAGAGTTATGGATCAGTGCATGTCACTCCTGACAGATGCTTTTCTTATCTGTTCTCACTGTGCTCCAATATTTGGGATACTACAACCTCTTAGACATCTGTTTTAGTTCTTTGTTATCGTTACCTTGAAAACATTTAGAAACCATAAGGAACAGAAACCATCATAATTTCATTTTTACAGCATTAAAAGGTGCATTTGACCTGAAATGATTTATGCACTTTTAAGAAAAAACAAAATAAATGAAGGGCCTCACATGGTTTCCAAATACAACTATGTTACGGTATTGGCCTAATACTGCAGGGTCAGGGTACTTGTTAAGGACTACAAGACCTTAAATTTAATCCTCTCTTCCATCTTCGGGGATTTGAGCCTGCATCTCTCAGAAGACTCCTTAATCCTCAGACTGTACCGCATCTTCAGTATATAGTGAGTGACTAGGGCCTCTCGATCTCTCCTGTTACTCTTCCACTCCCTAAGAAGATGTAAAAACCTTTGCTGAAACACATGTGCTATACATATTAGTTAAGTGTCTACCTTCTTACTCCTTTGGTCTCTGACTCACTGATTATTTATGCTTTATATCCATAGTGGAACAATATCATTGGTGGTCCAGGATGGTCCAGGATGGTCCAGGATAGACCAGTGATTAAACAAACAGGATTTTAAGTTAGGTCTGTTTGTTTCTGGATAATGGTTTAAACAGAAGTCTCAGACATTCCAGGATAGTGCATTGACAACTAGTAATTTATTTCTTATTGCTGGATTTAAAAGAGCAAGGAGGTATAGTGTATTTCAAACATATTTTAAGCAATTCAGCATAATATAAGACTGAACACTAAAAGGCTGGCAGTGAGATTAATGTCAATTTAGAAGGGACAAATCCCTAGACTGTCGGCTTAATGAAGCTCTGTGCTGTGAATATACTTGACCTGAACTATGGACATAACTTTAGTTAGTGTGACACAAAAAGAGGAATTTGGATTCTGGTTACTGCCTTCTGGTGGGGGCGTTCAGCCAAATTGAATCCTTGTCTTCTGCTGCTTATCTGAAAGGTGCAATAGCTCAGTCTTTAAACATTCATTTAAAAATATGGTTTCAACCATACATGGTGTCGAAATAAAAGCTTTCAGGTATGATTTTGAACAAAGAGTTTACATTTGTCATGCCTTTTAACATGAAATACAGGCCTTAGGAAGCACCATTTTCCACACATTTTAATGCCTGTAATACATGATGTTTGTTGATCAGTAATGTCTGAGATCTACCTGTAATTTGGGAGGGAGGTCCAATAATCCAAAATAAAGTTTACTTTATTTATGTAAACAGTTTTTCTGCTCACTGGACAAAATATATGGTAACTTCTGATTTTTGCATTAAGGCCTTTCTAAATTTGAAATATAATTTTAAAAAAGTTTAAGTATTAATAGTTAAATTTATGTTTTTAATGTCTCTTTGTCAAAGTTCTTCTGCTGGACTAAACAGTGTAAGGAAGACTTTGCTAATGCCCTCCTTCCTGTTGGTAGTAGTTAGTCATCTGGTTAAAAACAGAGGCTTGCTGCATAGGTGCCTTGGTTTTCAATGAATATTCCCCTAACTTATAAGGGCTATAACTGATCTTTTAAAATATATTTCCAAATATAGTTAAATATTTTAAATATTAAATTAATTTTCTTTTCCCTGTTTACATTTCATTTTAAACTTACTACATTTTTTTGCCAGATCTGTTTTCATTTGCATTTACTGTTTTGAGGTCTGGGATGTCTGCTTCAGCCCTGTGTTCTTCTGTGCATTTTGTGCCGACTTTACCTTGCTAATAATAGGGTTATTTATGAAAGTAAGCCAGACATGGTAAGTAGGAAAAAAAAGAGGAAATCCAGTAGCAATAATTTCCTTGCAGTCTTAGATATGGATGACATGGCCTGCCAAAAGCAAATCTTTTCAGTTTGGGTTTTCTCACTCAGAAGGAGGACAATGGAAGGAACCTAATACTTCACAGCACTTCAGACACAGCTTTGGTCATTTTATAGAGCAACTAATGGACTGTCTGCCTAAATCATTGCTGGAGTGCTATAGGTTTAGGTTTCTTCTGAAATTAAGCAAACCCAGTTCCTCCAGTCTTTTGCTCCAGAGTACATATTTTGCCTCTTATCCTGCTCCAGTTGGTCCAACTCCTTTCTTGAAGTTAGATGCCTGAAACAGGATGCAGTACTCAATCCAAGCATCTATCTGTGTCTGTGGGAGTAGAAATGCTACTTCATATTGCATTGTCTGCAACACTGTTGTTTATGCATCCCAGTATGGCTTATTTTTTCACAATAGTAAGACAGTGTTGATTCACCTTGGCTTATGAACCACAGTGACTCCCAAATTCTTTTTTGAGGAAATCCTGCCTGGTCATCTGGCAGTTGTACTTTTGGTAAGCCCTAAACAGAATAGTACTTTGAACTTGTCTTCTTTTTTTATTGCATTGATCTTTTCTCCAATTTGTTCAAGCATCCAAATTCTAATTCTGTCATTCAGACTGCTTATGTACTCTCCAAAACCTAATATAAAATACAACTGTAATAAATTACTCTTTTATTTGATAATCTAATTTAATGATTACACATATTGAGTAGTACCAGATGTGAGGAAAATTTCTGTGGTTTTATACTCAATCATCCCTCCCTTTTTGACAATGAACTATTAATTTTAAATTTTCTTTAAAAAAATAGTTAAAATAGTTTCCCAAGTGCTTTTGCACCCATCTTACTTTAGCTTCATCAAGATATTTTTATTTGATTGCTTGAAATATAGTCTCATGGAAGTTTCAAAAAACTTTTTGCAAGTTAATACATATGATCTTTTCTGTTTCTCTCCTATCTGCAAGGCCTATTGCCTGGCTTAGAAGGAGATTAAATTAGTTTAATGCAAAGGATTCCCTACAAATCTCTTAGGCTCTCCCTTAAAGAACTTCAAATTGTTTGGTTGTTTATTGCAGTATTTTTCTGAGAATTGCAGTTGGCTGACTAGTTTGTAAGTTCCTAATTCCCTCTCTGCCTCCTTTTAAAATGTGTTGTAATTCTTTCTGGAACCTTATTTACCGCCTACAAGATAGCGTGTCAGTTAGAAAATTCTCTAGAAAACAGAAAACATGGGTTTGAGGTTGAAGACAAATTTTAAACCCAAGACAGTCCTTCCCTTAGCAGTGTGTTAACCTCAAGGCAGTTATGCAGAAACCATTCTATTGCAGTCTAGAAGGAAAGGAATAAATCCGGATCCAGCCTACTTTCAAGCAAGAATTCATGACTGTGGATCACGAGTGGACAGGAATGCCTTACTGTTGTCTGGCATTACATGCAACATTTCTGGAGAGGATGGATTTCAGACATGTCACTATCGTTGGGATTTTTTATTGTCTGGGCAGCAGAGTATCAAATTTTTGTGTTGTCATTCTAAGTCACTTGCATACTGCTATGTGCTATATATGTCATATGGATGCCAAATCCTCAGTTTTGAAACCTGCTCCTGGGACCAAGTGTTTAAATATTTTTATTGGGTCTATTTTCAGATCATCTTTGAATAGAGGATGCAATGTGATTTTAGGCTAAGGGTTTCCAGCTGAAAATACCAAGGGCAGGGAGGGCACAGGAGCAAACTGTATTGGAAAGATAGGTACTGTTCAGTCTTAGGAGCAGACCTGATAGACCCTATGTTGAGGTTTCTGAGGGATGAACTGTCTGACTGTAGGCTTACTGGATTTTGCTGCCTTTTTGCAAGGTTAATAGCATCTGTCTCAAAAAAAAGTCAAAGAGGAAGAAGAGTACATGTGTAGGGCAATTCCCTTGCAAGGGGAATCTTATCTCTTTAAAAGCTCCCAAAGCTACCGATATGCTGTTTGGCAGAAGTCCAACATTTTTCTGTTGTTGGTTGACGAGAAGCTCAACATGACCTGGCAGTGTGTGCTTGCAGCCCAGAAAGCCAACCGTATCCTGGGCTGCATCAAAAGAAGCGTGACCAGCAGGTCGAGGGAGGTGATTCTCTCCCTCTGCTCTCATGAGACCCCACCTGCAGTACTGCATCCAGCTCTGGGGCTCCCAACACAAGAAGGACATGGTCCTGTTGGAGCGAGTCCAGAGGAGGGCCATGAAGATGATCAGAGGGCTCCTGTGAAGACAGGCCGAGAGAGTTGGGGTTGTTCAGCCTGGAGAAGAGAAGGCTTCAGGGAGACCTTATAGCAGCCTTCCAGTGCCTAAAGGGGGCCTACAAGAAAGCCGGAGAGGGACTTTTTACAAGGGCATGTCGTGATAGGACAAGGGGTAATGGCTTTAAACTGCAAGAGGGTGGATTTAGATTAGATGTAAGGAAGGAGTTCTTCCCTGTGAGGGTGGTGAGGCACTGGAACAGGCTGCCCAGAGAGGTTGTGGATGCCCCATCGCTGGAAGTGTTCAAGGCCAGGTTGGATGGGGCTTTGAGCAACCTGCTCTAATGGAAGGTGTCCCGGCCCATGGCAGGGGGTTGGAACTAGATGATCTTTAAGGTCACTTCCAGCCCAAACCATTCTATGATTCTATGATTTTTAAGATCATTGCTTCCTATACAAATTGTTCTTTGTCCCACAGATCTTGGCCAGACAAAGTCTAATTTGATAGAGCATTTCCTCAGGCAGGCCAGATCACATGGGCTGTGGGCCAACAGCTGTAGCTAGTAGGTCCTCTTTGTACTACTGCTGCCATTGAGTGCGTTGGGTACCTCCTAACTGCCGTAGTGACATCATGTGCTCCTTTGGCCTCATCTCACCAAACTTTCTGTTCTCGTGTCAGTGCCAGGCAGAAATGTTACCTGAAGAAATGTGAAGGAGTGGTAGTGTGGGAAAAAAATAAGGAAAATTATTTTTAATCTCAACTATTCTTTTGATCAACCTACCATTACTGGACTCCACTTTAATACTGTGTTATGAATCATTTCCACAAAATCCTGAAGAAGAGAAAAAGGACATAGTTCATTTCTAAAGCACACAGGGCACTCAGGTGCTTTGACTCTATTCATTTCAGCAGTACAAACGATAATTAGACCCCAGCAAAAAGATAGGTTACTTCCCACTACTGGTTCCTTCCATCTTGTTTGCAACCTGTTTTTGCACAGAGCACCACAGCTATTTATGAACTGCAAGTGGGAGCTAAGAATAGGAAGAGCTTTGTGTTCATATAAAGACAGTGTCAGGAGAGCAATACTTCAGCTAAATTGGGATGGCCTCTACAAAGCCCTATTTTTATGATTGTAATACTACTGGTATTTTGAGGACTGAAGTCTCCCAGACACAGGCCCAGCTTCATGTGATTTATCTCTTCTTACATATAAAAATAAACCAAGTTATGTTAAAAAGCCATTTTTTTGAGTAACGCAAAGCTGAGTAAAGCTTTCTGGCCTTTAATTTTAGCTATATGAAATTAGTCAATAGGACAGGCTGTTCACCAGAAAATACAAGCAGTTTACCCGAGAAGGCCAAAAGGTGGTTGTTACAATACTGAGTTATTTTGAGGAGGGGGTAGGGACGTGGATGGGACAGGTAGATGCATGCAGGGAAAAAGCGTGCCTTCCAAAGACCTTGCAGTGGTAGAAAATGCAGTACAGTTCTAGCAGGTCTGCATGCGCCTGCAAATGATCATCTCTGATACTATTTTTCTGTTTCTCATTTCTTTTGTTCTAGGTAAAGACACTGCACAAGGGAGTGGGGAACCTCAAATTTCCAATCTTGCTTACTCTTTGCAAGGGAAGTATCATTCCAAAACTTTCTAGAAGAAAATTCTTCTCTAGCTCATTTGCCACTAAGAGATATGGTATTTGATTTGGAGCAATTTGGCCTGGAATTATTACCTGGCAAATGCTGGCTTTTAAGAGGAAGGGGAAAAAAAAAAGATAAAAGCTTTTTTCACTGGCTTTGGATGCACTGGGATGAAATGCTGTAGAAATACGAGCTAGAAGCAAATTGACTTAGTGTCAGTTTGAGCTCCTACCAAACTATTAGTTTCTGTTACTAGAACAGAAACCTGCAACCCAGTGCACCACCTGCTTTTGCCAAATAAATGTTACAGAACTATATATTAAAAGATACACATTTTTAGATTTTCTAAAGAAAAAATTATTTAAATTAGTCAAAACTCTTCTTTTTGATACTTGCTTCTCATTTGAACGTAGCAACAAAATAATAGTAGGACATGTTTGATTCCCTTCTTAAGATTATGGAAAAGGAGTTTGCAGTTTTGACTTATAACCTTCTGGAACTGGAATTAAAAGCAATGCATTACTGCTCAGTTCATGGGTAAAATACCTTTTAAACCTACTGTTCATATTCATTCAACACAAATGTCTTTGGAGGCAATGGGGAATGAGTCAGTACCAGAGTTGTTACTGTTTTTAACGCTTCCATGGATATGACTAGGAAAACATAGTTAAGAAAATGATAGCTTCTCAATTTCTGCAAAAGGACATTTAAGAATGATGGGACTTATACAGCACTTTAAAAATGTAAAACAAGTATAGACAACTCCAAGTTAGTAATTGCCAGTTGCCTTTTGTCACTGTCTAGAGATTTGGAGATCTGAGACAAGAAAGGCAGAGGGAGATATTCAATTCAGCTGTCCAGCTTGTTAAAAGAAATAATAGAAAAGTAGAACAATGACATGAAGTTAAAGAAAAAGTGGGTAAACTTCCTTTTTGATATACATGAGTATTAGATAAACTTATATAATTACCAAATAAAACGAATAATGTTGCTATCTGATATTTGCAAGTAAATTATACAACTTTACAAATATTGGTATTCACAGAGAACTGGTTTTACTCCAATACATATTTAAAGAAGGATTTTTAGTTGTTAATATTGCTAATATTTCATGAATAGGGGAAAGGCTAGATTAATTAGCTAACTTTCTTATTGAGATTTTTTAATCACTGTGGTTGTACTAAAAGAAACAACTATGCGTGTAAAAATGTCTTGTTGAAACTAACCATCTTTCTTCTTTGGTAAAGGGAAATCTGGTCTATTATTTAACATCCTGAAGCTACAAATAGAGAAAGTATTCTAACAGCTCAGCGATTTTTTCATGTATTTATGCTGTTTACGTGCTTAAATGCTAATGTAGGTCAGCGATCTGTAGCAAAGGCGTCCTAAACCTTTGTTAGTGGCTGGAAAAGCCTAGAATCCAAATACACCGGCTTTTTGGACCCAATGTCCATAATCAAATGCAAGTCTTCCTACCGGCCTTTAGGGGCACTGAAGTGAAGTACTGACAGTTTATGAACTTGTTGCACAAGTTAGCTTCAAGTTAGCTTTCATGTACCAGTGCTTGTACACGTGTTGTATTCCTCTTCCTTACTACTATGTAAGGTCTCCGTGCCTCTGGATAAGGCTGAGGAAGAATCATTTGTATGCTGAGGGACAAGCAAATCCTGACATATTTTAAGATCAGCATAATTTTAATAAATTGTTGAGTAACTGAAGGAGTAGACTATGCATGCTAGGTCCCTGAATTAATTTTGAAGAATCAAAGGAGACTTCGTGCAAATAGGCCAGTGAAGATTTTCTCTTGAGGTCAGAGCTTACTGAGACAGGACCTTAGAATTTCAGTCAGTAAGATGTAAATAGACAATGATTGTAAAAAAAGAGAAGAATGGGGCAGGAATCTCTTAGGGAATCTGTTTCTGAAGTTTGTGGTTTAGAAGCACATTCTAAAAGTATACTTTACCCCATGAGCTGAGTTGGTCCAGTGCTCTTTACAATCATTCTCACTTACGTACCTTGCTGTTAGTTTTGTACTATGTTTAAATACCTTTGCATTAATCAAAGTCATAAGGTACGTGTGTTATTACTAAAACTCTTGCTTTTTTCTGTTGTTACTGTCTTCTAATCTGATTAGCTAAATCGTTAATGTATGATAGAAAAACAAATACTACTCTGCTCAATGATTACCTTGGATTTTCAAAGGGTTCAAAAGGAGCCTACTCCTTTAATTTTTTCAGTCATCTTTGAATATCCTTGCTTTTATAACTGAATCACTGATTTTAAGAAGTCAAATCCTTAGCAGATCTAAACCTTATAGTAATTTCTTGTTTGTTATGGACTTGTTCCGTATCTCTTGATAATTTGTTAGTTTTTATCATGTGATTTGAAAGCAGCAGGATATGAAGATAATTTTGATAGGGAACAACTTACGTAGATAAATGGATATGTATACAAACTCAAATGATCTTTTATGTAAACAAAAATCCATAGTGAAAGATACAGTATTCTTCGTGAAGGATTAGTGAAGGCATGAGAACTCTTTCTTTTCCATTTTTCAAGTCCAAGTCACTCTTTGTGAGAGGGAAATTGGGTCAGTGCTTCAAAAGTCTTAGTCTGAACCACCTGCTTTCATATATACAAGCAGAATAAGTAAGTACTAATGCATATATACATACATAGCTGGCACTAGTTCCTTTAATACCAGTCAGTTTGAGTAATCTCAGTGAAACTCATCATCAATTTATAATCAATTTTGTATTGTCATTATGTAAATCAGGAGAAGTTAAGAAAGCATGTGGCAAATTCCATTCCCACCATCTTTTGAAAACTGCAGAGATGACACAAAGGTTCTCTAAAACTTGGGTTTAGAGCTTGACCTTTCAGAATTCTTTATGTCCATCCTGTCTACTTACTTAGCTTTTTTTGTTACTTTATAAAACTGATAGCAGCTGTTTGGAGTTGCAAACATTATTACAATTACTTGAAGGAATCACAATCATTATCTGATTCAGATATTGAATAGAAAAATCTACAGGAGGAACAGTTTTTGGATAATATTGTGACAAAATTAAACAGTTCAGATCTCTTGAGGAAGGTTTGGAAAAGTATAGGCAGATTAGAAATCGGATCAAGTCAGGCCTGCAACAGTGCATCTAGCATTTACATTCATCTAGTGAATTTATAGAGAAGCATGCTGACTGCATGGCCCTGCTATCTTTCAATATATTTTAAAAGCTCCTGTAATTTTTATCTTTTGGGAATTCTGATGAAGCATTTAGAAGGAGACAAGATAGAACATTTTTGTTATGGTGCTTGAAATATTAGATGCAAACTCTCTTCTGACTGTAATGCAAATTGGTCTCTGTGTATTTTGTAGGAAAGCTTAAAACATATTGTCACTATTGATATAACATGGGAACCACAATGCAGTGCACAGTTAACTGAATTTTAACTTCTATTAAGTTTAGGCTGTAATGTTTAAAAGCTGTTCTTTTATGCGATGTTGTATTTGCTCCCTAGCAGCTTGCTATGTCTAATTAACACCTACACATATATTTGAATGCTATCCTAACACCCATAATTTGTAGGACCTTCATTATGGACGACTTGCAGCACCACAACAAATGTATTGAAAAAAACCCATCATTTTTATCTTGTAAAAGCTCCAGTGAATAAAACAAGGTCAGTCTGTATCTTGCTTATACTGCATTGCTTAGAATAGTGATCATGATTTCATAGTTTTTTGTACATGGGATTCTGTTTCTGACTGAGGTTTTGGGATGCTTCTAACATAGATATTGTATTTGGTACACCCAATTATCCTGATCTCAGGATTCATCAGAAGTTTTATGTTCTCTTTACATTTGTGATCTTTAAACTTACTAAAACATGGATGGTATTCCAGACTTAACTTTGATATATTACACCAAAGGTTGTAGTTATTCTTTTGTATGATTTTCTCCTGCATGCTTGTAGTTTGTCTCTAGTTTATCACTGAGATAAAGGACTTTTACTTTGTAAAATTGATTTTCTATGGTGAATTTCTCCTGCTGCTATTTTAATCTTTGTTGATCTGGATTTATAGTGACCTCTCTTAGAGAAATTGTTTTGTATAACCCGTTTTTTTTTTCCTTAGGATTTAAATGATTGCTTCAGCTAGATCTCTGAGTTTTTTTGTTTAGTTTTCATCTTCAGGATTATTTCTGTTTTACATTAGTTGGGTTGCTGTTTTCTTGGTGACCTACTTGGCTGTCAAAATGTCCAGACTCAGGTTTTTTAGCTATGCTGTTTTTTAAAAAGCTGTTTCTAGAAATCTGCCTGCTTGAACAGCATACAAATAAAACAACAGTTCAAGTCTTCTTTCTGATGATGTGCAAAATTTGCCACAGCATCTGTTACTTTTGGTGTTTTTCCGTGTTGGCTTTAACCATGGTATTGGAGTGAATGTATAGGCATGTTGCCTTTTCTATCAACTCTAAGTTACTGGATACTACAATTTCTACTTTATTCAAATTCTATTTAAAATGTCAAGCTGTGACTTTCCTTGGACAATATTTATGTAAATATGGCACTTTCTTACCAAGTAAATCTGTTCCTTTATTGATGGAGAGCCACACCTGCAAAAGTAAGCCAGTGACCAAACAAAGTAGAAAATATATTCCTGCTAACTCCCTTCACATCTCTATATTTAACATCAAGGATGTATTTATATGGCTGATTTTAGCCGGCAACAGTTAAAAATGTTATTAAATGTATTGACGTGTAGCACAGACTGAAATTTCTAACCTTCCTCGAAGTCGAGTGATGCTAAAACAAACTGGTCAGTAAAAATGTCCTTTAGATGTGAAACAGGGCAAGAAATGGTAAACTGTTACCTGTTCTGCTGTTCGTTTATCTGATTTCGTAGCCTGTAGGCAAAAATCTGAGACTGAATCCTTTCTCCATGAGTGTATTGGTAATTTATTTTTCATTATGGTCAGGAACTGAAAGCTTAAAATGTTTGTAAGCAGAGGTCTGTGCTCAGGTAGCACAACTACACAGCAGTGAGCATGTTGCAAAGCAATGAAGGACAGTGTCTCTGAAGTGACTCTTCAGCTCTCACGACAGTTACAAACATGCAAGGCAGGGCATACAGTGAGAAAACAGACTGTAAAAGCAAACTACAGTCAGTAGTAATTAATAACAATTATAAGGAGAAAGAATTGTGGCAGTCAGAAATAAGTCCTTTTCTATTCAGAGGCTGTAGAATTTGCCATTAACTACAGACTTAAAGTGCTGCTGCAGCAAAATTCACTGTTTTAAAGACTATAGACATATGCACAAACATAAAAATGTGAGTAAGGTTGAGAAACCAAGCACTAAAAAGTTTGTAAGTGCCAGAATGAAAAATGTATTATGATATAGATGCACATATTTAAAATATTGCCTAATTCATTACAGCTGACAGTGCACACTATTTAAATTCTTCTCTGAATCATTACCTTTCTCACAGATTTTTCTATGAAATGTATCATTTGCATCTGAAATCATGACAAAAATTCATTAATTTATTATCTCAATGCCCAGGTGAAATAATGGAATATTTTATCTCTATTTGATTTGTAGGAAGCTGAAGTATGGAGAGGTTAAGGTCAAAGGGATACATTAATTTCATGTGTCTAACTGAGAAGGCTGAGGCCTCATTTTTCAAATAAGGTAGTATTTTTAGCAATTCATATGTCTAGAGCAGAGGTCCGTCTGACAACTGTTACAGTCTGAGTGCTTAATACTTAAAAAATCAGACTATGTGGTTGCAGTTTTTGCTTCTTGTACCAGAACCTCTCTGAGGCATAGCAGCTGGGGACAGCCAGGAAAGGGAAAAATTTCCAAAACTCTGTGTATGAGCTCAGTCATTCACTTTATGGAGATGGTGCAGGAACAGCCTGCTCATCACTACAAGCCTTGTAAAGCTTTAATGTGTTGAGTGAGTACAGAATTTCTAAGGGTTTTGACTGTTGTCTCTCACAGGTCTCTATGGGTATGTGTGAGTGGCACTTTAAGGCTTTGTAATGTGGCCGTTTAAGATGGTATTTCACAGGGACAGTGACAGGTCCATCCTTGAAATGTCCATGTCTTGCTCAAGTTCAAAACTGTGGCACAAAGTATGGAGGAGGGGGAGAGTGAGATGGGGCTAAAATATGGCCAAGAAAAGACCTCAGATTTTTTTTAATATGTAGAAAACAATCTGTTTTTCCTTATTCTCTTCTCACAAATAACCAAAGTGTTATTGCTAATGTTTTCTAAAATTTTCCAGGCTCAGCCAGGTTTCCAGTATGGAAAATGTCAGCTTAAACAACTATTGTTGAGCAAGTTTAAAATAACTAATCCAACTTCTTCTACTGGAAAGTATTGGCTATGGTTATCTCAGCCACCTGCCCTTCCAGTAATTCTAAGAGCCTCATTCTGCTCTAAATTACACCAGAACAAGTCCAAAATAATTTCATTTTTGTAGAAGAAATAACATCAGTGCAAAAGTGATATCAAATAATCAAAATAATGTCAAATAAAGAGTTATTTTAAGTAATATCTTTGGTTAAGAAACACATAGTGCCTAACATAAATTTAGTGAATACTACAGCTAAAATGAGGTAATGAAGTATGGCTTTTTTGCCTCATTAAGTATTTAGCAAGTATTTCTAGGTCCAGTTGCTTTTCCAGACACACTCTGGCAGTTTTTCTAGGAGAAAGCCTAGTTTGTTTTCCAACTTGACTTCAATTATCTGCATCCTGACAATCAGAAATCCCAGATAAGCAATTTAATTTACATCAAATCTTTTTTATTTTCCAAAACCAGATCAATCCCTCAGCTAAAGCACATGGAGAAGTACATATATATCTTTTAGAATGAAATCCACTGATGTTCATGAAAGAACAATCCCATGCCAAAGGATCAGAGATCTCTTGCAGTTTTATTGTGTAAATCAGGAGTTATTTCAGTGCCATGGAAGAAAATACATGACTTTAAAACTGGGGCAAATAAGAGGAGTGAACTAATTTTAATGAAGTTACATGGAATTAACACTGTTAGGACAGTTTCTATTCTATTTTCAACTGTAAGTCAGATAAGATAATACTTAAGTGTATGTCAATAAAGAGAAGGACAGAAATGTCATGAGTTTGAACTAAAAAAGAATATACAAATTATGATAAATTAAGCATATTTTTCCTCTTTTTTTCCTTTTACACACTAAAGTAAGAAGTTAAATATCTATGAGTGCCTTGTCTCTCTAGGCAAATTCTGTTGTCCAGAAGATCTATTTTGATGAAGAATTATAGTCAGGACTCTGACTTTTGCCTTACTTCTGCTGTAGCAAGCAAAACAGTGTCTTAGCAAGACTAGGATGACGTTTATCCTGTTGATGTTGCCTTTATTTTCTTACTAATCTGGAAATTAAAAGTATCAGATGGCATGTTGGACTTTGTATGTATCTGGAGCTAAGTCAAATCTTTCATGCACATACATTGCAGTGGCTTTTTGTCATAGCAGCAGCTGTCTTACTTTCCCTATATCCTTTCTTTGAATTGTGACTTCTTAGTTTCGCACAGAAAAATCCAGTCTCTTTTCTTTGCTAATAACCTTATTAGTCCACTTCAAGTCTCATGCAAACATTAATTTATTTTTAAATCATATTACTTTAATGGAAAAGTGCACAGAAAATATATTACATTCCTGTGAAATTACTCATTTGAGGAACTGATAAAAATATTAGGCATATTGTGAAATGCTTGGCATTATAGGCATTATAGGCATTACTAGCTTCTGTCAAGGCTTCTGTGAACTCTAAGGAGAGTTGTGTGGAGCTAGCTTTTTCTGAAGGAACATAAAAGGATAAGAGGCCTTAGCTCCCCTTCTGCCTCACGCATATTCTTCTGAAAATCATTGATTTTTTGAAATAACATAGTCTCTTCATGAAATAATATTGGTAGAATTTTGAGAAGTGATACATGTTACTGTATGGCTTTAAAAATAAATATGTAAACCTGTACAATTTTATAAATAAATTTTATAGAAAACAGATTAACCTTCTTTTGAAGGTATCAATCCCAAGTAATTGGGAATATGTACTACAGATAATGTTTACCTACTACTTACAATAATTTATTGCAGTTGTTGAAAATTTTATTTGTTTTGCCAAATGTGAGTTTTATAGTATGACCATAACATGTGTTTAAATAGCTGAAATATTTCCTCACACTTGTACAAGTTATTCACATATTAATTACTGTTATATATTTTTAAGAAAATAATAACCTTAATTTCAAGGAAGCATTATCTGAATCCAGAAAGATTTTCAGAGGAAAACTGTCTTCCCTCCCACTGATTTCAAGAGTTTCTTGACAGACTCTACTCAAAGACCTTTTAATTCCTTATTTTTTTAAACAATTATAATCTTAATAATGACCTTCTAAAATAATATTGAAAATATTTTTGTAATATTAATTTTTCATCACACATCTAAATGGAAAAAACAAAATGCTTTAGAACTTTTCATTTTTTTCTTCAAGAAAGAAACATGAATACTTAAATGACATAACACTTTTCAAGTAGATAATTTATTTATAGCTACAGTAGAAAAATATTTGCAAATATTAAAATTATTTTGAACTGTACTTTAGGTATTAGATCTAAGTGATGTGTATTCTCCCTGCTAGCCATTAATTTAATCTCTGGGAATGACCCAAGCATGTTGTCTTTTGGTAAATTCTTCACCCCTACCATCAGACCTTATATCCTTTAAGGGTTAGAAATGTGTTGCAGAAGACTTAGTACAAACTGACCGTATATCCTGAGTTGGTCTCAAGTGTCCCAGAATGCAGGCACATCCTGACAAAAAGAAAAAAAAGCAAAATTTTCTTTAATTTCCTTTCTGAAGCTGGTGAACTGGATCAAGCAAATAACTGGGTTAAAATAGTCATCGTTTTTTCCTTGGTTTATTTTTAACTTGTGTCAGCTTCTCAATCTGGTTCATCTGTGGCCACACAAATAAATGAACCAACAGAACAATGGGGGCAGCACACAAACAGAAGTGAACAACTGGGATGGAGAGAAATGGGTTGTTTAAATTCAAACTCTCATGGAAAGAAATGGTTGTGAAACTATCTTTAAATGGGTGACGTGCTTATCTTTTCCTGTTGAGTAGGGAATGAGACCTTGACTTGAGTGGTCAGCCTGGTTAGGCTTAGAAAGATTTCCTGGTATAGTTATAGCAGTAAACTGGTAGAATAGCTCCATCCATGCTAAGGTTTCTTTCAGTACAGATATATCTCAAATTTTTTTTGCCTAATATATAGGCAAAACCGTTAATACTCTTTTATTTCCTGCTTCAGTGATGTTTTCTTTACTTACCTATATTTTGGGAGTTTTTAATGTTATTTCTGTAGAACAATATTGTCAGTGTTCACCTTCCTAACTTTATCCAATAGTAAGTGAAAACAGTGCATATTTCTATTGACTTCAGTCGGTGTTGTGTTGGGTTCTTGGTGAATGGTTCTTAAAAGCGGAGAAACATTTAGAAGTGCATTAGTTCATATGTTCTATTTCTACCAGGTGTAACATCATTTAACCTAATATGTTCTTTCTAGCAATGGGAGTAGCCACTTCTATCTTTGCAAAGACAGTGGTAGAAGAAATAAAAAGAAATTACATTTTAAATGACGTTCTTATTTGCAAGCATAAATATAAATAATTTTCAAAAAGATGCAAGCCAGAAGAGAATCCAGTCTATCAGGGAATCCAACCCACTTGACTGGCAGAAGTCAAATATTTCTCATGGGTAAGAAATATAATTGGCCCAGATTATGAAACTTAATTAATACAAAATAACTAAATCACTTGGAACCAGCTGGTCAGTGGCTATTTTATGCAAATTTTAATCAACAACCCTTTGTATTAAATATTCTGTTTTTCAAAATCTAACCAACATGAGAACGTCAGGTCAAGATTATGCAGCAACAGAAAACGTCCTAGAAAGTATGTTTAATTTGGAGTTCCTCGAGATGTAGAAGAATGAAAGTTGCCTTACCATTCACAGCATGGCTGCATGAACTCTGGTTTTTCTCTTCATCCTGCATTTAGTAAAAGAGAAAGAGGGGTGGTGGGGGGACAAGAAAAGAGTGAGACCTAACCACTTCCCACCAGACACTCTGGCAACACTAGATTATGTACTTCTCAGTGAGATCACTCTTAGCCGTAGTGGCCATGTCCTTCCTTTCCCTGGTTTATCCCAACAATGTGGGCCATAGTGAAAATATATTCTACTTGAATAATTTTTAAAATATTAATTTGTTTAATCCTGTTGGCAGTCTCATATATCAAAGTTTCTTCTTCAGTGCAGTTTTAAGGGCACAAAAGGAGAAACCGTGCCTTTTGAAACTTATCCTTCATTGAAGTAAATGTGCACTTTCAATACAAGAGATCTAAATTAACCTGTGAAGAATGATGATCACAAAATACCTGTTTTCCATTGCATTTTTTTCCTATCCATTTTAACTGATTTCCTTTAGAAGTGGCAAAATAGGACTAATGTTACTAGTAAGTTGGTTGCACTGCTGTAAGAGAAGAGCGGTAGCATTCGTGTTTGTTAGTTTTCTGCATAATTACAAGAACTGCTTTCACTAAAATGGAAAGATGTTGAAGTATCCAGGTTTGCCATGGCTGGAATATTTCTTGGATGTGTACATTTTCATGAAGTTTCGGCAGAATTTAATATTATGATGGATCTCTGGCAGGGTTCTCTGATTACTTCTAGTGATCACACAACTTGAGTTCTTAATGTAAAGAGTTGTTTCAACAGAATTTCATTTGGGAAAAAAGTCTTGTTTTTCTTTTCACTCTGCATCAAAATGAAAGTAAAGCTATTGGCAAATGGAATTGTTTTCCATATAACCTTAATAATTAACTTTCTTTCCAGTAGAGTTACTAAGTGTGGTAGCTACTGCAGTTCATCTTTATTAACGGAGGCATGGCTGGCAAATCCACTTCGGGTACAATCCCTGAGATGTAGTTTAATAACAAGTGTGTGTCAAATGTCAGCTCTGCTGTTCCTCCTGGGATTCCTCCATCAAAAGAATACATATTCTGTCTGTGCTATACAGACGTTTTCTAGAGCCATCCTCCAACTTGCTTGCCCAAGACCCACAGAGGATTCAGAAAAACAATGAAGTAATTTTTTGAAACTACTACATGAGTAGTTTTAAATATACAATGCTTTCATCATCATAAGGCAGTGAAAGGTGAAAATGCCATTTCAACCAACTGTTCCATAAAAATCTATCTTACTGCCCAGAAAAAGGAGTACTGCTGTTGTGTAGGAGGGAAAACTTTGTGGGGAAGAGACATTTTCTTCTCTAGGCTTCCAAACTCAGCGGTATTCTAGTTCCTTTCTGAATTACACATTGTTGATTGGTCATCCTCCTTTAAATAACTTTCTGACATGTGGTTATTCTAAACGTGCTGACAAGGGCTTTAAAATAGAAGATATAACATTTAGAAAATTCAGTTATTTCCACACAGTGATATGATTGCCTGTCTCTAAATATACTTCGGGAATTCATTTCAAGGATCATATGTTCATAATGGATGCTTTTGCATAATAAATTAAGTGCCCTTCAAATATGCTATGGTTTAAGAAATGTCATGGGTTTAATTAGATGGCTTTATTTGTGACTGGAATATACCCTGTCTGTCATGGTGAGGCACTGGAAACACTGGGACTGAATCCACAACTCTCCAGGAAAACTTCTGCTGAAAATACACGGAATTTACCCTCAGCAACTGCAAAACTGGTCCAAATTTAGTAAAATATTGACATGTTCTTGATATTCATAACTTTATCTTCTTTTCAAAAAGAAAGAATGTACCAACATGATCTGCACAGAAGAAAAAGCCTTAAAGGCATTCATTTATGGGTAGAACTTAATAACCACTCTATTTTATTTTAGTAAATGCAGGAATTGATCATAAAACAGTTGCTTTTTGGAAAGTAAAAGTGCAGTCATTTGGGGGCTTTATGTGTTTCTGTGACAGATTTCCAGTTTATATTTCTAGTCTTGTTTTTGAAATGATAATACATATCCACACACATGCATACACCTGCTCATCCTTCCACACACATATATGTATATGTATAGTGTACATATAACCACGGTTTGATACATATTCTGAAGGGCATAACTACATAAACTAAGATAGTGAAATACCGTATCATTCTTTGTCATCAATTTCTAAAAATATGTGACTGTATTCAACTAAAAAAGTCCTTCCTTGTACCATCAGAGAGCTTTATTTCTTAAATATAAATAAAAACAGTGACGAAATAGTGTAAGTTAGTTTGATCTTTTTCTTATAGAAGGAAAAAAACAGAGCTAAGAGATAAGGTTGGGAAAACATCATTGGGGAAAGAGGACAGGAAGAAGAAAGGAAGAGAAATGAGAAATTTTAATCTTATAAGGTGTCAAGTGAAAAAAAAAAAGATCTGGGCTGGGTTACAAGGAAAAAAAAAAATGAGAGGAGGTTGAAATCATCCATCCTGAACTCATTCTGTCAGTCAGAGATAGGAAATACCGCCTTCAGAAATCTGAATACAGTAAATCCATTGACTTGTCAATCACAAGAGGATTTCAGTACACTTGATTTATGCCACTGTAGGAGTTACTGAGTGAGGATTAGGGAAACAGGAGACTTGCTTGGGAATACCAGTTTCTGAAGGAGGTTAAATAAAACAAAGAAATGGAATAGATAAACTAAAGAGAGGGAAAGAAGAGGAAAAAGGAAGGGAAAGAGAATCTTGCTATAACGTCTTTTGATTATTTTCACACAAACTCTCATGTTTGCTGTTTTCCTGGGGCAAATTTTTGTCCAAAGTGATCAGTTGATGCCCATGTGAAACAAGTGCTTGATGTTCTCATGCCTCCTTAGATAATGAAAAATGATTGTGATACCTGGGAGTCTGGCTCTATGAGCAGCTACTACGTGTGAATATTTCATGGCGTGACTTGCTTGACCTACCTTACTCCTGGTTTGGAGCGTTATACTGAGCAACAGATGAACATTTTCAAGCTTGAATGCTCACTTACGTCCTAAAACGAGAATTAAACCTGAGATAAATAACCAGGGGCAGTCCATGTTGGTGGAGCCAACACTTCTGAGCAGCTTCTTTCAGACAAGATGCTGCTTTCACTGTGTGTGTGGCTTCTGAGGATTTATACCTGAAAATGTTGGCTTTGTTCCTCAGAATATTTCTGTGCCATCAGTAAATTTTCCACCCCACTGTTTTGCATTGTGCATCTGTTTAGACTGAGCATTTTCTCATAGGTCCTGAACAGAGTGTGTTTTCCTAGAAAGCTACATGAAAGACTATTTATCTGTTGGTCTCAGAGCCTTGCAATTTTTAATGCATTTATTTCCCCACAATCCCTGCAAGGTGGGGAGATAGAAGTTCTCTCCATTATCTGAGGCAGAGGTCTACTACCAAAAGATGCTTAATGAAAAAGTCTTTCACTCAGGTAGTGCCAACTTCCTCAGCTTTGCAGACACATAATCCTGCAATTCATGTACTCTGTGAATTTCTGCCACTGAGCTGCTTCTGCCACCTTACACTGGATGTCACTGCATTGCTTAGGGACCTACACTGAAAACTATCTCCTGACAGGATTGCCAAACCAGACATCTTACCAGCTATCTTCTCTTAGGAGACCAATTTAGAGGATGCTCATACCGTTTCCAATGAGCGATAAAGACTTTTACAGTCTATATGGTAGTGGATACACACATTCCCTCCAAAAAAGCAGTAGTTGGGGCACTCCTGTGAGAAGAAAAAAGATACATTCAAATTTTCATTTTAATATATCAGGGTCTGGAGCAGTCTTCCCCTTTTATGTGAGAACACATTAATCAACAGAATACAGGGGAGAGAAAACACACTGAAACAGCTTCATTTTCATAACGTAATTATTCACTGGTACAGAGAAAAAAGACAACAGAGTAGTTTTAAACTGGGATATAGGAGAGTCAGGCTTAGATTTCTGTTTCAGTATATTTTATATTTTGGAACAACTTTGAAAAGTAAGACTTTAGCTGTAGTATTGGGCAAAATGGAACAAGCCACTAAAATCAGTTTATATAAGCAGAGGATAAAATCTACAAATGTTTTAAAAATCACATATTTCAAAAATCACAGTAGGCAGGTATTCAACATGAACAAATACTGAGGTACCAAAACAGAGAAAGAATCACTTCAGCCTTTAGGCTGATGACAACCTATCCTGAGGATAATTTACATAGTGACTTTAGGCATTTTTGGCAGAATTAAATGGCAACAGGATATCCCTAATGTGTTACCACAAGCAAGAAAGAAAAGTTTCATGTTCTGCCACTCATCTTACATTTTTCATAGATGTTTTTTACGTCATACCTCTCTTGACAGACTTGAAAAATTAATGATGGGACTTTAAAATCTGTCTGTGCACTACACCACGGCCAGGATTTATGTGGGCTAGTAGAAGGCTATCCATATCACCGCTAGAGCTCATTTCCCTTGCACTTAGACATATGCCTTTTGGACATAAACCAGAAGAAATAAAACATTACTAAAACCATGCAGGAGTATCCAAGACTATAGTGCTATAATCAGCAAAGGTGGCATAGAATCATAGAATCATAGAATAGTTTGGGTTGGAAGGGACCTTTAAAAGTCATCTAGTCCGACCCCCCTGCAATGAGCAGGGACATCTTCAACTAGGTCAGGTTGCTCAGAGCCCTGTTCATGTTCAGCTCTGCCAAAGGTGTGTGGGTGGAAGGATGCTAAGCCCTCTGTAAAACTCCACAGGTTCCAGCTTCAGTTAAGGGGATGGAGAAGGGGTGCCCGTTTGGGAGGAGGTGTTCCCATGGGACTGCTCCTGCACTGCCTGTGCAGCATTCGTTCCTTGGCTTCACACCGTAACTACCGGGAGGAAGCAAAGCAGATGTTTCTTCCTGGAGCTCTGTAACGTGACCCAAATCAGGGCAAACATAAACACAATCAAAATTAAGTTTTGAAGGGTGTTTGTGTGTAACAGCAGGAAGAATAATCAGAACTTCATTCAAAAATCAACACCTTAGTGAGGTTTAATATAAGTAAAATGGATTTAAAAAGCAACATTGTGACATCTACAATACTTGTTAGAATTTGTTTTCGTGCTGAATTATATGAGATTCTGGACTATACCATGAACACCATACACAAAGAAAAACAGAAATGAAAGTTAAGGGACTGCACAGGTCTGAACAGTCAGCAAAGAACTGCTACTAAAACTCCAAAGTCTTGTTTTCTACTTGTACTCTAACAACTGTACAGTCATAGTGAGCTTACAAGCAAGAATAGCATGAAAAAAGGGCAGATTTAATCTCATTCTTTGGAAACGGTGAGTATTTTATTGAGCACTGAAACTATTGGCAGCCAAATGTGGGGGAAACTTACTTTATCGTTAGATATGAATGTTGCTATGTGACTAAACGAGATTTCAGATATCATTGTTGTCAGGACTTCCAAGAACAAGAGTTTACTCTCACTATAAAATGAAAAATGCAATCTGATCTGTTACAATAGAAATATCTGAACATTTTTCCATGGCATGTTATCTGTGAATAATGGAAAATTTATGGGAGCTAAACAGTAAATAATTGCTCCAGATATACTGAATTTCATGTCACGTAGTCTGTCCATTGTTAAACTTTCAGGAAACAGTAACCCAGAGTATGGTACCCTGTTACGCTAAGCGTAGATACCACCAAACAACTAGAGCAGTTATGAATATGCCAGTTTTTAACTGTGTGAAACAGTTCTACTACACAAAATGAAACTTGAATTCAAGAAATATATAATTTAAGCAGGAATTAACAATATTTAATGCTGTTATTTGAACAAAGTGAGAAAAGTTACAAATTGGTCAGTAAAAATGTTGTCAATCATGAAAGATAGAGGGACATTCATAAACAAACTGTTGCAGAAATGTGATTTAAAGGCATATACAAAGAAAGACCAATGGCATCTAGAGCAAGACATATGCATGACAGTGATACTTGGCTAGCCATTAAGACCCTTAAATTTAGATTTTTATATTTAGACACACACAGACTTGCCTACAGCCCCATTATAGTCGATGGAAATCTAATCAACACAGTTGGAGCCTAAAAAGCAGTTCATTCTCCCCAGAGCCTTCTCTTCTACAGGCTGAACAATCCCAACTCTCTCAGGCTGTCCTCACAGGAGAGGTGTTCCAGCCCTCTGATCATTTCTGTGGCCCTCCTCTGGACCCGCTCCAACAGGTCCATGTCTTTCCTGTGCTGAGGACCCCAGAGCTGGATGCAGTATTGCAGGTGGGGTCTCACCAGAGTGGAGTAGAGGGGGAGAATCACCTCCCCTGACCTGCTGGCCATGCTTCTTTTGATGCAGCCCAGGATACGGTTGGCTTTCTGGGCTGTGAGCACACATTGCCGGGTCATGTCCAGCTTTTCATCCACCAGTACCCCCAAGTCCTTCTTGTGGTGCTTTTGCACACAAACTTTGCTGTATGTGATTCAGCCCATACCAATCTTAGTATTTCTGTTACAACTCTCTACTGTTGGAGCAATCACGAAGATAAAGAAAATTAAGCTTTCTTTCACTTCACATATATAGCCAAGCAATTTTAATTGCAGAATAAGTTGAATTTATTAACTTGCCTGTCTCATGCCACCAGCGTAACCTCACTCAGCTGGAAGGGACTTTGGGATAGCATTTACAGTTAGTAGAAAGAATATAGTAAATAGAAATCTGAAAAATCTGAGAAATTATAGTAAATGCACTTCTCATCAGGTAAATGAGAGTCTTTCTGACTTTTTCTTTCTACTGGGATTTAGGCTAGTGGAATTCTATGTCATTGTAATCAATACCTCCCAAGTCCTCTTTTTATTCAATGCTATTGGTTTTGATAAGAAATGTTGTTCAGTGTCTCAAATCCTCAGATCAGGCAAAAAACAATGTACTGAACTTTGTTATAACAAAGCATAAACAAAAGGGAAAAAAAAAACTACTCTGTCTTGAAGATTTTTAAATTTAATGTTTTAATTCCAACCTTAGTACTGAAACTTTTTTTTTTTAATGGGGACCAAGGTATATCCATCACTGAAAGCTTTTAAGGACAGAATAGACAAACTTCGTCAAGTGTGGCAAAGCTGATCCTGCACTGCAACAGAGAGAAAAACTAAATGACCTTCTGAGATCTTTTCCAGGCCTGTTTCCTATTGTTTTGTTAAAATCATGTATAAGTCACAATTATAGGATGCTGAAATTCTCATAACGTCAGGAGGTTATCATATATATATATGTAGTAATGTGTATGTATATATGTGTACACACAGTTTGTTAGTTCATGAAAAATTTCTCAAGTTGGTGTTTTAAAAGAGAGATAAAAGCAAAAGCTCTGTCTCGTTATACTTTTCAATAAGTATCAATCTCAACAAAAATTAATCATCTGGAGTGTTCTATTAAAACAAGACAGTTTATTTTGTGTCTGGTGGAATTTTAGTATGGATTTATAAAACTTGCAGGTTTGAGAACATATGGTTTATTTGATTTTAGATGTAGTTATGAAGTCTAATGACAAAAGCAGTCATGCCATATCTGTGCAGAGCCAGATTATCTGGTAGAGCAGATTAGGGCCAATTTGACATGTACTTGCAAGGTCAGGTCATGAATGGTCACTGCCTGCATTGGAAAAATCATATATTATGCTTTTGTGCCAGTTTTTGTTGTGTATTTTATGTGATCTTTTGGGTTGTCCTGTGTCTAACCTTCCCTTTACTTTCCACAAATCTGCCATATCCAGTGCTTTTCTATCTGCTTTTTGCTTCAGAGCTCAGCTGCTGCCCCAGGAGGCAGCTGCACTGGAAGCTGACTGCCAGATGTAGCCACTGCTTCTGTCTTAACTTCCCACCTGGGCTGGAGTGAGAGCATAAACACTGTGCTGGAAGGACTTTTGCAGGTGATGATATTTCTGTTTCAAGCATGTGAGTACTGATGTGTGCCCAGCCACTGAATCCCTGCTGAGCTCAGTGGGACACTTACAGCGCGGAAATTGTGCAGTGCAGACTGACTGGCTGGCTGGGACCTGCTAACTTCATCACCACCTCTGTCGGTCCCTTCCTCATTCCACTCGATTTCTGAGTTTCTAAAGAGAAAAGTGAATGTTAGCAGATAGTTGTGCTATAAGGATTGTGAACGGACGCAGAAGTTTCAAATGGGGACAGTGACATTCCTGTGTATCACATGCTAAGGAAGAATGAGTGGCTGTCAGCAATTCTTTACTTGAGCCTGTGTTAGGTCTTGGAGAATTGGTTGCATTTCCTGCCATGCTCTGCTGTGAGCTCAGGAGTGTCTTTCTCCTTGATATTCTGGAATACCTAAGACCATGGTCAGCCCTAGCAGCAAGGGGGGCAATTGGTCTGTTTCAGGCAAGGATATGAAAACGCCTATTTGCTCAAGCCGAGAGAAGACTGGATGCATATGTCTAGTAATGTTTCAAAACATAGTACTGCAAGGAAATACAAGTGCCCAGGCAAGAAATGTTATCATCCATGGGTCACTGCAAAAGCAAAGTTTTGCAAAGTGTGCATACCATGGGATGATTGGCAATATGTTTGTGTCTGCAGGATATCCTTCTGCCAGGAAGGGGTTATCGTTCCTTCCCTGGAGATTAAGGGATTCTGCTTGGGGAGAGAAACTTCCAGAGGTGATAGAATAGGTGGAGTGGAAGAGAGTGAAGAGTTGTAGTAATGAGCTTGATGCCTGCACGTGAAGGAAAGACTGTGTTCAGTCTGTGAAATCAGTCATTCAGTGGCTGTAATGTGACAGGGACATTGATATATGAGGTAAATGTGGGCTTTGCACAGACAGGCCCCAGCTCCAGAGCTGAAATGGAGCCTGGGGTAGGGTTCTGGGCTGGGCTTCACAGCTATAACTTCATGACTGTATCTCTAGAAGCAGAATGGGTGTAAGTCCAACCCGTAAGATGTCCCTGTTCGCAGAACACCCAGAGCCCGGTTGTGTGCCCATAAAATGGAAAACAGTTAGAAGCCAAACCATATCCATTCAGATACACATACATACTCATTGAAGAGGACCAACAGTACTGCTCACCTGGGCTAGCTGTAGAGCCCCCTATGGACACTGCAGATAATTTTCTTTGGTTTCCACTGTAGCAAATAGCCTTACACGTTAGGAGATGCTTGTGCACTATTCAGAAAAGCCATTAACAGACCCAGAAACAAGGTCTTCATCCCCAGGAAGGATGAAGCCATCTTCTCATAATTTGGAAGATCCGATGGGGTTTCCTGCAGACCCTTAAAATGCCTTTCCTTTCTTGAGGTCCCTCACGTGTCCATGGTGGTCCTTCAGAGGAGTGAGGCAAACAGCTCAAGTCAGTAACAGCTTCAAACATTCATTTAATCCTCCTCTGCACTCAGGGCAACAAACTTGAGAGCACTGGATGACTATTCTGTATATAGCTTTAATATCTCACAGGGGGCACAGATTAAAGGCATCAGCAGAACTATATAATTCCATTGGACCAGCCCTATATCTCGGAGTTTATACTATTCAGTGTATGATACTATCAGGGAACTGTTGTGGTTTGTCTGATCCAGTTCTGCCTAGGCAAAGAACTTGTTTAGAAGGAAGGTGTTCTGGATGAGGTATCAGCATCTGAAAAACATCAACATGCAGCTATATCTTACTGTATTTACCAGCTACTCAGAACGTATGGTTACATTTATCAAAATGCATTTATTAGCAGTTTATCAAAACGTATCGTGTCGACCTGCCTTGGCAGTGAGGTATTTCACGTCTCAAGTTCTAACAAGATGTGGTGCCAGCAGATTGTGATTGCAAACACCTCAGTGCTAATAACCTAACAGGAAAAAAAGTGGGAGGAAAGGTGGTTGCATTACCCTTTTGCTTAGGGGTTGGGAAAGAAACATCGTTGCAAAGAGTTTGAATAAGCAAGTATCACATGACAAAGAGAATAAAGCATAGCAAAAGAACAAGCAGAAACAATTCCATGGTATTTAAAGGATTTAACAGTTTATTTGTGTGCCTCTGAAGGTATAGAAGACACAGCAGGACTGAAATACTAGACTGACAAACCAGCTTATTTCAGAACAATGCAGAAGGTTCAAGGCAGGAGCATGATAAAAAGTGATGTGTTCATAGCCTTAGACAGAGAATGAGAAATAGAATATAAACAAATTATTTCCTATTTCATAGCTGTATCAGCCTCCCAAAAATTTGCAGAACAGAATTGATCCCTTTTGCAGATATACTTCAGTTCTAAGTCACAAGTAAAACCAAAAACAGAAAAAGAAGTGAATTAAGCAAATATGATCAAAATGTTTAGGGGTATGCTGGTTTTACCACTTAGAGCTAAGTTAGCAGTTAACTCATGAGAGGGCAGAAATGGACAGCTGGAGTGAAAACCTCTTACAAGATTCCAGCTAAATCAGTCCTTTTCAGTTTGGGTGCAGTATTGTTAGGTGGCATTTGAGTGAATCTACACCTCAGCAATCCATCAATGTGTAAACACTACAAATGATGAACTTAGTTTTGAAAGAGCAAATTAAAACACTATTTTCTCTCATTTATTTGTTTGCTTTTGTAGTGAGAAAGCTGTAATTTAAAAAGAATTAATTTATGGTCTGTCTGATTGTGTAGCAGGCATATTGAATTTAAATATCATTAGGTTAGAATTTGCCCTGCTGAACTGGTAAATACAGTAATTTACAGACAATTAGCTGCTTTCTGATGTCTTTCAGATGCTGATCGCCATGAAACATAACCCCAGTGCCATGTCTGCGCAAGCAGTTCCTGCCATCCTCCCACTGCTGCCTGTTCATCTGGACCTCAGATTTCATCGGCTCATTTCAGCAGTAAGTAAAGATTTGACATTGTTGGCAAATTTACAACTATCTGGTGCCTGAATTGCAATGACGCTGTGCAGTAATCTGACTAAAGCAAACTGGCAGAAAGCATGTAGTCACATCTCAGACCATCTAGAATTTTGCAGCTATCAAAAGAATGTCTATTCCCGATACATTTAGCAACTAAAACCTGTTAAACTGTTAGAAAACAGGCTTGTTTGTTCTATTCTCATGCAACCTCATAGTCATGGGTTTGTCAGTGTTGTAACCATTTGAACTTCATCTGTGTCCTTCCTTGGCAGGGATATGAAATCCATTGCTTGTCTGTATCTGGTTTATCGTCTGCGCTATCTATCTGAACCACTAGTGATTGTTTCCACAGAGCACGATATGCCTCAGAGTCCACATGTCCAGTAACCTGCCTGGCTTCCAAGCAACATTATTTAATAGCAATGATGAAAAACAAGTGTATTCCACAAAATAATGATTACAGTATTTAAATTCCACATAGTAGTCAAGGAGGAAGTACACTCCTTTGCAAAACATGCAGAAAAATGAAAAAGAGCTACACAGCTTAAAAAAAGAAAGGAAATGGTTTATTATCAGCATGAAACCTCAGTATTATTGTCTTTTCTGAACAAATTATTAGTTTTCAATGGTTTCTAAATCCTCCACTATGTTCAGGGGGCATCGTATAAACTAAAGCATTAGTAATAAAGATGTGAAAGGATCTCTGCTTCTGTTTTTTCCTTTTCCTGCCTACCCCATCACCTTCCCTTGGCTATTCAACAGCACAATGCCTCCTTATCCTTTAGGAAAACACATATTAAATGAATAGGCAAAACTCCAGTTCAGCCTCATCTCTGAAAGTAATGAAGTCCACTAACATGGGCTGCATTGATACTCCCTACACTAACACTTCTCTTGTCGCTTGCTATTGTCTAGATTGAAGCTCTCCCATGGATTCTGAAAGGCAAAATGGTCTGAAATTTTCATTCCCTAGACTGCTTAAGATTAGACAAGGGCCCCGGTCCTGAAAACTGGTAGGTGCAGGGAATAAGCCTGGATAGTATCAATAATTTTCAGAAAATTGCTCTCCAGATACTTTACTGAGGGTTTACAGAAGCACATCCTAAGACCTTGCACACAATGAATGGTTGTCAGTGCAAGCGTTGTGATGTACCTCAATCAAATGTGCCTTGCTAATGAAGAAGGCTGCAGTATATTGAACCAAGGTCCTTTTCATTTGGAGTTTTAATTGTGAATATGGCTTTAGGGTGCAATCATCTCATCTCTGGGAAACAGACTGATCCCATCAATTCTATCGTATAAAACAGCCATCAAATGACAAGAGCTTCTACTCATTGGCAGAGTTGGGACAGCATCAAACCAGTAATTTCATCGCTAGTTTGCAACCACTATCCAAACACTGATAAAAAGTCCAGCCATGACTTTTGTTTTAAAATATGCTCTCTTTAGAATAGGAGTGAAGTTCATGCTTCCAATGAAAAAACAGTTGAATTCTTGTGTCAAAGTATAAGAACAACTTTGTTAGATCAGGACAAACATCTGTCTAGCTCACTGATCTGTCTCTAACAACGGCTACTAGTAGATACTTCGGGAAAGACAATAAAACAGGGCAAGCACAGAATGATTTTTCCCGTGGTTATACCCTTATAACTTTCAGCAATCTGAGACTCAGGGACTTTCAGAATGGAGGTCTTCCATGAATTCTTCCATTAATTTTGCCTAATTGCTTTTTGAGCCCAGTTATACTTTTGGCATCCACAACATCCTATGGCAATGAGTGCTACAATTTAATTATGTGTCACGTGAAAAATACTTCCTTTTATTTGTTCTAAACCAGTTGCCTGGTAATTTCATTTTGTTCCACCTTGTCTTTGTGTTATGGAAAACAATGAATAGTTATTCCCTATTCACCCTCTCTATGCCTTTCGCAGTTTCTACATACTTCTCTCCAATTTCCCCATGTTTATTTATTTTCCATACTGAAGAATCTTAGTTTATTTAATCTCTCCCCACGTGGAAATGTTCCAAATCCCCAATTATACTTATTTTCCGATTTTACTGTGTTCCTTTGGGGTAGAATCGCAGTACCATATTTCCATTTGATTCTTTACTGTTTTCATAATAGTTCTTGCTATTCTGTTTTCTGTTTTTAATCACTTCTGAACATTGAAAAGATGTTTTCAGAGAACTTTCTGTAAGATCTACTTCCAGGATCACCTTCCTCATGGCCATTTGAAATCTAGTATTACGTTTGTCAACTTATGGTTTGTTTCCCTTCACGATGATAGGTATGAATTTGCATCCATGAAGGATGAATTTTATTTGCCCCTCTGTCACGCAGATATTCTGTAGCATAAGACCGTTCTGCAACTTGTCCTTGTCAGTTCCAGTGCTGACTCTTGTAATTCATTTTGTACCATTTGGAGATTTTTTGCCTCACTATTTACCTCTTAACCAGGTCATTTAAGAATATGTTTAATATTACATGTCTAAACACTGATACCTGAGGGACTCTGCTGGTACCTTCCTTCTTTGTGAAAAATCTACTGTTTATTCCTAATCTTTATTGATTGTTCTTTGACCAGTTAGTAATCCATGAGAGGACTTTCCTTCTTCCTCCCTTGACATTGAACTCTTTTAAAAGAGCCTTTGTCAAAGAATCTTCTCAAAAGCTTCTTGAAAATCTAAATTCATTGAGGAGCTTCAATACTAATTCCTTAAGGTAATTATTGCTCATGATAATAGAAATCATGTATAGTTCTCAATCAGGGGTTAGGATTCAGCCATGCTTACGCTACTGAAAAGTCCAGACTTGATACCTGTCAGTGTCTAATCTATCATGAAGAAAAGCTCAGGGAGGTAGCAGGAAGCTGTTTTTTGAGTCTCTCCAGGCAATGTTTTCAGTTGACCACCTTTCTGTGGTTACAGTGGAGGACAGTGGGCTAAGCAATACTCCAAATTGACATGGAAGGATGAAAGCTGGAAACTATATTTTTTAAAATCAAGAATCAGGTAGCTAGTGTCTGGAGATGATAGTAACTACCAATTTAGAGGACTTGGATATCATTGTAACCAGAGATAAAAGTCAGTATGCATTTCACTGCAAATCTTCACTAATATGTCTTGATTGTGAAGACAGAAGTAGTTTCCTAAGATTGAATAGCTTCATGGAAATGTACCCTATAAAAGGGCTCAGCAAACTTATGGGAAGCTAGGCTGGAATGAGCTTCTGATGAATCTCTTCCCATTTTCTTGGACACCAAGACTACAGTTTCTATATTTTATAGTCTTGGCTCCACAAGATACTGTGTTTCCCCAACAGAGACATTTTTTCTCCTGCAGCCCTCTTTGCTCCTTAACCTTATAGGCTAGACATACTAGTGTACATTGATAACAGTGATCCATTTGGGATTGTGGGATAACAGAGAAGAAGAGATGTCACAAAATGTTAATGTATATAGTCTAACTGCAGGAAATAGGAACCAAAGTGTATCTCAGCTTCACTGTGTGAAACTTGACAAGTCAAGGAATACCTAAATTTAATCAAAGAGGCAGTTGCAATCTTGCCAACCCTTCTAGTATTTTTCTTTGCAATTTTACTGGCTGATAGCCATTCTTAATTGGAAATAAGACAGAATTTAATCTCTGAGCAATCGACAAAATTTACTATGACCCATCTTTAGAGTTATTGTGGAGACTGAATTTTCTTTGTCTGGGAAAAGATGTCAGAATATTGCGCGTGGTGTCTGTCAAATATCAGCTGGTTATGAGTATGCTTGGGTGAAAAATACCAAACTCAGGGAATATTTAGATGGGGAATGGGAATTGGAGATTGCTTCATAAGAGATTACATATTAGAAGTATAAAGCAGTTTTAAATATCTGTAACTGGCATGTTCTTAAAGGTGCAGTCTGCTAAAGTATACATAAAAAATGAGGATTTCAAGGGGCTGAAATTTGATATGATTTATAGAAGAAAATATATCTGAATAGAAATATGTAATAAAGCTGCACTGCTTCTTAATCTACCATCCAACATAAAAGAAACATAAACAAGTCTAGGTATTTATTCTTTATTAACTCCATTGAACCTCTGGAGCCTCATTATGGTTGTGTTTTGCCTGTTGGACTTCAGTTATGCACCTAAACTTGGACATATTTGTTATACACATATGATTCAAAGTCTTGTTATGCAAGATAGAAATTCATTTCAGGAATAGAGTAGAATTGTTGAATTCAAGTCAACACTGAATTTTGAGATTAGAATAATATAATAAAAATTCATGAGGCACATTCATTAGCTTTTTCCACAGATAAGGACTTGCTGACAGAGTACCATCCTTGTTGAATAAGCTCTCTGACAAATGTAGTCTGTTTCTGTTACCAGAGTAATCCTAATTTATCCAAACATATTTGATGTTCAGATATTTCACAAATAATGGCAACAAATAATTTGTAAGCTAAAGTGCTTTCTTTGATGCTGCCTCCAGTATTTTTCTAGTCACGGTGTTTGGCAACCGGAAAACTACCATTTGGATTTCCTACCAGTTTGCTATTCAGCCAGCATTTGGGGCAATTCCTGATTCTGCCCATTCCTTACTCCCTAAACAGTCCTGGCCAATATGCACAGAATCTTCTTTTTCATATCAGTATAGATAAGAGTGTGTAGAGGTTGCAGTTACGAGGTATTGTTTCAGCTGCCTGGTTGGAAGACTCACGTACTTATGAAGAGTATAGTGAAAGGGGAAGACTAAGTTTTATGCTGTTGATTTATCAATCTGTAGCCCTTTGCATATGTGTGAAGAGCAATACAGACTCATGAAAAACTAAAGAATCCATGCTATTAAACACTGCATGTACATATGGCTCTTCCTGAAATGAGAGTAAAGAAAGAAGAGGGAAAAAAGGAAGTAAGAGGATAAAGAAACGCTAGGAAACAACATAATTTGCTGAAAGCTTCCTGGTATCTCAGATGCAGATTCCTGAGCTCATATGTAAAATCCCATATTTAGAAAACCAGCTGAGCCTCCTATTAGAAGCAATTATTGTATCTTGCAGCTACCTCTTGTATTATTATTTGCATAAGGATTATAAAGAAGGGTTATTTCTTTGTGAAAATCTAGACCAAGGTATAATAACTCAGTTTCATTTCTTGACTTTTAGTACAGTTTCTGAAAGGATTAGCTGATATAAAAGAACTCAGCCACGATATGTTCTTCCCTTGAGACAACTCATGTTCATTTAAGAAAGGCTCAAGTCCCCAGCCATGCACCATGGAGTCTTGTTTGCCTCTCATTTAGCACAGGCTGCCAGGCTGCCTTGCACAGCCTTTGGAGAGGCAGAAAATAGGTATGTATACTGCATTCAGAAGCAAAACAGAAAAAAAAAAATGCTTGATTCATACCAGGGAACAATTTTGGAGACCTGTAAGTATTCACATATATTTTTCCCTCAGAAAAGCATACAGAATTCCCTAAGTTTATAGAGAGAAATGTTTTCTAACCCAATTACATGCCCAAGCAGCTCAGCAGTTCACTGTCTGCAGTAATTTGAATCTAAAACTGAGTAACTTTTGCCCTTGTTCTGGTTGCTGGTATTTTTGGAGGATACAAGCTGACTTTAGGGATTCCTTAATGCCATCTGACATCTATGATCGTGCTGGCCTGGACTCTAGAGCTACTCCTTTGACCTGCTTTTATATATTTGTGGGACCGATGTCCAGTCCTGAGATTTAAACTGTATTTGTTCCTCCTTCTGCCAAAAGCAACTATAATAGAGCCTAAGGTATTAAGGGTCCAAAAGCCTTGCTGTTGACTGGGATTTTCCTCCTGCTGTGAGGAGCAGTGCAGTAAGCTCCCTGCCTTTCAGTCAGGTACAGCTGCTATGGATAGATCAGACCCACTCAGCATGTGGATGATGTGTGGGAATAAGGCTGACACATATAGGAACACAAGACCATAAAGTAAGTAGAGGTCCCAACAAAAACAGTCAGAATTACTTTATTTCAGATTTCAGGGCATTTTTTATTAATAATATTATCTTATACATTGTTACAGGGCTGATGCTGTTTAGACTATGTCTAAAAGATGTGCAAATCCCAGAAAAGGATAATTCCTATCTATTCTGCTGCAGCCTGCTTCGAGCCAAGCGTGGACAGTGGTATGAGCGACAAGTCATTCTGCTCATGCCCTTTGTGGAAATAAAGTGTTTGGAGAAGGAAAGCAGACCATTTCACTGGGCTGTGAAGACAGAGCACAAGAGAGATTTTGACCCTGTAGAGTAGTAATTAGGGTGTGCACTGGGAGGACAGTGAAGTGGATTTTCAAATGTTTCGGTGATGAACGTTGATATTAGAGCATCATAGGTAAAATGTGTAAAACACCTCTGGACAAGGATCGGTGCTTAGAGGTCTGTTCGCTCTCTTGTTCACCCAAAAGAGTGTTTTTGCCTGCTTCATCATGTCCCCTCTTGCATTTGTGCTGTGTGGCCAAATGACTTTTATGTTCTGTGTACAATGTCAGTTCCAGCAAAAACAATGACAAGTACCATTTTTATCCAGTTAGTCCCTTGTCCGGTGCTTAAAGTACAATCCGAAGTTGTTTGGGCTTAAATTTCCTCAAGTAGTGGAGAGTGCTGAGGTTGCACATCCACCTCACTAAAGGAGATGTGACATCAAACTGATGTTCATGCATAAAATTTAAAGGGCAGCTCTGTGTCCTCAGCCTTTGTTTGTGTTTTAAGTATAGTCCTCACTACCGAATTCTTCAGAATGTGGCTTTAAAAACAAACCCTCCACAGAAAAGTCTGAGATTTCGATCTCTGGGGATAGGTGAACTTAACTGCAAGTTTAAGAAAGGCACCAAATCTCCAAAAGAGAGACCAGCCCCTTTTTTTTCAAGTGATTCCTTTTGGCTGACTTTAGAAGACTTCCTTTTAACACGTACATTGGAGGGGTGTGATTCCATTATCTATATTCCTACTCCTTTCTATAGGCTATTTACAAAATCAGGGTATCTAACAGAAAGTTATGTGGTGACCAGATACTTAAGCTGGACATTGTAGTGTTTATTTTATTAAATAATTTCTGTACATGTTAAAGCTTTGTGCCTAATACATATTTC
The DNA here is from genome assembly GCF_018139145.2 of Gymnogyps californianus. Taxonomy (NCBI): domain Eukaryota; kingdom Metazoa; phylum Chordata; class Aves; order Accipitriformes; family Cathartidae; genus Gymnogyps; species Gymnogyps californianus. Next base: position 98,751,413 of record NC_059473.1, read on the forward strand.
ATCCCCCAAATTCACAGATCTGTAGAATTTAAGAGAGAATCTCAGAGATATCTGTGTTCTCAGCTCATCTCAGAAGAGCAGAATATCTGCTGTACATCTCACATTCCTTCTCTTCAGAAATAGCAGATCTATATACATTTCCCATTGTTACAAGACACTGCCTTAGCCAGTAAGGAGAGGGGATGTTGGGTAATGCTAGGTCAGATCCTAGGGCAATTAAGAAAAACATTTTTGTTTTAAATTCAGTGCCAGGAATTCTTATTACTAGAAAATGTTTGATGGCAAAAAAAAACCCCAATAATTATGTGGGTTGAATTTTACACTGAGCTGAAACAGTATTCCAGAAATATTACTGGAGATAAACAGCCAAAGGGGATTTCTAATAATTAGGTGTGATTTCCCACTGAAGAATTTAACCAAAATGATGCAGATGCATTTTGCCGCCTTTTGTTAACACACAGTCTAACTTCCTTTGTCTTTCCTTTTCCATTTTTTCCTACTAATTATATTTATTGTAGTGCCTTGAGCTAAGCTTACTGTGGGCAGAAACTAACTTCTGCTGGGGTAGAAACTGGCTTTCTATTTTATACTTGTACAGCACCTGCAACATAGAGCTTAACTGAAACACCTATGAGGGATAAATAATAGTAGCTTAATACATGGCAACATAAGAAATGATGTTGAGTGTTGGAATATATCTAGTACTAAGACATGTGATAGTCTTTTAGAAGGTTTTCAAGACAGATGAAAAAAATGTAACATCAGATAAAACTTTCTACTGTCAGACTTGTACAAAATGGTTTTGATACCACTGATACTGGTATAACCCTTGGACTGAACATTTTTTTCTTGTAGGAAAGCCACAATAAAGAAGGACTTGTAATACGCATTACAGCTGCTTCATGGTGAGACGTGGCAGGACCCTGAGAGCACCGATTGGCCTGAATGGCCTTGACCAGCCTCACCTGGGACCCCCACGCTCTGCCCCGGGGCTCCCTGTCCTTCATTTCTGTCCTGAAGCCTGAGCTGTGGTGTAGGTGTGCCTGTCTCCTGGATGGACCTCAGATCTATGCTGTAGGTGGCTGGTCTCCTGGATGGGGCCCTCAGATGTATGTCTGAGCCTGTCTCCTTTGCTCCTGACCAAGCTCCATGGATGGACCCTGGACCTGATTCATCTCTTGCTGTGGCTGTTGAGGGACCCTGCTACCAGCCTCTGTGGGACTGTGCCCTACTGACGAGGTGCTACCTATGCTGGGGTCACCCTTGGCTCCTGGTTCACCTTCCCGTGGTGGCTGCTTCTCACTGTGCCTGAGCATGGATTTCATCTCTGTTTGTAGCTAGAACTGGTAATTTCAAGTGGAAATTTTTGCCAGAATTGCAAAATAAAAAAGCAGCTTTGCAGAAAGTTAGTAGTCTTCTGCTGGTTTAAAAAAAAAAAAAAAAAAGGAAAAAAGAGGGGGCTAGCAAAAAAAAAAAGGCATTTTTTTCTCACAGAATGCTTAAGCGCAACTTTTTATTGACTCATCGTTTGCTTTGCATAACTTAATACTGTCATGTTGAAACATTAGATTAAAAAAACCATGTTTCCAGCTGAAAGGATAATAGAAATAGTAATAAAATCAGCTAAGAGTAGTGTTTGCTGCAGTGTTCAGTGTATGCTGTCCAAGGATGTGGTTATGGCAGAAGCATTTATGAACAATTCAATATTCAGGTCTGGATGATGAGGAAAGCTGCTCTAAAGTAATTTCTTTGACCTCCAGAACCAGTAGTGTTTCTTTAGCATTTTGTTTTCTTTTCGCTAATCAGTTTCTGCATCAATAACGCTGGCTGCTTTCTTCTACTATAAACCCTGGAGTTCCTGGAGTGCACGGTGTCTTTGTGCCTAGATGTGGGCATCTGTGTAGAGGTGACTTAGAAAATGATACCCCAGCTTTGTACCACTGCTTAATTCCGGAAGGGAGGCTTCTTGTACCATGTCCTGTCACAGCCCATGTGTGCTCCTATTTGCCTTAATAGAACAAGAAAGAAATCTTTAGAAAGCTTACAGCAAAGGGAGATGATTGTTTAGCAAAAAAATATTTTCTTTACTGACCTCGGAAAGGTACTCAAAACACATTCCAATACAAATCTTTTGCCTGCAGAAAACTCAGACTCCTTGGATGAGGAATGTAAATTAAATAAAAGGCATCAATCAGGCTACGGGCAAACTTCCCTTCTGAATCTACCTGTCTCAGCTGAAGCCATTAATGGCCCCAAATGTACCACCTAGTTGTTTATGACTTGGCTGCCAAAAGGCTTGTGCATTCATTTTCTAATCTACTTTCAGGCAAGATTGACGAGATAGTCAGTGACAGTGGTGATAGAAGACCGTGTACCAGCCCAGACACCTTTGCCTGAAGTAAATTGGGGATTGCTCACAGGATTCCTCCCACAGCAGGGTTGTGGGGTCAGCAACCCCCAATAGACAGATGGGAACAACCAACCTGGGACTGCCAATGTTTTCAGCCACCTAAATGAAGTTCACTATTGCCTAATTTGTTAGCTTTGTAATGCTACCTTTTTGCTTTCGTGTGCTTTGTGACCTGAGCTACATTATGTTTGTTTCAGATGTGGTGCAAATATAGTGGAATACAAATGTACTTGATTGTGGGCATTAGCAAATTAGGTGGTGATGAGTAATCTGTGCTTTCAGATTCTCACTGAGAACAGTTCTGAAACACAGCTTAACAGATGCGTCAAGCAGAAAATAAGCTACATCGAAGTGGAATATCAAAATAATTATCTTGCAATATGATTAAAATAAATTTCAACTGCCAATTGCTCGTCCTCCAGATTTCTCAATATCATCTCTGAGGTGAAATCTATGAGCCTGTCTTCTAATTTAAGATGGCTAGGTTGGGAGAACTGGCGTTTTTTTACCTTCTTTTTCCTTATGTGTATCTGAATATTTGATATGTATAAATACATATCAGATACACACTTTTATATACAAAAGTGGACTATTTGCTTGTCTCTGTTGTGTGCTACTCATGTTTCTAAAAAATAAATTATGAGGACAGATATCAAATCTTCCATACATTTCACTGAAATACCAATGAAAATTTAATCTGATTTATCATCTCTTAAAAATTCTTCCTTCAGTTACGTTGCGTTAACACTTTCTGTTCACAGAAGATATCATACAGAAATTTAGTGTGTGATCCTACAGATGTCAAAGATGGCGTGTGCTGCCATAGGCAGATAGTATTTGTGATGATACAGTTGTATTATTTTTGGTTACTTTAGAAGCTCCAAGAGAATTACACAGAGAAAAAGGATTTCAGAATGTTACCTAAATGTAGTGAATTAGCAAAAATATCAAGCGTAAGGGTCTATCTTTGACTCAGTTATTGATTTTGTTTGGCATTTCACATAGAAAGAAAAGATCACATCAGAGCTAAGTAAGTCAGATGGCACTCTTACAAGATGCCATATGCATTCCTGCCAAGGTCAGCAACCTACATAGATTAAGCCCCAGAAAACAAGCTACAAAACTCTAATCAATGTCAAATGAGCCTAACAAAGCAGACAAATTTTTAAAGTTTTTTTTCTGTAGTCTAATTAAGGATTGATTTATGTTATAGAATATTTTCCAATAGACAGAAAAAACCACTCTATTGATTTGTTACCACATCTTACTGTTTCTAAATATCTTAGATGCGTGGTTGTTACTTTGCCACTATAGCAGGCCTGTCACTGAGGAGCCAATCTCTGGCAGTTTTCCATTGTGTGATGTTGACCTCTGAAGAAAAGGTAGAGGTTTCCAAAGATTTACAAAAGTATTTTCAGCAAGATGGACACTGGGCATAGCCTGGTCACCAGCTCTACGCTTTGTTCAGTGGCTGAAACTCTGGCGTGGAGGGACTCACAGCAGGCGAGTACATCCCCTTTGGGGTTTCCCAGTCCTGAGTTCCCTTTGAAGGAATACCTACCTTTGCTCAGCAGCCTGGAAATTAGAGCACTTGCCCAGGAAATGGAAGACCTTGGCCATCACCCTTGTTCTGCGAGATGCTGAAACCACACCTTCCTTGACTCAGAGTGTAGGGAGCACCTGGCTGCTGGATAATCTACAGTGCAGATGAAGCTGGACCCCTGTGCAGAAAAGACTGCAAAAAATTCGTGGAGCCAGGAAGAGAAAAACTCACGGGGAATGGGGAAATGTCTATTCCCGATACTGTTTGTGCTTTTTATCCCATGTCTCTTACATGGGTATTGCACAGGCACAGCTCAGATCAGGAACCAGAATGAGAAACACTGTCTCAAAAAGGCTGTAGATATATGTGCCCTCCTGTTTGCCCTCTCAGGCTAGTGCACACTGTAAGGCACCACGTGTGGACAAACTGGGTATAGACAAGGGCCTGACGGTCCCGTTCCAGCCCAGCAGCTGTAACAGTGGTTGCAGGTGAGGGAATCTCAGCAGCATGAGAGGTCACTTCTGGTCCAGGCACATTCAGCCCCAAAATCCAGACTGTAGATAGGTGGGATCGATTTTGGCTGCTGTGACTCCAGTCCACTTGAATTTGCCCATGAACCGTCGTATTTCACAAACTATGTGTAATATTGTTGGACTTCATTGAAGCCCGTGGGGAAAATGTTGTGAAAACAGATGTTAAAAATGCAGTTTATTACAGATATGGGCCTATTAAATTGAAGGACATTAAGTGGTGAAATAAATTATTAAGAAAAATCAAAACTAACAGACAATTGCAGGCATTCTCTTGGGGAGAAATCTGTTTTGTGCTCAGCCACAAGCTCAGTAATGGTGAGATACGATCCATTTAATGCAATTTGAAATATAAAAGCACTCGGACTAGATCATGTTGTATGAACTGTATGCTGTAACACTGCATTCAGAAATAAATATTGCAGTGTTGTACAAGAACCACATACACAAACTTATCTCCTCTGGGAAAGTTCAGCACCCCTTTGTATAAAGAACTGATTTTATCACCTCAGAAAATTCTTCTAAAGCTAGTCACAGTTGTTAGGATTTTGCAAAAATACTTATGTTGTGTTTGTCCTCATTAGCAAGCTAAGAGGTGCTCCTCCTTAGCATTCAGAACCAACTCCAGCACTTCAGTGAATAGATTAATAATGAAGAGAAAATGGGAGAAAGAAGCTTTCCGTCCTTTAAGAGATTGTTTAGATATGAAGAGATTAATAGCAGTCACTGGGGGATCTGAACCAAGAATCTATCTTCAAAAACTTCACAGATGATAATGGCACAAAGAAGTCAAAGCCAGATTTAAATAAAAATGTTGTAGAGTCCTATGGGCAGCTCCAGGTCCTAAGATCCAAGAACCCTCACATTTTAAATCCGGATCTGAATCTTTTACAGTGCAGACACAGGCTAATGTGGCAACCTTCAGTTTAATACAGTCAAACCAATCTTGGAATCCACATTTTTTTAAATATTTTTTTTTTAGTTGTGGGGGGTTTTTTTGTGTGTGTCAAACAGAAATGAGGTTTTTACAATTGTATATGCTGAGGTTACTCTGCATATATGGTGATTTTCTGAATCCTCCCTAATAACTGGTAAGTCCTGTCTGATTTCTATTACATTTGGCAAAATGGTAGAGATCTCAAAAATAATTAATCTCCAAGTTTTATGCAAAGAAATGAACAGTTAGAGGAGAGGAAGTCTGTTAATTAAAGCCTACAGTAGAAATTTATACTCTGTTAGAATGTGCATGAAAAAGAAGCCTGGAGCCTGGAATGAAAAACTTCATTCAGACAGCACAGTTTGTGAAAAGCAGTGCTTCAAGTGCTCACATCTGGCCAAAGTCAATCAAGTACAAGGCACAAATTTATAGGAAACCAAGCTTTATTAGCTTCAATGTTCAGGAAGAGATTTGTTTTACTTAGTAAATAATTTATTCCTTCATTTTTAACAGTCTGATGTGCCTCTGCTTTTGGCTGGGTTTGGAGGCAGAAATGCAGTAACTCTGTGAGAAAGGCCAAGGCATTTCTGAGCTGGTCTAAAGCAGAAAGTCTGGACAGTCATGTGAAAATGAATTTGTTATGAGATTTCCAGCCCAGCTTCTAAATCAAATAGGTTTTGATAATAAGCATCCATTATAGTGTGTCTTGTTCCAGTCTTTCTTTGGGTTGTTTCTAGATGGCTGTCACCTTAGTATAAGATATATTAATTCTGATTATCTAGTTTAAAACTTTTCTCTTTCCATGATACATCATTTACAAAGAAACCCCTCGTTGCTAGGGCTTAAACCACTTTGTTCCTTCTTCACATCTTTGATTGAGAAAAAGCTTTTTCCTGGTTGCTATATCAGAATCTCTGCTAACTGTGCAACTGTGTGTGAGAGTATCTGCAAGGAAACTGTATAGATGTGCATATACATTTAGGCTTTATGAAGCAAAATCTATTAAATTATGGAGCTCTTTCCAAATGCTTATGTCCAAGGAAGCCAACATCACTGAAGCCCAACCACAAGACTGATCAAAGTGTAGTTTATGACTGTGTCAGTATTGCAAATGTATGACTGAGACAAATTTTTCTCTCTTTCTCCTCTGTTTTTCTGCAATGCACAGTAAATCAAATTTAATGTTTCTAGCATGCAAATGGTAGCCTCAGTAGCTACAGTTTAAGCTTAAGAATATTTGCAGTGGGATTTCCTAAAAGGCTTCATAGAAAAAAAGGCTTATTGTTTGAAGCCCAATTCATCTTTTGGTTAAGACTGATCAAAATAGTTTATACAGATTTTCATAAGCTTTTTGCTCACACTGTTTATTATTTAGCTTAGTGATCACAGCTGAAAAGCATGATTTTAATAAAGAAGTTGAATAAGTAGATTAAAATAAGTTGCAGGGGCTGCCTCATTCCAATAGTAAACGAAGTAAACTAGTTTAATCAAGGCAAGACAGGTTATATATAGCACATGTATTATCATTACTTCATTTGCTTATTGCTTTACATTCATATTTAAAGTAGCCAACATATCACAGATGATAAGAAAGATTACTTTTTAATTAACAGCTGAGCCCCTTGATATGTTTTTACAGTTTCTTCTGATGAAGTAAGGAGAGCTGTTGCTGTAAACTCCAATTCTCATTAGCATCCCCCAAACACCCAGGAATCAATAATTTGTTCACAGGCCCCTATAAAGAATGACTGAGCTCATCACTTTGAGTATACCCCTTGTGCAAGGACAAATCCATGCTCCCGTGAATGCCTATGCTAACTACAGATTGATTTTATTGACTCAGCTATTTAGCATTAGGTGAAAGAAGTGGTAGGAAAAAGACTGGTAATACTAGTATCTCAGGCAATGTGTGCAACGAGACACGTAAGTGCAGGGTTGAATGGGTTCCCAGGCTTGGAACTGGGAGGGAATTTTGCTCAGGGGTGTAGTGGCCATGGACCGCAGAGGATTTTGAAGGTTTTCTGGCTTTGTGAAAATCATGTGGGTGTATTCCACACAATCACATTCCTGCAAGTGCTGGAGGGAAGGTGCTGGTGACCCTGGCTGCTCTTTGTCCCTGCTGCTGTGGCTTGATTCAGGCCTCCGGGACGCTGCTCTCTCTGAGCCACCTTTGCTTCTTGGAAATCTCCAGCACATATAAGATGACAAATGTGAGAGCATTAGTGTGGGCACATGATTACTGGCAACTTTAATATTAATCAACAAACAGTCATAGGTACCAATTGAACACCAATGCCATCTTTCTGGGGAAGGAACAGTCAATCTCACTGGGCAATTTATATGTAAAGGAACTCTGCTGCCTTTCCTGTAGCATTTAAAGATTCTCCAGGGTATTTCCCTAATGAAGAGTTTAAAAACATTTGACCCCTGGCCAAAGGTCTGGTTGTGTCACTAACGCTGCGGCCCCAAATGTTTGAAAGCGAGCGACCTAGAGCTCTCCGAGTCTGAGGCGGAGCAAACAGGTCCTGGTAAAGTAAGATCTATTTAATTGCATCTCGTCATTACAACAATTTTTATGCAGAGACAGTGTGGTATTGTGATACATTCATTTCTTTTTTTTTTGAAAAATGTTTTTCCAGATGAATGACTAATCTCGGAAATCTGCGGGTCGCTTGGGATGCAGGTAACCATGGTTACTTTTGTTGCCTAGCGACACCTGCCTTACGCTGCTGAGCCTGCTCCTCTCATACCACTTCTGGGCAGCACAGCCCCATTCAGCTGCCACCCCAGACCAGCTCCCTTGACACACAACAAGTTGTTTTGGGCTTATCCTGCAGTCCAGGAGATTAGAATTGGAGTTGGTGGTTTTATCTGAAAAAAAGAAAGAGGGAGGGGGCCAAACTCTGGTCTCTCTTATAGCAACATAAAGCCAGTTGTGGCTTAAGGCAGGATCTGACTCAGTGTGTTGATGTAAATCCTCCGTTGTGCTGTAAGACACCTTTGCACAAAAGTTCATTTGGGGCAGGATTTAAGGGTATCGATTAGTTTCTGAGCCCAGACACAGAACAAAGTACTAACAAACTAGGGTCTGGCTCCTTTACTGGGTGAAGTGCAGCATTACTTCATTTAGAAACAAGTAATGCTCATTTATGTAATTTCAGAAACAGAAAATGCATTTATTTTATAAATAAGATTTAAAACCACACTTATAAAAAGGCTATGAGTCAGATTCTCCTAATTATGTCAATTTAATCTGAGTTAATTGCAAATTAAGAACAATAAATTTTACTGGACTTGGTTATGAAGGGCTTCTCAAATGCTGCTGTTTTATGCATGCCATGACTCACCAGCATCCAGTCTTGGTATGCAGAGGTCTGCGGTTGATGTCACAGCCTTGGGCTCTGCGTTTCAGAGCGTTTTCTCAGAACAATGACTTGCAGTCGCTTTTCACCTGAGCACTCGGGATGGTGTTTATGGTCTAGCTGGATTGCTTACACAAACAGGAGGACAAATTGCTCATGTAAGTCAGGCACTTTTGGTGCAATCTTGTCTGTCTGTAAATAGGGATGCCCTTGCCTTCCTCCTCAGCCTTCCCCTCTGCAGCACTCAACAAACCCATTGCCTTGCAGTAGGAACAGCAAAAAGAAAATGGTTTCTATGCTTACAGTCCTGAGTTTGCCCTTCCAAGCACTGTTCTGCTGAACAACAGCTCCTTTAGGAGCTTCATTTCTGGAGTATCAATCTGTTTTCTGCCTCTGGTACATACAGACGTGCAGTCCAGTTAATGTGCTTTTGCAGTAAGTTCTTGAAAGCACAATTGTTCTCCTTTGGTTAATTCTTGCTCACGACTTCCTTGAAGTTAGTGCCACAGGTGGTGTCTCATGCTAAATCTTCTGCAGTAATAAACCTAGTCACCTGTAGTGCTAGATCATTAACCTGGTCCCTAGTTCAGGCTGGATCGGCTCAGACTCCTCCCAGCAGTTCTTGGGCACTACGTGGGAGTTAGTACAGAATAGAGGCTATTCCCTTTAGGCAGTTTGGAGGCAGCTACCATGCTTTGGAGAGAAAGAATGGCCAGTAGTGCAGACATAGGACATTCTGGTCCGGCCTGTTTCAGTGTCAGAGAGAAGTTCTGGGTGTGTTTAATCTTCTATAAAGTAGTACACTGTTTTAACTGGTTTATTCCAGCAAGTTGCTCACTTGACAACTCTTGAGCAGGTTCAGCCTGATCACTTTTTGCAGAGACGGAGACAAGTACAGGACTCTCATTCTGCTACATTTCCTGAGATCCATTCAGAAAATCAGAAACTTGCAAAAACTATGTCAGCAGTTAGGGTGCAGATGTTCTTCAACTGATGTCTCTTATGGTGAACAATAATTTTTCAGGGTGCTTTCCCATTTCTATCTATGGGAAAGCTAGACTAGAAAGGACCACCTAGATCCACTGAGTGATGTTCATCTGCATTTATCTGTTAATTCTTGTACTGTAATTAGACTGTTAGCACTAGGGGACTTGTAAAGTGCATAGCAGAGTTATGATTCAAGACTGCAAATAAGCTCTACAGTTCAGTAAGTAAGGAAATAGCAATGACCTTAGCCAAGCAAGGGGCCCGTGTTGCCCAGTGTGGCACTGGTGTCCTTGTACAGTGAGAAAAGAAGGGACTTCTTGCTCACTTGGAATCTTGTCCAGAATCTTTGTAAGAAAGTGCATTTCTCCTTTATTTCTGTGCCTTTTCCAGAGCCTATTGAAACTTTTCATTGTTTTTCTTTTTCTCCTTAGTTTCCATTGTAATTGCATGTCAGGACTACTTTCAAATTACACCCTTCCTCTCCTTCTGTCTGTATATCCTATGCTTAGCATTAGAGTTGTATTTTTTTCTTTCTACATGCTGTCCCTTGTAAAAGGCTTCCTGGTTGAATATAATTTGTTTTTCTGTGTTAATTTAGGATAATAGTTCCCCTTGCCCCATTTGCAGCCCACATACTGATGCAACTTCCCCTTGTTTTGTTCCCAGATAAGTATTGCCACAGTACTTTAATAAAATGATGTAGGACTCTGTTTACAAAAGAGTGCTTCTGTGGTATCTTACTGCTTTCACAGGAAGCTTAACAGCTTGCGGAACAGTAAGTGGCAAATGTTTAGTGCAACATTATGCCAACTTGAGGACAAACTGTTCCTCTCAGGAATGTTTTCAGGCTTAAATGAGAGGAAAATCCCCCTTGCAGAATGTGAATTCTTGGAGGGGGCAGGGAGTGACTGCCACTTCTTTGCCTTGCCAGCAGCTCCAGTCCTCAAGCACCTTCCAAGGCTTTTTTAGATCAGCTGTAGCGTACACTCAGCAGCAAGGAGTGATAAAGCTGTGACTGGCTTTTCCAGAGGAGAGAGGATTCCTCTTTTGTGGATGAGGCAGTAAATCTTCCAGCCTGCCTCAGACTGCAAACGTTGGCTTGTGCCCACAGATGCTGGGAGGGTACTGGGAAGGGAGACATGAGGCCATGGCAAAGCTATTAATGTGAGTAAGCAAAGACTAGGAGCATAGCTGAAAACAATGTGAGACAGAACAATGCAGAACTTAAACAGTGATGAGTCAGACTGAAATATGTGGCACTTCAGCCACGGATGCGAGTCACCCATCAAGAAGATAAGTGGATATTAATGAATTAATGATTAGTTTGACTAAACAGTGAAAGGAGTTGAATGTAATACCATTCTCTCTGTTAATTCTCCTAAGCAGTAAAATCTTTGGCAAGTGGGCTCTGCCCATCAGCAATATTCTTCATCTCTGGATCTCAACCTCAGGTGAAAATATTCTGCTGGCTTTCTGTGGCTGTTGGGTCCTGGATTCATTAAAGGGGAACTGCGTGGCCATTGTCTGTAAGTGGATCCAGGACTTCCAGATGGGTGGCTGAGCTATACAGTGTGCTGGACCCTGAAGGCACAAGAAAATTCTTTTTTGTGTGCTTTCTATTTTATATCCAGTCTTTGGGGCAAGGCAGCACTTGGGTGCTCTAAAGGTGACAGGGTGCTCAGATGATGCTGTGAATTTACCATAGGGAAAGTACAGCGAGTTACAACTCATGGCTCTCAAAGTCCCAACAGTGCCTGAAGACTTTGTAAAGTCTAAATGAATTTCAGCCCTGGATGCCCCAGTTCTCCACCTCAGGAATATGGTCTAATAAAGGGGGAAAAGAGGAACAGAATGAAAAACTCATCAGATGAAACCTGTGATCTGATAAAGAAATGCCATTCTTCACTCTAATAAGGGATGTCTCCAGTAAATCATGGGAAATATAGTCTGGCCAGGAAGCTTCATAGGAGACAAAGGGAGGTAACAGTTTCTAGATCACAAAGCTCCTGAAGCCGTAGTTAGAGTTCAGTATGTAGCAAAGAACATTTTTACGGTCATGATAAAGTGAATTATCCTGTTTCAGTGTTTTTCATTAAAAAATAATTTTTCTATGGAACATCCAGATTTTGCAGAAACTGTGTTTGCCATGAAAAGCTGTTTTAACACAATTCCTCCTTCATACGTATGAATAGGCTTCAGCTATGTCTGATCAAGGGGGCAGGAACGTTCCCTGGGGGGACCCACAGCCCAGGCTGGGCTGCTGCTGGTGTGCAGAGGGACCGTGTTCTGGCCCGGGTGCCCAGGTTGCCTTCAGGTGGAGGCTGGGGGGAGCTGAGGCATTCCCAGGTTTCGACTGGGTCAGCGTGTGCTTTCAGACCTGCTCGCTGGAAAGTGTCCCACAGCTTAAACAGCCAGAAAGCACCACTTGGTGACTTGGCCATGAATTGCAAACTTGGTAGGCAAATTGCCTTTGCAAACCAGCAACAGCAGAAGACTTTCTAGAGAAGGTACACTGGCCAGATATAGGCCGAGAAGATTAATTTACATGACAATAAAAAAGTTCAGAAACAGACATTTCAGTGCTCCAAAATTTTTACTTTCATGTAGAACTAAATATGCTTATTTTTTTTTCCATGCAAAAGAACTATTTTTCTGCAGAACACATTAGTAATTTTATCTTCTATGCTTCAAAGCTGACAGGCAAAATTGTTAGGCAGGTGAATTTCAGAGGGCCAGCACATGAAGAAGTAGTAGGTTTATACAGAAAGGATTTTAGCTTTTCAAGCACACAGAAGCACTTTGGGGAAGGAAGAACTAACTAGAAGATCCTCCTTGATACCCCTGGAACTAGACTGTGGACATGGAGTTTGGCAAGCTTTGGAGGGATTATTTGAAAAGTCCAAAAGATCCTTTAAATCATGTGGAAATCCTTCTTCAAATGGAAATCCTGCCTTAGTAAAGAAAAAGGAAAGAGCATGGAGGATGAAATATTTGCTTTATGTGTAAGAGGATGTACTGAGAAATGTAAAGAAAACATGACATTATGACGTATGATCCATTTTTCATGTGGATTGCCAGCACCAATAACTGTTTAAAGGTTTGTGTTTTTTTTCAGGTGATTAAATGATGCCTGTGTTGAGTGATAGGAAACATCATAATGAGGACATATGATATGGCCTGTACTTCCCCCTTACATCCTTGGCAGCAGTTAGCCTGTATTCATAAAAAGAAAAGACTGGACTTGAAAATTGAAAACTGAGTTCAAGACCTTCATTATGAGAAAGTGAAGATTAAAAGGGCAGTAGCTTTGATTACAGTATTATGCCTCTGTAAATGAATGTTAAGTGTCTGAAGCTTCATTAGGCACAAAAATGTCAAAGATGGAGGCATTTTCATAATGTTATTTTGCTCACTAAAAACTAACAATATGTTTTATTCTCATAGAAAATTAATTTCTAACAATGCTTCTTTCTTTGTGGCAGTTTTGCAATGGCTGCACCAACTCATGCAACAAAATGAGAACAAGTATGCTAGTAAAATAAAATTTATCAGTTTGGTTTTTTTTCTTTAGTATCTTTTACAAGCAGTATCCATATTCCTGTGTCCTCACTTACACATGACATTAAGACTCCAAAGCAGGACTGCAGGAAGCAACAGTAGTTTGAAAGCAGAAAAGGTCAGTAAGTTTTTGTGCTGTGCTGTGCTGTTTTTTCTTCATTTTTATTAGAAACAGTTGTGTGAAAGTTCTACTCCTGGTACTCATTTATCTCCCATGTAAAATTATCATAAACCTGTGTGAAAATAGTATTTTTCATGACAGTCTACTGCAATGTCACATACACCTTTATGATGTTCATGGAAAAAGAATTCATTTATGCTGTAGTATTATGGTAGATAGTAACTAGTTAGTAGTAAATAACAGTTGTTTTATTGCCCTTCAAAGATGAAAATCATTAAATGAATGCAAAAAAGTAGTGGCATTATGAATAATTCTCAAAGAATAAAAATCCTGTTTTCCTGCAAATGTTCATTTTCATAAGAACAAAAATGAGAGCCATAATAAAAAAACCAACCCTCGTAACTACACCATCAAAAGAGAATGCTTTTCTCAAGAAATGTTTCCACAAAGCAACAGAGGTTCTCTGAAAGAGCCATATTCAGTGCACAGAAGTAGATTTGATTCAGGTAAGCAAAAACAATTACTAATTGTTATTTCTTGAACAGATTAGTTAGAGGTGCCTTTTGTGCACAGTGGGTTCCCTGTCCCATAAACTAATACAGCAATGAGAGAGTATAGGCAATCTGCATCAAGCCACTTCTGATAAAACTCCTGATTGTAGTGGGGTAAAGGCATTTCAGTAGCATGACGGGCTTTTGGAAAGGAGGACTCCCATAGGAATCCACAGTATTGTCTTTAAAATTTTGATATTGCAGCTATTTATTAGCTCCAGGCACAGGATGTCTGGTGCAAGCCATAACAAAGTTTCAGGGCTGTACAGTGAAAAATCGGTTTTCCTAAATATTCATAAAAGAATTTAATACAAAAGCCCATCAGCCAAAAGTTTGTATCATAATAAAACTTCGTGAGTCTCAAATATTTCCCGTGTTCCATGGTAGCATTGAATCTCCTTGCTGATTAAATAGTTTCACAGGTTAACGACCTCTAAAAAAGCTTTGTTTTTAATCATGTTCCTGGAGTATTTGGTTTCTTTTATGTTCTCACTTTAGGCTTAGTTATGAGACTGAAAAGAGGAGCCGAAATGAAGAACATCTGCCTGAAGGCAGCCAAGCACAAACTGCAGGCAAACCCAGAAAAACAGACTGAAGATACGGACAGAGCAGACTAGAAGTAGCCATGACAGATGAGTGACCTAGTTCAATAAAGAGCAAACCTGAGATCGAGACCATATTAGCTATCCATAGGTTAAAACAGAATGAATAAACCCCTTCAGAACAATGCAAAAAGCTTTCAGGTCTGGTCAGCGGTGTGTTGAAAAAGCAGCTTTTAAACAGGCATTAAACATAAACAGCAAATATCAAAGCTTCTTGTATTACCAAAAAGAAAACATAATGTTGTGTTTTCAATCCTTGGAGCAATTGACTGGCAGGGACAGAAACACAGCGTTCTTCTGCCCCCAGAACTTCATTATAACTATAAACAAAAGAGCTGAAACAGGCTAAGTAAACAAAAGTAGAAACAGTTTCTTCTCTTAAAATCCAAATGCAAGTTAAAGTACATTGAGGAAAGAATTTTGTTTCATTTGTTCTCTGCTGTCCTGCCATTGCCTAGTAACATTTTCAAACAGTGCTGGCTACCACTTGGAATCAGAATTAGTGGGAGGATTGACTTTCTTCCCTCAAAGAAAATATTGGCTTTTTGGTGAAAAATTGGATGCTGAAGGTCTGAGCCTGACCTCATCAATTTTCAACCTCAAACTTTTATGTTTAAAACTATGGGTTTTTTAATGTGGAATGCTACTTTCATGCCTTGTGGGAACTGCAGCTCAATTGCTCGTATCCCATTTTCTTTCATGATTTTCAGTGAAAATGCAACATCTCACATGAAAAATGATCACATTTTAGTGTTTAGTAGAAACAATTTTCTTCTGGAAACAAAACAACCAAACACTGAAACTTTTCACAGGGCAATGTATGTTGGAGTTCAAGCTTGTGATGCATGAAAAGCAAAGACTGCCTCTGCTAGCCACGTGCAAAGCTGTGGTAAAGGACACTCAAAATTCACCTGACTTTGCCAAAAGCATAATTTAGGATGAAGGGTCAAGCTGCACAGAAACTAGGGATCACTAGACCTACAGTTGCCTCCAAAATCTTAATTTAGCTACCATGGGAATCCGTTTTCTGCATTAAATGTAAGAGGCAAAAAAGGGGAAGAACAGGATGTGATTACAGAATTAAAGACTGTATTGAAATGTAATTGCATGAGGGAACAGAATAAAGGTTGCCAGGAAATTATTTATCTGATCTTTCCTAACTTCCAGTGTCAGACCTCAGTTCCTCAGCCTGCATTCCCTGCCAGATGGTCACACACCAGCTGTGGTCCTGCAGTTGTGTGGCTGTGTTAAGGTAGTGTGGTGCCAAGCTAACATATTCAAGCACTCATCTGTGCTTTTTAAGTCGAGCAAACTAAAGCGACTAAAGTGGCTGCTAGGGCGACTGCTAAAGCGACTCTCCAGCATCTGGACTGAAGGTGACCAATATCTATGTTGCTAACAGCACAAGCAGAGCTTGCTTAGGAGCAGCAGCACCTAAAAAGTAAATGACAGCAAAAGCACTTGCAACCTAAGTAATATTCTTTTTGCATGTTAGTTTTGAAGTTAATTCCTTAGCTGTTTGTTTGAAAAGATGACTGAAACAACTTCTGTTACATAACAGTGTAAAAATCTCCATCATCAGATTTGAATCCTCAGTTGTTTTTCACATCACCGATGTCAAAACTTGACAGATCTGACTTTTGGACAATAGGAGTCTGTTATTCTTTGTAGGAATATCAGTCCACGCGCTAGTGCTTAGATGCCCTCATGAAGGAGAAAGACAAACAGTGATTCTTCTGTGGAGTGGATTTGTGCTCTACGTGGGACTTCTTGATTTAGTATGGGTAGCTGTGGCCTCCTTTCAAAGCATGGGTGAAGGGATCTTGCTCATTTTTAGCACGTTTTACATTCCTACTCACTCACTCAGAGTAGGAGGTCCTGGAGCTTTCTGTGTGGTTGTGCTAGGAAGTGTGGGGTTGGTCGGGTGCTGAAGGCAGGCTGTTCACTGGGTGAAGCGTGATCTGCTTCTCATTCTTAGGCACGAAAAATGCCCAAGCCTGTAAGATGTGGCTCAGCAACTTTTCACCAGAATTCAGTGATGACTTCTACCTTACAATATTTGTGTGTTTAGTTATTTTACTATTGCCAAATATCAAAGATCTGGTGGAAAAGATGGTGTGATAAGAACTTCTCAGAGAAGGAGATGCAATACCGTTTTGTAAGAGTTGTGGAGCCACAACCAGACCTGTGCAGCAGTATCTTATTGTTGAAACAATCACAGGAATGTTACTGCAATAACTACAAAAGTTATAAAAAAAAAGGAGACCTTGAAAACTACCGTTATTTCTCCTAAATTCTTTTAAAGATGCTCTGGTGCAGCTGTGCAAAGGACTCCTCATCTCTCCGTATGGATGCTGAGTCATTCTGATGTTAAATGCCTGAAGCCTGCAGGAAATGGCAGGTTTGTTGTTGCTGAGTCATAGTGGCATGTACATCTTGTTAACTTCAGCTGGCATACAGGAAGGACTGATACACATCTCTCACTCCTCACATCTCTCCTTGTCTTTCATGGGTTGGGAGGACTGTGTCTGCTTTGGCGATGTCCTAGAGAATAATGCTAGGAATACCCTCAGATGATGTTTATTTCCTGGTTACTTCTTGAGCTCCTAATTAAAATGGAATTCTAGATGGAGAATAAATGAATATTATATAGAAAGTGTCATTAATGGCCTTTTAAACTATTCTGGTATTCCTATTAAAAGATCCTTTACCCTACTGCAATAATGGAAAGAGAAGAAGCAAGGTCAGAACTCTGTGTGTCTGTTACACGTGATGCGAGGAACACCACTTATTATGCATCACTGAAGGCACCAGTGAAGACAGCCTCCATTCCCATTACACAATACTGGTTTCAGTTGTTTATACCTTTTTGAAGCACTGAGTTTAAGCCAAAACTTTTCATACCCTGCCTGTGCCCCTGGCTGAATTCCGTAATATTTCAGCCAAATAATTCAGCTCCTTCAGTGAATGAGCCTAGGAACAAAGTGCCACTTTGCTCATGTTAATACTTCAAGGTCTTTTCTGTAAAATTCTCCAGCACCACCCTGCTTTGAAGCAGGGATTTTAAGTTTGGCAGAGGGATAGCTCTCATGTCAAAAATAAGCCTTCCATCATGCCTGTGAAAATCCTCCCAAATTTTTTCGAAGTCTTAATAATTATGTCAATTGCAATTCATACAGGTTCAGGAAAGTTGTGAGAAAGCTGTTACTTTAGGCTTTTTAGGTATCTCCTACAGAAACTAAGGATCATTGCAGACTTCATTGTTACTTTAAGCTGTTACTTTACCCTTAGCTGACCAGATGTGTTATGTGTACTTTCCTCACAGAGTAAATATGCTTCAATCAATGACTTTGCGGGAACTCAGAAAAACTTTTCATGTCCTGGGCCCCTTCTAACCCTATACTGGCTTTCTGTACATAGAAGGGGAAGCAACACAGAATAGTGCTCAGCTGAGAAAAGAAAGAATTGCAGAAAAGGAGATTGGTGAGACGGGGTCTGTGGGGAAGAAAGAGAAGAATAAGGCACAGTTGCATAATGGAACCTAAAGATTTCCTGGAGACTGACTGTGGAAAGGGTGGTACCCTATGTTTCAGGGTCAGAAATGAGCCTGACCCAGGGATGACTGGGAAAAAGACTAGAACAAACATGCTAGGAATATAGGCTGGGAGTAGGAGAACAAGGAAAGGAGTGTAGTACCTTGAATTATGGAAGGAGAGAGAGACGATGGAAAGAGAGAGAGGTTACAAGAGGAAAAGCAGAGGAGTTCTTGAAGAAATAGCAGAAAAGTTGTCAGACGATATTTGTCTCTGGAGGCTGGAACTCAAGATGCTGGAGATTCTCCTTTCTCTTGGTACAAACAAATACCTGTGGAAAGCTAAGGGGAAAAGTTAGGATGCTTATCTGCAAGGACAAAGAATATTATATACTACATATGTAATGTGCATTATATTGTGTAGCTTAATAAAGATTTTTTCTATTAACCCAACACTGCAATAAGGATCACAAGGTCAAGCAATTCAGTCAGCATGCTTACAACCTTTGCAAGTAGTTCATTCTTTCTACCTTCTTGTCAAGGAAGGATTTGTATATTTTGAATGGTGTTTTGTTTTGGTAGGCCTTCCTTTCTTGTGTGTTTACACTGGAGAAGGCAAGGCAGTGGACACTCATCTTGCATAGTGAAGTTTGCAATGATCCTTAGTTTCTGTAGGATATATCTAACAAAATTATCTCTTTTTTTATGAACAAAGATTGATGTACACTGCATGAAGTTTGGCTGTACTTGAATTATGTTTATTCTGGGGCTTTACCTGATATATTTGCATCATTCCATATAAAATAACCAACTATTACTTTAATGTGAAAAACGTCAGGAAAATATATTTTTACTAATCAGTATTATTTGTATATTGGTATGTCTTGGGAGAGAGTTGACGTGGAAAATTTGGTTAGCATGGAGGATAAATAGTAAGATGATGAGTTTTTTACCTAAAATTCATAGTTATAAATCCAGCCCACACAGGTAGTGACCAATGATTTTGATGACTAGTAACAATGTTTTTACCTAGCTTCTAAGAAACAATTTATAAAAACTTATCTAATTTATAAAAGCAATTGCTGCCCTGATATAAAGTATCATTGGCACTAATTTTGCCCTATTCTTTCTCTCCTAGAACCAGTAAGGAGGGAACATTCACTCTCCAAAGCTCTCCCAACAAGTATCTCCTTGAACCTGCAGATCCTGGGGCAGTGTGTGGTGAGGAGTATTAGGCTCTGGTGCTCCTCTGCGAGCAGTTGTCCCTCTTGAGCAGAAGTTGCAGGAAACAATCTGGCAACTGAATTCTTTCAAAGGCTCATGGCACAGATCATAGGCAGTTCATAGCCTAGAGGCTGAAGAGCCATAGGAGGCTAGAACATTTTATAGCCTCCTATGTGCTATACCATCTCTACCTCCTTTTCCCTCATTGGACTGTCAGCCTAAATGTAAACCAGTATATCAATATGGCCAAGAACAGCTCTTGGATCCTGAGGTTAACTGGAACTGCATGACTCATGCCTTTATGTCTAATCTCTTGTGCCTTCCCAAATGGGTTTGGCATATCTAAGCCACTTATTAGGAATGGTCCCTGGCCTGTGCTAAGCCCTGAACTGTGTCAAGGCATTGCTCAGTGGAATGCCACCTGGCATGTGGGTATGTACCAAACCCATGTCAGGCTCACTGGTGGAGGGAATTGTTGTAATAGTCCACTATTGGCAAGGAAGAGTGATGGGCCACGAGTACACTATTAGAGGACCTCCCAAACTGATTTCATTATAGGCCTTCAGTCCATTCATCTGTTGTGCACATGAGTGTTTCCATACTATTTTCTGGAGGTCTGTCAGGGTGTGAATCATCCTCACAGGCTTGATTAAAAGAACAGTAATGATAATATATGAATCTATTTGTGTAGCCTTGACCCAGTGGTATTTCAATGGATAGGGTAGAAATGCTTAACTATGTGTATTATAAAGCGTCAGAGACAGCACACTTAACTTCGCTCTGTCCAGTTCCTTTCCTATTATAGATAATGAGTATTTAATTCAGTGGTTCAACCTCGAGGATGTTTGCTTCAAGTATGACAAATGATAAATGACATTTGTGGAATCCACTGGTATCACCTGACTCAAGTAAATGTGCAAAATTGCAGCACGATGATGATAAACATCCACTCAAGATTGCATGAGCTCCTAGGGTGTTAAACTGGAGATGGAGCAATGAAATAGAAAGTCACGTCTCTTCTGAGTTCCTGAAATATTTAGACAGTTCCCATTCATCTGTTCCTGTCTGTTTAACTGTATTTATTTTTCCAAGTTCAGCAAAACTAAATCCCGAGCTCTCAAGTACAGCTCTTCCAAGAGTTCTCCTTGAGACCAGGAGCACTAGTGTCATGAGTCTTGTAAGAATTTCTTTCTAATGAGATTTTCAACTGTGATGGCAGACTAACGGCATGGAAATAGTTAGGACTACAGCCAGCTGGAACACTGTTACCAAAGTATTGAAGTACCTCAGAGAGAAAACATCTGGCAGAAATGTGTTTAAGAATATACAAAGTTTTCTTTTCTTCAGAGGCAGGGAACCTTCGTACATATTACCATTGGTTTTGGGGTACCACCTAGAGACACTGTATATCCATGCATAAGTCCATGCCTTGCCTGACATGTAGGTGATCTGAGAAGAGACTGATCTTAAATGAATTTGATGTTGTTTGCTGTCGCCACTTACTCCCTCCTTCATTCCTTTTCTAAAAGTGCTTTAAAAGTTCTGACTTCATTTTAACATGGGGAGGACCACACTGTGAAATAGTGACGAATGTTACAAAATGGAATTGGCAGCCTCAGTCAACTTTTTTGAGAAATCCCTCTGCTAACAACTGAAGAATGTAAGGGTCCTGGCAAATTATCATAACGCAGCTAAATAAGTTGAATCATAAGTGGGGTTTAGCTACTATTTTTCTGGGAACAGAACCTGTTTAGAGATGGAGAGTGCATTGCAGGTTTAATAATAAGCCTATTGCAGGGCAAGGTTTACTAGTAAATCCCCTGGCATTTCTACTTTCCTCCTAGCTATTCCTTTCAGCTTTTCTTCAGTAATGGAAATTTCTTTTACACTGAAACTAAGTACTCTTTCTTGTTTAAATAACGTAAGATGTTCCTATTGGTTGCAAATCAAGTACCTACTGTATCAAGGTATTTCATACTAGATTTCAGAATGAATGTTTTACAGCTTTTTGACATAAACCATAAATCTGTGAGGATGGTGCCACCTAATGTAAATAGAGAACACGACAACTATTTTCCGTTTATTTGACATTGTTACCAGTTGGGATTGAAAGGTTAGGAATGTAGTATTCTTTTGTCCCTTCTGCCTAATTATCTGGAAGGCTATTCTGCCAGAGATTTCCATGGAATGACTTAAAAGATCTCATTCCCACAAGATTCGCTTCTATTCTGGTCTTTTTTCATCAATGTGTTTTGAACTATTTCAAGTTTTTAAAACAGATAAAATACAGACAATGTTTGACTAAAAATCTCTTAGGTTTAGCTGCATGCAGCTCTCCTGGCTTCAGTTGGATTCATCTATCACCTGAGAACATTTTCAAACACCACTGGAGGTGGAGACAGCAGAATTTGGTAGATAACTCTGCCCGCCGAAAAGAAACAAGGGAAAATGACTCAGAGAAAGCCTAACAGAGTAGCAGCTCTCTTGTGTCCTCCTTAACTATGCTCTTTGTACCTGCATTGCTGCAGACTTAGCCATGATCATGCCCAGTCAGTGGTGTACACCTTTGTGTGTGCCTAGTGCTGTCATTTGCACCAATGGAGTCGACTCAGATTTTGAGAGTGAGTATTGTGGTTTGCAGCAATCTACCTCTTCTGCATTGCTGTAACTTCAGGTATTGAGTCTCAGCTCTGGCTGAACACGGTCAGAAATGTGTTTTAAAGAATCCTTTCCATAAGAGGAAAAGCGATTTTAAAGTTGTATAAAGGCAAGGAGAGATCAGGCACCTACCTTGAAGAAAGACATTATGGAGACCTACTTTCAGATGCTCTATTTCTTAGGCCATTTTTGGATAATCGGTATGGAAACTGTGGACCTGATATAAGCTGAGCTGTTTGATACAGTGCTTTACAAGACATAGTGCCCTTGTCTTTTAACTTGTGTGAATGGCTTATAAAATTCTTCACCTTTTTCCATGTAATCAAACAAGCTCATTCAATCATAGTGGTTTGGGTGAGGCTGAGTGTCTGTATCACTTAGGGTGTTTTTTGGAACTTGTTTCTAAAATTAAGGATTCCTGATTAAAAAACATCCCAAGCATAGTTATGAATAAAAAAAGGATAAACATTGTGACTGTGGATGCACATTTTAATTAACTAGAAAGTCACATCTTCTTTCATTAATCCTCTTGCTCTTTCTCTCCCTGGGCTCATGTGTAGTGAATGTAGAGAGCTGAATAATGTTTCAGTCACACAACTTTCATTAAAGCTACCAAAAACATGCAGTTAATTCCCTGAGCTCAACCTTGAAAACATAAAGGTTACTGTTTATCCCTGTAACTACGAGGATGAGTACTTTTAACTGGCTTATTGCTTCATATGGTAAAAAGCCTCTTTATGTGAGTAGAATTATATTAAATGTTCAACATTACTGTGATATTCTTTGGGTCTTTTGAGAGTCTCTTTATAGAAATATGAAGATGGATGAAAAAATATTCAGATAACTGGGGACAGGACTTACAAGAATCAAAAATTCAGTCATTAGACAGCTAGCAGATAAAAGGGGTACAGTACCATCTATACATACAAGTCATTAGATGAAAGGGGTTTTGAGTCAGCTATGACCTTTTTATTTTATCATTCACTGACCCCACTAATATGCATTGTAAGTAGCTTTTTCCTTCACACAGAAAGAATTAGCATTTTTATTGCAAAACCAGCCAACTTGACTGGTGTTTATATTTTGCTTAACAGACTCGTATCATTCCATAGTTTAGCTGACCATAGTACAGCAAAGATGGCTGTTGTGCCAGACTATAAAATCTAAGAGAAGGGTTTCTTTCCACATACAACACAGAGCATGTCTTTTTCTCTGTCTCTGTCACATTGATTGGTTTGGAATAGAAAACTTCACTTGCAGTTGAAGAATATAACACCCAATAGATTCCCAGTTCAGTGTAGTTTCATTTTTCTCCTCTTCTGCCTAAGTCATCTTTTTAGGGGGATTAATACTCTGTTGCGGGTGGAGTGATGCACTTCACTCGTAAGAGAGAAGTAGCAATATGTTTAATGATATAAAACAGTGATTTAACAAAGTTTGATAATAAATGCAACAGTGGTTTAACAAGATTCAATGGCAAGGTACACTTGATTATTTACTGCATAGAGGACAGGGTCAGACAAAACTGTCAGGGAGACCTTCCCATTGAGTCATGAGGTTCAGAAAGGACCTGCTTGCATTCGAAACTCCTTCTCAGAGGGGAGTTTGGGTGTGGCTGGATCCAGACTTAGTCCCAGACTTGGTCAATGATTTATGTCTAAAGGATTATATGTGCACAATCAATCCTTTATATCACTTAGCTAAGATTTCAAAGTTTAGCATGCTATTAATCATTTTACTGAGAATCTGTTGCAGCAAACTCCACTCTCCGTATCTAATCATCTTTAAGAGGCTAAAAATGCTCCTTTTTGCATATATCTAACTGTGGGAAAAGAATACCCTGCAGACTGCTCATAGTCCTCATTCCTGGGTGTGCTCCTGGCTGTGTCCTGACTCTGTGTCAGGACAAGAAGTGTGTGTATGTCATCCTCCGTTTGACGTTGCTTCTCTTGAAGGGAAACTCAGATGTGTGGGTAGCAAAGGAGCTAAAGCAATAGTGCAGTAAGTAGTCAGGTCTGCACTGTCTAGGCCAGATCAGTGCAGATCAGGTTGGAGTGGACTAAAAAGTGTTTACTGAACCACTGAAATCAGTGAGGCAGACCCATTAATATCAGTGGCAAGCTGCGCACGACTGAATCTGGACACCATAAAATGAAAGTTGTAAGTGATTTCTTATACAGCATACAAATTTTTGTTTACTAATTAAGGCTGGTTTAGCACAGGGTTTGACAAGAAAAAAGAAAAATCAAACCAAAAAAACCCACCCCCCAAACCACCAAACTCTCAAAGAAACTGTTTCCTGCGGCACTGGCTTGTTTTCAAGGCTTCCTTGAAAACATGAGATAGAAATAATATTTTTTAAATGAAAACAGAGATTCTTAAATTGTCTTGCCCAGGGGCTCCAAGAAAATGCAAAAGCTATCGTGACACTTGTCATAATATTCTTGAGTGCTGTTAATAATATGTCTTTACACTGTTGCTTATGGGAATTCAGGAAAATATGACATTTTTTTGATACCATTGATTCCCTATAAGCGAATCAGAACCATATTCTGATTTCAGTGATCTCTAGAAAAAACTAGATTTTTAATGTTAATTTTGGATAAACTCATGTAACTAGGTTTACATTTTTACAGCTGTGATCAGTTTGCCCCTGTATTCTTATGATTGGTTTAGTTTTCTTGTCCTAATTAGGAAAACATTTGAAGACTATATACGTCCAAGTGTGACTAAACATAGAACGACTTGTTGCTTTTCCCTTGCTTCTCTCAGACTAAAGCTTATGGGAACTAGAAGAGAAAGGCCCTTGATGCATGTTTTTCATATAACCATTTAAAATACTAAACTGTTTGGTTTGGAGTGTAGTTACTGAAGTCATCCCAATCATTTCAGCAAAATCCTATAGGTATCACTGGGTTCCTGCTGGTGCGACTGAGATCACAGTGTAATCCCCTTGGATTGAAAGAATATTGTCCAAAGGGAAGGGACCCCACACCATCTGTTCTATGCTAATAGAATTCAAAACCTGCCTGGCAGAAAAAGCTAGATAGAAAAGAACTTCAACATAAAATACATAATTTTTACCAAGGCAGAGATTAAACTTGGTGCTCCCTCTGTCTAGAAGAGTGTCTCACTAGTGATATATAGAATTAAACTTATATTTCTTCTCTTTATCTGACCTAATGTGCTGATTTTGGCTGGGATAGAGTTAATTTTCTTCATGGTAGCTAGTATGGGGCTATATTTTGGATTTGTGCTGGAAACAGTGTTGATAATACAGGGATGTTTTCAATATTGCTGAGCAGTGCTTACACAGAGTCAAGGCCTTTTCTGCTCCTCACACTGCCCCGCCAGCAAGTAGGCTGGGGGTGGGTAAGAGGCTAGTAGGGGACACAGCTGGGACAGCTGACTCCAACTGACCAAAGGGATATTCCATAACATAAGATGTCATGCTCAGCAATAAAACTAGGGGGAAGAAGGAAGGGGAGGACGTTTGGAGTGATGGTGTTTGTCTTCCCAAGTAACCGTTACGCGTGATGGAGCCCTGCGTTCCCGGAGATGGCTGAACACCTGCCTGCCGATGGGAAGTGGTGAATGAATTCCTTGTTTTGCTTTGCTTGCACGTGCAGCTTTTGCTTTACCTATTAAACGGTCTTTATCTCAAACCACGAGTTTTCTCACTTTTATTCTTCTGATTCTCTCCCTCATCCCACCGGGGAGGGGAGTGAGCGAGCGGCTCTGCAGTGCTTAATTGCCAGCTGGGGTTAAACCACGACACCTAATAATTTTGTAATCTGTTTACATCAAGTGGGACATTTTTAACAAGGAAGATCAAGAACCTTTGTCACCTATTCCTTTAGCAACAGCAGCTGTTGGCCTGATTTAGAATAGAATAGAACAGAACAGAACAGAACAGAATAGAATAAATAGAATAGAATAGAATAGAATGGAATGGAATGGAATGGAATAGAATAGAATAGAACAGAAGGGAATGGCTGGAAGGGACCTACCACAATCATCCAGTCCAACTGCCTGACCACTTCAGGGCTGACCAAGTTAAAGCATGTCATTAAGGGCATTGTCCAAATGCCTCTTAAACACTGACAGGCTTGGGGCATTGACCACCTCTCCAGTAAGCCTCTTCCAGTGTTTGATCACCCTCTCGGTAAAGAAATGTTTCCTAATGTCAAGTCTGAACCTCCCCTGATGCAGCTTTGAACCATTTCAACATGATTGTTAATGGAATAGGCATGGAGGGTAGAATTGCATATTTAAATCCGTTCAGGCATGAGTTGAATTGAAACCATATCTACTGTACCCTAGATGAGTATACTTTATTGAACAGATGCAAAGTACATGCTCCTTTCTGTCTGAACAACACAAATAATCTACTAGGGAAAAGGGAATATGTACATATGAATACAACAATTAAACACAGAGTGTTCTGTGTATGCAAATAGTGTAAAATAGAATTTATTTTCATAGTGGACAGATTTACTGAGGAGATAAAAAATAAAGAATACTGGAGTTATGGTGCAATAGCACAAACACATCAAAAGATCTAGGTAATTAGGCTAATAAAGCTGGGGTCAAGTTTTATCAGCAGAACTACAAAAGTTTAAAGTAAGCATAATCACCCGGTACAGAATTCCTTTCCATCTATAAAATGCTAAAAATTGTTCCAGAATTAATCTTAATTTCCCTTAGGTTTGTTTTAAGATTCCAGATGTTACCTGAGAAAGACCCTAAAGTCAGCAGGTATAAAGATTTTTTTAAAAACAAGTGCATAATGTGGGCACATATGTACTTTTTTTTTGCTTGATTTCTTTGACTTTTGCCAATTTATAAGTACAAATTAAAGTAGCAGACAATTAATTTCTCCTTATTGATCATATATATGTACTTTTTAGACAGGCAATTAGAAAATTCAGAACTGGAGAATGACTTGCATGAATATTGTTAATAGTCTCAGATTACATACTAAATTTCCTAATTTTCCTATGGTATACGTCATTAAGTGATTTGCATAATTGTGTACTATGAAACTGCTGCTAGTTCCTCAGCCAGAATACCTGACAAGCCATCTATGAGGCAGGCTGAAATATTTGCACACACGAGGAGACTGGATCAGTCTGTTCCTGTTGTACTTGAAGGATGTTTCTCTTTTTACCACTGTATTGCCATGGAGCACCTCTCGTTGTACTGTCAATGCATTTCAATGGCAGCTTGGAGTCGGCTGTTTGGTTTAGGGAGAATTTGGAAGCTGTGTCAGAGGCACCTCTAAACTCCCTTCCTAAGTCTAAGTGGAAGGCCAAGGGTGTTAAGTGTCATTTTGCTCCTTTTTCTCCAGCAGGCAGGGATAACTCTGGAAAAAATGAAATTGTTGAGGCATGATAGGCATCTTGCTGTGTTTACCTGGAGGGCATGGAAGACATGTGAACAAAGGCAAGGGCCAGAAGAGGTTGGAGGCCATAGAGGCCGTAAGAAGACAATGAATTTTTCCTATCCTTCTGCTAAAATGGGATTGGTAGGGAAAATGTGAAAAGGCTCTTGAAGACTGACTGGATATGGATATGGTGGCAAGTAACAAGAGGTAACAAGAATCAAATCATGATGGTGATGATGGTCAATCATGGTCGTGGTCCATGCTGACAGATGATGGTAACCATCTAACCTTCTTCCAGCATGGGTTCATGGTCTCCCGAATTAGCATGGTTCTGGAATGAATTATCAAGACTTTACGCAGGATACAAAGATCTGTAGTTACAGCACCTCAGCCTGTGACACTGCTATGTTGATGAGTCAAGTAAGATCTGTTACATCTGCCAGGAATTTGCATGGTAAATTAATGCGGAAAATCCCAGCTGCCGCAGAAGATGGTGTTGGTGCTTCTGTTGTGCAGTTTCTGCTGTGCAGCTTCTTCCGGTTCACCTCAGAGAGTGCGTCATAGCTAGACAGCATTACAGGGATAGCTGTAAAACTGGAATACTGGTACTAATGCTCACATGATGTATTTTGCAGGATTAGCAATTCAAGCATTACCTGGATTTAATTTAATACAGATTAATTACTAATTATAGTCTGCAGGGCCAGGTGCAGCCATAAGGTTCACTGGGAGGAGTGTCTTGCACCTTGCTTGCTGGTCTCCCTCCCCAGACCTCATCACAGGTTATGCCTCAGCATGGGGTAGGTGTGGTAGATGAGCTGCACGCAGGGTCACGCTGCGAGGCAGCCTTCCCACCTGGTGCCGTGCTGGAAGAGGCATAGGAAACCAAGGACACAAATTTGTAGCTGCTGCACAGCTCTGCAGCTGTTCACCCACTGCAGCATCTGCGTTGTGTGTGTGTGGCAGTGTGTGACTGCCAGGGGAGTGAGTGTTTATTGCCACCATGGTGGCAAAGGAGGAGGAGGAGGAAGGTGTATTGGGCAGAGCTAGGGGCACAGGAGTTCTTGTCCTAGCTATGGTCTTGTTTTGGTTCTGATTTAATATTCTTCATCACCTGTCTAAAACCCTTAACATTATTCTGTAACTTGTTTTTTTTAGATTCTATTACAGGGACAGCTGTATGCAGGAGCAAGTGAAGTAGCATATGCCTTGCAAGTAAAAGCTGGCCTATGAGGAAAAACTTTTGGTATAAGGCTCTGTTTAATATATCAAAAACAGACTGGCTTCCAGACTGGAAAAGAAATTTTATTTTTGGCTGAGAATGAAAGCGAAAAATAAAGCAATAGATAGAAGAAACAGAATAATTTCCAATCACTGAATAAGACAGAGGAAGCAATGGAAAGGATGAAAAAATATTTGATTCCTCTTATTAGGAATGATACAAACTCACAAGGGCTTGGCTGTTTGTGTAAAAGTATCACTTTGACTCATAGAATGACAGACTCTTCATGATCTCCTAATCAGTGGTTCTTTATAATTTGAAAAGTAATTTTAAACTTTCAGTATAGAAAATGAATCAAACGTATTGTCAAGAGTAAAATAAATAAAAGGTCTCTGCATTTTGTTTGCACATTTGATATATAAGAGACCAAGAACTGGGAAAGGTGTAATAAGGTCTGACATTTCATTTTAATGCTGAAATTGTGGAGAGCATAAATTAAGGCATCATTTGAAGCACAAATAGTGCTAGAGTTTCCAATAATCAACCTTTTTGACAACTGTAGTTCTTATAAAATAATTGCTTATTACCTGTTGATCAGATTTCTTATACATACCACTGATGTAAAAGTTAAGTTCATTAACTTCTAATACATCTTAGGCCAATTTTTCTGTCCTATCCTTGTCTGTGAGTACCATTTGTGCCTACCTTTTGGCACCTGCAAATAGAGGAGTGAGCAGCGCTTCGTTGTGGCATGCCTAGCTACTTAACTGAGTATAAATCAAGAAAGAAGCACTGGGCAACACATGGGGGATACTGGATAAATGCAGTCACGCATAGCAAAAGCATGCTTGCATGAATGCAGGGAGAGAAAAACATATGAAGAAATCCTAAAAAAGAACCTAGCAGAAAGATAGCTACAATAATTGAGTAAGGATCAATACAACTGCAAGCTCTAATAATTTTTCCATTTTTATATTTTACTAGCTGGCAATATAAACTGGAATTTAACTAGATGAAGTCTTTCGCAAATCTTGATGCTGAATAATATTTTATGTCAGCTGTGAAGAAATTGCAAAGAAAACGACACTTTGTGCAAGACAAACTACAGTGTTGTTTAATAATGGTGGCAAGGTACGGGGTTAGAGGTAAAACCAGAAATATATCCTGCTGGTGAAGGAACACATTAGGTCAGATTTTCCTGAAGGGATTTTGATGTTCGAATTTCTCCTTCAGCTTTGTAATGCCAGTCTTTAGGTATTAGTATAGAATTTTATAGGTTTATGGTGGTGAGTGATACCTTAGGCAATAAGCTTTCTTTTAATGCCAAAGACAAAGTAGAAAAGATGATGTTGGTTAAGTATCGGAGAAGCGGTCATGAAATGCCGGAAACAATGAAATACAAGAAACAATGGGGCCATTAAGATAGGAAAGATGCGAGACCTGAAGCATCAGTGATTAGGTTATCTCGACCTACAAGAAGTTGCTCAAGATTTGGCAAGCGCACAAGGATTACCAAATAAGGAATAAAAGACCAAGATTCCACCCAGAGACCACCGAAGGAGACCCTTACCAACCCAACACGCACGCGTAAGAACTATGTGAATATGGTAACCAGTTCCGGGAAATTTGATGAATATGTATGTGATAGGGTAATATAAGCTTTAACTGATGAAACACACGGCATGCACGTTGGGCAGAGTGATCCCCCGTGCATCCGGTGCTGTGATAAAGAATGCCTACCTTCTAAAACTTCAAACTAATTCTTAGAGGGTTCTTTTGCGGCCGAATTTATGGTAACATGAGGGAGAGACTTGGTGAATATCTCCTTTTACTGGCCATATAATTGCCAGCCTTGGAACTGGGGAGCTCAAGGGTCTTTGTACTCAAAAGCTCCTGAGATAGGTCTGTGCAAAATCCATCTTAGCTTGTATATCCATACAGCACTATGTAGTGTGGAAGTTAGTTGGCACTAGCCAGTTGGCACCAGTTTGGAAATCTCTGCATGTTATAAGAACACTGTAAGTCTTTAAAAGGCCTTTTATTTTTCAGGCTTCTGAAATTGGAGGAAACAATTTTTGATTTGAGCTGTTTTCTCTGTTAACCTTTAGTTACCTACTTTAGCTGTCTTTAAGGAGAGGGCTACTTTTGAAGCCAGTCAGGGTGGATAGATGTCTTTTGGCATGCCTGACAGTGTCACCAAACGAGACAGAAAGAACTTATCAACACCAATGAGATGCAGATAAGCAGGCACTCCTTTAATTCAGTGCTGGGAACACGGGGGATAGCTCTGCCAAACCGTGTTCACCTTCACATCAAAATCCATCACTTCTTTTTATACACAAGATGTTAGCATATTTAATCATTCAACACATATTCATTGTTATTCTGTTAAATGATTGGTTAAAATTTCTTCGCCTGCCATGTAAATTACTACGCATGCCCACTACGATTTTTGAGACCTTTATTTCCTTAATCTTTTTGGGTCGGTGGGTTTCTTGAGTCAGTGGTCTATGAGTCAGTGGTCATGATCTCCCCCTGCCAGAATTACCTTTCCCCTAGTTTCACTTAAACTTGGCAACACTAAGCGGTCCTTCATGGACCGTTAACAAAGCAGACTATCATTCACTTTGGTTTCTTAAAACAAAACAAAAAAGCCATTAATTTCTAGTGAAGTTTCTATAGTTAATTGTTTCAAACCAAAACAAAAGCCATTAATTCGCAACAACAGGATTAGAAATGGGAGTGGCCACGTCCCATAAAGTTTAGGTGATAAAAAAACGTGATAAAATTATTCTGAGAAATTTTCCAGCCCCATGAGCAGATTACAGGATGTAATCCTACCTTCCTCCAACCTGAGAAGCATTAGGCACTATCCAAGACCTATCCCAGATACAAAAGCTGTATCCTCTAAAGTTTCTTTTGAACGATTTAGGCATTTCAGAGAACCCACTGAAATTAACAGCTGAAGGTAACCTACACTAGTGGGGAGGAAAAAAGTTTCCTGTTGGATGCCCCGAGGCCTGATTCTTTGCTACTTAAAACGATGTTAATTCGGAGTATATAGAAATTTCCCCTTCTGGAAAACCAATCTGAATGGGAGGAGAATACAAGCAGTGATAATTTTAACCTCTTTTTTTTGGAAAACACATGAAAAAAAACCCCTGACATTGGTAGCTGGAATCAGAAGCAGTTCTAAGCCACGATGATGGTGAAGTTGTATGTATGGAGGTTGCTGGCAGCTCGCCAGCAGAGAGCTCCCCTGAACTGGCAGTTATTTGCCGCAGTAGCTGTCATCAGAGAAGCTGTATCTCTTTTTTAGCTGCTGAAGAGCCGCTAATGGGATAATGAGCGGTTTGCACTTTCTCATTACCACTTATTCATCGCAGACAGTGCATACAAAGTATCTCTAGTTAAAGTATTAAGTGATCACTTTTGTGATGTTTGGTCTGTGTTATATTTCTGAAGTGTCTAGGTTTTTGGATTAGTATTTGATAAACTGTGGTTGAAGCCCAGCATATTTAAATTAAATAATTATGCAAACTCATTATATCAGTTCTACATTCTAAAAGAAAGAGATCGCAAAACCTTACTAACAGAAAATGTCTTTCTGAATCCATATATAAAAGCCAGTTTCTTTATAAAACCCCTTGATATTCCTCATGCAGATACAGTAGTTTTGGCCTGATTTATCTTATTTGCCAAAGGTGGGAAGATGATGAGTATTACCAAACAAACTCTGCTCTTTACAGTAGACCATGTATTGTGGTACATGTGAAATGGGCTTCCACCAGCTTCTGGATCAGATTCTCAGCTTCTCTGATCAGCACAGTTCTACTGAAACCAGCAGCCTCTCACAGGCACGTGTTGGCAGAGAACCCTCTCCCTCTCCTATTTCACTCTGTCCAGAAAACAAAATGAAACAAAACAAAATAACACTGTTTTTAGGAGGATCTAATACACACTTGAGAGGGAAATAGCTGTTCCTTCCAGTGCTAATGAAAAGATTATTCATTACCAATGGTGTTTGCCAGGCTAATGCCTCAAAAACTACACTCTTTCAGGCACAAGTTGTTCTTTCTTGTCTTTATGTTCTGTTTAGCAGAACAGAGTAGAACAGAATACAAACTATGGTAGAGATGTTTTGTACTTGCAAAAATGTAGTGAAGTTCATTAAAAAGATGTATAAATGAGACAGAATAATTTAGGCTGGATAGCATCCATGGTAGTCATCAGGTTTGATCTGCTGCTTAAATCAGGGCCAACTTTGAAGTTGTATCAGGTTACTCAGGGCCATGTACAGTCAAGTTCTGAATATCTCCAAGGATGGAGGTCCCACAACCTCTCTGAGCAACCTGAGCCAGTGTTTGAACACCCTTGTTGTGAAGAATTTTTTTCTTCCTCTGAAGAATGAGATTTTTAACCTGAAGTATATTTTTTTTCAAACTATGAGCTGAAGTTGTTCAGACTTACATTCAAAATGGAAAAAAATGGAGAGTGAGAAGACCTGTTTCTGTCTGGCCTCTGCTTCTCAGACTCTTTGGTCTGAGTAGTTGTGCTCAGAAGTGTTCTCCTCTTGGCACAGCTCGTCACAACATAGACTGACAAGCAACTCTGCCATGGCAAGCTATAGGTCTATGACACCTGTACGTTGCCTAAAAAAGGGATCTTTACAATTGTTCTAACTGTTGTGTGATGACAGTCTGAGGGCAACATTTTTGGAAAAAATATTCTGCAAGCAAAAAGCTGACTTCCATCCTATCGATCTTGCAGGAGCCCAGTCCTGTAGAGTGTACTGGGTGTTGATTTTTTTAATGTCTGCTTGACAAGATGTCAAATCTTGTAAGTAAGCCTATTTCTTGAATACTAATAAACTTCCAGTTGTTACCTGCTCTGTTCTGTGACAAGTGGGGCAGTTCAGAACAGGGGCAGTTACAGAAATTACGCAGATGGAGTCACAAAGTTAGGAGCTGTGGCCTTTCAGTACCTCCAAGATGAGGAAGGATTTTCAGAACCACAGTTTGGGACTTGAGCACCTGTATTTATGAATTTCGCTGGAGATGCCTAAGATTTTTGTGAACTATAGCTCCTAACCCATAGTTATTATTTTCATGAGGTAATTTCAACAAACTCAATTTTTTTTATTTTTTATTTTTTGAAAGTATAAAAAAATGCCAAACCTGCATTTTCACGGGGTTAAATGCCAATCCTAACATCATGCTTACTTATGTTTATTGAATGATCAGTTGTCAAGAAGGGTTGCTGTAAGCACAGTCGATATGGTCATCCTGTAATGTTACATCAGCTAAAGGAACTTGAATGAATGAAACGTCAGTTAAACACAGTCCTTTGAATTCATGTTAAACCTGATAAATAAAAAAGCATAAGAAAGACAAGCTTAACTATCTAATCTTTGAAATATTTTTAGAGATGTAATGCAAAAAAAGACCCCTCTCCCCAAATCTAATACAACCAGAACCGCCAATATTAATTAACAACATCCAAGCACCTAGAATAACAGGCTAGTACTGCATGTTGTTCTTGCAGTGTGCTGTGCCTTTCAAATCCCTGTCCATGTGCCTCAATAACATATTGTTTTTATAATGCGCAATATAGGTTTTACCTCTAAGGAGCCTAACAATAGCTTCTATTCCAGAACAGAAATGGCTTGTTACAGGACAAAAGCCTTTTGTGAGGAAGTTGAACAGAACAGTTTCATACTCAGTTGTCTTTGTTTCCAGACAGGCAGCTAATAATGTGCATTTGTCAGTTTCCTACTTTAACGCTGTTCCAGAAAGCGGTGCTCTTGGCCATGACACGTTTGGGTGGCTCTTTATGGTTCATCATCTGTGTGGCCTTCTGGGAAAAGAACTTTACAGCAATTCTGTTTTAACTAACCTTTATTGTATCTATGCCTATAAATATGGGATGTCTTTCTACTAGATTTTTACTAGGCCATTTCTAATGGTGACCTGAACTAGAATGAAGTGGACATGAACAAAAAAGAAGATCTTACTCAGCAGGTAAGAGACTGACTGTGAATGGTTTTTGAGCAGATACGCTGATATAAAATACTTTTTGCATCCATTTCAAGATTTCATGTGAGTGAATACTTCATTGTGGATTGTGTGCAAGGCTCTTCATGCACGTATGTTGAGCATGATCTAATTCTGAAGCAAATGCAGGTCAAAGAAAGGCTTCTTGTTTAAGCTGAAAAAAACTCATTTGCTTTAGGAAGCAAATCTAACACATTTTAACTTCCTATGTCTTTCATTTATAACACTATTAAAAGTAACAGAAATAGAGGTCTAAAATCTGATCCCATTAGTATTTGTGGGAAAACAGATTGGCTTCATTAATGTAAATGAAAGCACTACAATTTGTGGACTAGAGTCTGACCTGAATGAGAAAGTGACACTCTTGAGTCAGGCTACCAGCCTAAGTGGAGCTGCTCAGTTTCTATATGAGTGCATTTTAAAACAGTTTCTGGTCTTGCCATTGTAATATATACTTTCAATAAAGTTAAAAAAAAAAAAAAAAAGGTACCTGTTATTTTGAGTAGTGTCCAGAAGATCTCATTGTGAAAACATAAAATTGAAATGTTTCATTAAAAATATTGAGAAAGACGTAATGTGGCTTGAAAGTGATGGTGCAGGCAGACTTCCTGAGGCTACTACACATTTTTATCAAGGTGCATAAATGGATACTTTATATGCCAGAGATGCACCTACTCTGAGTCACTGACTGCCTCCTAGACCATCTTTGTATATGAAATGAGTCATAGAAATAAGACATAAAAGTCTTGTAGGTCATTAAGTCCATTCCCTTGCAAATGTCTTCCTGAGGATTAGTCAACTGTTAAATGGATCCTGCTTTTAGATCTCATTTACATTGCTGCAAATTGGAGATGACACCACCAGCGTACTTTTGTGGTCCCCAATCAGTGTGAAGGCAGGATCAGCTTCTTCATTTTGAGACTCTGTCTTACTTTAGGGATTTTTTTTTACATGGTGCAGGTGGCACAGTCCAAGGGAAAGTATTTGCAAATAACCTTGCCACAAGGACAACTCTGCTGCTTTGAGGCAACAAGAGAATCAATGACCTTGAGGAGCTCATCTAATAATTGCGTATGTAGTCTGACGGCTTTGGATGGGAGTAGTAGATAAAGGCAAATGTCAGAAGTGAAAGTGTGTGACACAATATTGTGAGCTAAACTCATTCCATTCATTTTCACATGAAGGACGTTAATAATCTTGAGTATATTTAAAAGTTTCAAAGAAGGAAGGAGACTTTGCTTCTGCTCCTAACATTACCACACATCTTCCTGAAACCTATGGCAAGTTTGTGCTTCAGCTTCTCTAACTGCAAAATAATCGCCTGTACCTAATATTTATGCCACTTGCAGGTCCTTCACTAGGAGGTTTTTGTAGCAGTAAATCACTCTCAAAAGGCCACTTCATCAAACAAGGTCACTGAGGGAGAAATTAGTCACAGCAATATCTTGACAATGTGCTGTGATCTTCATGTCTCTAGCTTACAATCCACCAGCGTCTGTTTATCGTAGCACACGTTGTTTTATCACTGCGCGCAAGAGCCAAAACCCCTCTCTGCCTGGAGCTACTCCCTGGAAATGTCTGTGTTGTCCTCCGTATGACTCCATGGCCAGATTCCCTCCTGGTACAAATCTGTGTAGCTCCAGTGACTCCAGTGAAGCTGCATTAATTCCCAGCAGTAGATAATTTGTTCCTGTGTCCTCTGCTCCTTCGCTGCCTGGTTACTGGGGGAGCAGCTGGGCAATGCTTTCCATCTGTCAGGGGAAGGGGCAGGGAAAGCATTTGGAGATGGGCGTACTTACTTTGTGGATACTGTTGTGTAAGGTCTTAAGTAGCATCTCTTGTTGACTTGACTTCTAGTTTTTGAAATTTGTTACTACACAGAAAGATTAATTAAACTTGACCGTACCAACCTAGGGCAGCTGTAAAGGGTAACCTGGGAACAGCCAGAGTGGGCCAGAAAAAGTTCCTCAGCATTTACAGTTTCATAACAATTGAAATACTTTGAAAAACTGTGTTACTTTTGAAATAAAACTGGGAAAAAAGTTCAAACAATGTGAATAATGTCACATGTCAGCATCACTTGAACAATATTTTTAGATTTTTTTAGATTGGAAACATTTCATTTCAGTTTTTCAACATTGTTTTATATGATATTAAAAAAAAATGTCAAACCTAAGTGAAGCAGTTTAACTTTTCATAAATAAAAAATTCAGCCAACCAAACCTTACATATTTTTGACTTTTCTGTTTTAGTTTCTGTGGTGGGTTGACCCTGGCTGGACACCAGTTGCCTACCAAAGCTGCTTTACTCCCCTCCTCAGCTAGACAGGGGAGAGAAAATATAATGAAAGGCTTGTGGGTTGAGGTGAGGACAGGGAGATCACTCAGCAATTACTGTCACGGGCAAAACAGACTCAGGGAAAAAAATTCATTTAATTTATTACCAATCAAATCAGAGTAGGATAATGAGAAATAAAACCAAATCTTAAAAACACCTTCCCCCCACCCCTCCCATCTTCCCGGGCTTAACTTTACTCCCAATTTCTCTGCCTCCTCCCCCACAGCGGTGCAGGGGGACGGGGAATGGGAGTTGCCATCAGTTCATCACACGTTGTCTCTGCTGCTCCTTTCTCCTCAGGGGCAGGATTCCTCACACTCTTCCCCTGCTCCAGCATGGGGTCCCTCCCATGGGAGACAGTCCTCCATGAACTTCTCCAACATGAGTCCTTCCCATGGGCTGCCATTCTTCACAAACTGCTCCAGCGTGGGTCCCTTCCATGGGCTCACAAGTCCTGCCAGCAAACCTGCTCCAGCGTGGGCTCCTCTCTCTCCACAGGTCCACAGGTCCTACTAGGAGCCTGTTTCAGTGTGGGCTCTCACAGGGTCACAGCCTCCTTTGGAGGCATCCACCTGCTCTGGCGTGGGGTCCTCCACGGGCTGCAGGTGGATATCTGCTCCACCGTGGACCTCCATGGGCTGCAGGGGGACAGCCTGCCTCACCATGGTCTTCCCCACGGGCTGCAGGGGAATCTCTGCTGTGGCGCCTGGAGCACCTCCTCCCCCTCCTTCTTCCCTGAGCTTGATGTCTGCAGAGTTGTTCCTCTCACATCTTCTTACTCCTGTCTCCAGCTGCCTTTGCTGCTGCACAGTAACTTTTCCCCCTTCTTAAATGTTATCCCAGAGATGCTATCACTGTCGCTGATGGGCTTGGCCTTGGCCAGCGGCGGGTCCGTCTTGGAGCCAGCTGGCCTTGGCTCTGTCAGACATAGGGGAAGCTTCTAGCAGCTTCTTACAGAAGCCGCCCCTGTAGCCTCCCTGCTACCAAAACCTTACCATGCAAACCCAATACAGTTTCCCATGTTTTTCTAGTTCTTAGATATATCAGATTTTGACATTTTGATGTTCTTTGCAAAATTAATCTTTCGTTCTTGAAAAATCTTTATCAACAATCAGGAAGATCATCACGATTTGACCTCTTAACAGTCAGTTAAAATAATGGCTAAAATTGGTTAATGGTCTGAAACAAAAGAGAAAACGAGAATGTGACTGAGAACCCAGTGCATTTTGCTGAGTGTTTGCATCACTTTTTTGAATAGCCAGTAGCAGGAACATTGGCTTGTCTTGTTGATTAGATATACAAACGCTCCTGCTAGAGTTGCACGTTGCCTCTTTCACCTTTTTCTGTGATATAAATCCTTCTGCAGCTATTCATCTACAGTTACTCAGAACATCTTTTAAAATAACTCCCTTTCTCCCTTTTATTTCCTTTCAAATGCTATACTCTGAGTTTCTTTTTCTCATTTCCCTGTCTCTTTTTGTCAATACGTTTTTGAGAGAGGTTTATAAACCCCAATAGTGTTTGCAGTCTTGCCTGAGGTCATGACGCAAACAAAAAATAGGAGAAAAATAGAAGGTCCCCTCCACAGCCTCTGAATTTGCCTCATAGAACATTACAGATATATTTTCAGTCACCCATAAAATCCTTTTAAGGCAAAAGTTCAAGAATTGCCTTGAATTTTCACCTGTTTCACACACCAGAAATCTCAGCACTTACTATTCCTCCCAAAGGCAACACTTTACATTTCCAAACGCTCTCAGCTTGCGGATTGGCAGGTTTACAGATGAACTGCCTTTTGGCAGTGCTATATTTCATGACATAGTTAATGTTCCACTTCAGAGCTTGTATGAAGCCTAAAAGTGAACGCTAACTGATTAAGAAAAATTGCTTTAGACGTATATTTTCTGTGTTACCACAAGATATAAAATGTCTATCAGCTGTAGAAGCCTGATGGCATGCCAGAAGTGGCATGTAATTGGGTTAAGTAGAGCAAGCAATTTCATCTGCACAGTGCTGAAATATTTGTTTGCTGATATTGTCCTCTATTCTCTTCTCTTCCTACCCGCATGGTGTCCTAATATGCTGCTGTAATGCACGAGTGTAGCCCTTACACTCTGTTGATAGTCACAGATGTCCAGACCCTTGTGTACCTGAAATGACGCTGTAGGTACCTAGTGAAGACAAACAAAGCTGTTGTTTGTGTGAGTTGAGATTATCTATAATGGGAAATGAAGTCTGATCCACCCCTACTCTTCCTGTCTATTGTAGGGCTTGTGCTGGTCCACCTCTACTGAAACCTTACCGGGCGCAAACCCCCAGTGCAGAGGGGATCGGTGTACCAGCACAAGTTGCAGCACTGGGGCAAGAAGTCCTGACAGATATCAGAACTTGAGGGAGTACCAATACCTATCAATGACAATTAACAACAGATACATCTTTAGAAAGAAAAATCTAAATTTCAGATTTGTTGCATAATGTGGCCCATGCCGTTTATATTTTGGACCTAATCCTTCTGGCAGGAATATTTGAATCACCACCTAGTGTTCACTTGCTAAGAAAGAGAAGCAAATTTCAAAACTTTCAAGACCTCTGACTTAGGGTGCCAGTAAATATTTGAAAACAAGCAAACAAAAATTAAATGATGCTCAAAAAAATGTTGCCTAAAAGAACTTTCAAGTAGCTTTAGTATCTTCTGTTACCATTGCCACACAGCAACAAAAATGTAGGAACATTCAGCAATGAAATAAAAAAAATCCGAACTTTTGCCATATTAAAGCCATGACTGTTTTTCTTTCCTTTCAGCACAGCAGGACACATGGTTCCATGAAATTAAGTCATGGTCTGTATCCAGCTCACTTGTACTGTAACTCTTTCAAGCTGCTATTTTACGTAATCAGCCTTGTCTTCTGTAGAAAAAACTTGCTAGAAATAAAAAATTAAACAGATAATTCCTGAGTCCTGTTTCCTGGGTGCTCTCCCCTCTGTGCCCAGATAGTAGGCCTTTTCTGATGGTAGACACCACATAAATTACTAGACAAGTAAGGCTGTGTCATAATTCATGCATATGACTGTCTTTAATATGAAGGGATGCTGTATTTGTATCTTGCAACAAATCTAGCCCTGTTCATTTCACTGCAGAAAATACTGTGAATGATTTCTAAATGAAAGTCCATAAATGTCTGAGTTTGTTTAGAAATGAAGAGTCATTCCCCTGCACAAAGTCACAGTGTGCCTTGTGCTGAGGACCTTAAGTAATGCATAGGTTGTTCTCTGTATAAATGTAAGAGTTTTGTTTATTTGAAGGTAAAAATGATCATTGTTTTCATTTAAGATCAATGGGCACAGTATCTCTTTCAGGTTTATG
The DNA here is from genome assembly GCF_018139145.2 of Gymnogyps californianus. Classification (NCBI taxonomy): domain Eukaryota; kingdom Metazoa; phylum Chordata; class Aves; order Accipitriformes; family Cathartidae; genus Gymnogyps; species Gymnogyps californianus. The sequence goes on from NC_059473.1 coordinate 98,791,790, forward strand.
ATCAAAAGGCAGTACCATAGTCTCAATTTCTTCATGGAAAATAAACCCTTTGCAGACTATTATAGACACATTAGTTATTAGAGTTCTATTGCAAATGAATGTTTCCATTAATAAACTTACAAGTGATCAGTCCTTATCCTGCTCATCTCTATTCAGAAGGAATTTGTTTTGGTAAGGATTATAATGTGGGGATGTTACCTTGTGTTCATGAAACAATTTAGAATGGCTAATTATGTGAACAGGCAGTTTTCTGATGTTTTGCTTTTGATACCTGAACTACTCTTTGTCTGACTTCAGTATGCAGATGTTACAAAAAAGGATATGCTCATCTTTCCTTCAGTCATTTTAATGAACATTTTTCAGAGATCTACAATAGGGACAACAGGCAAAAACTCAGTCTAACATTAAAATTTTCAGTGGTTATCTTTGAGCACAGAGAGTGGGAATACTTTATAAAGCAGAGATGCAGATGGTTTTATGATTGTGTTACTGGTTTCAAGTTATTCAAAGGAAACAAAAGAATTCTGAAAACTTCATGAAGTGGAAATCAGGATATTTTAATGATGGTAACCTCAGCCACAAAAGATATTTAAGTATATATTTCTTATCAATTCATTAAAAAATACAAACTTTTTATGACTACAGCTTTCACAGCTGGAACTCTTCTCTCTTTTCTCTCAAAAAATAATTTTATACATCTAGAAATTTAATTTGATGCCTCTTTTATTTCAAAATTATTTGGGTTTTTCCATTTGACAGACTCTGGTTCCTCCACCCCTACTGTTTGTCCCCCAGCTTCGTTCACTTTCTTGTATTACTAATGGAGGTGTTAAAATTCTCCAGTATAATTTTCCATTATAAGCAATTTTTGTCTGCTTCGTTATTCAGCAAAGTTCCTTCATTACATTTATATTCCATAATGATGCAGACCTGTAGGAATTAGGCCTGTTCTACATGGGTGAACGTGTAGAGGTATCAGCAATACACCTAGAATTATTTTATGGGGTATTATAGGGTGTATTATGGGAATAAACCAAAGCCTTTAGATGAAGAAATGGATTTATTAAAAGCTGAGTGTTAAAACTGGGGTAAGCAAGGATTTCTGTTGTGAATAAGCCAGTAACTGTGTTTGATTGCAAGTGGACATCACAAGCACGTCACTGTCAAGATCTGTGCATGGGAGTTACAGGCACAGAGTGGCTTATCCTCCCTATAGAGCTGGCGGCCAGCTGCCTTCCACGCTAACAGCAATGCCCCAGCAAGCTCCCAAAGTAGCTGTAAATACAGCATGTTGCAGAAATTTAGAGGAAGGGGGAGAGAGGAAGGAAATATTTCTGTGAGCTCTGTGTTAGGAGAGAAGTCATAAGCCTTTTTTGACTAGATAATGATGGAAAATAGCATAATGAGAAAATGGGGAAAATAGGGAGGAATAATATAGAAAAAGGGAGGTGTTAATGACCTTAATGGAGGTCATGTCACTGTTTCCTTCCATACACACATTAGACGCTGCTGCCTTTTTTTCTACGTGCTTTTGTCTGCCAACAGGAATCTCTTTTGCCTTATCCAGACTTTGCTTTTGTGCAGATCCCTACTTCTTCTGGAAATTCAGAAACTGGAGAGAGTGCAGATTATTCCTTTGTGGAAAAGGTAAACAACGATCTAATTCAGAGGATATCTCTTGATTTCCCAGCGTTTTTACAGGTGTTAATTCCAGCCCAACCCAAGAAAACCAAGTTTGTGATCGGCTATGGTGTGATTTATATTTTGGTTAAACCGTATTATGGAGTCTTTTTTAAGACATTGTGAGATAGAGAATTCAATCCCTACCTTGATAGTTTGTTAAATAATTAATTACTCACAATATTAAAATCTCTGCTATTTTTTAATTTGAATGTATCTGATTTTGATTTCCTGTCCTTTTCCCTGTCACCATCAGATTAATCACACTTGTGGTAGGATCAGGATACTTAGGAGGGATGATGATCCAGACACTTCTTGATATTCTTTGGGATAATGCAAGCAGATTAATTTTTGTAACTACTTTTTGCACGTTCTCCACATGTCTACATCCATTTTAAAATCTGCTCCCAGCACTACAATATAAATCATATCAATGCCATATATGAAGGTAAACATCATCTTCTGGTTCTTTCCTGTTTACGCATCCAAATATGGGTTTGTTCTTTTGACCACTGCCCTGGAAGTTCAGTTATTTGGCCAAATTAGATCTAGAAATTCGTTTAAAAGGTGTTTATTTTCAGGTTTCACTCCCCGTACTTATAAGGATTGGCAGTGTTCTGCATTTCAGGGCAATAAATTTCCTTTATAAATACAAAAGTTTTTAATATGGGCAAGAATATACTTAAAAGTTGTTATTAAAATGCATTTTTTTTCACGTTTAAAGGGCACATGTTGGACAACTTATGATGTCACACAGTGTACGATGTCTTATATTTTAATCTACTAAATCTGCCTAAAAACTGTATTATGAAGGCATTTTCACCACTTTCTGTTCTAAAACATAAGAAAAAGAATTCTGTGAGAATTTTTTAAATCAAAATAGCAGAATTTGAGGATCAGTAAGTGTCCAGAAACCTCCATCAGCAAGAAGTAATGGAAGTGCTACAAGGTAAACGCAGCTGGTGGTAGTACTTCATTGTCACGTTCTGTTTCATTCATGCATGTTATTTGGTTGTATATTTTGTTGCTGGTTACAGAACACATCTGAAACTGACAATGACGAAGTTGATGGCAACAATATATGTGGTTTCAGAAAGAAAAAGGGAGTCAAAGGTCCTACAAAGTACATTCCTCCTTTAGAAAATGAGAAGATGGAGCTGTCCTGCACCTCAAAAATCCCAGATCCTTGTCCCCTTCCAGGAACCACTGGTTGGTCAGAACCACCATCAGACCAGTCTCTTCAAAACCCTACTAGCTTACCTCCAGTACAAAGGGACAGAGGGGGTCGTGACAGTTCCCATACTGGCAGCAACGTGAAAGAAGACATGTCTGGAGAAACACAAGAAATCCAGGAAAATGCTGACACTGGGAAAAGAACAATAGGAAAAATGCACAAGGAAATAGATACACCAGCTAAAACAGAGCAGCCCACGGGCGTGCAACCTGCAAGGAGCGCAGGGAAAGCTGGGTGCGCAGAGGCAGCTCGCAGAGGAGAGGGCGGTAAGAAGGTAGAGAGTAAGCAAGAACAGGGTGGGATGGAAGAAAAAGATGTCAAGTCTCACGTGACAAAGACGGGCTCCCTGGGCAGTACTGTAACCACACAAGGAGGTGGTGCTGCAGAGTCCTTCACAGGGGCACCTGACATTTCTAAACGAAGTCTACAAGAGTTGAAAAACCTGCTGAGTGAAGGTCCTCTGCCTGCTCATGGGCCCAATTACAGTGGCAAGGCAGGTGGTACTTTTTCTCAGAAAAAGTCGAAGACCTGGGAGAAAACAGCTGACAAGCAGGGCCGACCCTTTGAGACTTTTAGTCCCCATTTTGGAGAGGAGAATCAAAAGTACCACAGCTTCCACAAGGAGGGAGTGGGGCAGCAGAACAAACCTCTCCTGGTCCTCAACTCTGCCGGGTCTGATCAGCAGCAACCAGCAGGAAGCGACGTGGATCAACTTACTCTGGGACTACCGGCTGCTTCTACACATGCAGAAAGCACAGCTCCCGAGATTCAGTTTGATTCCTCAGCAGGCCAACCCGGTAAGGATATTTAAACGTCACCTGCTGTCCTGTTAAAGGAAATACTCCTGTTGTTTTGTGGGGTTTTGTTAAACTGCAAACTTCAGTCAGAGCTAGCGCATGAGAGAATTGACACGTGTGGTTTCTGTGTGATCGGGATGGATCAGAAGTTGTACTCTACATCTATGCAGCTTTTTTTTTTTTTTTAAGTAAGGCATTTATGAAGCCCAGCTGCCTGCCAAAAACTGCCATGCACAAGTGGTCATGTCTTTTTCACTAAAACTGAAATATTTCCTCATTTATACTGAGCACAGGCAACATTTTCCAAAGGTCTGCTAGACACTGCAAAGCTCTGATGGCATCTGAGTTTCTTAAGATTTCCTTTTTGTTAACATTTCCAGCAGCGAAAATTGCTCCCATGTAGGGATGATGTTTTCAATTATCTGTCCTGTGAGAGGACTGGAATGCAAAAACATCTCATAGAAACTATAGGAGAAGAAAAGCAAATGAGGCAGAGAACTTCCACTTATCTTCATGCTGTTCAATAAGTCCATTTTGGAAGTGTTTATAGAGCCAATTAATTGCTACTAATAGGCTGTGATTTCTCTGAAACTGTAAAAGCTATACTTCTGAGCTAGCTGGATCAGCAAACAGAAAGCTACTATTAACTGTGATAATGTAATGGGCTTGAGCAGTTCGTTGGTATGTGTCTATTCCAGGAAGCACACAAACAACAATTTGCCAGTTGAATAGATATCAGATTAATAAATTTCCAGGAGCATCAGGCTCAGATCATATTATCAGCTTTTCAGGAGAGATATCTTGCCCTCTGACTTCTCTCATGGATACAAGAAATCTGAATCTCTTCTATTCATTGATGAAATACTTTGTCCATCGTTAACTATGTAATAAAATATAATAGTAGCAATTAAATTTTTACAACAATATTAAGTTATTCTGCTTTTTTTAAAGTGTCCTTTCAGATGGGTAGAAATATTGCTATACATATTCTGAAAACAGACAGTTTGAATATATCAAATGCTGTTAGCTACAGCAGGATTTCTCAGTAGACATATTGTGTTATCCAGTTTGAACAAGTCTGAACAAGATATCCATGAACATTATCAGTGCTAACTGAGGGCACTGCATGAGAAATATAAAGCTTTGAAAAGATATATCGTGCTCAAACCACTCTCTATTCCTGTCTATTAGAATAAGGAGGTTAGAGGATTATTTCTCAGCCTACACTTGATGCTGTTCCCTTTCCAGATTACATTGTTTTTCACATTGCTGAAAGGCTAGCGAAATGCATTGTCGAATTTAGATTACTGCTGTTTTCTCATTGTCTGCGAAACCCACAAATATATTTAAAAATATAGGAATAATTATTCTTTGTCATAACACCATTTACAAGGTACAGGGAAATGATGAGATTAATTGTAGATTCCACAGGGAGATTTCAACCCAATTTTAGCCACTTAAAGTGAAGTGGCTAATCCAAGTTTATTACCTAGTCAGTAAAGAAAGACAGGCATTTTGTCTTCAAAGAGGTATTAGAGGCTGATGAGAAATTGACCTCTGGAGGCAGGCATCTCTTTCCACTCAGTGGGGAAGAAGTCCCATGATGATTACTTTAGATTATTTGCCTAACTCTGAAATGCCTGAAGCTACCTGGGGTTAATTCTACTCTGTATCACTGGCAATAACAATGACTGTAAGAGAACTATAGATGAGAACTAACAATGAAGGGAGGTGGGGGAAAACTGTTTTGGCTCATCAGAAACATAACCAAAATCAAAAGTTTTGGAATCTCATGAGGTTTGGATTCCATTTGGGTTTGACCAAACAAATTGTAGGGCTCAGTGTGTGTTTCCACTAGTAAATGGAATGCACAGAAATAGTTTCTGCTTAATTAGAAATGTATGTGTTTGAAATTTAATTTTCATTGAATACATTCAGTAACTTAACTGAAGAGAAGAAAGTTTTAGATAAAATTCTGCACTCTTTAATGAACCTTTGCATAAACATTATTTCATTGCTGCCAGTGATAATTTATTAAGGTTGATAAGATAAAATCCTAAATATTTTATTTTTATGACTAAAATATTATCTTAAATATTTTACTTACCAAAGTGCCTGAAGTCTTGGATCTAAACATATCTCAACACTGAGTAGATCTGAAACACAACCTCTTGTATTTTGCAAGTTTTCAAATATTTGAGCTTGCTTGAATCAGAAATCTTGATCCAAAATGTTTCGAAAAATTACAAGAGGTTGTATTTCAGATCTACTCAGTGTCGAGATATGGCCAAAACAGGAATATAACTTATTGTTCTAAAAGTACACAGTTAAGGGACAATCTCTAGAGGTCAGCAGTAGAAAGGCTAAGACATGTAGCTGAGCTTTAGTGATTCAGTGTAATGCAGACGATTGAAATACAGTCATGCTAGTTACGTGGTTAACATCTCTCTAAAATAATAAATCAATATATATTTTCCAAAATTCTGATTGGAAATTGTGGAAATATTACTGCATGTGCGTTTTGTGCATTGCTTGTCAGCTCTTTTGTAAAAGAAGTGCTTGGACATGGGAAAAAAAAAATAGAAAAGAGACAGACATGCAAGATATTTGGGTCAGTATGAAAAACGTTACTTGGACAGTGTCAGTGAAACTGGAGCTTAAGCTAAAGTTAAAGCTCTTTTAATCTAATTCTTCACCATGGAAAGATAGAAACTAACACATGTAGCTAATTAGGCAAATATACTGACTGCCCTAACACGGGTTTAGGAATTTTGTTTGCATAAGCATCTATATATGATAATGATGTGCACTTCTGCAAATTGGTATGTAGTCATTAATAATCGGGTGGTACTTAAGCTGTTCACTACCTGCATTCTTGCGAGACCAAGAGGGAGGCTTCCAAACAGAAAAAATTCAGATGAACTCTCATGTATATAGCATTATATAACACTTCATAGTATGTACATGCGCACACACACATGAATGCATGCATGTACTATATGTATAGTGTATATAGCATATAACGTAAGTGTATATTGACCTCCCTGAACTCAGATCTTATCACATACTGCTCTGTGTGCTACTAAATTAGAATATTTGTACTATGGTGGCCAGAGAGGAGGCCAAAGAAAATAACTTTATTTGAGCAATGTGAAGTTCCCAAGGATCACGTTATACCACACTGTTGGGTTTCTCTTTGTCACAGGGGAATATGGGCTGCCAGAGCTGGGGACTGCAGGTGGCTTCAGCAGCCACCCGCACTGCATATGATCAGAGGGGCCTGCAGAGCCTGGTGCCACCACACAGGCTTAGGAGAAATCTCTCTTCTGGACCTTATGAGACAACAGCACCTCTAGGTAGCTGTAGGTGGGCAACACACTGGAATCAGGCTGTCACCTGGGGCTTCAAATTCCCTTTGTTTATCTTGGTCTGTAGCTGGGATAAAAAAGTTTCTTAAAATCTGCTTGAGTGCAGACTGCAGAGCTGGGCCCCCAGAAACCTGAGCAGCTCCAGGAGCAGGTCCTCTCAACAGGGCTCATCTCCTTGAGTATACATCAAGTGAAGCTGTGTAAATATGACCAGCACGGGATCAGGAACTGTTGGAGGGAGAGGGAAATTTCTGAAGAAAGGAAATAGGTCTTAGCTATAGCTGCAGGCATCAGTAGCTACCTAGTGACTGTTGAAATCTCAAGTGCACAGAAAAAGCAGGTTTGAACGCTCCAAGAATCACATGAACTGTTGTGTGGGTGCTGACCCCAAACACTAAGTTCCTTTGCTAAGTTGTCATTTTAAAGAAAAGCATATCAAGTAGCTACTAACAGGCTATCTTTCATACTTAAGAGTGGATTTCATCAGTCCTACAAGCAATTCTCTTTTCTATTACAATGAATAGCCTCATGTTGTCACTCTTAACTTGTTTAAAGCTCTTATTTTTAGTAATAGAGAGTCACAAATGATGATACCTAATATTTAGGGGCAGAATTATGAAAAGAAGACTTCAACAAAACAAATAGCCTAGGCTTTTTGCTCCATTGAAATTAAAGAGTTTGCCCACACACTTTTAACAAAATTTGAACTCTCCCTGTGGTTTCACTGTCCTCTGTGCTCACCTGAAAGAGGCAAATCTGTCTGCACTGATTCTGCTCAGTAAGTCTAGTCAGTGGTGAGGAAATAGAAATGGAGTCTCTTCGGGAGCTGTAAGTGGACCATCAGGAGGTATAAGTAGACACAGGAGAGGTACGTGAGTTTCTGCTCTGGGTACTTCATATTCACTGCCTCTGCAGTCATTCCTGCAGAATAACTACATCTTACTTTGGGGATTACTTAGGACTGTGTTTTTCGCTTGCTACTCTTCTCTGCTTTGTATTTTACATAATCTGTGCTCTTCTTGCATCTCTCCTAAAGTGAAAAACCAAAGCCATACTGTTCCTTCATGTTCCTTCCTCATGCCCTATCTGCAGTTCAATAAATTTTTTCTAATATTTCTTCTTCTACATTTTGAACTCAACTTGAGCATAGCAGGGCTGAAGCTCAGCTCCTTTCTAAACCTTCTTGATTGCCCTTATTTTCTGTTGAACAAACCATCATATTTTCTGCCTATTTCTTTCCTTTTCCCTCTGAACTGAGCTATATACAACTTGCTTTTTTTTTACCTCACAAGCTCTAAAAGCAGCTATTTTTCTTGAAAGCAAACCAAAACTCTTAAGTCCTTTATCTTCCATACCAATAGCTGAAATCTTCCTGCTCTGTGACTATGATTTTCAAATTTTCCCCTCAATCTATACAAAACAAAAATGCTCAGGCAGCACTTCCATCCTATCTTTCTGACCTATTTTGTCCCCTTTCAGGTGAGATCCAACTCATCTGTCTCTGGTGCCTGTAATAAGCTAGTCATCCTGTGACTCTGTGAGAGAAAGAAGTGTATTCAGGCAGTAATTCTTCCCACCCATTGGAGTTGCTTACTTTCTTTCTAGTAATAGTGAAAGGTTGCCAAAACAATTAGTTTAGACCTAATGAAGGTGAAATGCATTCTCTGCTTGATCTCTTGGCCAGATGCCTCTCCTTCCATAGCATATTCAAGAAGAGTTTAGTCCTTCAATACTGTGCAAAATCTTCTCTTCCCTAAATAACCTTGCTTCCTATTTAACATGATGCTCTCACTCATTCTCATTTGATTTTTTTTAATTAGGTCAAACCTTTTAGACCAGAAGGGGCTACCTAGTTTGCAGTAGTGTGTACCTCAGTTCATGCAACTTTGCTCAGTGAGTCCTTCCTTAAATCCAGATTTTCTGTTTGAGTTTGAAGAAAGACATGCCACTCTAGATCCATTATAGTTAGGATTATTTGTTAGGTAGTTCCAGTGGGTATTACTCACCTTAATTTTTTTTCAGACACCTGCATATTTTGTTTTCAAATCCTCTTGCCTAGGTGGAATATTTTCTAACCTTTCTATAAAACTGTGATAATTTTCTCATTCAATATAGAAGAGCCATTTTTATAAAACACCCTGGAAGACAGAAAAATATGGGTGATCTATTTTATCTTTCATCTATTGAGAAATAAAATCTTATTTTGTATTTGATTCTTGATGATGTAGCTCCTCTGAGAAGCTGTGTCATGTTATTGTCATACAGTTTGGAAAGAATAATTCCCGGATGATTGAAGCTGTTCATTGGTCTCTAAATTAGCTATAAAACTCACAAAAACCACCTGAGCTTCTCCATGGCCATATAAGTAAAAAAGCCTGCTTCATAGTTAAGATTAAAAAAGAAAGCAGACTATCATGAGACAAAGAAATGGGTGGAAAAAACATTGAAAGTGTCAATATCAAACAGATCAGGGAAATATTTTTACTGTCTCCCATGCTTTGATAAGTTTCTGGTATGCTTACATATTTATTCCCCTGTTAGGGGTCTTGTAGAGGAGCAAAAATACGAGGTAGGAAACAACTTTTTATGTACTTTACTGCAGAAATCAAATACTTTACTGACCTATCAGTAAACTTTTTTGGAGAAACTTTTTTTGGGTGAAAATTACATAATGTTTTCAACTGAAAATGCTTCTGATCACTATTCACATCAATAGTACTATTCAAATGTAACCCAGTACTCATGTCTGTTTACCATGTTAAAAACCAGATGGGAATAGAAGAGAGGCTTTAAATACTAGCAATAAGAATGATATCTAGCATAGGAAAAGCTGTCATATGAGGTTTGAGAAATAGAGGCTGTTAATATTTGAAGACAAATGTGAGAACAGTAAGTAACATGCTGTACAAACCAAGTAGACTGGCTGTTCTTAAATACACAAACCGGAGTCCTGTAAGGAAGGGCAGATGTATTTAAATTAGTACTGACAGGAATTTCCATGGGATTTAGAAGAGTGTAAATGTGTGATTACCCTGTGGGACTCATTGCTAATGGATATCATCAGCACAAGGTATCCATTTTTATAAAGGGGGTCAATATTCACATAGATCTTCAGAACACCCAGTGTTAGGTTTCTGAAGCTGAAGAAGAAATTAAGACAAATTTGGATATTAACCCTCCTGCTCCTAACCACAAGACCACCTTTCTAGTGAGGAACTGCAAAACTCATTCTCTTTAGACAGATTATTTTGCAAAGAACACCTTGCCTTTCCTGTTAATAGCTGGTGCTAAGGACAGATCTAGAGTAAAGAAATGCTGCCTTGACTGGCCTAGCAATTCCTACGCTTGCAAGGGTTCTTATTTCCCTACTGCTCTGAGACAGTAACAGGTGCCACAACGTGCCACAGAGCACAGGGACGTGCGCTCTGACGCTGCGTGGGACTCAGGCGTGCCCAGACCCTGTCTCACTGGGCAGGAGGATGGTGCACAGCAGCTGCGTGGCTGCAGCAGGGTTGTATCAGGAGGGAGCACATCTGGCACAGCTGGTGCTGCTGGAGAGGCAGTGGGAGGAAGAGACTAGGGGAGGGCTGATGGAAACATGCCTCCTTCTCCAGTGCATGATTTGTATCTGGAGTCTACTTGCTGGTGTCTGCTGTTGTTGCCTTACATTACACTGGTGGTCGTGTTTCTCAGTGAAGAGTTTCCAATATTACTACATTTGTTAGGTCAGCCTGTTCCTGTCATTGTCAAGTCCCCTGTCAACATGTAGCACGTTCTTTTTGCTTGATCAGTTTGACACAGTCACCTCTTATAGAGCTGAGAAGTTGTTTGCTTTAGATGTGGTGTGATTTAATAAGGGACCATGGGAAAGGATTTCTTTGAACAAGCAGATAATGACAGATTGATCTGGGACATGTGCACTTTCTTTTGTCATGGCATTTTTCTGTTGCTGAGAAGATAAAGCTGATGTTAACTATTTGCCCTAGCCCGATGTCAGCTGCCCTCAGCAATCTGAATGATTTCAATATTAATAATCTAAGAATGGCACCGCTTTTCCGTTAGAAATAATAATAATATAATTAGTATAATTTGTAGGTTTTTTGGTAATATCTTTAGTTTTGTCTTATTAATCTTTTTTAAATATGTGAAGATAATTTGTTTTTATTTGTAGATATTTTGTACTAATTACAAAAGAAACATGAGTAATACTAATTGTTTCTCAGTGGTAACTTAAATGGGAAATACAGATAGAACCATAGAAAAACAAACATTAAGTGTTTTTCTGTGTACTACTTATTTGATATAGATCTCTAAGGATCTGTACGTACCATTCTGCTTTAAGAAAGATGGCCAGTCTGGATTTATATTTGATTTTTAAATTGAAAATCTGAACCAAAATCTGAGCATCTTGTGAAATTTACATACATGTTTCCATGAGTAGATTTTCTGAAATGAAAATAAAGATGTCATTATTTCTAGAGGCCCAGAGAGCTAGGGAAACAGTTATACTCATGAACACAATCCTCCCTCATAAGAACATAAGACTTTTAGACTGTGTATCTGAATTGGCTAGACCTGTCTAATACTTATTTATTAGCTACCTTATCTCCAGTAACTAATGCTCTGGATAATGACTGTACGAACTGGGAAAAGACAGAGTACTCAGTTCCCTACTATACCTTTCCAAACTTTAGTCATCATTGGCTTCATGGACTTAGTTTACTGGTAATTTATTTAGTGGCTACCAAGAAAATATATTTTGGGACCTGTGCTGGAGAAAATTAACTACTGTTGGTAGTTATTCACTAAATATTATTTAACAAACAAATCCCCTTTCATAGTTCCAAAATCAGTCAGAGATATTAAGTCATGATGATATTTTTTATCTATCATACAGTTTACAGAAACATTATTTCAATGAGAAAGACAATCTGCAAATGATACAAAAGAAGAACTGCCTCTAAAAAGTATGTGAAAGCTGCAGGAGTGTTTCTATTGATTCTAACAGATTTTGGATAAAGGCTATTGTAAATGAATAAGTATCTGTCTTTTGACTAGTGGGCTGTCTAGACTGGTATATAGCCTGATTTTAGACTAATCCTAGACCAATTTTAGTTGCATCATTTAAAAAGATCTATCATTAATCATAACAAGTCCAACTGGAGAAGGCAAATTCTTGCTTCTTCAGTTAATAATTTTTGCTTGCTTAATGTTCTTTAAAAACATTACTTTATAGGAATTTTCTGTTAATGTAGTTTCATATAATCTAATTATGTATTTATGCATTTATTCAAATAACTTTAGCTTGAAGACAACAGATACATATAAAATTTTTAGAATTACCTGAATGTTTAAATTAAGTATACTTTAAATTAAGTATATTTGTAGCTTTACTTTTTAAACGAATTCATGCATCATTAATATGAATGCATATCACGTTTGTGTTTTTCTTAGATATTGATTTTATATCATTTATATCTCTTAGGAATACTGATTTAAAGAATTACTTGGATCAGAGTTAAAGTTGTTGTTTTTCATGAATTATAAGTTTTTACCTGAAAAATGTTTGTTCAGGAGAAGCAAATTTAACAGGCAACATTTCAGGACATTATAAGAAATACTTGCAAAATTTACATCAAAAGTTGACAATATTCTGATATCAAGGGTTGCCAGCCAAACTTTACTTTGAATGATATGAAGACATAAAAATCTCCATGTGACAGGTGGTAGACAGGAAATGTCTATCATCTTTGGATAGGAAACTAAACACATGTAGAATGAGGGATTGAGCACTGCTTTTACAAAGGCAAAAACCTCAGGCTTCTGTCCTGGAGTTGAAGAAAATGCTACTCACTGTAATCTGTAGGAAGACTTTCAGAATCTTTTTTAATTCTGTTAATCTAATAGACGAAGAGGAAAGACCCATCACATATCAGGATAGACGCTGGAGCTGAGTAAGGCAGCCCAGTCTGCTCCCCGTATAACAACCAGCGCAACTAAAAAAAGGCGATGGGTAATAGTAGTAGGCAACTCTCTTCTGGGAGGTATGGAGGCACCCATTTGCCGACCTGACACACTCTCTAGAGAGGTGTGCTGCTTACCAGGGGCTTGTATCTGGGATGTCACCGAGAGACTACCAAGCCTCGTAAATCCACTGACTATAATCTGCTGCTGTTGTTTCACATGGGCACCAGTGATACAGCCGGGAGCAATCTGAGGAGTATGATGAAGGATTACAGAGCCCTGGGAGCAGCGGTAAAGGACTCTGGAGCTCAGGTAGTTTTTTCATCAATCCTCCCAGTCAAAAGGAAGGAGTTTGAAAGGGCCAGTCGAATCTGGCAAATCAACAAATGGTTATAGGACTGGTGCCACAGCCAGGGGTTCGGCTACTTAGACCGCAGGACTCGCTTTGAGAAACCTGGTCTACTGGGGGCTGACGGGGTCCATCTGTCAGAGAAGGGGAAGAGCATCTTTGGTCATAGGCTTGCCAAGCTGGTGAAAAGGGCTTTAAATGAAAGTTGCCGGGGGAGGGAAACCTCAATCCATCCCACTCCTACCAGTTTGATGCCAGTGCCAGCAACAGAAGCCCAGAGCCTGGAGAGGGATCACAGGTCAGCAGGAGAGCACCTGAAGAACAGCACAAAGGAATTCCAGCCAGTAAGTCAGCTTCATTGGGGGCCCAACTTAAATGCTTCTGTGCAAACACACATAGCATGGGGAATAAACAAAAGGAGTAAGAGACGTGCGCATGCTTGCAGACCTATGATCTTATTGGCATCACGGAGATGTGGTGGGATGGCTCCTGTGACTGGAGTGTTGGAATAGAAGGATACAGGCTCTTTAGGAAGGACAGACAGGGGAGATGAGGAGGGGGTGTCATCCTCTATGTCAATGACCAGCTGGAGTGCATGGAGCTGCGCCTGGGGATGGATGAGGAGATGACCAAGAGCCTATGGGTCAGGATTAAGGGGAGGGCAGGGAGAGGTGACATTATAGTGGGGGTCTGCTGCAGGCCACGCGACCAGGAAAAACGAGCAGATAAGGCCCTCTATAGACAGATAGGAGCAGCCTCACATTCACAAGCCCTGGTCCTCATGGGGGACTTCAACCACCCTGATATCTGTTGGAGGGACAACACAGCAGAGCGTAAGCAATCCAGGAGGTTCCTGGAATGTGTTGGTGACAACTTCCTTCTCCAAGTGGTAGAGGAGTCAGTGAGGAGAGATGCTATGCTGGACCTTGTTCTCACCAACAAGGAGGGGCTGGTGGGGAATGTGAAGCTCAAGGGCATCCTTGGCTGCAGTGACCATGAAATAGTGGAGTTCAAGATCCTTAGGGCAGTGAGGAGGGCACACAGCAAGCTCGCTACCCTGGACTTCAGGAGAGCAGACTTTGGCCTCCTCAGGGATCTGCTTGGGAGAGTACCATGGGATACAGCCTTGGAGGGAAGAGGGGCCCAAGAAAGCTGGTTAATATTCAAGGATCTCCTCCTCCAAGCTCAGGAGCGATGCATCGCAACAAAGAGGAAGTCAGGCAAAAAGCCAGGAGGCCTGCATGGATGAACAAGGAGCTCCTGGACAAACTCAAACACAAAAAGGAAGCCTACAGAGGGTGGAAGCAAGGACAGGTAGCCTGGGAGGAATACAGAGAAATTGTCCGAGCCGCCAGGGATCAGGTTAGGAAAGCTAAAGCCCTGATAGAAGTAAATCTGGCCAGGGACGTCAAGTGCAACAAGAACAGCTTCTATAGGTACATCGGTGATAAAAGGAAGACTAGGGAAAATATGGGTCCTCTCCGGAAGGAAACAGGAGACCTGATTACCCAAAATGTAGAGAAGGCTGAGGTACTCAGTGACTTTTTTGCCTCAGTCTTCAGCAGCAAGTGCTCCAGCCACATCGCCCAAGTCGCAGAAGGCAAAGGCAGGGACTGGGAGAATGAAGAACCACCCACTGTAGGAGAAGATCATGTTCGAGACCATCTAAGGAACCTGAAGGTGCACAAGTCCATGGGACCTGATGAGATGCATCCGTGGGTCCTAAGGGAACTGGCGGATGAAGTGGCTGAGCCACTATCTATCGTATTTGAGAAGTCATGCCAGTCTGGGGAAGTTCACACTGACTGGAAAAGGGGAAACATAACCGCCTTTTTTAAAAAGGGAAAAAAGGAAGACCCGGGGAACTACAGGCCAGTCGGTCTCACCTCTGTGCCCAGCAAGATCATGGAGCAGATCCTCCTGGAAACTATGCTAAGGCACATGGAAAATAAGGAGGTGATTGGTGACAGCCAACATGGCTTCATTAAGGGCAAATCGTGCCTGACAAATTTGGTGGCCTTCTACGATGTTGGTGTTCTGGCCTTCTACAGTGTTGGTGGATAAGGGAAGAGCAACAGACATCATCTACCTGGACTTGTGCAAAGCATTTGACACTGTCCCACACAACATCCTTGTCTCTAAATTGGAGAGACATGGATTTGATGGATGGACCACTCAGTGGATAAGGAATTGGCTGGATGGTCACACTCAAAGAGTTGCTGTCAACGGATTGATGTCCAAGTAGAGACCAGTGATGAGTGGTGTTCCTCAGGGGTCAGTATTGGGAGTGGCGTTGTTTAACATCTTTGTTGGCGACATGGACAGTGGGATTGAGTGCACCCTCAGCAAGTTTGCTGACAACACCAAGCTGTGTGGTGCAGTCAACACACTGGAGGAAAGGGATGCCATCCAGAGGGACCTTGACAGGCTTGAGAGGTGGGCCCGTGCGAACGTCATGAAGTTCAACAAGGCCAAGTGCAAGGTCCTGCACATGGGTTGGGGCAGTCCCAAGCACAAATACAGGCTGGGTGATGAGTGGATTGAGAGCAGCCCTACAGAGAAGGACTTGGGGATATTAGTAGATGAAAAACTGAATATGAGCCAGCAATGTGTGTTCACAGCCTAGAAAGCCAATCGCATCCTGGGCTGCATCAGAAGAAGTGTGACTAGGAGTTTGAGGGAGGTGATTCTCCCCCTCTACTCCGCTCTTGTGAGACCCCACCTGGAGTACTGTGTTCAGCTCTGGGGCCCCCAACATAAGAAGGACATAGACCTGTTGGATTGGGTCCAGACGAGGGCCATGAAGATGATCAGGGGGCTGGAGCACCTCTCCTATGAGGATAGGCTGAGAGAGTTGAGGCTGTTTAGCCTGGAGAAGAGAAGGCTCCAGGGATACCTTATAGCAGCCTTCCAGTACTTAAAGGGGGCCTACAGGAAAGATGGGGAGGGACTCTTTATCAGGGAGTGTAGTGATGGGATGAGGGGTAATGGCTTTAAACTGAAAGAGGATAGATTTAGATTAGATGTAAGAAAGAAATTCTTTACTGTGAAGGTGGTGAGGCCCTGGAACAGGTTGCCCAGAGAAGTTGTGGATGCCCCATCCCTGGAATTGTTCAAGGCCAGGTTGGATGGGGCTTTGAACACCCTGGTCTAGTGGAAGGTGTCCCTGCGTATGGCAGGGGGGTTGGAACTAGATGATCTTTAAGGTCCCTTCCAACCCAAACCATTCTATGATTCTATGGTAATAAATAGCCACAGTTTATCAGCTGTTAATAAACTTCTAATTGATGGTCAGGTCCATAAAGAGGTCAAATCTGCTAAATGCCAGTAAACAATTATGTTGTAAAACAACATTATGGGATGACTGAAGTGGTATTCAAATAATGATTACTTGGATGACATATGCAGGACAAGGCCAGATTACATATCCTCCCTGCTCGCTATTGTGTTTTGGCAGCATCTGTAACAGAGTGTGTTACACAAAATATTTAAACAAGACTTCCTTATTTAATGTACATCTTTTAAAGGACATAGTGCTCTAGTGTTTATAGAAGATAGTGGAAAAAAGCTATTTCCATAAGCAGCTTACAGCTGAAGCAGACCAAAGAGAAAGGTGCCACGAGAAGTGGATGTGACAAAATTCTTTTTTTCTTGCTGCTACCTTTTCAATTTTTACTCTGTTTTCCTATAGACTCTTATATTTACTTAAAATTTTGTCCTGTGCTTTCAGCTGTCATTCCTCAGGGAGCACTGTTACTACTTAACCTCTTCTTACTTTACTGAGCTAAAGTATCATTGTCACCTCCTTGCCATCTGAAGCTGGAGGATGCTCCAGTAATATTCAAAGGCTCTGAGAAGCCTATGACTGTGGGTAAGTTTGCTGCCTTCTCAGGGAATAATCAAACAGCCTTGTGCTGGGCTAGCTGGAGAGCCTCCTTACAGCCTTGCAGCTGGCAGTCCTACTTGCCTCAAAGGAGAGGTCAAAAAGATGTGTTTGTGCCTGCTGGCTACTGCTAGAGATCTACTCTAGTTTGGGTAGTTTGGTACTGGAGAGATTGGGAGTGCTCCCACCAACCTTGATAGTGCCTCAGCATGAAGCTTTTGACTTCCACTTGAAGGGTGGTGGTAAATGATTGCTGCTGGTGATCTTCCACTGTGGATCTGAAAGATCTGCAAAAATTCATCTGATCATATCCTCAGGAAGAATGGAGGACTTTCCTCCCAGAAATGTAGAAAGAAATAGTTTTTCACATTTTTTCATATCTTAATATCAAATTTTACCCTTGGTCTAGTTAGTTTATTTTACTAAATGGAAATTAATATCTTAAGTAGTTTAACTTGAATAATAACAATACATAGATACTCAAAAGAAAAGCAGGCTGAGAGATCGAGAAGTTTGTGAAAGGAAGTTACTGTGCCCAGCTCTCTGCTCCATTATAGAAGTTATACTCAGATGTTACTGCTTTCATGTCAAGAAGTTTATACAGTCCTACAGCTGCTGTAATACAGTTAAGAAGACAACTCCATAACAGCAAATGCGTAAATGCATAAACTTCTCTTAAAAGCCTGCTGCCTGTGGTGAGGAAGACTGCAGTCCTCCTCAGGAAGTCTCGAGAAAGATTTAGCAGAAGATAAGTGCCCTTTTTATCATGTTTCTCTATCCATACACTTTTCAAAGGCATTGAAGAAATACAGCATCTAAATTCTATCAGCTTTCAGTGGGAAATAGGTATCCAGCTGCTATTTGTGCTCCTAAAAAAACCCAACAAACCAGTTGAGGTATCCCTCAGAAATTCCTGGCTTTACTGCATGATTCCCATATGTTCTCTTATCAACTTGAAAAAAAGTTTAAGTTATAGACCATTCCAAAAAATAAGGGATTTTATACAGATCCTCAGGGAAAAAAAAGTGTGTTTATTTACAAAAATGTTTCATGATCCATATCTTTTTCTTATTTTTGTTTTTACACTCCATGTCACAGTTTCCCACTATTGCACTTTTTAGGAGAACAACCTATATTCCAACATTCATTATTTTGTTGACGTGAACATTCCTCTTCACTTATAGCATCCAGCAGAGAGCCTGATGTAAACAGCCTCAGGAGTCCAACTCCCCTTCACCTGTTCTTTCATATTGAATTTATTAAGCAACAGATGGCCAGGGACAACGTACAGTTTGTCAGATTTGAATCAATAGACCTCCATGGTGTGTCAAGATCAAAGAATGTTCCTTCTCGCTTTTTTCACGTAAGTTTTTTGGTTTCTAGCTGTACCTTTATGTGTTTTCATTGCCCTGTCCTTAATTTTTATATTTTTTTTTTCATAGTGCAGGCAGAAACTCAAACTTAGAACAAATTATCTGTTCCCTCCACTTGTTAATGTTCCCAAAGGATCTGCACTTTTTTCATCACTGCAATCATCTATTCCTCTGTTCCCCCAAATAGTAATCTAATTAAATAGGGCTAGTAATTTCAGTTCTTTGAACTTCTAATGATCACTTCCTTCAGAATTACCTTTTCAGGTTCAATGCATTATAAAGATTTTGTTTTTGTTTGATTAGTAAATTGCAAAAAGAAAGGAGTAAACACTGAAAGAAAGAAAATGACTGAATGAAAATCATTTTACCTATGAGAAATTTTGTAGTCATCAATCACACAGGAAAATACCATTGGGTTGCATGATGACTTAAGAGCGATATTTGCCATATTAATTATTCAGGAAATAAGAACCAAATTAGGAAGTAATCCTTACCATGTGTATCCTTAACCGATCAGCCTTTTCAGTATATTGCTTCTGTGATACTTCATGTGCATAACTACATTAGACTTTCACTCACATATCACTATGAATATTTTAAGCTTTACTGAGTGATCACAAAAAAATATATGAACATGAAATGATGTAGAGCACTTTTGTTTCAAGTTCCTTCTGAAGCCTAAGCTGTGTTTTCATTATTTCGCTTTTAGATATTGCTAGACTGCAACTGTATCATCTAGATACAATTTGCTCTCTCTGATGTAATTTGGATGTTATCAAAATAAACTTTCTCTCAGTCATTTTAATTCTTGTGAGGGGCGGTGGGTTAATTGCAACTTCTAGCTCAGTTGCTATGTCAAATTGCAAATGTTTAGATCAGCTTGTTCAAAGACGGCTTTTGTGTTTACCTCACCATCTGAACAAATTGGAGCTTTGCATGACAGTCTTAATTTTTGGACACTAAAAAAATGTGTATGTGTACACACACACACACGCGCGTATGTATACATACAGAGCAACTGAGAGTAATTTCCTTTTTTTTTTTTTTCATTTTTTGGGGTAAGGGGGGGTTGGAGGAGGGAGAGGTAGTACTATAGGGTAATCACCTTCAATACCTTTTCAGTGTCAAACGGACAGCTTAGACATCTTGGAGCAGTATTCACCATACTGTGCAGTTTTGGTTATGGGTGTCACACAGAGAGAATTGCTACCACTGGACTGCCACCTACTTAAGAGAAGGCAGACTTTATTTATTTTAAGAGAAGCCACTGTATGCAGTTTGAAGTATTTCAACAATTTTCCATTTGGATAGGCAAAATTTTGTTTTTTCAGCTCAGAGCTTGCCCCTTTCTAGGTTTGTTCTGTCTCCACTGCTCACTCAGATGATAATCCTTTCCTTTAGAAGCATAAAGGCAAGATGTAAACATGAGCCAAATTTCACTTGATAGAACTTGGCATAATTGCAGTTTTCATCAGCTAAAGATTTGAATGTAAGGTAAGTTGTAAAGGTGCTTGTTTGAAGATAGATGATCCTTCCTTGGTGTCCTATCTACATTTCATTTGCGTAAGCTGAAGCTCTCCGTTCAAATGGAGAAGAAAGTATAATTATGAGTTTATCCTGTTTGCTACCTAGAAAGGGAGTACTGAAACATTAGAATAATTTCTTACTTGGAAGTGCTTCCCTGCATTTTACCCCCAAACTTATTAAATCCAGAAAGTGAGAATTTTCAGTTAAACTTTGCGTCTGAAAAACAGTGAGGTACATGTTATGACATTTAAAGAGAAGTCACAGCCTGACTTCGTATTGCCATGAGTCTTTTATGGTCACTTGGATCTATGTAAAGGAAATGCTCAGAGGATATGGAAGCCTAATAGAGTAACTATAGATAGAAGTTTGACTTGCAAAGTTTGCACCTAACTGGTGATGCCCATAATTGTATAAAGACCACGCAAGATAAGTGTTGAACATTTTTTTAGTTCTTTACAGAAATTTGAAAAATGGTCATTGGGACACTTGATGCCAGAGTTTTCATACCAATCTTGTAGACAGTTGTTCTACTTCATAATGACACAGTAACTGGCTGTTGCCCTCCACTTTAGTGATCACTGCATTTCAGTGTTCTTTTAGGAAAAATACTATTGTTACTGAGAATCTGATTTTTATATATTTTACATACATAAAAATACTGTTGAGTTCTTTTCTCATGTGGTAATCTGTCATTCTGCTCTGTGTTTAGGAGAAAGCAATTCATGGTGTTGCCATGCCCAGAAGTTATCTTGAGCTGACGCTGAATCCTAAAGATAATGAATTCGATTACATAAATGCAACCAATTTTAATTGTGACATAATCCTGAACCCTGATTTATCAACGTTTCGAATACTACCCTGGACTGAGCAGACTGCAAGAGTGATATGTGATTCCTTCACTGTGCTGGGCAACCCGCTAATGACCTCACCGAGGCACATTGCCAAGAAACAGCTCAGCCAGCTTCAGGACAATGGCTTTTCTCTGCACTCTGCCTTCACTTATGAATTTTGTATTTATGGCATTACTGAGGTTGTAAATTCAAAGACAATATCCTTTCCTGCAGCCACAATACTAAATAACCATGACCAGACTTTCATTCAGGAGCTCATTGAAGGAATGTATTATGCTGGTGCCAACATTGAAAGCTTTTCTTCTTCCAGTGGGCCTGGGCAAATGGAGATCACTTTTCATCCAGCATTTGGCATAGATGCTGCTGACAGTGCCTTCACGTTTAGAACAGGCATTAAAGAGGTGGCTAAGAAGTATAACTACGTGGCTAGCTTTTTCTCAGAATCAGGATTCTACAATTCAGGGGCTCTGTCACATAGTCTGTGGGATTTGAATGGCCAGAAGAATTTGTTTTCTGCTGGTTATGGAGTTGAGGAGCTCTCAGATATTGGAAAAAATTGGTTATCGGGTCTCTTGGCACACACAGCAGCTATCAGCTGCTTGATGGCTCCCACCACCAGCTGCCGTAAGCCTTATTCTAAATACAGTAAGGAATCAAAAGAGACTGTAAATGCAAAATGGGCATATAATGATAACAGCTGTGCCTTTAATATCAAATGTCATGGTGGAAAAGGCACTCGCATAGAGAATAAATTAAGTTCTGCTACAGCAAACCCCTACCTGGTGCTTGCTGCTACTATTGCTGCGGGTCTAGATGGAGTAAAGAGAGGACTTAGGTATGATGATATGCTCCAAGAAGAAAATCACATTGCTGATCTGAAACATTCGTCAGTCCCTCTGAAACTGGAAGATGCTCTTGTTGCACTCGAGAAAGATACATGCATTAAGGAAGCATTAGGTGAAACTTTTATCCGATACTTTGTTGCTATGAAACATTATGAGTTAGAAACTGAAGAAATGGATAGTGAAAGGAATAAATGCCTGGGGTATTTTATTTAGAAGGAGCACTCTTCTGTAGTGATGCTGTGCAAATGCAAACAGTGAATGGCTAAGAACCTTGAAATTAGTAAATATATTTTAAAAAGTTTTTAATGCTTTTTTTTCCTCCTTTGTATAGGACGTGGTGATTGCGTTTTATTATCTGTGTACATTCAGAACAGTGCAAAAATGATATTAATGAAATAACATTAACAGACTTTTAAAAAACTATTTTTTTCAATTTAAGTGAACAGACCTGCTGGTGAAAAGAAGAAAAGTGAAGCTGAAATGGAGAAGAGCAACTGCACAACTGTAATAGGACTGTATAACGTGCAGAAAAGCAGGAATAATGGGGACAGTACGAGGGGGCAGGAGAACTGAGGAAGGAAGTAATTTCTGTTTGGCATGATTATGGGATTTCTCCCAGCCTATTCAGTAGCTGAAGGGTTGCTAAACCAGAAGAATCTGAGTTTGATTTAAAACTTAGGCTGGAATGATGAACATTGTAGAGAGAGAGGCAAAGGACTGAGGCTGTAGAACCTGAGAGTCAGGAACCAGTATCTTAATGGGCATAAATAAAAAGACAGGAGGGATTATACAATAATCTATACTTCAGGAATTCTGCTGCTGAATGAAGTTTGCAAGAATTATAGTGGATAAAGCTACTAAAAGGAATCAAATGGTGGCTTGAAGAGGGAACGATTCATAGAAAACCAGGAGTGTCAGGCCACTGTGCAATAAAAAAGGAGCTGGTATTATGTCTGTTTTGATAGTTAATGGGTTAATTCAGAGCCGAATGGCAAATGAGGAAAAAAAGGGCAAAGAAGCCGGAGAATTAAGAGCTTAAACTGGATTTTATTGGGAAACCTGATGTTATCAAGGATGAGGAAGATGACTGTGAAGAGAGGAACAGAAAAAGTAGGTTAAAACCAGAAAGAATGAGTGAAGATGTGAATTCAGAGACTAGCAAATAGTGGTTAAAACAGAGGAAGAGACGACCCATCCTAAAATTAGAAATGGCAGCTGGTGTAAAGAAAAATAAAGTTTTTGGAATGGCAGGTGGTGGGTTTTAGATTTGCTCTTTGTTTTTGTTACTGTTGCCACTGTCATCCTTTATTATTAAAGATAACCCTCGTTTCATACCCCACCTCCACATTAACAGTGATTTCTGATGTTCTTATCACAATATCTTGATCTATGTGTAGCAATTTGTGAGTGAAAGTGTTTGGTCATCAGTGGAGTGAAAACAAGATTCAGTCAATGCCTCTGTCAACTTGCAGAACTAGAAGGTGTGAACAGAAATGTTCTAGTTGCCTACTGATGGATCTTCCACTCTTCCCCTACAGAGTATTGTACTTGAAATATAGCACCTGGTATGCTAAAACTTTTTGTGGGATTCCAAAGAAGAACTCACTTTATACTCAGGTAGCAAGAGAAAATAAATAATCTAAGGAAACATGATAGATGCATTCCCTTTCTCAGTCTGTGGTTGGTGGGTGGATTTGCTTCTCTCCCTTACTCACCTGACACATTTTTTCGGGTGCCCCAGAGCATGGGACTATTTTTCTTTGCTCCAGGCTGATTTGCATTGGCCAAGTCTAGCCTTGCATTTAAGCAGAACTTCCCATTTTGAAAAAATGCTCCTCTTTTGCTGCCCTAACACTTCTTCAGGGGCTTTGCGGATCTGTCTGTCATCTGACCTGTCTTCTGTCTTCTCTTTCTGGTTATTTCCTACTCTCATCTTCACAAGCACTTGGCAGAAGACACCTATAAAAATTCTTTCCTTGCTCAGACAGCTTGCTTACCATACTCGTTATTTAGACCCAACAGTCACACAGGTTAATCGCAATTCCTTGGTTCTTCATCTGGCAAGGATGTACTAAAGCACAACACTGCATGTATGATGTGTGTTAATGTGATATTGATAGGATTTTTGTATGGTAGTAAATACACTGGCTAAGCAAAGCAGTACCAGAAATGGCTATGAAACATGTATTAAGCTTCTGCAGGCATAATGACCTTAATTTTAAAGTTTATGTAGAAGTTGATCTTGAAGTAGAAACACATTCCCACGCCAGAGTTTCCAAAATCCAATTTCAGATCTGTATCAGCTTTTCACAAATTATTCTTTAAAAATAGAGCATATTAAACAAAACATAAGTGAACTCAGCCTTCTCAATGAAATACCTTCTAAAATTGAATTACATTGCTCTTGCAGTTCTTTTGGGACTTGGAAAGCTACCCTGGCATAGCGCTGACCACTTTTCGAAGCTGAAATCTCAGAATATATTTAGGTTCACTTTCTACATTGTACTTCTTCTGGACCTGATTATAAGGATGGCAAAATGAATGAAAGAACCAGATTAAAAAGTGTATTTTTCTCTTCATTTTATATATATATTAGTAGGATGTCATGCTACTTACTATGCCAATTTTCAAACAATTTTTTGTGTGCTTTTATAAGACACTGGTTTATCTTGGATTTATAATTATCTGTCATTGTATACAGTCACTTTTTAAGAGATAATATATAATGAACTTCTATAACTGAATTTAATGAACATGAAGCTCATTATATATACTATATGTATTATCCATATTGTTTTCTTATCACAACGTTGAAGAAATAACATCAGAGCTAAATCTTTTGTCATATATGTCCAACTATCTGATTAAATTCAATTATAGAAAGCCATTATTTAGAAACAAAAAACAACCGACTAGAACTGATGTTCTACAGATTATCTTACAGCAAGATAAGATAAACCTATAAGATAAATCTACATGTATTTTCTAAGTAGTCCTCAATGACATAGGCTCTGAAAAGATAGTGACTATATGATTAAATAAAAACATTTCATGTTTCTGGCAAATGAATGCCTTTTTTTTTTTTTTTTTAATAGAAGGTTCACAAATGCAGCTTGAGGCTAGTGTGTCCTACATTTTGGTCAATATTTTGTTCAATACTGTTTCCTAAATATGTTCTATATAATAAAAATAAAATAACTCCAACTCTGTGGGAAAACATAAAAAATATTTATTTCAAAATAAGCAGTTATGAATTTTTAAAGTTATGTGCATCCCCAACCAGATTTTCATGCATATTCTTGAGAAAGGCAACAAGAAAAAGATAACTACTTCATACTGCTCAATTGAAATGAATTACTATTGACTGCTGTATCGCTAACATTTCATCTTGAAGTGTTTGCTGAAAATACTCTTCAATGTTCTACAGGTCCAAGATCAAAGTCTTGAGCATCACTAGTTAGATAATTTAAACTTGTGCAGTGTTATAAATGAAAAAAAATTATAAAAAAAGACATTTGAAATCTGTAGTTTTGCATAAGGTCCTGCTGATTTTCCAGGATACTACAGTCAGATGTTGCAAAACTTTATATAAGAAATTTCTGATATTAATAAAGCATCTTTTAATCTTTTCAGCTTCAAGCAGACTATATATTTATATGTTTGTCGACAAAGTGGTACTACTTTTGACAATGCGCTATGTCATGACTGTTTTTTCTACATGTTTGTCCATCCCAGGCCTTGGTTTCATAACATACAGAAGAATTACGAAGAGCATTGCTATAAACTCCTAAGCCTTTTAACATACCAGAAGGTGGCTTTTGCAATGCCAGCATGGTAAAGGCATTATGGTAGTTCGCAATTCAATATATGCAGGTAAATACAGAGTTGCTAGGCTACCTAAGCTTTTTGATCAATATCATTAATAATCATTAAATAAACATTCCCTCAAAACAGTGAAAGGATTTTTTTTTTTACCAGAAAAGTTAGAAAATCTTTTTATAATTAACAGCTAGGCTATATAGACTTTTATGGAAGAATATTCCATATTGCATAAGTTGTAGAACCTATTTAGTATTTGCATCATTACAACACATCAACAAATCTTTTCACTGAAAAGCAAACTTGTAGTCTTGCTTGTAATGTGAAGTGGGAGTTTTTCCACAGAAAGTGTATCCCAGAGAGAGAGATCATAAATTTAGGTGATATTTTTCAAAAGTAATTTATTAATAAAAACAACAATTGATCTGAAACTAGTAGCAAACATGATGAGAATTCAGTGTATAATTTCAGTGGAACAGCAAATGAAGTAAATTTTACAGAAAAATCTAAAAAAAGAAACGCATAATTATAAAAGAATTACCTGTCAAAATGGAAGAAAGTATAGAATAGGATTTGACAGGGATCTGTCCTGGAGTGCAGTGTTCATTGTTTTCCCTAATCACCTGTCTAATGAAATAGAGAACAGGCTTACTGTCTTTGAAAACACCAAACGTGGTTTTTTTTCCCCACTTATGTCAGAGGACAAGATAAAAAGAAAAAGTGGTGTTAACAAATTGGAGAAATGTCCTGGAAAAAAAATATGTACTTGAACAAGGTACTACACTGAGACAAGGATGTGAACTGCCTAAGTACGTATTTGTTCAGAGGGGAGTCTGGGAGGTATTCATTTCACTAGCTCAGCGATTTCAAAGAAGAGGCAGATCAGGAAATATAAACAAGAGTATAGCTTGCAAGAACCAGAAACTGATCCTTTTGCTCAATTAAATTCTTCTCAGGATTTGATAATAAGATGACACATTTTAAACGCATGTAGATTAATTGGAGAAAATCCAGAGGGGACCAAAGCAAACGATCATAAGTCTAGGTAGGACCTATTTACTAGGAAGAACTGAATGACTGTGTTTAGCTTAGAAAGAGGAGATAGGGTGGTAATAATGGTTTTCAGGCGTGTAAAAGATGTAGCTAAGTAGCAGAATATTATCTTTTCTTCCTGTCCATTGCAGTTATAACAGAATAACAGGCTTGTATCAAGGAAGATTTATACTAGACAGTCTGGAAGACTTCATAGTGTTAAGAAGAATGAAACTTGTACCAGGTAGACGTCTGTGGAAAGTGGCAGGGTTTTGATAAGGGACACTGAAATGTCATTTATGATGTACCAAGGTAGTACATCTTTAGATGCATAATGTTTACAGGTATAATAAGCTGGCTCATTTTTCTTGTTTGCTGAGGTCTCATGTTGCTGTGTGATTGTGGAACAGACTGCTAGACTGTGCTCATAGCTGAGTTTATAGGAAAGGAAAATACTTCATCTATTTTAGAAGAAAAAAATAGTAGCTAAATCACATATTATTTTTTAATGGGGGAATTCTGTTAATAATGTATGTATGCAGGGAAGAAGGTAGACCAGAAGACAGGTAGTAGCAAAGCAGTCAGAAAAACTGGCATACGGCTACAGTTAGACACACCATGTAATGAAACACGAGGAACACAGTGAAAATGTATTGAAACACTATGCTATCATTCCTCAGGTAAATTTTATGTTGTGCAATGAACAATGAAGGTACCTCACACCCCTTGTTACATATCATGTCTTGATCTATTTCGTGATATAGTATCAGAAAATAACACAAAATCTACAGAGCCCTCCATACAGTAGCTTATTTTGAATTTGGAAATGCCATACTTCTAACTAGGCTTCAGGTTCTGTGAGATATGAAAAGAGAATTTGATTTATTAACTAACATTTCTCCAGCTTGTCAAGCCGCTGACACCCATGCACGCAAGTGAATATTCAGACTTCCTTCTTTCAGGCTCCAGCCAGAGGGCAGCAGTGCACTGTGCAACTTTCCTCTGGCATCTCAAGTTCTCATGCTGTGCTGAAAAATGCCACATAAAAACATACCTATAATTTTATATATGTACTTACAATATTTTAAAAAAAGGTAGCGTGGCAGCTGAAAGCTAATGCATATCTTTGTCATTTGTTTAGTTAAGCTTAGTTAACTGTTGAATTTGCATGTTTTCAGTAAAGGATGCATTATAAGACTCAAAATATTATTTT
The DNA here is from genome assembly GCF_018139145.2 of Gymnogyps californianus. Taxonomy (NCBI): domain Eukaryota; kingdom Metazoa; phylum Chordata; class Aves; order Accipitriformes; family Cathartidae; genus Gymnogyps; species Gymnogyps californianus. Next base: position 98,819,725 of record NC_059473.1, read on the forward strand.
AATTCTTGGTAACACTGTATAAATCTTAATCTAATAAAAGGTGTATGTCTATATTTGTGTGTGTGTATGTGTATCATCTTTATGTATTTAACAACATTGCAAAAAAAGTACAAATCATTTAATGGCAGTATTCAGTATTTTTAATTTAATGTAGCCTGTCACTGGAAGTTCTTTCATACTTCCATCTTATTAAAATACTTTGGGAAGTCTGCTTGCTTATAGGGACTGCCATTTTACCTATACTGATTCCCTTCCTTTCCAAATCATTTTTTCCTCTCTGCTGGAGGAAAATCATGAATACATAGTGAATAAATGCATCCTAGGCACACCTACTACAACCACCTTTCTATTTCTGAGCAGAAACCTAACTCTACCCAGAATTTAAATTATGGGAATTTAGCTACACATTCTAGATATCAGTCAGTACGTGGGATAGACATTTTTAAGTGGTTCTGACTACATATATGTATATGGCTTTTCTCTGCAAGTCTGCTTCCACAACTCACATTTTTCACATATTAAATCGTTTCACAAAGTTGCAGTATTCGAGTCTTAACAATCCGTTTCCTCCAACCTTTTCTTTGCAACATCTTCATAATTCTTTTTAACTAAAGAGCTCAACTATGTTCAAATTTCTTCAAATGCTTGAAATAAAAATTGATCCTGCCAAGGTTGTTGCAGAGCATTAATTTAGCTGCTCTGAAATGCTGCTGTTTTAAAGCATTTTAATACACCATCTGTGGAAAACAGACAAATGTGGTCCCAGGGTATGGCAGTAAAGGAAGTAAAGAGGAGAGGAACTATTTACAAGCAATTCCACTAAACATGTAAGTTAGACTTGAGCAGGGCGAGACAGATGTGAAGAGGGCTGAGCAGGTGAGAGTGCTTTGTGCAAGCTCTAATTCATCACCTGAGAAAAACCCAGAAAGGCAGCCGTCAGGAGACCAGCTCCTGGATGAAGAATGATTGGTTGAAGGTGAGAAACCACTTGGATGAGTTTGCAACTACAGAGCAATTTTCTTTGATTGAAGTTATGCAACAACAATTGTTCAATTTAATCTGTAATTTAAGAGTGCATTTTGATTTCTTCGCTGACACTATGCTCTCATCATAAAAATGTCCACAAATAGTGCTTTCTACCATCTCACACAGGCTATGACATTCCATTCTGGTAAATGTTATGTCCTTAGTTTTTCACTCCTTTTTTTTGTTTGGCTTATAGGGCCACAGTATACCTGAGATGGAACCTGTCACCACTTAAAGTATTGCAGTTAATACATGACATTGTTTTGTGCCTCTTCCATACACACTCTACACGGTCCTTCTGTAGAATATTAAGTTGAATTCAAAGCTATTGGGCACAGACTTACCCCACCAAATTTTAGGCACTTAACTGGTACACCTCAGTTAGGATCTTAGCTCCCATAGGACCCCTGGCTGCTCAGTGGCAAGAGATAAACATCTCCAAAGGGCAATTAAAATATTATATTCTTTTCTATGCTGTATTGTTTAAGTTCTGTTGCAGTGGCTTTAAAGTTAAGGCTAAGGACAATCTTACTGAAACCTGCTTTCTTAGACATCATTCAACAGTGTACAGGGTTCGGCTGGGGTGGAGTTAAGTGTCTGCATAGCAGCCCACATGGTGCTGTGTTTTGGATTTGTGACTAAAACAGTGTTGGTAACACACCAGTGTTTTAGCTACTGCTGAGCAATGCGTACACAGCATCAAGGTTTTCTGTGTTTCTCACTCTACCTCACCAGCAAGTAGGCTGAGGTGGACAAGAAGTTGGGAGGGGACAGAGCTGGGACAGCTGACCTTAAATGACCAAAGGGATATCACGTGCAGTATGATGTTGTGCTCAGCAATAGATCTGGGAGGTAGTCTTTCCAGAGTAGCTGTTGTTTGGAGACTGGCTGCGCATTGATCTGCTTGTGGAAGGTGGTGAGGGATTGCCTTTACATCACTTGGGTTTTTTTTCCTTTTTCCTTCACTTGTTAAACTGTCTTTATCTTGACTCACTAGTATTTCTCATGTTTGCTCTTCCAATTCTCTCCCCCATCCTGATGGAAGGATGGGTGAGCAAGCGATTGGGTGGGTGCTTAGTTGCTGGCCACAGTCAACCCACTACAAACAGTTATTTGAATACTTGTGCTCCTGACCCAAGACAACCCCAGGTGAAAGACAGTGCATTAGCTAAAAATCTTGGAGTTTTTGGAGGGGGAGTAATGATGTGTAGCATTAGCAATACTAGGATTTTTGTGGAAAAGGAGGAAAAGTCCGGGGGTTTTGAAAACTGGGAGATATGAGGCACACATAGTATACTGTCTATACCTGGGCATTAGATGTCTTGGAGAAAATGATCTTTTCTGTATGACATCTTATTAGTGGACAGATTAGCAGCAAATGTGTTTTAATCCAGATTCTGTGCCCTGGAGGCTGCTTTTTATATTTAGATATTTCATTTGCTGCAGATATTTTTTGCCACGTGGCAGCATCAGTGGGTTGTTAAAGCCCAGCCTGTTCTCCAGCAGGACTCAGTGAGCACATCATTAGAGGGTCACAATAGAGCTGCACAGTGAAATCTTCTGTGCCTGCTACTAAATCAGAGCGTTTCACACTGCAGTTACAGTTACAGCTGCATGATACTGGAAGTGAGTAAGAAGAGGCTCACAATGAAGCTACACCATAAGGTTCCGTATATTGTACAGCAAATCAATATAAATTTACAACAGAATTACATGCTAAGCTTCTCTGTATTATATGCTAAATCATGGAGATTCACAATAGAGTTCACCTTTAAGGTCCCATGTAATATATAACAAATCACTAAGTTACAGCAAGGCCCGTCAAGCACCTTGCTTTATTTGGGCTATTATTATTATTGCTGTAGCGATATGGGGGCATCTGTCATTGACAGGTGAAGTTAAGGAAAATGGCAAATCACTTTGACTTTGAGAATGTATGTGGAATGTGGTCACCTTTTGCTGATTCAAATTTGTGCTTCCTTTGGGATGTTCACAATGCTGCTTGGAAACACGGTAGCTTTGCAATGCACAGGGATATATTAACAAAAGAATTTTAAATGTCCAAGGACAGTGAGATGGTCTCTTTAGCATAGGTATTCTGTACAATCCTCCATCACTGCTGACCTGCTGACCTCACTTGACAGTGAGGATGAACTAATCCTGGGGCTCTGTAGGTTGCCTTAGCAGCATATGCATTCATTAAGTAAAAAGTTGAAAGTAACTTTCAGTTCTCTTTTGGGGATACTTTGCCATTCAGTGGAGTCTTCACTAGACACTGGCAAAACAGTATTTGCAAGAAACTCTGTGAAAACATCAGTTTAAAACTTACTTTTGTTTTGATGAGTAGCTAAAGATCATAGTCACTAACATTTTCTTTTCCTAATATTTTCACTGAAAACTTAGGGAAGTACTCTTAAGGATATATGCTTACAGAAGTGTTTGCACTGTAAGTCTGGTGTGTTGGGGGTTGGAAGGGGAAAAGGAAAATTCATGCAGACAAACAGGCATCAATAAAAACAGTAGGATGAGAAAGAAAAGCTGATGTTGGTCATGGGAAAGCAAAAGAAAACACAGTGAGATCATATGGCTGCTTCAGGCAAAAGGGTTCATCCTTCATCCAGCTGAATACCTGGCACGCGACCAACCAACAAAGAAGTGGGTGGGAAGGATACATCTAGAGGCAGTTTCCAGGTGGAAGTTATTTCGGAGATGGCTTACAAAGCTTTGGGAAGTTCAGTATGTTGATGGAGCTTCCCCACTCAGAGCATGATTTTGACCTTGAAGTACACATGACCAACAGTGTCAAATGATGTTCTTGCACTGAAACATCAAATATTAGTTATAGAAGCCACATAGAGACCAATGGTTACTCGGTCTAATCATTGGCTTCTCTGGATTTCCCTTAAACGTAAATGACGAATTAATCTGTCGTTTTAAAAAGAGTCTGACCCTAAGCCCTGGAAGAGACACTGCATGCTATAGGACCAGTGTGTGATCTACCCTAACTCAACAAAGAGCCGATAAAGGCAGGCACTGCAACGGCATCCAGCAGATAGCAGTTATCCATCTGCTCAGCTGCTGCTTCAGCTGAATCCTGCTGGATCTGAGAAGCCCAAAGGTTCCTGCTATGTCCCACGGATGTTGTCTTGCAGCTGAAATGCTGCTTTCATCCCCTTGCCTCTGTGCTTGACTCTAGGAAAAACAGTGTAGCCTGTCATTTGGATCAGGGCCCAGCCAAAGTCACTTGCAGTATCAACTGATCTACACATTGTTTAGTTTATTATTTCTTAAGTAGGAGGAAAAGGGATTAATGTATTTTTAAAATCTAGAAACCATACAGGCCATTTCTTGGAGACTATGGGTAACCTTCAGTATGCCAAGCATTTTGGATGCCAGTAACATCTCTGTGTTTTTTCTTGTACCACTCAAACCAAATGCTCAGTGCTGGTTTCAGAAGCAGCTGTGTGGAATGACCAGAGAAATGCCAATGTCATCTTCCATCATTTTTGTTAAGTCTTGAGATGCCACAAAGTATCAGTGGATTGTTTTTGTGGATCCAGGTTACTTGCTCAGAGGGAAGTATATGGTTGAAAAGTTTGCACTACCCACCTTGCTGCTTTAATGAACAGAAATGGATGTTACCACCATCTGCTTCTCCTGATAGCAGGGGAACAGGTCTTTCCATTGATCCTGTCAGAACAAACCACGCAGCTCATACTGCTCATACGATATATGCTGTCCATTACGTACTGCCTTATGTGTCTTCAAAAATGGCAGCATGCAAAACAAAATCTCTTTTGTTTTGTTGAAACCTGTTGAATTATCACACAATATCTGCCTTACATTTTACCCGCTGTTTGAAGCCACAAATCTTGGGAAAAGACAGAGGTCAACTATTGTTCTTCTGTGAAAGCAGAGGGTGCTGTGTCTGGGTGCACTGTGTGAGCTGGAAACGTGTTGCTTCATAAAATTGTGAAGTTGTGGAAATTACATTGAAAGAAGTATTGAAATGTTGGCTTGTTTGTCCTGGGACTGCGGCTGGCAGACTCATGGCAGAGGTTTTTTTAACCTGTATCTAAAAACTTCTGGGAACAAAGATAATCCCAAAGGCAAACCCTTCTAAGATTTTCTGTCCTTCCACAGGTCCTCAGTGTGGCACTTCCTGAGGCCAATCAGCTACTAGACACAAAATTAGTTTGTGTGAGCACCAGCACCTGGATGTTATGTGACAAAAGCTCGTCTGTACACCCACAAAGGAATACAGAGAAGCAATGCCACATGGAGGGGAGCCCAAATAATACCCTGCTCTGGGTCCTCCCAGGACCATCCCAGGAGCCATCAGCTCATCATGAGCCCATCTCCACAATCCCAGAGGAGCACAGAAACCCCTAGGCAGGTGGGAATCCAAATTAAGGATTCAGAGGAAGGGACACTCTGTCCTGGCCCCTGCCAGGGCTGTCCCAGGAGTCTATATGTGGTGTATATGTGTATTCTGTGTGCATGTGCCTCTTGTGTATATGTGCTCAACCTTGCTACTGTTGGACCTGCGGCAGGGAGCTGTGGCAGCCTCAACTCTCTCAGGCTGCTGGATCCAGCACAATATAGTTTCCCCATACATCATACACATAATTTGTTTTAAAAATGAGGATAGGCAGATTCTTCTTACAGAGCCATATACAGAATAAATACCCATAAACTCAGAACAAAATAAATAGAAGGAAAGTCCATATAGGTTGCTCCTGTCACATCATATCTTATTTTAAGGACAAGAAATATTTAGATAACCAAATTTAAATTTGACCAGGAAACTCCAAACAGCACACATCCAAGTTGACAGTCAAAGGTTGTCACCATCTTAATTTTGTCTCATTTGGTAGACGACTATCCCAGCAGTTCTGTGCAACCTGCTACTGTGTGAAGATGCTTGTCCAGCAAATTTCAGAGTACAGCATACAACTTCTGCAGCAACAAAATATTTCCCAAAAGCTCCCATGAGATTTATTTCTTAGGTGTGAGATCTAATGGAATGACAATACAGTTTGGTATTTTGCTGCTTTTACTGGCCTGATTTCAGAGATTAAGGGAGAAGACTCACACAGTTGATGGCATTCACATTTGTATCCAGCTTAGCTTATCTGGTGGCTACAAGTGTACCTCCAAGAGTCTTGAAAACTGAAGAGGTTTTTATTTTAAAGATTCTTGGGTAATAGAAGAAATTAGTCTGAGGTTTAACTTTGCAGTGGCTCTTGCTGACTTGCAAAACTTAAAGTACTACTAATATCTATATAGCTTTTTTTCAGTAAGGCCAAATTATTCAAGCGAGCCTCTTTGGAACAGAACGATAAAAATATCTTTTCCTATAGCAATGCTACAAGTGGAGATGGGAATATGAAGAAATGGATGATTAAGCAGCATAGTACCAAGCCTAAAAAAATCATAAAATGTAATTGCCACCTACTAAGACAGAAAAGAATTTCAAGATTGTTTTTATTCTCATTGATTTCCTTCTGTGGATCATTGTGTCTCAAGCATGCATTTTTTTTCCCATGCAAAAATATAACTTTTTAATATTTATGTATTCTTTTATACCAATCAAAATCAGAGCTATTAATTATCATAATTATCATTAATTATACTGTTAAAAGTTATGTAAAATCAAGAGGTTTTTAAATATCCTCTTTTCATCATACTCGCTTGTCATTTCTTCTTTTAAGAGCTGTTCTGCCAACTAAGTGCATAATAACTGACTACATTTTTTATCTTTGTTCAGGATTTTGGATGAGTTACTGCCTAGCCATTCCTCTCTACAGCATACAGGCAGAGATATCTTATAGTTCTGTCTGACACAAATGCTGGTTTTTTTGTTATTTTTTTTTTTTTTAAACATTTCCTTCACCTGTTATAGTGTAGACACCATCTATGTGTATTTAATTCTAAATCTAGTTTGAATAGACACTATGATGAAGAATTTAAACGTGGAGACTTCAGAAAAAAAAGTAAGATTCTTACAGAAAGCAAATCTCACCTCCAGTGAGATATACCGAATCTTATTTATTTTAGTGCAATGATCCCAGATAGTCACAGCATTCACTTCCTTGATGTCTTTTAACCTGTTTAAACTCTAGGCCATTGCCTTGTAAAATCTTACATTTTTAAAGATAGAAGTGGAAAAAAAAGAAGCCTATTTTGCTTTTTCAAAATCAATACATCATTTTGCTGAGTAAATAATAACAATGAAAGCAACTATTAGCTTTACAAAGATGTACTCTAGCTCATCTGATGCTTTAAACATGATTCCTGACGCAGTAGGCTATGATCTCAGCTTTTTGCATATCAGACCTTACGCTGTGAAAATCCTCTCTGATCTGTGCAAGGGTACTCTTTTTTCAGACCCTTTCATTTCAAAATCCTCCTGAATGCCTTCATTTTACATTATACTACCCAACAGTGGGATGCCTCATAAGTATTTGGAGACTTGCCCCTTGTTTCACTTATCATCATTTTACATCTGTTTAAATCCACCTACTTGAGTAGAGCTGCTCTGTACTTACACCATGGTCATAACAGAATTTAACCCAACAGTTCAGCCCTTAATTTCATCTCCATGGATGGTCTACTTAGTCGTATCCTTCTACACAGCAAACTGAAGATACACAATCGGATTTTCAGATGAGTCTACTGCAAGGGATGGCTCTCAGCAAGGACGGGCTTTGGCATACTCATCCTTTATGTTACAGACTCTTGTCTTTTATGCTGCTGCACCATTGAGGGGTAGCTCTAGGTCTCCAGAAACAGCACTGAACAAATACCGGCTGTAGCCTTACAAAGTGTTACTGATGCAGTGATGGTGTCAGAGGTGTGATGAGGAGTGATTTTTGTGCTTACTGACAGAGATGATGACATTTTCCCCGTTAAAAGGTAAGTGAATATGAGTTATGACTCTTTTATATATGTTTGTGTTTACAACAATTAACAGGACGAGAGTCCTTGTTCCCTGATCATCCAGAATGGGAAAAGGTTAAAACATGCTTTGGTCCCTTTCTGGCAGGGGATGCCCAGGTTTCCATCCCACAGAAACTGAGATGAAGCAGGATGAGAGGAAGCTAGTGTACATCAATATACATCCCAGTAAAGGATAATACAGGATGTAGCCTAGGCACCAGTGGCTGGAAGATCTCTTGCAATTACCGGTTTCGACATAGCCCTGAAGACCAAGTCTATGCCTGGGGCACACTGCTAGCTCTTCCTTCACTAGCATAACCATCTGTTTTAGAGAGAGGGTGGAATCAGATATGCTAGTTTTTCCATATAAATTGCAACTCAGAACTGTGCCAATACAATATCACCTTCTGCATGTATACTGAGTTTTAAAAAGAGAGTCTCTTTCCTTTTTTCCCCCTTCTCACTGCTGAACTGTTTCCTCTTCAATGCAAGGGGTTCATTCCCTACCATGCACTGGCTCCCCTCTTTCGGCATATTTTAAAGACCCCTTGTCTGATGTCCCTTTGGCAGGCTGTTCTTGCTGATTCATTGTTACTGCCCTCTTGGGATGGCCTGGGATGGCCTGGGCTCCCATAGTGAATTGCATCTTCCCCAGCTGCGGTCTGACTAGGTGAGAGAGAAATGGCTTATATCTTCTGCTACACCTTAGATATATGGCCACTGTCTAAAATCTACGTATTGCCTCACTGACTGCAGCACTCCTGAGCATGTAACTTATTTCACCTGTTTGCCTAGGCACTTTATACTGCTCTGCATGACTCATTATTTGTATTGCGGGCCTGCCTACAGCAGTAGTCTGCAAATCAGGAATTACAACTGGAAGCAGAGCAATAGTAGGAGATATAAGGGAATGTTACAAGAAATGCAGTTCTTTTACTGTATTTGCGGTTGCACGTCTGGAGGCAAGCAAGAAGAGAAGCTGCAATCATAAACAATTTGGGAATGAAGCCCATGGTCTCTAGTAATGACTAAATCCTAATAGGCAAGGTACAGTAGAGATAGCACTTGGAGACAGAAATATATGGGTTACAATCTATGTAGTTATTTATGTAATTTAAAAAGGTGGGGGTGAAATGGCATCCCTTCACCAATATAATGAATAGTGATATAAAGGTCTGAGAAATAAATGTCAAAAATGTTTTGGCCGAAGACCAGAAGCATTTCACTTCTCTGGGAGTTTCCTAGTGCGGGTGTTTGCAATGGTGAAGATAAAATTTTTCTATACAGACACATCGCAGTTTAAGCCGCCATTCAGGAGGCTGATGTATTGCAAACGGCTAAGTAGCAGTGTTTAAGTAAATCACATAAATGTCTAATCCGAACCTATGCATTATGCACAGCTACTTCACATTGTCAACAAAAGTATTCAGGATTTGTAGAGGCTTTTACACTTTTTTTTTTTCCTAATTAAGAAGAGATTATCTGACGGGTTCATTCCTCATTTTCAAAGGGTCCTCAGCGTGTGGCTGCAACTATGCTAGTTACAATTCAATTAAGTGCCAGTCTATGCAGAATAAATTATTGTTATCTACTTATATTTAGAGTTTTCAAATTATCTGTAAAACCTCACCAAAGGACAAAAAAGTCTTAGGAATTTTGAGATTTTTCATCACAGTAGGTTTCTAATGTTTCCAGTTTTACAATCCTTCCCCATGTTGTAGAGTTTTGACTGTGAAATCATTGAATTGCAAAACTGTAATAATATTTCTGTTTTCATTCCAGCTTTTGATATTAATTAGTTGCTTATATAATCTCAAGTGTGTGAATATGTATACATTTTTTTGCTTTAGGAAACAAGCTAAATCAACAAGATCTGCATGCATGTACAATATTAACAGGACAGATCAATATTAGTATTATTTATTAGCAGTATTACCACATGTTAGAATTGATATGATTCTGATGGACCACTGTCTTGCACCAAACGGAACAGAGATGTTCCCATCCCCAGCATAATAGCATCTTCATTGTAGTCAATTTTTTTCTGAGCATCCCTTCCCAAGATAGCGCTGTCCTCTCACCAGACTTCCTCTAACATTCTCTTCAGCTTCAGGCAAAAACAATAATTAATGGTAAGACTTGAGTGGTGCACAGCTAAGTACTAAACTAGGCTGCCTCTTCTCATCTCTGCCAGTTACTTGCTCTCTGATCTTCAGCAATTCCTCAGATTGTAGGTAAAATTACATGTTATGAAAACTATGATGCATATATCTACTGTTTCAAAATAGATTAATTTAATTCAAATTTGTGGTTCCATGAGAGTCTCAAGATCTTTGGTCTAAACACAGGTCTGCTAAAGCTAATTAGGGACATCATTAAGGTAAAATTTGCTCTACAGGAACCATTATCTCTACTGGAAAACCTTTCCAAGTGTCTATACTTTGAAAAAGGCTAGGAAAAAAAATGTTAAAAAACACTGATTTAAGGCTAGGTCCATGCTAGAATCTTTTTATGGTACAGTGATACTAGTTGCAGGTATTAGTGTTGTAGCTGTGAGGGTATGAAGTCTGGGAGAAGGAGTATCTTTGTTAGATAAACTTTTATACTAAAAATAATGATGCATTTTTGAAGATAAAACTCACCTATTTTTTGTAAGGTATGTCAGCTGGTCTAAAAAAGTTACTGTATCACCTAAAAAAATCACAATACTTAGCAATACAGTTTTCTATAATATTTGTAGTTGTAAATCTTAATATAAACACAGCTATACCAGGGAAAAAAACATTTTTGCTAGTGCATTTTAGTTTGTTGGAGTGAAACCGGATATGTTACACAGCCAAAAGATGTATCTAACTTAGAAACGTCTCTTCTTACAGCTGTACAATAAATCGTTTTCTAATGTCAGCTAAGCCTCTGATCTTTCATTTCCCTTCACTTCTCTTTTCCTTTCCCAAGATTGTCCTGGTTTATTTAGATTTGAGTGGTTCTCACTGCAGTTATACTTCCAAGAATTTTACAGCACCAGTCCTTTGCTGAAATTGCAATGCATCAAGGATTTGATGGCTTCTCAAACAAACTTTTTCTAGATTGAAAGCCTTTCTGTGGGAAAGTTAAAGAAAGTTAGTTAAAATGTTTCAGCAGATCAATGCTGTGACAGTGCAAGAAGTTTCAACTATAGAGGGATTTACAGATCAAAACAAAAAGGCAAACATTGTGCAGAGTTAAACAAGAGTCCTCGGAAGAGAAAGACTTATTTCTCACTTCAGTAAACAAGTTGGCAGCTACATTCAGCACAAGTATAAATTTCTTGCAGGCCTTCAAAAATAGCTCATGTGGCAAACATCTCATTAGTTCATTTGGGAGACCCTAAATATGCATAAACTTGTGCAATGCGTGACAATAACAAAGAAATGCTACAACAACTCCAACAATACTCTAGCTCCCACATCCTTTAGTGTGACAAGTATCTTCTTAAGAAATGAGCATACTTGCTTAGGAGGATATAGAGGGACCACATATGAAATCTCATTGAATTCCTCTTGCTTTTGTGAGGGGATGTGACAACTAGTTTCAACCACTTTTTCGAATTTAATGAGAAAGGTGATTTTTCCCTCGGGACACTAAAGGATCCCTTACCTTCACCAGTCTTCCCCCCTCACCTAGCCTTTGGCCATCCATTGAGCCCACAGCGAGGGCTGTGCCATGCTGCCCGACCTCACTGTGCTCCGGACTTGGGAACTTACATGCAGATCTTCCTGCTCGCCCAAGGTTTTGCAGGAGTAGCTGGAAGCCCTGGCTGGATTTACAGCCAAGTTTCAAGAGGAAACACTGTTAGCAGCTAACAGACACATTTAAAGTTTTCCTCTCCTAGTGTCTTTTATTTTTTTTATGTAGGTATAATGTATCAAAATGATGAAAAGGATGCCATATTAAATTGTCTTAAGAAAAGTAAAAAAAACCCAACAGTGTAAATAAAAATATGAAATCTCTGCATGATATACCAAATAATGATTATTTATTATTATTTGTATTATTGGCATAGTTGTGATATTTATGCTAAGACTGTTTATAGAGGAGACAAGCAATACCTTTGTAAACAAATAATTCATGAACATATACTAGTAATGCAAGAAAAAAGAGGAAAATAATACTTTTGGGGAGAAGATTTAGTTTGGTTCAAAACATAAACAAATCTGGTTTAGTTCCAGAGAAGAATGTGTGACTAAAAAAAGTCCTGTTTTTTTCCAGTAATATCAGTTGCTTAATAAAATATTATTTGTCTCTACAAATCCACCTCACTATTATTTGTTAAGCCCTACCTTTTGCCCAGGGCAAGGAGAGGAAAACAGAAGTATTCCTCTAAAATAATACAGCCAATTGTGTTATTGCTTGAATCCATTTATAGATGGTATAACTACATTCAAAGTGAAAAGAGAAGGTCTTTATGTTACATTCAATGTACATTATGCACATTCAAATACGCAAGCAAAAGCACTAAGCAGCTTTTACATGGAAAGCAGTATGCTCCTTTCTATCCACTAGATAGAGCTAGGGGACTTTATGCATCAGTGCGAAGTTCTTGGCGTGGCATACTTGTTTCTTCTGCCAGGAGACCTGGTGCTCCTCTGTACTAGCCTGGAAATTTAAACAAACACGTTTTCAGAACTGAGTAGGTTTCTGTGTTTGAAAGCTCATTTTATATTATAAGTTGAATCTCATGTTGGGGACAGTGAAATAAAAAATGGTATTGTCCTTCTTTTATCCTTTTTGATTTTTATATTTGTAGTATCTGGCCTTGAATCCTCTTATTATGCATTTATTATTATGCGTTAGCTTTCTTCATATTAATAGGGATATTTCAGCTTCAAATCTTACATCAGACATACCTTTTTGCCTTACCTGACAAAATTACTAAGAAAACAGGTAATTTAACCATTGAAAAACATACTTTTTGAAATTTAATGTCTCTCGTTATTAGAGTTTATTGCTTTGACAGTGACCTAATACTTTACAAAAATATGAAACTGAACATTATGTTCTGAGATTTTGTATTTTTGTAAAATGTGAATTTTGGACCTTATAACAGTGTTGTTTTTTTTTTCCCCTTGTTGTCAATTTTTTTGTTTTCCTTAAGGAAGGATACTATAAGATTGAATTAGGATCAAACTCATAAAGTCCCATAGATATGAATCCAAAAAGTACAGCTTTTCTAATGATGCAACTGAGCTAGGGAAATAGATTTTTATTGATTTTTTTTATACTGTCTTATGAAGTTTTTTGAAAAAATACTGTTTGCCATTACCTTTTATTGAATTAAATAGAATGCTTCAAACAGCTCTATTTTGAAATTGTAATTGTCTCATATTCACAGTGCTTTCCCTAAAGTTACTACACTTGCAAACTGTCCTGGTTTTGGCTGGGATAGAGTTAATTTTCTTCATAGTAGCTGGTATAGTGTCATGTTTTGGATTTAGTATGAGAATAATGTTGATAACACACTGATGTTTTTAGTTGTTGCTAAGTAGTGTTTATACTAAGTCAAGGATTTTTCAGCTTCTCATGCCCAGCCAGCAAGAAGGTTGGAGGGGCACAAGAAGCTGGGAGGGGACACAGCCAGGACAGCTGACCCAAACTGGCCAAAGAGCTATTCCATACCATAGGACATCATGCCCAGTATATAAACTGGGGGAGTTGGCCAGGAGGGGTGGATCGCTGCTCAGGAACTAACTGGGCATCGGTCGGCGAGTGGTGAGCAACTGCATTGTGCATCACTTGTTTTTTATATTCTAATTCTTTTAGTATTATTATTGTCATTTTATTATTATTATTATTATTATTTTCTTCCTTTCTGTCCTATTAAACTGTCTTTATCTCAGTCCATGAGTTTTACTTTTTTTCTGTTCTCTCCCGCATCCCACTGGGTGGGGGGAGTGAGCGAGCGAGCAAGCGAGCATCTGCGTGGTGCTCGGTTGCCGGCTGGGGTTAAACCACGACACAAAGGAAAACGCTGGCACGATATACTTGTGATTAAGCACTCCATCTCTCTGAGGGAGGGCTGAGCCTGCAGGAGGCAGATGGAGGTGAGGCTCTGCCTGCAGCCAGCTGGCCTGCTCTTTGGCTTTTACTTATAAAGCTTGCAACAAGGCCATGAGAGCAACTAGGGACAGACAGAACAAAATGTAGACATTTGAGGGAAAATGATCAGTGGAATGCTTGGGAAAAAGAAATATTCCCATTTAACTATATTTGTTTCTTTTTTCCCCCTCCTTTGAATTTATTGCTTGTCTTTTATAGAAGAACTACATTCAGATGCCTGAGTGGGGGAGGATGGAAATGGTAGGCATGAGAAGGCAAGAGGGCTAAACCAGTTTTCTGTGGGTAAGAGAGGGAAAAAAGGAATAGATGAGAAACTTTCCCCCTGAGAAAAAATACCAAGTGACTAAGGAATCCAAGTTCACTCTGCAGAACCCCATCATCCTGCGTTTGAGATTTTTCTCTTCCCTGACTTCTGAACTGGTTAGCTCTGGTTATCTTGCTTGCTCTAGGGATGATGCTTCTGCAAACAAGCTTGACAGGCTTTAAAGCGAGAGTTACAGCACACGAAGTGTAAAATGTTAAGGAAGACAAAAACAGATTCTAAATTAAGATGGATTTCCATCTCTTTCCAATCTCTGCAGCAAAGAGGGGGGAATGAACATTTCATATTTTGCATGGTAGGTTCTGCACACTGTACACTATTTCTGATGATCATAAAAGAAAAGGTATATGTGGCTGCTATGTAGTAGAAGTGTGGTCTCTTACTGATAAAAGGAGAAAGCTTAATTCTGTTGTTCCATGAAAAGATAGATGTTTTCAAAATGTATTGAAGTACAGTCTCACTCCTTGCATGTGATAAGGTGGAAGATAGAGCAAAGATAACAAGAAATGGCCACTCAAGTTTGTATTCTCAGGTCAGCGTCTCTCACATTTAAATATTTGCAAGAATCACACTAATGAGTTTGTCAGAAAAGTTGAATCTCAAATATGGTTCTGTTCCTGGCAATATCACATTATGCTTTCAACCCAGGGACTGCATGTATCACCTTATCAGTGACTTTATTCACTAAGATATACCTAGGAACACCAAGGCAAGAGTGGAACAAAATGCAATTCATGTTAGTGTTATACAAATGCTTTTTTCCTATTCCTCCAGAGGGTTTGCCAGTGCAAAATTCCTTTACAGCTTCCTAAGCAAAATCCGTTGCTTGAAAAAACCATGCGTACAAACACGCACACACACACACATTAACTTCTGACATATAACAGGAATCACTTGAACCAAAAAGCATAGTATTTAGCATAGGGCTAAGTATTTCAGTCACTAACCTTTAGACTCGGCAGGTAGAACAGTGATTCAGGGTTTCTGCCTAAGGAAGTTTACATCAGGTCTTCTCTATCCTGCTAACACATATCTTTCTCATATGAGATGAGCAATGGTTTCCCGTGTCGATTTACTGACATAACATACCCTTCTAGGAGCCAATGTGTATTTATCCGTGTTTTCGTTCTCAGTGATATTTCATGAATGTCCTAATTGCAGACTAAATTGCTGCTGTCAAGATTAGAGACATTCATCCCCCTGCTCAGTGGTTGAGATGGAGATGCTCCTTTCAGTGAATGAGTTCAGTATTTATTCGTATCATTTCCATCCAGCTTTTTCACAGACGTAGCCCAGAACCTGGTGCTCCTAGCAAGCTTCAGTGAGCCTACTGAACACACAAATTCTTTCTGCAGGTCCTAATTTCTCCATGTCTAGCCAGACGTGAAAGACTTTGATCATTAGTTTTGAATGAGAAAAGTGGTGCCAATGTCATATCAGGCTTACCATTACATAGACCAGCTGGAAATTTTACTTTCTTTTAGTTTCTTTCATAAAAGTTCAAATATGCCTTCACACATTTTTCCATGTTTTTCCTATTTTATGATTTGGGAATCAGTATAAAGCCTCAGTTTATTAAACTGTGTAACTCAGAGGGCATTCTTGTGTATCTGTGGAAGAAAACAGCAGTGAAAAGAGTATTAATTCAACATATAGCATATTTTATTTTGCAAAGATGTTTTCTCAAGCTGAGGAATATTTTTTCATCTCTTTGTCTCTTCTCTTTTCAGTTCTACTGTCCTTTAGATCTAAATTAGTTTTGAATTCTCTTAAAAAAAAACCACTATAGGAATCAATAGCTCCCAAAATTCAGCTGGAGCTGTTTTGAGTAATTTCTTTTCTCCATTGAACTAATTCTGCCGGGCATCAGCTTCAATGAAGTTGAGGCACGTGGCTGGACTATGTCAGTCTTGGTCCTTCCTGTATGAAGTGGACATCAGTCATCTTATTTTACCTTAGATGTACACGGTGTGGGTGTCTACCTCTAACCTAGTTGTCCTGGTTCCTAGTCCTTCTTGATTTTGAAGTCTTGACCTGTTATAGACTTCAGGTTCAGGATTAGATGAATTGTACCCTAGCATACTTATTTTCTCTCCATTCACTATAAAGAGATCTCACAAGGTCTAGCTTGGATTCAGACATTCGTATTATAGGCATCTTCATTTGGACAGATTAATCCTGCTCATCTCATCTACCTGTATATTGTATGTGGATGTGATAAGAATAATGTTATTACACTCAATTGCTGAAAACAATATGTAAAAACTCTGCCAGTACTATTTCAGCTCCAGCAAACTCTATTTAGCACTTGTTCATTACTGAATTATCCAGTACACATGTAACTTTCCTTATAAAGCCAAATGTATTCAGACTGGAGACCTGGTATTTGGATCAATAATGACAATCCAAATAAAAAGTGTGTTTCTTTTTAAATTATACATGTCCTGTTAAATTATACTCTTCTGCGCATTGCTGGAAAAACGTCAGACAAGATATTAACAAGACAATAAGGCTCAAAATCACCCTATTTTCTAAATACTCAAGTTTTCAGCTCAGAAAGGTACTCCAGGGCACTTTTCTTCATTAGGCTATGACCAACAAATTATCTTTAATATTTATAATGATTTGCAGCATCATACAACTAATTAATCTTCAGCAAAAAGTGCTTTGATTTGCTTATGTGTATCTTTTCTGTGGTAGTTCATGAAAGATAAATATCTCTAGGCTTTTGCAGAAAGTGAAAATCATAATGTATGGAAATGTGCCAGCAAAAGGTATTTTTATCTTCCACTATATCTTCTTTCAATTTTTTTTAATACTTTGCACACTGATAAACAGGGATTTAAAGATCTGTATTTATGTTAAATGTCTAGAACATGAAACAAACTGCCAAAATCTAATGTGGAATTCAACCTTTTTTTTCTTTAAAACAAAAACTGGTGAAGATATCCAAATAACCATGCAATATGCAAGTTGCTGTTACTACTTCCGTAATTAAAGTCACTGTTCATAACATCACCGTAGCACAGGTATTGAATCCCCTGCTAAAATTATCACAATTTGTGCTCACCATGTTTCGGCTCTGTTTTCTTACGTGCTTGGGAAAAAAATAGTCCAGTTACCTCTGTCACTCCAGAATGCTTGAATATGGCTCAATGAATCATTATAAATATGCAATATTTCACCCATGAAGTGTGAGTATAATGTTTCTTTCACAAGAATGAAAGACTCATTACAGGTTTTGAAGGACTTTTTTTTCAGGTGACTGAAATGTACACGTCATAGAGATGAGCGGTTTTATTTGTTCTGTCAGGATTCATTGCAATTTTTTAATTCAAACAAGTGAACTTTCAGAGCTTGGCATTTTGTTGTGCCTGGGTGAAGCAAAGATGAGGCAGGCAGATGATGCAGAGGGTGGGCTGAGGACAATCTGTGTTAGGATTTATGCTTTCCAAGTGTTTGAACATCATTGTCATAAAATGGACAGTAAATTAACTGTCCACATTTATTAAGACAAAGAGAAAGTGTTTTGAAAATTACTTCTTCCAAAGGTGCAACATTCTGCTTCTGAATGTGCGAATACAGACCAGCTCAGGACTGTGGAATTCAGTGGGAAATCCTTCCATGAGCTGTGCATAAGAGGAAAGTAAGTACAACTTATTCTTTTAAAATTCCACAAAAATATTTTTTCTTTTCACTTTCCCTATGTTTTTCATTCCAAAAAGTTGCAAAGTGAGACATGAGCCGTACTGTGTTGTGGGTGAGCCAACAATAGCTAGCACTATGAATAATGAATCAAAAGCCTTAGAAAAACTCACTTTAGTGGCTGGCTTGGGTGCAAAGAGAAGAGAAAGATGTAGGATTCAGGAAGATTCATGTCAGCTTTTTCTTCTGATCAAGACTATTTCTCATTCAATGCGTATATTTTATACCTTCTATTCCTGAGTAATTCTAGGACGCCAGTTTCCAAACACACATTTGTATTGGGTTTGCGTGGCAAGGTTTTGGTAGTGGGGGGGCTACAGGGGTGGGTTCTGTGAGAAGATGCCAGAAGCTTCCCCTATGTCCGATACAGACAGTGCCAGCCGGCTCTAAGACGGACCCACCACTGGCCAAGGCCGAGCCCATCAGTGACGGTGGTATAACGTATTTAAGAAAGGGGAAAAGTTACTGCGCAACAGCAACTTCAGCTGGAGAGAGGAGTGAGAATATGTGAGAGGAACAACTCTGCAGACACCCAGGTCAGGCAAGAAGGAGGGGGAGGAGGTGCTCCAGGCACCAGAGCAGATATACCCCTGCAGCCCATGGGGAAGACCACGGTGAGGCAGGCTGTCCCCCTGCAGCCCATGGAGGTCCACAGTGGAGCAGATATCCACCTGCAGCCCGTGGAGGACCCCACGCTGGAGCAGGTGGATGCCCAGAGGAGGCTGTGACCCCATGGGAAGCCCGTGCTGGAGCAGGCTCCTGGCAGGA
The DNA here is from genome assembly GCF_018139145.2 of Gymnogyps californianus. Taxonomy (NCBI): domain Eukaryota; kingdom Metazoa; phylum Chordata; class Aves; order Accipitriformes; family Cathartidae; genus Gymnogyps; species Gymnogyps californianus. The sequence continues at coordinate 98,838,584 of NC_059473.1, forward strand.
CCTGTGGACCCATGGAGAGAGGAGCCCACACTGGAGCAGGTTTGCTGGCAGGACTTGTGACCCCATGGAAGGGACCCATGCTGGAGCAGTTTGTGAAGAACTGCAGCCCGTGGGAAGGACTCACATTTGAGAAGTCGGTGGAGGACTGTCTCCCGTGGGAGGGACCCCATGCTGGAGCAGGGGAAGAGTGTGAGGAGTCCTCCCCCTGAGGAGGAAGGAGTGGCAGAAAATTCTCTGTTCCCCTGCGCCGCTGTGGAGGAGCAGGTAAGAGAATTCGGGACTAAAGTTAAGCCCGGGAAGAAGGGAGGAGTGCAGGGAAGGTGTTTTTAAGATTTGTGGTTTTTTCTCATTACCCTACTCTGATTTGACTGGTAATAAATTAATTTTTTTTTCCCAAGTCGAGTCTGTTTTGCCTGTGATGGTAATTGCTGAGTGATCTCCCTGTCCTTGTGTCGACCCACGAGGCTTTTGTTATATTTTCTCTCCCCTGTCCATTTGAGCAGGGGGAGTGATAGAGCGGCTTTCGTGGGCACCTAGTGTCTAGCCAGGGTCAACCCACCACACCATTTTTGTGTGGGTCTTCCAAGCAGTTTAAAAGTTTCAGATAATAAATTGATACATTTGATTTAAATAATTGATTCATTGATTAAATTACAGAATAGATTAAATTATTTCAAATTATATACTACTATTTCTATTGATATGGAAATACAATCAGTGAAAGGATAATCAAAATGATAATCAATTTTGATTAAGCCATACTTCCTGCTGGCTTTGAGAAGAAGCACTTGCACAATTCTTTAATTTTCTGATATTGACGTGCACATCTGGATTTGAGGAAGTTAAGGGAAGAAAAGATTTCTTTGAAAAGTGCTTCTGAAATTCTCATTTACAAAACCTCTGTTGAACATCCTGGTGATATCCCAATGTGATATTCTTATTTAATGGGACAGTGAAGTTTGTATGCATTATGAGGATTATATATTTCATGAATTCCGGTTTGATTTTCTGGCATGATTCTATCTTTATATCTTACTTGTCTTTACCCTAAACTGTCTCTTAATGTTTTTGGTAGGTGAGCTGGGAAGAGATGAGAAGGGAGTAGTGCTGTTATGTCTATCTGTGACAGGTTAATTATTATCATCAGTATCTAAATAAACCGCACAGGTGACGATAACGCATTCCAGGTAAAGGCAGTTTCTCGCAAAATGTTAGAGTTCAGGGAGAAGTAAATCCCCAGGAGATCAAAGAAACTGAGGATAGTTGCTATGTATTGAAAAATCTCTGAAGTTGAAAAATTCTGGAAGAACCTGAAGGAATTCAGAGAGAAATGTAGCTTGCTGAAGAAAGAGAAACACTGAAGAGCCATTTTTAACTACAGAACCTGTAGGGAAGAAGAAGGCTGACGGCATGAGAGAGACCTGTTGTCATGGTTTAGGCCCAGCCGGCAGCAAAGCACCACGCAGCCGCTCGCTCACTCCTCCCCCCCGGCGGCATGGGGAGGAGAAAATACAATGAAAGGCTCGTGGGTCGAGACAAGGACAGGGAGGGATCACTCACCAATTATGGTCACAGGTAAAACACACTCAACTTGGGGAGAAACAAAAGAAATCTATTTAATCTGTTACCAATCAAATCAGAGTAGGATAATGAGAAATAGAACCATATCTTAAAAACACACCTTTCCCCCACCCCTCCCTTCTTCCCAGGCTCAGCTTCGCTCCCAATTCCTCTACCTCCTCCCCATCAGCAGTGCAGGGGGTGGGAATGGGGGTTGCGGTCAGTTCATCACACATTGTTTCTGCCGCTCCTTCCTCCTCACGGGGAGGACTCCTCACACTCTTCCCCTGCTCCAGCATGGGGTCCCTCTCACAGGGATCAGCCCTCCATGAGCTTCTCCAGTGTGAGTCTTTTCCACGGGCTGCAGTCTTCCACAAACTGCTCCAGTGTGGGCTATCCCACGGAGTCACAGTCTTCTCCAGGCCCAGCCACCTGCTCCAGCGTGGGGTCCTCCACGGGCTGCAGGGGAATCTCTGCTCCACCGTTAACCTCCATGGGCTGCAGGGGGACAGCCTGCCATCTCACCATGGGCTGCAGGGGAATCTCTGCTCCGGCGCACCTCCTCCCTCTCCTTCCTCACTGACCTCAGTGTCTACATGATTGTTTCTCTCACACCCCACTCCTCTCCACTGCAGCTCCTTTTTTTAGCAGTCTTTCCCCTTCTTAAATATGCTATCCCAGAGGCGCTACTGCTGTCACTGATGGGCTCAGCCTTAGCCAGAGGCAGGTCTGCCTTGGAGCCGGGAAAGCTTCTAGCAGCTTCTCACAGGAGCCACGCCGGTAGCCGCTCACCTGCTACCCAAGCCCTGCCACGCAAACCCAACACACCTGTCTGAAATTTGGAGCAGGAAACCGGAGGATTCCTTGTTGGTCTCGTGTTTAAAAACAATACTGGAGGACTGTGTGATGTTTTGTCTATTGCTAGTTAACACTGAAAGCTGGATTAAAACTGTCCTCATAGGAGTACTGGGGACAAGAAACCTAGCAAATTTCTTGGTAAATTTGAGCTTGATAAACTCTGAAAGTGATTAGGTGGCATAGTTGACTGCAATGGCAAGGAACTGAATCAGAGAATTAAGGAGATCTTTTTCCATCTTATGCACCTTAATAAGCAGATGCATGTGTCAGTGACACTAGAAAAGTAAAAATATAAAATTTCAACCTGTTGTAAAGTTTCTTTCTTAACAAGGTCAGTCCTAATCTAAACTGTGTTGGAATCCTCTTCAACAACTGTTCCCAAAAGCAACTCTTCTTACAACACAAAGAAAAAATCTGCCTTCCGGGACCTAATTTTATATTGCACACACTGTTCTGTTCTTATGCAGAGCATGACAGAGCATAATATATTTATCAGAATTGTCCATATTATTTATCACACTGTCTGAGGAGCTATACAATACGGATGATGCGATGGCCTACATAGTTCAGAAAAGAGTGGATTTAAAGAGCAGAGTCAGTTGTAGTTGGTCTCAAGAAGGGATTTCCCAATGGGCTTTTCTCAGTCTGCTCTCCATGGTGTGTTCCTACTGTGTACTTCTGCCAGCATCACTTGCGTGGCTTAGCAGTCAGCCAACTCAGATGGTTCATTCTGCTAAAAAGCTGTCCTGATTTCGGCTGGGACGGAGTTAACTTTCTTTTTAGTAGCTGGTACAGTGCTGTGTTTTGGATTTAGTGTGAGAATGATGTTGATAACACTCTGATGTTTTAGGTGTTGCTAAGTAGCGCTTATCTTAAGCCAAGGGCTTTTCAGTCTCCCATGCTCTGCCAGCAAGCAGGTGTGCAAGAAGCTGGGAGGGAGCAGAGCCGGGGCAGCTGACCTGAACTAGCCAAAGGGGTATTCCATACCATGGAACGTCATGCCCAGTATATAAACAGGGGGGAGTTGGCCGGGAGGGGCAGATTGCGGCTCGGGAACTAACTGGGCATCGGTCAGCGGGTGGTGAGCAATTGCATTGTGCATCACTGGGTTTTTCCTTCCCCCCCCCCCCCTTCCTTTTTTTTTTTGTTGCATTCCTTTTCATTACTATTATTATTATATTTCATTATTACTATTGTTAGTATTATATTTTACTTTAGTTATTAAACTGTTCTTATCTCAACCCACGAGTTTTACTTTTTTTTCCTTTGCTTTCCTCCTCCTCACCCCACTGGGAGGGGGAGGGGGAAGCGGCTGCGTGGTGCTGAGCTGCTGACTGGGGTTAAACCACGACAAAAGTAATGCAGAAAAAAGATGTTTTTCAGTAGGACCAGTAGGATGTAGCCATGTGCCTGATCCCACAAGCACTTGTGCTGACACAAGAAAAAGATTGGGAACTTGTAGCCAAGAGCAAGGTGAGATTCAGTTGGCTTAAACTAGCTTAAGCTTTCTACAGAACAGCCAACCAACCTTAAAGGGACAAATTTTATAGACATAGTACTTAAGTATTATTCTGATACTTTATTTTCACCTTTCTCTTGCTACAAAGGTGCTGAATCAGATTGTGACATTTTTGTATTGAATTTACCAAAGTGCCTGCTGATATGCCACAGAGGGTATAGCCCATAGCTCTAATAGAAATGGCAGTTATTCAGACTTCCTTCAATGGAAGCTATGTTCGGATTCATCAATAGTTGTGATGCATTTAAATAATAACAATAAACTTGGCCTTGAAATGCCATTTCCTCTTCTTACTTTTTTTCCACTTTAATCTGTATACAAATCTCAGATGGAGGCCTAGAGGGGGGAAACTATGAATATCTCTCATATGTATGAATATCTTAACAATTCTACAATTCTTACTCTGTAGGATGTAGTATTGTAGAATTCAGATGTCAAAATCCAACAAAACTGGTTATTTAGCTCAGCCATTAGCCAGAAGTACTAAAATTGTATGCAGAAACTCCTTTACAGGAGATTTTTTGGTCCAGTTGTGCATTTTCCAGTTGTTTGGATTTTTAAGTTAAAGTACAATTAAACACCCAAATCTTTTCTCATCTGAATGTAACCAGAATGCCAAACCTTTTGATCTTGCTCTATCACTAATTAATTAATTATAATATTTTAGATTGTAAGGAAGGATGGCATTTATAACTGTGACTTTCAGCACATCAGGCAATGAATAGGTCTTTTATCTAGGGATGAAGAGCAACATAACTGAACTGACAAGAAAAAAAATCTTAATTACAGATACATTTTTTTCCTATGACTGACTGTCAAAACCAAATTGTGTCCAAAATGAAAGCAAATATTTTTATTAATTATTTGGTAGAAAAGTTGTATGTTAATTCTTTAAAAAATTCTCAAGTTGAATATTTCTTTTGCATTTATTAAAGATCAACTTTATGAAATTAAATAATTTCTCAATTCAAATTCCTTATATTCTTATATTAATGTAGAATACTCTGGTTGCAATTATCAACAGATACATAGAGAAGAAGCAAAACTAATTCATGTTTGTTTCTGGTCTCTCTAGATTTAAAATACTACCTGGGTTGCAGAGACAGTCTCCTTTCTGGTTTCATTTTTTTGTATGACGAAGTAATCACAGAAAATGTTTTGTTCTTCCTGCAAGCATTCCTCTTAAAGCCTACTGTAAAATAGAACGATGTTTTGAGAGACGAGGTCTAATTATCTATTAACTACCAAATTGCCCCACAATCTCTATTTAGGATCTGGGATGTCAGCAGGGATCTCTGTTTCTGCGTTTTGGAAGCACTGGGAAATTTTGTCTGTTCACATGAAACTTTGTTCTATTAGGAAAGATTCAGGGCAGAAGTTCTCCATATAAGTTTTGATCCTTTTTAGTATTTCATTTTCTAAAATTCAGTTATCTTTCTTGGCTTTTTGATTCTTCTATCTGATAAATATTCAGACAATTTTTCATATACATTTAATTTCTGAGTGAGAAGCGTGGTTCAGATTTTCCTTCTCTGTTGGGCTGACTCTATGCCCTGCTGTAGGAGTGGTTTGTCCCTAGAGTAAACTGAAGATTTTACTGTAATACCCTCTCTTCAGTTTAACCTGTCTATTCTACATGGTGGTTACCATTGCACATACTTGCTGCATTTGATAACCAAACTTGTCCATGAGTGTTTGAGATCATACTCAGCAACAAAGCGCTGACATTCAAAACTAGTAACAGAAATGCATTCTGTCCTTATGGAAGCGAAAATAGCCACAAACTTTTTAGCTTCTTTATAAATTGACAGCGAATAGCAGGTGGAAAATGTGGTATTTCAATAAATTGAAAGAATAGTAACTACTAAGCATATGGAGTCTTGCTGTTTGCAAAACATGCTGTATAATTTTCTCAAATTGCTCTCCCTACCAGTGGTGTTATAACGAGAGATTCTGTTTTCTAGAGCTTTATACCCTCCATATTTCACTATTTTTAACCTTGCCACTGCTGAACCATTTGAGCTAAGAACCTTTATTTATTTATGGATGTAAGCGTGATCCTGTATCCTCCTCTGTGGGACTCAGGCCTCTGAATCAGTGCAGTAATAGATCATATGTGTCACAGGGAAAAACTACTCAACTCATGTGGTTTAAATCAAATCAGGATCAAAGTGGTTTATTGATTTATTAATGACAGAGTTAACTGGCAATCAGTGAACTATACATTCAGGATCGATACTGGCGGCACAACAGATAAACCACAACCCCAGATGCTTGAAAAATATTAATATAGCCCTACAGATTTCCAAAAACCCTGCTGTAAATAATGCGTCCCCCCACACTTACATGCACCCTTGCACCCTCTGGCACTTCAGGTACCCCTCCCTCCCCTCTGTGTGGGTGCAGGTCCCCCAGGTGATCCCCTGCTTGGGGCCATGGACGGGTGCCCCACACGGTCCTGTGTGCATACTGAGGAGGGGGTGCCCCCACACCGCCCCTGTGCTGTGCGTCACTGCTTGGGAACAAGGTGCTCCTACACCCCACGGGGAGCTGCTGGGCCTGGCCCAGGCAGGGACGGGGATGCCGCGGGGTGATGCCTGGCAGTGCCCAACCAGGGTCACTAATCCTTGTCCAGCTCCAAGGCTGGACAACATCTTCTACAAATTGCCATTTGTTTTACACTGCTTTTCAGGCAGTTTCAATAGTATCTTTCTAATTTCATGGTTACTGTTTAATCTGATTAATGGTTGTCCTGGAGTTCCTCCTTAGCATTATCAGTTTGGGGCAAAGGTGCTCTCAGACGGGTTTGGCTGTTCTGTCACACACGCTGTTACACACTCCCATACAGTATTGGGTGTAGGTGTCAAGGTGTTGGTAGCAGGGGGGCTGGTTAGTGATCTCCCTGTCTTTACCTCCCCAATGAGCTTTTTCATCTTACTTCCTCCCCCTGTCCTGTTGAGGAAGGGGAGTGTATTAGTCATATGTACGCCCAATAACATATTGGACACATTTACTTCTGAGATGTGTGGCCATTTATACCTTCTCTGAGTTTCTTGGCTGTTTTAAAAAATTAAATCTTTTGTATTTTGAAAAACAAATACAGCTGCAGTTCACATTGTGGGGAAAAGGACTATCTGCTGGTGTCTACTTCCCTGGACTATGACCATGCTAACTGGCTCATCATTCATAAAGACTGAGAAACTATATGACACAATATGAAGGTACCATACATGTGTATCACACACACACATATATACACATACACGCAGAACATATGTTAAAATAGGTGTTTTACAAAATTTTGCATTTAAGAGGTAAGGCCTGAAGACTCTTCCCTTGTGCCTTTACACTTGAGTCTGTAACTTGATGTATGTTTAATTTTCTTTGGATTTGGACTTGTGTGTGCAGTGTGTTTTGTGGATACTGATTCTGAGAAGCAATTAATAGACATGATTCTCCTATGAAAAGTAAAGGTATTAAGATGCAAGGTAAACTACAAGAAAGCATACAGTTGATCTTGAATGAACACTTAGCTGGTCTGAGAAAGAGCAGGGAGATTAGCTGCTGATCTGTTCATGTGTTTGTGGAGGCAGGTGTAAAAGAAAAAGGAAGAACAGAGATTTTCCTGTTCTCTGTGTCCAACTTTGCTACCAGTTGGACATAAGACACTTCCTTTTCTCTGCATTTTATACAAATTATGTTTCCCTATTATCCATTGCTACAACTACCAAAGTTGCACGTGTTAGAGGGAAGTGACATGCATCTGTCAAACACTAGGGTACGAATCTGAACAAATGCTGCATGGGGTTTAACTGTGAAATGGAAATCAGGTGACTCTGTGTTTCTGTTCTGTACAATTTTCAAGCAGTATAAAAACTTCTGAAAGAATTTTTTCATTTGAAGAACTGGAGGAAAAGCTGGAAAGACAATAGGCTATATGATTTCATTGAGAATGTCCCTCTTAATTTTTAAATAAATTGATTGACAAAGGAATAATGTTGAAAGAGCGATCTTCGTTACTAATTCAGTCTTAAAAGAAAAAAAATTCAGCTAAATTTAACTAATTGCTAAATTTACACATGTTTTGTACAAAGGGTGTTAAAAAATCACATACATGATTCTTCTGATTGGTATTTTAACTCTAATTTACATTTTACATTTTACTAGACTATAATGAATATTTCCCAGAATTTTGTAGAGGGCTGAGATGTGATTAGAAAAGTCTTTTGATTGACACAGTAAAATTGTCTGATTTGGGAAAAAGACACAACACTAAGGAAAAGCTTCTGATTAGTTATTAGCAATCTAAAGGGGAGGAAATTTGAACACAATCTCCTTAAAGACATTTGCTTCCAGTAGTTGCACCAAATGTGAGGGTTTTCCCTGGATCAAGGGCTCATTCCTAGGTTATCCAGGGCTGACAAAGTTTCTGCTAGGGGTCAGAATTGCTAAGTCTTCTCAAACATAGACAGACTTATCCTTGCTCTTTGGTTTAACCTATGTATGGCCTTACCTACTTCTCAGTCTTTTCCAAATCCCTGTTGAGCCCTGCTGTGTCCCTTAACCTCTGGATCACTCATTCCAGAGGTCTGGGAAAGCTTGGAGTGTCACTGTGAAAATAACAAGCTCCTTTTTCTTAGCTGATGGCAGAAGGCAGTCAAAAAGTCCCTGTAGTCTAGGGAAATAAATCAAAGGGCTTCACCTGGACACCAGAGCTTTTATTTAGCACATTTTACCTTTTTTTTCCTTAACTCCTTTTTAAAACACATATTCTATTTTAATTTTAAAAGGTAGATTGTCATTACTAGCCAGAACATTTCTCATTACAGACTTTCTTTGATTTCACTGAGAAAAATCGTTTGTGTGCAAAATGTAATTTTGTTTCACACATCACACTGTGGCATCATTTTCCAACTGACGGTAAAAGTTGTATGGTTCCATTAGCACCAGTAAATAAAAAAGTGGCTCTATATTCCTGTGAAGACATACTTTGCTGCCATAGAAGTACTGCAATGCAAACAAGAAGTACTTTTCCACCAGTTGAAAAAAGATGTTACACGAAATAAAATGGCCAGAGACATTATGTTCTGAGACCATAAAAGCAGGTGCAACTTATCAAAGCCAACCACCTAATTACACCATCTGTGTTACTGTGACGTTCTCAAAACAAATATAAGAGCAAATGTTGCATGGATCCATTGATATGTGAACAGATATGTTTAGTAATCTGTGGGGCCATTTTGACTTTGCAGAGACAATGGGCATAACTCCAGTATTGTAATTCCAGGAAAACTCTGAAATCCTCTCTTATCAGAACTGCAGATTTAGGTCAATATTGATGCTTCTAGCCCAGCAGACCAATGAAGTTAATGCTATTTGTCTGACTGTATCCCATAAAACTCATTACAAAGCCATCTGAAGAAACTTCAGGGTTTTATTTTAACAGTGTCTTTACAACTGATTCAGAATCAGTTCTTACATAAGAGGTATTTTCAGACCTCATTTTTGTGTGGAATAATAATAATATTTATAATATATTAATTATATGTTATATATTTTATGTATTTATATATTATATAATATATAAATTTGTATATTTTTATATATGCATATATAATAGAGATTATATAATATTATAATATAATATATATTATTTATATTATATATTATATATAACACAAAAATATATGTATATTATATAATATATAGTATATGATACATATTATAACAATAGATATTTAGATCTAATAAAATATATATTAATTATATATAATTATATATAAAATAATAATAATTATTATTATTATTCAGAGCCATGTTAATTATGTTTCCTCACCCGGAAACATTCTGGAGTCAGAGAAAAACGGTTCTTCCTTTTTGGGCAGACAGTGTAACATTTTCTTAGAGTGCCTTGCAGACTGCATCTTCCCTTTTCTCCCAGGAATGCAGTGCTCACAGGAGGTATTTGGAGGACACTAATGAAGTCACTCCTTTCTAGCATTACAAAAACAGCTTGTGTCCCATGACGCAGAGCTGTACAAGCTACTCTGCCTGTGGTGGGACATTCAAGAACACTTTTTTCTGTTCAGCCCCTTCCTTCCTCTGCTTTTGCCTAACAGGGTATTTAATTTCTGATAATAATGTATTTTAAAAAAATGTGCAAAATCACTACTTGATAATACTTGTGTTATTGTAAAAATACCTGTCTCCTAATAACAGGCAAAGCCCAAACACTGTATTTAAGTTTGGAAATCTCCAAATTTGGAGTTGAAATACAGAAATGTGCCTACGTATAGTGTTTATCAAAGACAGGTGGGGAGTGGCCAAACAAACTTTATTTTGCCTCTGTTAACAAAACCTGATGAACAGCAGTACCAAATAACAGCTTTTAAAACTAGAAGTCTAAAGAAGGAACATATTAGGAAAAGGATATAAAAATATTTCCTGTAGGAGTAGGTATTATAAGCAGATGATCGCACTAAAATATGAAAATACAAATGGAAGACTAAGATATATTGAAGAGCAAGACGGATTCCAGGATATAACTTAGCGCAGGCTGTATACAGCTGTGAGGTCCATGAAGATCCAGCAAAGCTTCCACGTCTGCCACCTTAGCAACTCTCAAATAAGGTGCTTTTGCCTATGCAGCAACCATCAGGTGAGACCTGGAGTTACTCTGTTCCTTTTCCTTCTCCTTTCTTTCCAGTCAAACGAGTAAAAGCAGATTGTGCTCTGCACAATACTGGAGTGAGTGGGGATGTACTAACTGGTAGAAAAATGCACTGCTTGTGTAAAAACTAATTCCTTTTGTAAATTAAATACTTTCAATGGAATTACAACAGGACCAAATGTGTCCCTGGGTATTTAGATCTGTCATAGCACAAGGTTTTAAATTTTTAAAAAATATCACTTTGTAGGGTCTGAAGGTCAGGCAGGACTACACAGGATCAATTTATAGCAAGAACTGTGGAAGGTTTTTGATGAAATTGGTGTGAAATAGAGCACATAGACAAAAGAGGAAACTGCTCTCTCTCCCTAATGATAGCATTGGATTTTGAAATTAAGCACAGCAGGTAGAGAGAGAGCCCACACAGATTTCAAAAGAGGATGCATGTCCTGGTACTAACACACACTTCAAAGTGCCATGGGATTGAAAAATCACTATGTTTAACAATAACTTTATCTTAACACAGACAAAGCTACCAGGCAGCACGGCTATTAATGCTGAGCTGCTGTACAGCGTTTAACAAACCTGAAGCATACAAACATCAGTAATCATACGTCTGTACTTTCATCTAGTTGTTGTCAGTACAAAGGGTCCTCCATTTTGGTGACACACATCCACCAGAGCAGGGGTCTCATTTAAATTAAAAATGAGGGCTCTCACTTCTATTATGTTTTTAAATTAGCAGACTCTAATTTCTGACTTAGGTTTTAAAGAAAAATGAGAGACAAGCCCAAACAAACACTTCTAAAGTTATGAGGAAATGTTAGACCTTCTATGTTGCTGGTGTTACCTTAGCTGAAGACCAGTTTTGTCCCTAGCAAAAGAGTAGCAGGAAGAGAGCCCATCATCATGCCTTTGATTGCCCTTATTTTTCATTGGAAAAGTTACATCTTTCTGCATACCCAAATCCTCTTTTTAAATAGTATGATAAATTGAATTCTGTTTAGTTTTATATAAGAAAATTTTACCGAAGTGGGCAGTTCTCTAGCAAGACAGAACAGTTTATGGTGATGGACCAGGATAATGAAAAAGAAGATCACGCACATAAATCATTGTCTTTAGGGGTTAAATAGGATGTGTAATGACCTGTGCAGGTATTAGAAATGCTAGTTAATGCTGTGTATGTCAACCTGGCTGATCCTTGCAGACACAAATACTCAGGTTTAGAAAAATGTAAATTATCACTAAAGATTTAAGGCACAGAGATTCTGATGGGAGTTTAAAAGGTAAATTTGTATAAACTAGAATTAAAGCTTAAAAACATACTTTAAGTATTTGTCAGAAGAAAATGCAGATGTATGAACTGCAAAAAGGGCTCCTTTGAGTTTGTTTTACCACAAGTGAAAGGAGCAGAAGGATGCCAGGAGAAACTGGATTAGTATTTATTCATGATGCTTTTTTGTTTTTTGTGGAAAACACGTGAGAGAAAGTAAGGAAATGAAAGTAGTTACAGTAAGTAGGAGGAAAGAAAAAAAACCCATAAACATGGAAATAAATGTAAGCATAATTTTAGAACAAATTGAATAAACATAGCTTTCCACATTTAAAGGGAATATATAATGGCAAAACTTATCTTTTAAATCCTTTTGTTCTATACATATGATCTTCACATTAGTTTAGTTTCCAAAATACCCATTCCACCATCCTCCATTTTTAGGAATCTATTTAAAAATCTGACATTTTGAATGAAAAAAAAATAGGGAGGATTCTTTTGATTTTTAGTCTAAATAACCATATATTACCTCCCCACCAACAGTTAAAATTGTGCTTATTTATTCCATTTGCATCTGAAACGCTACAATAAATGGCATTTGCTGGGGCCTCTATGTTTTCTCCCAGTAGGATATTGGAGGAGAAGAAGTTCAGAAGTTTCACCCTGCCATAGTGTTGTTACATAGTTCAGGACAAACACCTGGAAATGTCAGGCATTGTTATTAGACCAAAAACAACCAAAGGAAAAACTGGGGATGTAGTTAGGTTTCTGATGAAAGAATCTGGCAATATGTTGAAGTTTCAGATTAGCTAGAGGACAACAGTGCAGTCAGCCTATGAAGAAAAACCATTTTGCTAACGGTGTTCCCACAGCATTATCGACATCTCCTTTTGCTCCTTCAGTGCCTGAGCTTGTTCAACAGTCCTCTATGCAGACCAACGGGAAAGTTGCCAGTTTTCTGAAAAAAGGGATTTATTCCTGAAGTAATTTGAAAGGCTGACAGGCTGTGAACAATTGAAGCTACATTTTTTTTTCTTTGCAAAATAGCATTTAAGTAATGTCAGCAAAGGTGTCGTGGTTTAACCCCAGCCAGCAAATAAGCACCACACAGCCGGTCCCCCATCCCCCCTCCCAGTGGGATGGGGAGGAGGATCGGGAAAAAAAGTAAAACTCATGGGTTGAGATAAGAACAGTTTAATAACTAAAGTCAAATAAAATATAATACTAACTAATAATAACAAAAATATAATAATAATAATAATAATAGTAATGAAAAGGAATATAACAAAAAAAAAAAAGAGAAATAAAACCCAAGAAAAGACAAGTGATGCACAATGCAATTGCTCACCACCCACTGACCAATGCCCGAGCAGCGATCCGCCCCTCCTGGCCAACTCCCCCCAGTGTATATGTATCTGACATTCTATGGTATGGAATAGCCCTTTGGCTAGTTCAGGTCAGCTGCCCCGGCTATGCTCCCCCCCAGTTCTTGCACACCTGCTTGCTGGCACAGCATGGGAGACTTAAAAATCTTCGACTTAGCATAAACGCTACTTAGCAACAACTAAAACATCAGTGTGTTATCAACATTATTCTCACACTAAGTCCAAAACACAGCACTGTACCAGCTACTAAGAAGAAAATTAACTCTATCCCAGCCAAAACCAGGACAAAAGGTCAGTTGCTGGAATTAAGCCAGTTAAATGCTTGAAATGTTTTTTTAATCTTCTATTCATAATGCCATGTGCCAACATGATAATGCTATAAAATGTCAGTGTGGGTATTGTTAAATATATTGTAGAGAACGTAATCTGCCATCTATTCACACATGGTCTGGAACCAACTACCCACTCTCCCTGTCAATCAATCTATAGGAAATATGAATTTTACAGATGGCGTGTGCTTTTACATTATGTTCATTGAAACATTCTGGAATTCAAAGGTGTTTGAAATCTAGGACAACCTTGTTTTTATTTTTTTCCGGCTCTCCTTTTCATAGATCATGTTGGCAGAATAATTTGTTTGCATTTACAGATAAATGAATTATTTTCTGTGTACAAATATAACTGGGAAGACAAGCATTCAGTTTGCTTGCCAGGCTAAGAAGGAGGAGAATGTTAGAATATCATTTTCATTGTGACAGAAAAACAGGCTCATATTCAGTAAATTTAAATAGATTTTATTATAAAGAGTAAAATTCACTTCTTGTGCAGAGTGGCATAAGGAGTCTCTTTACGACAATGTTGTTAGGAAATCAAAATATTCATAAAAATACCCTTAAAGGTATGCCCTGTTCTTCTCAGAGCCAGCTTTGACTTATTGAAAACTATGAATATTTATCAGAACTCAGGATATTTTCTCTTTAATCACTGCTTTGAGTGAGTTTATCAAGAAACACTGAGCTCATATTGTTATTATCCACTTTGAACAAAGGAACAAGTCGGATGGTGTACATGTACCTTTATCTCTGTGCACCAGATGTTCACTGTACTGATTGTCCCCAGGAAGCATAAAGCAACTGTTGTTCCGTTCACGCACGGGGAAGAATCACAACTTTATAAAGAGTTCTTGGACTGCACATGGACAGCATGATTACCTGGGAGAGGCAGGTCCTGCCATTGCTCTGCCTGCCTCATCGCTTCAGTGCTTCTGGGAGAAACATCTCAGGCACCATGCAGGTATGGCAACACAGCACTGAGCACCTCATCTTACTATTTCAGCCTCTGTTGATAGAAAAGATTGGTTTGAGGAGGAGTAAAGGGTGGTTGCTTCAATGCCTACAGATTTTTGAACCAATGTTGATACATTAAGCCAATTATATTGACCGAAATAATTTCAGTTTTGTGTATAAGACTCATCTGCCTGAATGTAACCTCCCACTGTTTCTTCTTGTAGCCTTAAATCATGCTCTGGGAGGATGAACTGTATTTTCATGTATCTGTACTGTGCCTAATATTGTGATGATCTTACCTCATGTGCTCCAAATAATCATAATATTTTGATTCTGTAAATCTGGTATCCTGTGCAGATGCCCGTGAATGCTGTTGCAGTTCTGTTCTTCAGCATAGAAGGATTGTCCACAATTCAATTGTCTACACATTTGAGATTATAAATATACTTTACGTATGTACGGTTACATGTATCCATCAAAACTTTAAATTCAAGAATGATGTGGTAGATGGAAATGATCTCACCTACTTTAAACATTTAATTATAAATTAATTTTTTAAAAGAGAAATATGGGTCTTGAAAGAGTTATTCATCTATCCTAAGACAGTGGATTTAGAATGAGACATCCTGTCCTCAAGAAGTGACTGTTTCTTTCCTGTGCTTATGGAGAGAGCCTAGGAGAGTAGCCCAAACTTCAGACGCCTAGTGTTAGGGCAAATGCTACTTAGGTGGACAAAAAAGATGTATACTTACTTGCAGTAACTTATTTAACAATGACTAACATCTTGGTTTCACAGCACAAAGAGTCTTCTTCGGTCTTATGTTTGTATTATGCTACCCTCTCGGTGTGCCTCCTGTCCAGGATCTGGTGTGCAGTGTGACCTTACAAACAATTTTCTGGCACAGTAAAGGGAGTAGGTGAGAATAACTGAGAGCTGGGAAGAAGTGGCAGGAGACAAAGGGAGACTGAAATACTTTAAGCTAATGTTTTCTCTGAATAATTCGTATCATGAAACTGTAGCCCAGGGCCAGACAATTAACATGAAACAGCTTTCATTATCATCAGTATTATCAAACACTGCTGAGATTTACTTCAAGTAATGCAAGGACAATCAATGAGTTTAATTGAAACAAAAAGTTACTGAAAAATATTCATTCTCACAATGTTTCTTTTTTCATATCTGATGAAGGAATTCTGAAAATTTATGTTTCTAAAAATAATGGGATAATTTTATTTCTAATATTTTCAGATTTCCCTTTTCTTCATTCTTCCCACTAGAAAGCCTGGGAAACTTGTAAAAGCTAGGGAGAAAAATAGATTTCACTTATGTTTCTTCTTTCTTTTTTCTGTGAATACGTTTCAAACAATGTAAAATAAGTTTAAGTAGCTGTCATATTCTTTCTAACTTTCATTCTATACTTTTCCAGTAAAAGTAGTACAAAAAGTGAGACAATGTACAAACCCAAACATTTAAAATTATGTGTTCCAAAGCAAATGAAGCATGGAATTGTCTAAATTGATTTTTCTCTTGAGTAATTAAAAGGTGAAACATTTAAAATTAAATTAAGACTTCTAATTTTCCTCTACAGATCTTCTTTATCTCTCATTTTCTGACGAATTACATTATTTAGGATTTCACCACGTTAACACTGAGCAGACTTGCAGTTAGTGCAGACTTGCACAAGGTCACATTATGTTAGGCCTTATGTATGATTTAGATAAAAAATGTCACTAATCCCAAGAGACTGTAGCCTAAATAGAAAAAAACAGAAGAGCAATGACAAAGTCCCTATTCAGACACTCTGTGTGACCTTAGGCAGGTCATTTTAACCTCTCCATAACTCAGTTCTTTACTTGCTTAATATGGAGAAACTACTTCCATTTTTCATGGAGATGTACAGAGGATAAGTATATTACAGTTTTGATTTTTTCGGAGACTATAGTGATGACAGTCTAATAAGGATTTATCATGTAAACAGGTAGGTCTGTAGCTGAGCCATGGCTCTTGAAGCTTTCTATCCATTGACTACTTCATTTCTTGTTAATTTATGTCTCGAACATCTTTATTAAATCTTCCTTTTCATATGAAGCTTAATTTAAAGTAGGTCTTTTTCCAGGGGAAAAACATTTACTGTTATCATGCTCAGGTGGAGAATGAAATAAAAATAATGTAGAAAAACCCCAGATGCCTTCCACTTTAAGGCTAACATCTTTTACCTTTGCATCTTTCAAAGGGGAGAGAGTAACAAGTATATTTGCCATGTCCTGCAGAGCTCTGCACACAGTCATCCAGTTTCTCAAATAATATTCAAATTAGTTTCAGACCTTGCAATTACATTTTCCCCTGAAGTAAAGTAATGGTATTTTTATCTTAATTTTACTTTCCCATCTATAAAACTAGCATTACTTCATGCTGTGTCCTTCACATTAGACTTTGGGATGTGAGAAAATTATGTAAGTCCGGAGTTATCATTGAGAAAATGTACTTTGCTGCATCACACAGTTCAATTTAGATTAGGAGAATGAAAATAGTGTTTGGCAGAAATGAAGAGAGAAATCTAGTTTTAAGAGTTAACACACTAAATGAAACTTGTATGCAGTATGGATGAACAATTCTGAAACATCTGTAAAGATGTTTTAAATGCAGTCACTGATTCCCACATCCTCTGTTTGCATATTGGGAATGTATTATCAGATCTTTAGCTTAACTCCTGACTTGTAGCTGGACTCATAGAAAGTGTTACTGTCAGAAGTGCCAGGTTTTCAGCAGGCCCTGTTGGTTTCAGTGGGAACTGCTAAATCGTCAATCTTTTGAAAAGCAGCTCAGTGAGACTCAAGTTCTGCATATGGTCTGCTTGGAAAATCTGCCTGAGTTCAGTAACTCTTCGTGGGATTTAGAAGTTAAGACAGAGGTCTAGACCTTTACTTCAGCGTATATGTATTTCAGAACTGGACCTCTGTAACCTTTCTTTGAAAACCTTGACCTATGGATTTGTTCAGCTTCTGAATGAATGAGATGGATAAGTCACACTGAATTCTTCTATATTCAGTCACATCTCATTATCTTATGTGACCTCTGGAGTTATTATTTCATGACAGATAAAATCAGTGTCCTCCTCTCATGACAAAATGCCAACATGGTACTAAGTCCCCAAGATTTTTTTTTTTTTTTTAAATATTGGGCTCTTTCTCCATCATATTCCTGACAATTTGTATATTATCTTTACAGGAAGGAAAAAAATCAATAGCTAAAAATGTATCATAACATTGCAACAACAGTAATAACTGTAGCAGAACCAATGCTCTGCAAATTTCCTTTGAAAGTCTGCATTTATAGACCTCTTTACCTCAGATTTTTTCCAGTGTTTCTATTTTAATTGCAGTTTGATGAAACTTTTATACCTAATTCTATAATACACAGAGATGTACATAACTATGGTAGTCTCTATTTTCAAAAAATATTTACTGAATTGGGCCCTTACACTCCCAGGAAAATTTGTCAAAATCAACAGACAAGACAGAAAATAATGCTCTTATAAAAGTAGCACAGAAGAAGCAAGGAGAAAGAATAACATTGGCTAGTCATACTGACATGCAATGAGAGAACTGATCTAATCAGCTGTCTGAAGAATCCCGTGAAACAAAGAAATACATATGAATGTTGACCAGAATAATTTAGGATAGACAGTTAATAGTGGTGAATAACAGCTCTTCCAGCACAAAACATGGACTGAATAATGTTAGAGAGCAGAATGATCGTGGGGAATTTTGATTGTTATAATTGTGGTGAAGGGACGAGGGGTGGATTGTGCGTAAATTGTCCACTTTCATTCGGTGTTGTGATGATGTTATTTTGGTTTTGGTGTGGGGAATTCTTTTTTGTTGATGTGAGTGAAGTTTGTGAAGATTGTGAAGATTGTGTGATGAATGTGGATTTTAAAGAGAATTCTTAAATATGTGATTCACAGAGGTGAGGGGTGGAATGTATTGGGTTTGAGTAGCAAGGTTGTGGTAGTGCGGGGGGCTACAGGGGTGGCTTCTGTAAGAAGCTGCTAGAAGCTTCCCCTGTGTCCAATAAAGTCAATGCCAGCGGGTTCCAAGACGGACCCGCCGCTGGCCAAGGCCGAGCCCATCAGCAACAGTGGTAGCGCCTCTGGGATAGCATATTTAAGAAAGGGAAAAGAAGTTATAGGGGAGTAGCAGTTGCAGCCAGAGAGAGAAGTGAGAATACGTGAGAGGAACAACTCTGCAGACACCAAGGTCAGGGAAGAAGGAGGGGGAGGAGGCGCCGGAGCAGAGATTCCCCTGCAGCCCATGGGGAAGACCATGGTGAGGCAGGCTGTCCCCCTGCAGCCCATGGAGGTGCACGGTGGAGCAGATATCCACCTGCAGCCCGTGGAGGACACTACAACGGAGCAGGTGGATGCCCCTGAAGGAGGCTGTGACCCCGTGGGAAGCCCACACTGGAGCAGGCTCCTGGCAGGACCTGTGGCCCTGTGGAGAGAGGAGCCCACGCTGAAGCAGGTTTGCTGGCAGGACTTGTGACCCCATGGAAGGGACCCACGCTGGAGCAGTCTGTTCCTGAAGGACTGCACCCCATGGAAGGGACCCATGCTGGAGCAGTTTGTGAAGAACTGTAGCCCATGGGAAGGACTCATGTTGGAGAAGTTCATGGAGGACTGTCTCCCGTGGGAGGGACCCCACGCTGGAGCAGGGGAAGAGTGTGAGGAGTCCTCCCCCTGAGGAGGAATGAGCGGCAGAGGCAGTGTGTGATGAACTGACCGCAACCCCCATTCCCCGTCCCCCTGAGCCGCTCGGGGGGGGAGGAGGTAGAAAGTTCAGGAGTAAAGTTAAGCCCGGGAAGAAGGGAGGGGTGGGGGGAAGGTGTTTTTAAGATTTGGTTTTATTTCTCATTATCCTACTCTGATTTGACTAGTAATAAATTAAATTAATTTTTCCCCAAGTCGAGTCTGTTTTGCCTGTGACGGTAATGGCTGAGTGATCTCCCTGCCCTTATCTCGACCCATGAACCCTTTGTTATATTTTCTCTCCCCTGTCCAGTTGAGGAGGGGAGTGACAGAGCGGCTTTGGTGGGCACCTGGCATCCAGCCAGGGTCAACCCACCGCAACTCTTTTAGACGTTTTCAGGAAATATCACTTTGTCTCGACCAATGGCACCAAAACTGGTCCAAGGTTTAAAAGATGCAAAGTAACTAATCACTGTCTCCACAATAACAGAAGTCCCAATTGTCTTACTGTAATTTTAAAGGCTAACTTTCATTTGTATTCATTACTTTGTTTCCAACATTCCCAGACTTGTAAGTGCGGCTATAATGTACCAAATATATTTGCAAGAACTTGCAATTGGAAAGTCACTCATCACCAGAGCCCAGGATGAAGGTTCCTCTCAAGCAGCCTGCTAAATATATTTTCTTCTCATGTGCTGACTTCATCTAGAAACAAACAAGAATAACTATGAGAACAGATAGCATATGGTGATGGGAGAGTGTATTGTTAGGAAGTGACTTGGAAAAGCATTGGCTTAGGAAGTTATTCCATCCTAATGTGTCATATCATCTTGGTTAGAGGAAGTCTGGACAGGTCTAAGAGAAGATGTTGCATCGTAATGATCTATAAAACAGGTTGTGAAGTGAGGGAAGAAAGTTTACTGGTGATTTGGAATTATTCAGAGTAACAAGACAAGGGCACGTTGTGAAGAATTGTAAAAGACTTTATGAAATAGTATGATTAGGCAGCCAAATAAGAGATGGAATTCAGTTTTATGTAAAATAACGCATTAGGTCAAAATGCGTTTGAGGTGGCTGTTACCGTTCAGGAGGGAGATCTGAGGTTCTGGCCTGTAGTTCCCTGAAAGCATCAGCTCAGTGCTTAGTAGCCATCTAACCAAATCCAGAGTTAAGAATTGTAGGGAAAAGAACAGAATATAAACCAGAAAATATCTTTATGCCGCTGGAATAAATTTTTTAGTTCTCTCACACCCCACACATGGTGTACAGTTTTGATCCCCTCATTCTAATAAAAGACACATTAGAACTAAAAAAGATTCAGGGAAAGGTGATGGGAATGATCAGAAGTAGGAAACAGTTTCTGTGTGAGGCAGGACTGACTTGGTGAGTCTGCTGCAGCCCAGACAGAGCTGACGCAGGGGGAATATGACAGAGATCTGCAGAATGATGTGAGACATGGAAAGCATGGTTAGAAAGTGTCCATTACCTCAGTAGGAGGACAAGGACATTGCAGTGGGTATTACTCCTATGGAAATCCTTTCCAAAGGATTTTGTGGAAGCAAAAATTTTACATGGATTCAAAGGTTACCGGACAAGTTCTTGGAAGAGAGATCAGATGAGAAGAACTAAATAACAATCCACATCAGTCTCAGGAACCCCCCTGAGCATAAAACAGGCAAAGGCTGAGTGTACTCATGAGAAATATCATAAATACTTGCTCTGTTTTTGCCTTTCCCTAGACTTGTTTTCATGGCCACTGCTGGGGATAGGATAATGATAGGCCATTTTTCTCATCCAGTATAGCCATTTGTAGATGACCAGAATCTGATGTCATGCTGTAAATCTTATTTCTGCAAGCACTATTTCTAATCACAGTTGCACAAAATGGAAGTGACGTTTGAGTGTGGCCAGGTTTTCTTTATTCTCTGAGACTATTAGTGTGTTTATTTACATTTCACAGGCAGATGACTTTTTGGAGGAAATTCCATTCAAATAGAAAAAGAAATGAATTATTTAAGGCACTAGTCAAGCACCTGAAAAGTAAAACATTTTAAGTGGAAGTGAATTTTCACATCTTTGAATACCAAAATCCACAGATGTTTCCAAAATGTGCACTGAAAAAATTTTGGACCTGTAAACCATCACTCCAGACCAAATGACAATCTCATAAACGTTTGTGCAAAGTGCTTTTACTTCCTTGCCTGTCTGATTTTAATTCAGCCCTGGCTATTTCTGATGCATAAATAAATGGATGTATTTGTACATCATATATTACTGGATATAAAGATATTATTACTACTTATAGTACAAGTAAACAAAAATGAAGTGAGACCCTGAAGTTGCAAAATGTTTAATTCATGAAGCTCATTGAATTATTTTAAACAAGAAGTGTGTTCTATTAAAGAATGTAAAATGACTTCTATCAGTAAACTACTTAAAGTCCTACGTTCGACATCTGTGGTGTTACTTTTGGGACATAAAAATACAAAGAAAAACATAAAGTCAGATACTTGAAGTATACTCTAATTTCTTGTTGCCTGGAACATCTGTCTTCTACCACAAGCTGAGTTATATACCCTCTGTTTCCATAGCACATCATTTAAATGTGAGTCAGAAAAAGAACACTACTTGGAAACTTTAAACATAACTTTGCCATATGCTGTCCGATTACAGCATCTTCTTTGTTGTTCTCAGCTCAGTGAATTCACTGAGCAAGAGTTTATTGGCAAGCTACCAGATCACTAGCGATTTCATTTGTTTAGAGATGTTTATAATTTTAATTATTTACATGCACTACACTTCAACTGCCAGAGGTATTTAGACTTCTAAATGGGGCCCAGAAGGATCATTTTGATAACACTCAGATGATTAGCTGAACAAAGGCCCTTTTTCCCTTAACTGGTTGCAGGCACAGAGTGTGATAAAGTCCCTTTACAAGCTTGTCACGGAATTGGGTACAAATGATATAGCAATATTACACAAATTAGCTGGAAAAAAAACCCTACCCTATACAAGAGTTTTCTTTTTCTTTCTTTTCTTAATAGAGTGTCTTAGTAACATACACTACCTAAGCATAGAAGCAAAGACCATTTAAAAACAAACACTGCTTAGGAAGCTGGGCACACCACAGAGTGAATCTAGTAGGTGACAGCTCCGCACCTATGTTGTCTCCTAGTTTTACTTCACATCTATTTAATTATTTGCTTTATATAAAATCTCTGGTGAAATTAGCACTGCACATGTCTGAAAATAAGCCTTCCTTCGTGGTTTGCCAAAGCAGCTATGAATGATTAATATACTCTAGCTGACAAATCTGAGTGACATACAAGCATGTCCTATGTCTTCGTGTCCATGGTAGGAGTAACTCTTCACCAATAGAACTGAATGAAATATTTGGGCCAAAATTTATTTTCCTATGAAAAGTGCAGACTCAGCAACACTGACTGAAGTGCTTTCCAAATGTGTTAGTTTCATGAGTCTCTTCCATCTCCTTCAAAATTATGAAAACTGGTATAACTTTACTCCTCTGCATAGGGATGGGAATATGGTTTTAGCAACACCCTCCTAGACAAACCAGCAAGCAGAGTCTTGCTGGTATGATCCTCCCTCATGTGCAGATTTTATATGATTGCAGTCTTCAAATTAGCTGGTTAGGTTTATGGCTGGTTTGACATGAGCATTTTTCCTTCCTTATGTTATAATAATTTCATTGTTACCTCAGAACTCTGTCGTCTTCTTTGTATCCATTTTTGATTTCATACTTGGGTGGCAAGCTCTTTCAAGTAAATAGACATTGAAAAAAATACACAGTGCCTAACAGAAAAGGGCCTCGATTGCAGCAGTACAGACAAAACACGATTAACAGAAAGAAGTAATTGGGGTATTAATGCAGGTGAATAAAAATAGCTTTTGAGTGGAGAGTAGAATAGCCAGCTGCTGTTGACTAATGTGAGTGTGGTAATTAAAGGCACTCAACAAACTGAAGGATATGATCAAGTTTTCTTTACATGGGTGCTAATTTCTGCCTAAAGTTCAGGTGTGTAGTGGTAAAGTCCTCATGGAAGTACAGAAAAATGCCATACAGCCAGTGCAGAGACTATGCGCAGTTGTAGGTCTCCAGAAGGAGAACCTGTCTGCCCGAGTGAGGGGGACAGAAACCTCTCCTGCAGCCCTGCAGGGGTACCTGCCCCCTCCCCAGCTTTCATATGGAAGTCTTACAGCAGGGGCAAGGATTTACCTCCATGTGTATATCGGGTTGAAAAGTAGCACTGAATGTCACTGACCCTCGTAGCCTGTCTGCTACTTGATGCAAAAATCTGCTATCTGTGTGCTGGTGGGTGCTAAAGTTGATGAGTTAGTCTAGTGTTATGGTATGGTGCATATGCTGCAGAAATGGTCATCACAGAGGCAAATTCACTTTTATTATGGAAAGGAATTTGAGAAAAAAGCAGATTTTCAGATTAAATCATGAATTGAACCATCTCCCAGCAGAGACTGGCTTAATAGAAAGAATGTAATGCAAAAATATACCTAAATTTTCCTTTTCATTTTTAGTCTCAGATTTGTTGCATACTGTTCTAAATACACGAGAAGGTCCAAGGGAAAATAATAAAATCAGTGAGATTTTATTCACGGATATAGAGCAAGGGTTCCTGGAAACTTAAAGTTGTTTTTTTTTTTTAACATGCAGTCATAATAATCAGTTATACTTATCTGATGTGATATGCTATGAAGTAGGAATGGTGAACCTAATGATATTTGTGAGGTTTATACAGCAAAGTTGATCATCACAATATTCCTAATATTTTCATGCAACCGGGACACATTTCCTTCTTTCTTTTCAGCATGCATAATTCAAACATTATTTTTCTCTTTTTTATGCAATTCTCTTGCCAAGACTGATAGACTGTAGTCTTTTAAAATTCAATATCAAAATCCTCTGTTGGATTTATTTCCCATTTGCTCTTGTTCATTAAGGATATGGTTGATCTTGTTGAAGATTGAAAGAAATGCCGTTTCAGCCACAGCCTCATGAATAATGATCCGGGTTTACACAACAGTAATTCAGTTAGCTCTTTGAAAAGCAGAGATTAATAATCATGAGAACCTAGAAGTTTTCTGTGAGTTAATTGGTGCTTTAACATTGCATAATGCAATAATATAAATGAATAGAAAGAAAGGAGAAATAGCTCAATAGCCTTCCTAACGTCTTCAGCAACAATGTTTTCCTTTCATCTTCAGCCTGAAATCCAGCCAAAAGTTGTAAACCAAAACTACAACATAATGATGTTGTAATGATGCAGTGTTTCTTATTTAACAACTAGGCAAAATTTCAGGGTTCTTTCAATAAATAAGAGTGCTGTTGTACTTTGACAAATGATAAATCTTGAGGTGCCTGTTAGAACTTGACCCTGGCCCGTCATCATTTGCAGCTGACAAATATTTCAATGACGTGAACAACAGGCAGAAACACATCTTTAGATGTTTCCTCACAACCCCTTGCAGGGTTGGGAGTGCAGTGGGAGGTGGCCACCACAAACTGCTCCTTGGTAACATGTCAGGGGTTCTCAGTGTGTTCCCGGCCCCCACACATCTCAGCTGCTGTGGGGAGAGGACAAGGTGCCCAACTCCCTAGACAGTCAGACCTCTGCAATGTTGCAAACAAGAAGTCAGCGTCTTATTGGTGTTGTATCTGTATTCTGCCTCACAGAAAAGTGCTGGTGTCAGCCCATTGTGCTGCAGGGTTGCCCCTTGGGCTACGTGGGCAGCTACCTGTCATTTTAGATGCCCAGCCCCACACAAATATCACGAACCCCTCATCTATCCAGGACACTTTCTGTATAGGGAAATTTCAATCAGAGAAGATCGTTAGATGCTGGTACCTATTTGTTGAGGAGTGCAAAAGCACCTGGGTATTGATGGTTAAGTTACCTGGCACCTATTTCAGATTTAATCTTTATGGGAAACACAAGGTAAGTATTCTTCTCCCAGTCCTATTTGCTCTATTGTTTGTGCTGCCTGCGCTAATATTTGTGCTATGAATGTACTGAAGTCAGGTTGCCAGTGAGGTACATAATGGTAATAAGGCACTCATTCCTTCCTGACAAAGGTCTCATTTTATTGGCTGGAGACCTGGATTCAGGACTTCTCACCCTGGTTAAATTTTAAAACGCGGGTCTCCCATTTCCATGAGAGTGCTCAAGCTGCCAGGACATAGGATGTTTTGAAGTAAGACCTTCTATTTTATCTGTTGAAGCTGTGTAGTTTTAAACAAATATTTAAGTATGTAGGGGGAAAAAAAAAAAAAGTATTTTTCTTGTCCAGTGGAAGATGTCTGCTAAGCTTGTGCTTAGTGTGCTCTTGTATGAGACCTGGAGGCAAGCCCAGCAGGCGCCGTGCGGTCTTGGTTTCCTGTTCCTCACATGATCCCTGTGTCTCAGAAAAGCTACAGGGGAAAGAAACAGAGCAGGTGCTCCCCAGACCCACCTTTGGCATCTAAAGCCAGGAGATTACTCACAGTTGTGAAATTTCCTAGTTGGAAAGATTCTTTTGTTGCTGGTAATAATTGGAGTGAACTTAGACTCTTTCCTGAGGATCATAGCCATGCTGTATGAAGAGGCAATGGGGGAATAACATACTTGTTGGTAATGCTGAGGCTGAAGTAGAAGAGCAATATTAATGGGTTAAAATGGTGTTTCGGTTGGGCTTGAAATTCCAGCTTCTGTTTCCTGAGATTCATTAGATCAGTGAGTACAGTGAATTATTTTCTGAGAGAAACTCAAGTTCTCAAAATGGTGATTTTCAAATCTTGTGCTGATAAAAACATTTCATGCTTGCAAACTCAAACTTTTAGTGAGATTTCAGTTTTTACCCAAAGATAACTCCATTTCAGTTTCCACTTGATCAGAAAAAAGAAAAATGTTCTGATTAAAATGGAAATTTTATTTAAAAAATTCATTTTGATCCAAAACCAGGCTCCTTTAAAATAGTCCAAAGAAAACATCATGAAATATCTACATACCTAATATTTCATCTACATGATCTAATCTTTAGATTAAAGAAACATATTCCACTCTCATTTCAATTGACCAAGTCAAATATGAGAGACTTAATATTAATTTAGAAGGTGAGCCAAGTAGTTTGCAAGTACATTAATGCTGTCTTTGCCCTTGAGTACACGACCCATATGGCAATTTGGTGGAGGAAATACAAACCTGTGTGTTTTTTATGGTCTTTATATTCGCTTGCTCGTCCTTCTAATGAAACTAAACAAACACATTATCAATCTAATATACTACAGCTTCAGAGAGCTAATTAAAAGTGGCACAGGGTGATGATCATAACTGTGACAATCAAAGTCACAACTAAAATTGAATCAATAAATCAATGCATTCAAATGATCAAACCACCAATTAATACAGCAGGTAATCAAGTCAAATTACTGTGTGTATTGGGTTTGTGTGGCAAGGTTTTGCTAGCGGGGGGGCTACAGGGGTGACTTCTGTAAGAAGCTGCTAGAAGCTTCCCCTGTGCCCAATAAAGCCAATGCCAGCTGGCTCCAAGATGGACCCACCGCTGGCCAAGGCCGAGCCCATCAGCAACAGTAGTAGCGCCTCTGGGATAACATATTTAAGAAGGGGGAAAAAAACCCTGCACATCTGCAGCTGGAGAGAGGAGTGAGAATATGTGAGAGAAACAACTCTGCAGACACCAAGGTCAGTGAAGAAGGAGGGGGAGGAGGTGCTCCAGGCACCAGAGCAGAGATTCCCCTGCGGCCTGTGGGGAAGACCATGGTGAGGCAGGCTGTCCCCCTGCAGCCCATGGAGATTAGCAGTGGAGCAGACATCCACCTGCAGCCCGTGGAGGACACCACAATGGAGCAGAAGGATGTCCGAAGGACGCTGTGACCCCATGGGAAGCCCGTGCTGGAGCAGGCTCCTGGCAGGACCTGTGGCCCTGTGGAGAGAGGAGCCCACGCTGGAGCAGGTTTGCTGGCAGGACTTGTGACCCCATGGAAGGGACCCATGCTGGAGCAGTCTGTTCCTGAAGGACTGCACCCCATGGAAGGGACCCATGCTGGAGCAGTTTGTGAAGAACTGCAGCCCATGGGAAGGACTCATGTTGGAGAAGTTCATGGAGGACTGTCTCCCATGGGAAGGGACCCCATGCTGGAGCAGGGGAAGAGTGTGAGGAGTCCCCCCCGAGGAGGAATGAGCGGCAGAGGCAGTGTGTGATGAACTGACCACAACCCCCATTCCCCATCCCCCTGCACCGCTGTGGGGGGAGGAGGTAGAGAAAATCAGGAGTAAAGTTAAGCCCAGGAAGAAGGGAGGAGTGGGGGGAAGGTGTTTTTAAGATTTGGTTTTATTTCTTATTATCCTACTCTCATTTGACTGGTAATAAATTAATTTTTTTTCCCCAGGTCGAGTCTGTTTTGCCTGTGACGGTAATTGCCGAGTACTCTCCCTGTCCTTATCTTGACCCATGAGCCTTTCATTATATATTCTCTCCCCTGTCCAGCTGAGGAGGTGATTGATAAAGTGGCTTTGGTGGGTACCTGGCATCCAGCCAGGGTCAACGCACCACACTGCGTTACTCTTGCATTAGAAAATTTGAAAGAGAAGTCACTTAACACTCATTTTAACAATTAACCAGTGCAATTAATTGTCCTAGTTAGAGAGGTATGAAGAGGTTCATTTTATATTTGTATGCTTGCTTTGAGGACAGACATGCAACAGTGTCTCGGTTCATCTTAGGAAAGAGTACCCACTGGAGTGGTTCCCTTTATGGCCTCAACTTCACAATTCCTTGTATCTAGCTACTGGCGCAAGTTCTTTTTTCCCCTATTCCCAACGTAACGCAGATTCATCATTAGAAGTCTGGAATTTGGAAAACATGCAATATTATTCAAATTAATAGCAGTTTTACATGGCTTTTTCACCTTGTGTTCCTTTAAGTTGCCTGGTAGAGAAGAACACCTAGTTTAAGACATTACTGCTGCTGCAGAGGAGACAACAGCACTTCTAGAGAAGATCCTTGCTTTTCCAAGATCACATGGTGCTGCTTTGTTTGAGGTATTGATAACCTTACAGGCGAACAGTTGGATCCATGCGTTTAGAACAGGCAATGTGGCCCAATATTTTCAGAATGGGCAGTCTTTGGGCCCTAAGTAATTATGGAAGTGTCCTTAAACAATTTGGCATCGTTAATGATCTGAAAGCTCTTCTAGCTGGAGTGGTAGGCAGGTGTTTTTCCAAGAACAAAACCACAGGCTGTAACTGAGATGCATGCCTAGAAGTTTGATTATGGTGTTTATCTTATGTAAGGCCTAGGTCAGTAATTAACCAGCTTCTTAAAAACAGTACAAAAAATCTAACCAGCACATGTCCTCCATCACTCTTGCTTCCATAAAAATAATTTTTCTACCCTAAATGAGGTAACTAATATGAAAAAGTTTAGAATGTTTTAATAATTTTTAATCTAGAAAAAAAATCAGAAGCTGCTATTACATTTTGTCACAGTAAATTACATTCATAATTAAAAACCTTAAGTTTTCCCCTAAATCAGCTCAGAACTAGGTCCTGTCCATCATATAAGTTATATATATTTTCTGACCCACTTACATACAAATATGTAAAATACTTCATATATTGAGGAATTAATCCCTATTTCCCGTTACTGAAAGGCATGATTAGAGGGAGGTTCCTTTTTAAATAAGCAGGAAGAAATTTGGTTTCTTCGTATTTAGTCTGCAGCTCTTTTAGGATGTGCTTAGCTGCAGAAAATTATATTCCCTATATCTTTGCAGACATTGGAAAGAATGTGCGTTTACTTAAAAAACAAGGAATGCAACTGTATTAGTATTGAATATAAGGCCCACACAACTCAAACAAACGGATGGAGAGAAATTCTAATTAGAAATCATAGACCTGGAGGAGATGGAGCAACCTATTTAGCAGGCAGAAATGATGTCAATCATTTTTATAGCTTCCATGCACTGTGGGATTTTTCAAGTTTACTATTTGGCAACAGACCCTGGCATTTGGGTAAAGGGCTTTACTTTCCCATGTTGAGTTTTAGAGCAAAGATACCAAAGTAGCATATATATGTGCAGCTGTTAGAGTATTATTTTTGCTACAAATTCTCTCGTGGAAGTTCTTAGAGAGAATGTCAAGCATGTTTGTGAAAAATTAGGTGTTATCGCTGATCTGACGAATGATTGCTAGCACTAAGTTCAAAGTCAAGAAGATCTGCATGGCCCATGCAAGCAGTGGAGGACGCAAAGTGTGTTCAGTAGTGGTGTTCCCTGAGCAGCCAGGAAGAGAATTCCAACTTTCCTACCAACTCATTACTTTCTTGGCATGGGTGTAATCTTGGATTTCAGGCTCAGGAAATTTCTGGTCCTCATTTCAATGAATCACTTTAGTCCATAGGTCAGGGTAGCCTGCCTTAAACCACTCCATTTACACACAAAGTCGTATAATTTCTTGGGGTTTTTGTCCCCCTCACAGACAGTGGCTCTGCAGATAAGTAGGTTTTTTTCTTTGCTTTCTAATATAATCTCTAATGGAACAGAGTTACAGAAAAACTCTTCCTTTTCAGGAAATATTTACCTAATCTTCTGCATGCAGGAATTGTAAAAGCATTCCTACTAATTTTAGCCAAATAGTATGATTAGAAAAAGAAGTTCTCTTTGCTATACAAATGTCTTGAAGCAAAAAATCATCATTTCTCCTCAGGATTATTAGTCACTTTTGAACACTTGATTACATATCTTTGTATAATAACAATAATCTATGCTCTCAACTCAACAGCTCTCAATATTTTAACAGGGAGAAAGAATGCATGGTTCTGTTCACAGCCGAATGCTAGGTCTATAAATTGTTTAAGTCTGAACTGCTATGAGCATTATAGTAACAAAACACTAAATCCTATTTGGACATTGCAGCAATTTAGATTAGAATTCTTCTGATAATATTTCACACATCCCATAGCCATCTATATGCTAATGTTTCCAACAAATTATCAGATGTTATTCTACAGAACCTTTTTTCCATAAATGACCTGTCATATTCATAATGGCATCTGCATTTGGTGACAGTTTTTATTTTATCTAGCAAAAACTACAGGTCCATAAAGAAACTAATTATATAGTTTCACGGTTGATAATATGGTTTCTAGTTTTATAACTAACAATATTCAAACTGATTCAGTACAAAAAAATTATCCCTAAACTCAAGGGATTTTCAGAGAGCTGGACCAGTTTTATAAATGACAGACAAGATTTCATAGTTGTTACTCTAAGGCATCACTTTTTGATCTCTTCTGACCATTTCTGAATAAAGTTTGTTCTTACATTCCACATTTTTGTCCAGTATTTCTATTTCACACCACATTTACTTTCTAAGCTTATACTGCAAAACCAAAAAATAAGTAGAGCTATAGACCCTCTCTTCTCCTCATATGCAGAACAAAGACAAATATTTCAAGGCTCCCAAAATGAATCCAAGAATTACATCTAAAAAAAATCAGAAGGACTGTCCTGGTCTGGAAAGGAGCAGGAAGCAATACCATAGTTATAGGGTGAACGTGAGCTGTAAGGTTCTTCTGACCTCTTTGCGTCACTCTCAGATTCAGTTCAAACGCAACAGCCCAAGGTCAAGTAGTTCCTTTCTCAAAGGTGCAGTGATACTCTCAGACAAGTTAACATGATGTGCATAATTTGGCACCTGCATCTCTTTCCTTCTGGGTACTGTCAGTAGCTGATTACACTGATAAAAAACGTCGTCTTCAGAAGAAAATATTTTTATTCACCTGAAAGTTCATAGGATATAAACATTCCTATGTGTGCATATTTCCCCTTAATACTTCCTTGATAAATTTTGACAGATTACTTTAAATCAGCTAATTCTGTCTCTGGCTGGGAGAGATGGAGTGCTTGGAGCATGCTGCTCCCTTCCAAGGATTTCCACTGATTCCTGATGAACCTTCAGCCTCTCTATCCTTAGTAAGCTCTACTGTTGAGCCCCAGAGCCTCCTTGGTAGAATAATCTTTATCAGCTGTATCTTGGAGTATTCCCTTGTTTGCGGCTCTTCTTCATCTGTCTTTAAGACATGGAAATAACAGTGTCAATCCTCTTTCTTTACTACTGTTTCATTTCCTATTGACTTCTCTGCTACAGCACTCTTTGGATATAAGATCATCCAAAATACTGTGATAGACCTGGCTTGATTTTCATCTGTTAAGGACTGAAGTTTGCTTATTCAGGACAAAGAATAAAAACAAGAATGAGGGTAGGTCAATTTACAGTTAACTAGTAGTCTTCACTTAGCCTATTCTGAGTTAGCCTTATGCTACTGGGTAAGATAATATTGTTTGGTAAATCAACATATGGAAAGTATTTGTAAGCATGACACACTGATTTCCCACATGTTTCTCAGCAATGCAGTATGTGAAAAATCCATTTATAGTTCCCTGGTCCAGCAGAATTCATAGTTCTGTAGCAGTCCTGAACACGTTAACAACTGCTTTTACAGATCCAGATCTTCTGAACATTCGTCTTCCTGACAGTTTGCACAACTCCAAGCCTGCCTTTGTCGTTTTATTGTTACATCCTCTGTTCTCTGCTGAGATGCTAAGATCCAGGATCACTTTTATACGAGTGGCTGATTATGGGTTTTGTTGCTTAAATATTGGGATAGCACATAAAAAAAAAATACTGCTTGGTAGGATTTTATCACTTTACAACACCATTATTTTTCTTTCAAATAAAAAATACATAAATTGTTAATTCTCTGGGCCATCAATAGCATATAAAATATCAAGCACAATATCAACTACTTAGGGCCTCCAGCTGTTACAACAACGCAAATGCAAGCATTGAGTTGCACAAAACTGAAAGACTACTTTTTTTTTTTTTTTAACTCAAAGTAGATACCAACTTTGTAATCACTAGTAGTTGTCATTCTGTTCCCCAGCTAAGGAATATGTAATAAATGGACTAGGCTAAGTCTATTGAAGGAAAGTTTGTAAGCTTGTTTGTAAATTTGGTATCACCTTCCTGATTTTGGGGCTAGTCCTTGTGCTAAATTCTACTCTGATTGTCAGATTTGTGCAGTTACAACCTCTTTGATGATTACCTCATAGCTCACAGGCTGGCAAGGCACTTTCTTTGTTATTACTCTCTATTATGAAACTGATGGATGAAACTTGTGTCTCCATATATTGAGGCATAAAACAACTCATTGGTCTATTCTTACTTTTTAACTAGGTCTGAGATTTCAGCAGGTGGTTAATATGCACAATGCATATTCTAGAGCCTTTGGAACAAAGAACATCAATAAAATGAACTTCATTGCAGTAATTCACAAATGTATTCTCCTTCCTTTCTTAAGATGAATACATCCTAAATTTATCAATCATTTTGAGTTTCAGAGGCTTACCCTGAGCTTTGTCATGCGAGCTAACTTGTTTCTGTTGTATCTGGGGGAGCAGTTTGGGGAAAGCAGCTCTCACCTTGCACTATTTCATTTATTTTCTTTCCTACTCCTCCCTGAAAGGAACTGTCAGAAGCCATTTCCAGGGAAAAAAAGCAGTCTAGCTTTACTTCCCTTCAATACACTGATACAGTAGATAAACCCAGCAAAATTAAACCACCTTAATAGGAATCTGTAGGTCCAAAATTATGTTTTTGAAAATTCTGTTCCAGGTTTAAATATGTTTTGGGCATAATAATCCATATATTTAGTAATTCTTTTTCCTGATTATTTTGAAAACTAAATGATAGGCCTGAGAAAAAAGCCCAAGCACAGCAAGAAAAGAAGAATAGATCTCTTTGTTATAATATTTTTCAGGAAGCAAGTGAGCCAACTAACAATGCAAAGGTGACTGCATCTACATCAGCTGAAATCAGATAAAAAGATTTAAGGTCATACTTAAAAATGCGGTCACATGTAATACCATTGTTTGATGGATTATTTAATTGAGGAGAGAAAAGCAGCGTGTGATGGAAGGATAAAACAATGTGAAAGAAACTGAGTGTGAAGTAAAGGAACCAACAGATAAAAGACAGTGAAAAAAACCCCCAACAAATCTCCCAAAATGGAAAAACAAATACTGATAAAGATGTAACAAGAGACAAAAGGACAGAAGTGTAATGTGCTTGGAACTTAATCGAAATTTGATGGGACATACAGCATGACGGAAATTATCTTTTTTGTATTCCTTTCATTAGAATGGTGCATGTCATTAATTTTCCCTTTTTGAGATAACAATCTGAATGTTCTACCTGTATTTCCTGTCCAGCTTTTCCTAATAAGGATTATACTTTTCTCTTTTACTTTAAGATTCTTCCAATTCACACTAATGTCAAACACTTCCTTATTTTTAACACCCCAAGGATTTTTTTTTTTTTTAGGATCTTGAAAATTTGCATCAGATCACAATCCAGTTATCCCAATATCCTATCTTCTACAACAGCCACTTGAAATTGAAATGGGGGGAAAGTAAAAGCACAGGACCAGCCTCTGCTTGCTGTCTTCTGGTCTCCAAGCCTAGGGATTCCTGAGTCGGAGGTTGCATCTACATATTTGTGTTTAGTAACAATTAGCAGATTCATCTTATCCTTTTGGCATCAGTAACATCTTGTAGCATTGAGTTTCATAATTGAAAGGCACATTGTATGAAAACAATACTTCTTTTTATATTGTAAAGCCACTCTCTCCCCTTTAAATCCCAAGTTATGATTAGTGAAAATCGCTCCCTAGTAATTTATCCATGAACTTCATGATTTTGTGTACATTTATAATATTCCCCTTCATTTGTCTATTTCCAAGCTGAAAGGCCCTAGACCATTTTATCTAGGAGTTTGTCTAGGCTGGAGAAAAGGAGGCTGAGGGGCGACCTCATTGCTCTCTACAGCTTCCTGAGGAGGGGAAGTGGAGAGGGAGGTGCTGAGCTCTTCTCCCTGGTATCCAGTGATAGGACACGTGGGAACGGTTCAAAGCTGCACCAGGGGAGATTTAGACTAGATATTAGGAATCATTTGTTTACCAAGAGGGTGGTCAAACACTGGAACAGGCTTCCTAGAGAGGTGGTCGATGCCCCAAGCCTGTCAGTGTTTAAGAGGCATGCGGACAATGCCTGTAATAATATGTTTTAGCTTTTGGTCATCCCTGAATTGTCCAGGAAGTTGGACTAGATGATGGTTGTAGGTCCCTTCCAACTGAAATAGTCTATTCTATTCTTTCTGACCATATCCAAGCCTTTACATTAAGTATCTCTTATTTACCTGGACATGTAAAAGCAGATTTGCTTCTCCATCCATAACTTCATTATATCTGGCATCCCTCTTGGTTCACATTTTACATTCACTTCTTGCATCATGAAACGCCAGGGTGATTGGTTTTTTTGTGACATCTGCTCCTCTTACAAGCAGTGATTTACTCTTCTATCTAACATCCACTTCTCCATTTCTTATTACTATCTAGTTTCATTCCATCTCCAGATGCTCTGGCATGGATCAAATGTTAATATCTTTCAGGCAATGACATCACATCAAAGCCATTCCTGTAGTTCAAGACATAGCCCAAAACAGCTCTCTCTTTTTCAGAAATCCCTGTGTACCAGCCTCCAAGCTCACTTCCTTCCAACTAGCAACCCAGTGTTGGCAAACAGATAGAGAGGGACAGTCAGTTTTTTCAGTGGAGGAAGGACACCAGTGTAATCCCACAGGGATCTGTGTAACAGCTTGTCCTTTAATATCCTTAGAAAAGGGGTTGGAGAACTTTGCTGATGTTACAAAATTACCCAGAATGATACAAATGAGTACTGACCTAGAAAAGTTGCAGAGGGTCTCTGACAGTAAGTGATAAAACTCAACATCAATAAACATAAAGTATGTAAATGGGAAAAGTAATCTGAACTTTGCACAGACAATGATGGGCTTTGAACTAACTTTATCAACCAGGAACAAGATACAGGATTTCTAACTTTTTGAAAATGTTACCTTAGTTTTCAGCGATAGTTAAAGATTGTAAATAAAATGCCCTCATCCCCAACCACTCCCAATCCCTTTCATTGATTTAGTGATAATTTTGAAACACTAAGAAAGATTTTGGCTTAACTCCTAGAAATTCAGATCCCCACATAGGCTCTATGTTGATCTGCATGCTTGTGTCCAAGATTCAGTAAGAAGGATAGTGGCTGTATTTTGACATTCAATTGTCATCAAATGCCAGGCTACCTCCTCTTGGCGGCCTGGCTGTGGCAGGGATACTCTATACAGAAGCCTGCAGTACTTTGACAATCCGAGCCCTTGCTAGAAATTCTCCACTTCCCTTCAAAACCTGTTTCCTGTTTTGGGCAAAAAGAGGATGGCTGAGATACTCTTGGATTTGCCCTTCTCTCTCTTCCAGACAGTCCATGGACCAGTTTGTAGCACACTACAGATTGGTAAGTTCTCATTTTTTGTCCATTTTTTAAACACTACTGTCTAAAGTTTTCTCCAAAAAGGCTATGTGTGGGGATTTTCTTTTCCTGCTTTTCCTGTTATACATCCCATACCTTTTCCTCTCTCTGGATGGAACCACAAGTCTCTTTTATCTTAGAATTTATTAATCATCTCTCCTCTTTCCCAGATAATGGATGTCTGCTAATCATCCAGAGATCTGAGAAAATACAAAGGCCTTTGAAGGTCTTTGCAGACCAAACATTAAGATATGAAGCATGGTTTACTGAGTGCAAAACTACAACATCAGCCTGCAAATGTTAGTCGAAACATCAGTGCAGGTGCCCAAAGAGAACTGCAAGGTGAACCATTTGTTTCCATCAGTAGAAATACAAAGGCGGGGAACAGATTTTCTCTCTTCTGATGTTGTATGTGGAGAACAGTTTCAGGAGGAGTAGCCATCCTGCCTATGTTCATAGGCATAGCTGATAGAAGCTGAGGGATATATTGTGGCAGCTTGGTTCAGGACTTTTACTAGGGTGAACAGAAGTTGCACTGATGCAATGTAGAACAGAATTTTGAATTCCAAAATGTCTTGTTAAGCTTATGATTTCTATTTGTATTTAATTAAGTTTAATCAAAGTTTATGATTTTTGCTCTGCTTTCTCTAACATCAGTCTCAAATTCTTGGTTGCGCATTATACACATGTAATGATTCTAGTGTTATTGGCCTCTCCATGTTAACTGTATGAAAACACTGAAGAATGCATGTTTTTAAGCTGTTCTTAATTTATGATTCTTCAGATTTTCTAGAAACCTTGTATATATTTACTGGTCTTTAAAATACCACATCAGGATGTATAATCTGTCCTGGAATGTGGTTTAGTAAAGCAGTTATTCAAATACACAGAATAAGTGGACAGTTCAGCCTGGGTAAATAACAGCTCAGAAAAGGTGAACCTACTATCAATATACTAAATGTATACACACAATAGTCCAGTCTGTGCTGTTGTGCATGGTACCATCAGGTTCATATCTACTCTACCAAATGACCAGGCTTGAAATACAATGATGACCTGTAATAGGAATTAGATGTCTTGCAGGATAAAATACATCTCAGAAATTACCTTCATCTTGGTTTTTTTATTCTTTGAAATGTACATGGAACAAAATTCCTATCATCCAGTTAAGTTACACCAAGGATTATTTTAGCCCTCCATTAACTGCTACTGCAAAAGTATTTTGCAAGCTTTTTTAATGCTTTAAGCTAGTGGATATTCAGAATGGCACATAATAATAAAGAGACTCATTTTACATTCTTACACAAGCAAAACTCCCATTAAAATCAATTGGCATTTTGCCCAAACTGGCTTGTCAGATCAGACATACAGCTACTAACAGACCGTGAAGACTGTCAGTATGCATGCCATTCCCATTACAGAGCAACTGATTTTGTTTAAATTCCACTTATATTGTTAAAGATAAAGATAGAAATTTAATCTAGGAATTACAGATAACTTCAGACTGATCAATATTCACATTATGCTCATGAAAGGCCCATTTCAGAAAAACAGCATATTTAAAAGTAAGAAACTACTTACACCCATTCCTATTCAAAACATGCACAGCCTGTGCTGAACTGAGGCCAAAGAATGCTTTGAGATCCCCAAAGGTGCTACAGAAAGCAAATATATACACGCATCCCCAAATGAGTGCTTAAGTTCTGTTTTTTCCCTACCCTCTGGCTTGAGAGAAAATTATTTTACAGTTCCTCTCTCAATATCAGCACTTGGAGATTTTCTTTGGCTGGGCTTTCAATGGTTGGGTTTATTCCTGAGAGAGAGGACTCAGTAGTTAAATGTATATATAACATGGTCGGCCAGATCTTGTCTATATATACAATATATATATACTTCTCTCTTTCTTTGACACAAGTAGACTAGGCTACAATTCTCTTCTTAGACATAATCAAGAAAAGTCTGCTGAACAAGTTATTTAATTTGGAGCAATCAGCTGTCACTCCAAAGTCTTACAACACATTTTTAATGTTGTAACCTCACTGTAATGAAAAATGCTATATATTTTATAAATAGAATAAACAGCATCTCAGATAGACAGTGATTCTCTTCTGCATCAGCCAAAGAGTCAGGAAGGAGAGAAAGCAATGGGAATTTTGCTGAAAAATCTCAAATAAATAAGAAGACCTTTGAAATTCTGCCATCAGGCTTCAGAAACCTTTCAAGCATCAGATTAATGTTTATTTTTGTGATAAGAAAATAAAGGAAAGATATTCTTGTTACGATGATTTCTTGCTGAAAAGCTTGACTGAAGTAACAGATCCATTCAGGGAAAATGCACAGTACAGAAATTATAACTAGCTAGGTTATAAAAGAAATCATAGCATTCAAAGTCAACACAACTGTCTCCTGTAGATGCCAGTAATTAAATTTCTTTTATCTGGTGGAAGAAGTGCTGCCAGCTTCCTATAATGAACTCAACATCACCTCAAGGCTTTTAAATCTTAGCACTTTTACAGTCATGCATCAAAGCTGAAATTATAGATCTTGTGTGTTTTATGATAGAAGCGAACACTGTGCATACACGATTGGACATCAGAGGAGCCCTATTTGTAGGACAGCTCCCAGAAAGAAAACATTCTTAAAAGCAAATTTACTTGATGTATTAGCAATTGTGAATAAAATCGCAGCAAAATAAATTGTACAAAAGAGTGTAATGAAGAAATGGCTACAATAAGCCAAGATTTTAAAAAAAGATGAGTCTTGGAACAGAATTTAAGCTTTTATGTGTTAATTAGAAATTTTGCTTTCTTGCTTCCCTAAGTATCATTGACTCACTCAAGCAAGACAGTACAGTGTAGCCCCTGTGACTGCCACATTCATGGTAAGAAGCCTGGAAACAGTTTGCCCTGGCTTCAAACTGGGATTCTCATGACTTCCATGCTTTCAAAGCTGAGTTCCTCAACAGAAAATCCTGAGATGCTCCATAGAAATAGTTCCATTTTTGAATCCTGTATAAAGGAAGATCTGGGGTCCCACATTTAGGGGCAACCCATGGAAAAGATTGTCCTACAACTTTTTACTCTGCAAACTGAAGTTACCGAGCAGTTCACCATATGTGACAAGAGGAAACAGGGAAGTCTCTGATGGGACCCTTAACTATTTGTCAGAAGGATGGAGAAGCTGAAACAGTTCTGCAAAGTGTTCATCTTTGATGAATCAACATACATAAACCTCTCCCTACATAGCTCTACAGTAGCTCACACAGGCTGCTTCATCCCTGTGAAAATTTAACAAACACTTACTTAACAGGCCACACCATATAACTTATGTAAACATGAACTTATGATGAAAAAAAATAAGGGTTGTTTGGTACTCGTAGCTGTGATCATGCCTACATATGAAGGAAAACAAACCAAAAAGATATATTTAGCCTAAACTGAAAAAAAAATGGGACAGACCAAAGAAAAAATACTTTTGCTTTATTCATAGTTCTGTGATATAAACACCTGCTTATCCTGGCCCAGAGCCCATCTATGGCACAACTTGAACTTTTCCAACTTTGGATATTTTCCCTTTGAGACTGTTGTGGTTTAACCCCAGTCAGCAACTCAGCACCACGCAGGTCCTCCCCCCTCCCCCCTCCCAGTGGGATGGGGAAGAGGATCAGGAAAAGAAAGTAAAACTTGTGGGTTGAGATAAGAACAGTTTAATAACTAAAACAAAATAAAATATAATACTAACAATAATAATAATAATATAATAATTGTAATGAAAAGGAATATAACAAAAAAAAAAGAGAAATAAAACCCAAGAAAAGACAAGTAATGCACAATGCAATTGCTCACCACCCACTGACCAATGCCCGAGCAGTGATCCACTCCTCCTGGCCGACTCCCCCCAGTTTATATACTGGGCATGATGTTCTATGGTATGGAATAGCCCTTTGGCTAGTTCGGGTCAGCTGTCCTGGCCATGCCCCCTCCCAGCTTCTTGCACACCTGCTTGCTGGCAGAGCATGGGAAACTGAAAAATCCTTGACCTAGGATAAGCGCTACTTAGCAACAACTAAACCATTGGTGTGTTATCAACATTATTCTCACACTAAATCCAAACCACAGCACTGTACCAGCTACTAAGAAGAAAATTAACTCTATTCCAGCCAAAACCAGAACAGAGACTCATGTGGAAGTCTGTCTGATGAATGATTAGACCAGCTGCTAACTTACTTCAACTTACTTCCACTGATCTTTTTCCTGCTCCATAATGCAGCTTTTCTAAACCTTCAACACAGTAATATTTTGGTTTATGCCACTCATTTCTTTTTCTTTTCCAGAATTCCTTTGCAAAAGGAACAGATTATTGCTCACATTTAATTTATGTAGGTAAATACTGTATTCAGCAATAACTTGATCCACTGAATGAGAGATGGCAGCAATTCTCGCCTCAGCTTGAGGCATTCCCAGGTAAGTTGGGAGGCCACCCTACAAAACTGTGGCTGTCCTTCGTCATTGTCAAAGCACTCTTAGCTGTGTTTCCAGCCTCGTGGGGGGTCTCACTGATCACCTGCCTTGGAGTTTAAGAAAGAATTGCTTTAATGTCCAGGTGGGTTTTTTTGTCTTCTAAGGGGAGCCAGAATAAGAATTTTGGGAGGCTGAAAATGTCGTATCTCATCTGTCAATGGATGCTTGACTCCTACCTTCAAGGTGCATTTTTGTATCTCTGCTCCCTGTTCTGGGGAGAGGGAATGAATGAGAAACTATACCTAGATGTCTTTTAACTCCTCAGCAACTGCAGGTAGAATAAACATATACAGATTTCGTGTCACAGAATCAGTAAATAGCAGCTGTTATTTATATTTTTACTCATGTTTACCTTTTACTTGTCTAAGTTTCCCCAAAATGTGTTTTATGTCTTTTTGTTGTTGTTGCTGTTTTGGCTGTTCTCCACTTCTAAAATCACTGCAGTGTAAAATACCAGTATCTCCCATTTTTCCAGGTAAGTCAGCCTCTTTGAAAAGCATTTGAAAACCAGGAAGCCACACAGATATATAGTCATGGTGAAGGTGGGATGAGGATAAAGAGGGATTTGTGTGCCAGTGCAGCATCTTCCCTGGTGGGAGGGGTAGTGTGCCCCTCACCAAGCTGTGCTAATAGGAGAATTGCAGAGCCCTTGGTTCTTCTGCCTCCAGCAAACCTCTCATAAAATTACAGGCTTAGTACTGCAGTCCATGTAAACTCCAATACTCTTGCTTCTGCTTCCTCTTAGCCTCCCTTCTTGCACCTCCAAATGCTGATAAGATGGCAATGAGAGTATTTACAATTACTGTATGCAGTAAAAGAGAGTGCTCATTAGATAACGTTCATTCTTTTCCTCTAACCCACATAATATCTTCCTTTTTCCTCCACCTTTGTCAATTCTGCTTAGATACTTTGTTGGCATGACAACAGAGGGACTTATTGCCCAGTTATGGAAAATGCTTACATACCTCAGGTATCTGTCAGGTGTGGTAACCTGTTCCTTCTGTCTGTTTATCCTTCCCAATCATTGCTGATCTGCTGACAGTTTGCCATGTGCTCTTCTGTGTGTGTTTATTTTGGGCAATAGATACACATATGATTCATGGATCAGTATCAAGGAGTTACTCCTCATCCCTATTGAGTAGGTTCTGTTTTATGCATGTTAAATCATTAAGCAGTCTCTTCTTTGCCTCATTGAATCTGTACTTTCATGCTCCATCAACTTGTTTCCTATTTTTTAATGTCCTGGTTTCGGCTGGGACAGAGTTAACTCTCTTCTTAGTAGCTGGTACAGTGCTGGGTTTTGGATTTAGTGTGAGAATGATGTTGATAACACTCTGATGTTTTAGTTGTTGCTAAGTAGCGCTTATCTTAAGTCAAGGACTTTTCAGTTTCCCATGCTCTGCCAGCAAGCAGGTGTGCAAGAAGCTGGGAGGGAGCATAGCTGGGGCAGCTGACCTGAACTAGCCAAAGGGCTATTCCATACCATGGAACGTCATGCCCAGTATATAAATGGGGAAGTTGGCCAGGAGGTGTGGATCGTGGCTCGGGAACTAACTGGGCATTGGTCAGCGGGTGGTGAGCAATTGCATTGTGCATCACTGGGTTTTTTCTCCCCCCCCCCCCTTCCTTTTTTTTGTTATATTCCTTTTCATTACTATTATTATTATTATATTTCATTATTACTACTGTTAGTATTATATTTTACTTTAGTTATTAAACTGTTCTTATCTCAACCCACAAGTTTTACCTTTTTTTTCCTTTGCTTTCCTCCTCCTCACCCCACTGGGAGGGGGAGGGGGAAGCGTCTGCGTGGTGCTGAGTTGCTGACTGGGGTTAAACCACGACATTTTAAAATGTAGATTTAACTTCTTTGGAGCAAGGACTTTGTTTTTACTGTTTGTACATCTAGATCAATAACGTGTTAGTGTAACTAGTTACACTGACAGTTAGATCCCAGACCATTCCAATTGTGTGCAATATTTTGATTTAGTGCTGTATTAAATAAAGCCAAATGTAATTTGTTTTGTATGAGTTGAGTAGCTTCTTGTTCACAGCTCTGTTGACCAGGTTTCTGGTTGCAAGACAAGGAAGGATTCTTATAACCTGATTGATATATCTTCAGAGTTAGTTCCCACCTTGTTTGTGCTAAGCATTGTTTTTGTTGGGGGATTTTTGTTTCTAAAGGACAATGTTATTAACATCAGATCAACTATCTTTAAGTGTCTTTGTCATTGAAATATCCAAATAAAACAGATTTTGCTCTACTTTAACTGCTTTCCTGAGAAATTCTGCCTCTGTAATGACCTTGTTATTGGGATAAACAATGTTCTCCAACATTTGTTTTATCTTGTCTCACATATACTTATTTACAGTATTCTACCCACAATAATCAAGGATGTGACTCAATTTGCAGCTTTTTTTATCATATAGTTAGTAAGAAAGAAAGAGAATACAGCATATGACTACCCATTTAA
Source organism: Gymnogyps californianus (assembly GCF_018139145.2). Classification (NCBI taxonomy): domain Eukaryota; kingdom Metazoa; phylum Chordata; class Aves; order Accipitriformes; family Cathartidae; genus Gymnogyps; species Gymnogyps californianus. The sequence goes on from NC_059473.1 coordinate 98,881,342, forward strand.
GCAAAATAGAGTCTAATACATACATAATATGGCATTACTTTGGCTATATTCAGACTGAAAGAAATAGTTATTTTTTACAATTAGGACTCCAAATAACGAGATAAACCAAACTGTGATTTCCAAATAATTGAAGAACTCACCCTAACACACAGCAGAAAATAAAGCGTGTGTCACAGTGACTGCAGAGTCTTCTGCTTTTTGTTTTTACTTTTACTTTGCATCTGCAGCTTATGCATCTACTCTTTGGACTCTGGCTCTGTGTTTAGCAAGAACTTGCCTTAGTGTTTTGTAGCAGTCAGGTGGTCTGTTGGCCTAACAGACCTAAGCATGGATCAGCTAACAAGCCCTCTCTTTTCAGTTTGACTCTCTTAATAGGAATATATATATATATTTTTTTTTAAGGAGCTGCTCTAGCACCTAAAATTGCATGGATGTTTTTGTTTCATTGGTTTGAGTTGTTGAGACTAGGCGGTAATGACACAAACACAGATTGGGGATTCAACTAGATTTAGTCTTTGGTCCTTCAGTGATCTGACAGAGCAAGAAAACTGATTTCAAAAATCAAATGTTCCAGGCTGCATGTTAATTAACATGAAAAATCTGCAGTCATATTAGAGACAAGCCTGCTCAGAATCTTTTGTTTTCCTTTCAAGTATGTAGCATGTTGTATTTTTAATTTCCCTTTTAAACCCAGAGTTCTTTTCTCTTCATTGATTTTCCAGATTTCTAATCTGACAAATTTAGCAAGTTGCATTTTTGGAATGCATACATACTCTGACACGTATATACAGACTCCTTCGACATCAGTGATACGTGCTATACATGACTTGCTGGCAAGTTTACAGTCCTTAAGCATTTGTAACAACTATCACTATTTAGATTTAAAGTAAGATTTAAAATAACAATTTTAGGCTGACCACTTGTGTGTCGCATTAATTGCTTCACTGTAGTTATGCTATTTTTCTTCCCTTTGTAGAAATCACTCTGTCATGTTGTACTATCGTCTCTTGGATTTTTAATTTTTTCTTTTCTTTTACCTGCCATTTACTATTATTGCTACCAAATTGGTATAATTACTATTTTCATTTTGAGTTACTTAACCCTAATGAGACATGATTTTCCTCATTAATATGGTACATGAGACATTTCCTAGCAATGGGTTGTGTTTCACAGATAGAAATAAACCAAGTTTTCACTTTGTACTATAAATTATTCCAACAGGGTAAAACATTCAGTGCTCTTTTTTTCCACAATGAGAAGCAGACTCGTAGAAATTATTTTTTTTCTTTGCAGAAACTGAGTGATTCATGTACGCTTGAACAGGTGCATTGACGTCTTGTGGGTAGTCAGGATTTGCCTCCTTTGCCCTTAGGGAAGTCCACTGCTCCTCTCTGCATTACAATTCTGTCATTCTGGTAAGAAACTTCCCAGTGATAGATTTTAACTGTCCAGAGGGACCTAGGGTAGAAGATTTTGCATTTCAAACATAGATGGTTTCCCAGAATGAAGTATATGAGCAAAAGGTTCGTGCTGTTTCCTTCTCCTAAGTGTATAAAAATGTGCTTCCAGTCTTCCACCCTCATCTTAATGCACTATATTGAACAGAATTTTTCCAGCAGTTTGCTAAAAGGATCAGTAAGCAGCTAGGAAAGGATCTGTAGGCAGCTGTTCTAGGTGTCTTACAACTCCAGGGCAACTTTACAGAAGGGGAAGCATGGGAAATTGTCTCAGTCCTCCATCAACATCAGGCAAAGAGCTGTGTCTTCCCAGGTCATCTGACACAAGCATGTGTGAAAAGTCATAGAATCATAGAATAGTTTGGGTTGGAAGGGACCTTTAAAGGTCCCCCTTTTCCTTTTCAATGATGATCATGCCTGACCATGTAACCTCTCTACAAGAGGATCTCACAGACCCCAAGGAGAAGGAGGCATTACTATTTCCACCTCGCCGGTGACGAAGTGTAGTAGTCTGTAGCCTCCTGCTCTGTGCTGTGCACTGCAGGGGGAAGGTGACCACAGAGCCCCCAGCTCCAGGCCAGTACTAAAGGTATGTGGCTTTCCTTTCACTGGTTCCTCTAACCTTAGTGGGAAGTGTGAATATTTCCCTTTCTTCTTATATTAGTTGGATACTTGAGGCAGTAATCAAGACAGTTTAAGGAAGAAGAACCTGAATTACACATTTCCTCTGAAAAGAGGTGTTGCCAGGTGGTTACTCTGGACAGTACACATACTGCTAAACCTTAAGCACCTCAAATAGCCATCTTATTTACACATCGCTTTGAATGCATCTCAACTGAAAGGCAGAATTTATACCAGTTTGCACTTTGCATGATTTGGCCATAGCATTTTTTTAATCAGACCTGGGCCATTTACATTGAAATTTATTACCCCAAGTGGGTTTTTGAAGGAGGGTCTCCCTCTCCTTCAGTTATGAATGAAGCCAAGGGAGACAGACTAGTTAAATTACGTGTCCAAAGTCTGGTGGTGTATATAATCTGCTTTATAATTCTAGACACATGGACTGGTCAATAGCAGACCTGTGATTGTTTAGTTTGCTACATAGAAGACTTCCTTCTTTCTCAAGCACCTTTCTGTCTCTCATCTTATGCTGATACTGGCAAGAATATATTAAGAAACATCGTTGGGGAATACACTGTAATGTCTAACTTACAGGCCATGTGACATCATAATAGAAATAATTTCAACAGCAGAATTCAGATGTTTTAATGATTGTTACTCCTTTCAGGTTTTCATTATCCATCACATTTATTTTTTAGCACTGATTAAGAGATCTCAGGTCTGGCTTGCTACAGCTACCTTCTGTTTTCCTGAGATAAAAGTGCTTTCCCCACCTCCCAAGATTATGAGTATCTCTTGTTAGATGTTGACTAGTTTGTCAACAAAACTAGATGTTTTGGGTAGTTCAGGAGTAATCAGTTATTTGACAACATTGTTGAGGAGTTGCTCAGCACATTAGGAGGCAATCTCTATATAGCTGCACCAAATCTAACTAATGTTGACTAAATTCAGTGTTAATCTAATGGTAAAATTTTGTCCCTGTAACCCATAAATCTTTGAGTTTTCAGGGGAAGTTTCTGTTGTGTTAAACAAAGTGGAAATGGGAGGTTTGAAGAGAAATTTGTAGACTTCTTGATATTTTTATCCCTCCATCTAACATAGTGCCATACCATGGAAATTGTTTGCACTCTGTGCATGTGAATCAACTTCTTTCATAAAGCAAAGGGAATAACTCTGTTTTCCATTAGAGGCAAGAAAAGGGAACATGGGTAACAAGCTAGATATCCCTTAGGATGAAGACTGATTGAATTTCCATATGAAAGCCAAACATTTCATTTCTTCCTAAGCCCCATACTGAAACACAGCTATGGTGCCAGCTGAGGTCTGTTACCCTCACTAGTGTGTATGTTATGAATGGCAGTATATAGAGGTTGAGCCTGGACACATCAACACCATGTTACTTCCAAACACAAATGATGTTCATTGTTAATGGAAGCCTATACACATGAAGTATTTTCCCAGCTCTACTTCTTTGTTAGTTTGTATCTACACAGAGGACTCCAGCATGCCTCTTTTCTCCCTGTACAAACCTTTATTTTCTTGAACCAAGAAATCAATTTTTCAGCTTTATCATTAAGCTTGACCCTATTTTTGCTTCTGACTAAATTTTCTGTAGTTCCACGAGAACTACAATGTTAACCTACTTTCAGAGAACTGACATACAAAAGTAATAAGTAAATACACCACACTGTCCAGCAGGTAGAGAAGTCTATATTATACATATTTAAAAGGGCAATGAGTACCAGTGAAAGTTCCTGTCTGAGGAAAGATTTGTCAGTATGGTTCACTACTCTTAACTAAGGTGTATTTTCTGTCTACAGAAAGTGTTAAAGATTTTCAGCTAAAAATATAGACCTTATGTTCCCTACCCAGCTATCCAGCAATTCCTTCTATTTCAGAAATTAGGTAGCTGAAAGCTTAGATTTGAATTGCATGTCACTTTACGACATTTCTCTTTGTTCTGTTGTTCACAGGGACAACAGATCAGCATACTTTGCCAGCTAATAAAGATTAGATCAAAATTCATGTTCTGAGGTGTCAGGTTTCCACATCTTTTAGAAAGAATATTAACAAAACATTCTACAAATACAGTACACTGATCTTACATGCTTTTCAACATTTCAATAGCCATCCCTGGACAAATACGTGATCTGGTTAGGAAAAATGCAAAAACATGCAGGTCAGTGGGACTAAGTTAAACGAGAAAGGATTACTTTTAAATGGAGAGTTTATCAACTGAATTCACAAGTAAATAGCCAGTGAAGAAGGGACTGTATTACATTTATAGGAGAATTCATTATGAATGAAGGACATGCCTCATTCGGTTATTCACTACAGGTATGTCCGATTATGCCATGTGCATACTTAGTTGAGTTTCTGTAGTTTGTTCATCATCTTGCACAGGCAAAGTAACAAGCACTCGTCCACCTGCCTGCTTGAGTAGACTGGTCTCCATAATTACATTTGTGTGTTACTTTTGGCATCCTGCTACCTCCTACTGAAAACTTTACCAGGCACATAGGTAGGTGGGCAGGTGGAGGGGTGGAGTCTGTGTGCACGAGGACACTACTGAATGGTTTTATCTTCAAGCTTCCACTAAATAGCTGCTAGAGTGACTAGGAAAAATCTTCACTATTTCATTAATTTATAGCCTATCTGTAATATTTTACAAGAGAGCTCTGGGAATCGTATATGTCCAGCCAGCTTTTGCTGCAGGGACTGATTAATCTCAAAATCAGAGGTTTCAGCAAGTTACACAAATCCTGAATTAATAGCACTTCTGAACTGAAATGCTATTATTTAACACTGTTTTGCTCTCTTAGGGAGTATTATAAGTGATAAGGTCTCAACACAACCCTATCCTTAATGCGGCTATTACTTATATATCCAAATGTGACAAACTTCAGTGGGGTACACATTTACCTTACAGTAAAACTTCTATGATTATTATGATGACAGCTAAAAGTATACGGAAAGTGAGTATTGTATTAGCTGAATCTTTACAGAGCTATATGCAGTGAATTCAATAAATATTCAAAAATTCTTTTAATATACATTTTTCAAAAGAACATTCTTAGAAGTACAATACCTGATGACAAATAGTTTTAAAAATTTGTCAAGCTTTCACTGTATCAGTGATGCTAGACAGAGTAACACATTGCTTTCATGTATTCATTTACTGTCTTTTTTCTTTATTTCTTACATCTACAAATGCTTCAGAATTATTAGTTTAGTACTTTATCATTTGGTTTTGGAAGTTCTTATTAAGGCAAGTCCTAACTTCAAACAGTTTTTCCATTTAATCAAAAACAGGTTAGCACCAAGTCAGGAAGTATGTATTCTTGTAAGCAGTGGGTTCTATTCATTGTTCATTCTTTTCATTTCATACCTTAAAGCATCTCTTTCAAGTGTCATTAATACAAATAATTTTTCCAAGGGCTTCTAAAGATTTCTTTTTAATGTATGTTTGTATTTGTTCTTTCCCTTTTACAGCTGGTGTACCCTCACACACATTTGTCCCTCATTTTACTAAGCCACAAAAATTTTCATACACGTATCATTAAAACACAAAAACATTAGTGACATTATCATACTGGTTAATCTATAAACCTGGAGTTTGTTGTACAATAAGGTGACAAGAAGAAATGTTACAAATGTACGTATCTGGAACATGGGCTTGGGCAATACAGAATATACACACCCCAAATCAGTTAAGTACCAGAGGTGGGGTAACATTTATAATTCAAACTGCTCCACATAAAATAAAAAAACCCAAACATTAAATTCAGTTTTCAAGTGAAATCATGATTCTGTGGCTGAACCTTTCATAACCTTGTGGTTGTATTTCACGTGTCATAAGTTCAAATGCACATCTCTGTTGTCTGTGCTATTAAGCTTATTGTGTATCTCTGATTCCAACAGCTCCAAGGAATCCAACATTGGGCTCTGATGTGATATTTGGCAACAAAAAAATCATCAAGAATTTGAGTGAACTTGAGTCTTTACCAAATTGTAGGAAACTTTCCTGATAGGAAAATAAAGAAGATTATATTCAGAAGGCTTAATCTTCTCTATTATTTAATAGAAAATATTCAAAAGGGTAACTATAGACAATCATGTTTAAAATGAATCATCTTATGTTTGGCATTAATAGAAAAGACAAAGAGAAAAATTATCCAAAATGAAAGAAAAAACTACTATGTTTTTATAAAATTAACTTAGAAAGTTTAATACAGTTTAATATTTATTATATATTCTTGGATTCTCAAGTGCTACTCAGCTCAAGTTTAGAGCAAGCATAACAAATCAGAATACTCTTAATGACATCCAGAAAACAAGACCGTACATAAGGATATAAATTTAAATTCATAGACCTTTTTGGCAAATAACTTAAAATGTTATTTAGCTAAATAAAAAGAGCAGCAAAATCTTGTATGCATGCATAACTGTCACAACGTTTTGCCAGTGCTCTGTCCATTTTGCCAGAAACTTTACATTTGCTGTCCTAGCAGTGACTTTACATTAGTTTCAGTTGAAGATGTGACTGTCTCAGAAAGATATATGACACAGACTTATTGTTTTATCACAGGCCAAAATGCTGGGCTATCTTTTCTGTTCATTAAGTAATGGTCCTTTCCAGGTAAGCACAGGAACTAGAAATAGTTATTGATTTTGCTACTGTTTTCTCACAGGAAATTAAAGGCTTTATCTAAAGTACATAAATCTCAGGTGGGTAAGATAATTAATGTATTCTGAGCACACTTTAGAAATGCATGACTACTAAGGTAGAGGTCAAATCTGTTTGAAAGGCTAGCCAAACTTATACATTTTAATGTGTTGCTGGCAGCTATAAAAACCTGGAAAATCACAATTACATATAAGTATTTTTGAAGCTATAAAAATCAAATAAGGTGCATCTGTCCCAGAAAAAGGTTGTATTTTGTACATATATTGGTAAAATTAATGAGTACCTTCAAGCATTCAGTCGCCGTTATCAGATATCATAACTCCGAGATGATATTAGCATACAAGAATTGTTTCAGCAATAACGTGGTTTACAATCCAGCAATCACAGAATTGGTTTGGGTTGCAGAAGTGTTCTTTCACTCCCTGAAAACATGACAGGATTAGTTTAGATAAGTCTAAACAAACCTGAAAAGAATAACATCTTTCTTAGACCCAAAATCTGTGGGGATGGTGAAACCACACTTTTTCCTGGAAATGCTTTTCAATTGCCATACTTGATCAATAGTTTTATTTAATTTGATTGTCCCTTGATTAAGTCTATTACTATTTTTTCTTTCCATGTTGACTAGGGAGATAATTGATCCTAGTTCACTTCATTACATCACCTTATGCATTTGTAGACAGTTCTATCTCCCTTCATCCATCTTTTTACCAGACCGAAGAGTCCTGTTCTATTAACCTTTCTTCACAGGTCCTAGTTTCTGAGCTTTTAATAATTTTTATTGTTCTTGTCTAACCCTTCTCCTGTGTTGACAGTGTCTGATTTAAAATGTGGCTTTCATGCTGAATGCATTGCTCCAAAAGAAAAGAAATACAACAATGCCAAAGCAAGTTTTTACATAAGACACTCTGTCTAGGTAAAGACTTAACAGCTAATGTATTCATTGAGGTAAGATCCCGTTTCAGCTTACGGGCCATGCACAGACAAGATGATCATTATATATTTTTTCTTGTTCTCAGTTTATCCTTCCATTTTTGATGAGTCATAATGTCCAGAACAGCTTGCTTTTCAGGGGAAGCCAAGCATTGCTTTTTTAGAATAAGCACATTTTTCTATATTTGTAATCGATTCATCACCTGGAGTTAAAATATCCTGAATACATTCAACTTCAGCAATACAATGGAACTGATTCAGCTGAAGGAATGTAACTGCATAAAACTGGAGTTTCTAATTTAAATTTTGCATATAAAAGTCTGATGTTTGTAGCCATCAATATCTATATTAAATTTCATATTGTAGATTTGCAATAATTTTCTCTGTTTGTAAGGAAAGAAATTTTACAAGATCTCATTAGAATGGAATCTTTAAGATAAATGTTTTAGCATGGGCTTAGCTAGGTGCCCAGCATTACAAATGGTAGATTCTGAGTGCAAACAAAATTAAGCACAGAACTATACCTGCTAAAGTGTTATTGATCACATGGCTATATTTTCTTTATTTTCTTCATATAAATTCTACATTTCTTACATTGTAATCTGTGCTTGCTTTTTATTTTGTGTGGGGAAAAAAGCCTATTACTGTTATCAAGCAAGTACATTCAACACAGTAAAAACAAAATAGAAAAAAAAAGAATTTTTAATATTCACTTAACGATAACATGATTATGCTTTTTCGTGTTACTTTTTTGAGCAACTCACATCCTGTGTCTTAGTGGAGATCAGATATTTGTATGTGCAACAGCCCAACGGTTTACTGATATTCAAGCGCAATAAGCGTCTACCCTTTATGAGTTTGATTCTTAGCATTACTGAATATTCTTAATAAAATTCTCGGACAGAATGAACTGCGTGCTTATGAACAACATCTTGACATTTTGTTGTCAGATGATCAATTTACACATCAAGCAACCTTTCAATCTACAAAGTGTATGCATTATTGCAAAAGTGTCACTTTGTTTGTTTACTGGGCTAGATGCTCTGAAGAGTTGTCTCTTTTCCCCTCAAAGGTCAGTCTGAAATTTCTTTCATTTTCTGCAAAAAATCTATGAGCTTTTCGTAAAGCTATGGTCTTGTTTCTATCTTGCCTTCTCAGATCAACAGAAAATGGCATCTGTAATGCCGCCTGAGACACATCAATCTATACTCATGGCAGATATATCATCTGTGAAACTAGTCAAGAAGACTGTCAGGTCTCATTGGGAAAATTAAGCTTTCTATTAGGGGAATGAATCATATATGACAAATACTGAATGATAGGTTGGAAGAAGTTATTGTTCGTGAACTGCATCTCAGCTTCAAGTTCCTTCTCAATTCACAATTATAGTAGCCAGTTCTTATCACTCCTTTAATTTATATATATATATATATTTGCTCATATAAATCTGTTGCGCTGTTCCACAGATTTAGGAAGACATGCCATAAGAAATTGTTCAAGATATTACTGTTATTCAGATAAGAGGAGAATAAATTATAATTCTCAAGCCTTCATTTAAAAAAACAAATAAAGAAGTCTTGTAACTGTCCATTTGTCTGATTAGGTTCTACTGTTTTTCTCCTGTCATACTTGTGTGAGAAGATGTTTCTTATGGCAGGGATGGCTAACCTTTCGCAGACTGAGATCCAGGAAATGAAAATGTGCAATCTCAGAAAGACATAGGTTTAAAAATAAAGTAACTGAATTTAGTACTCCATTGATTTTCTTTTAAATTGTAATTACTGTTACAACCATATCATATTTCAGTAAATATTTTCATATAAGTTTATTTTCTGTATATTATTGTTATTTTGTTTCTCAGTAGAGGGAGTAATTACATGTTATGAGAAAAGACTACAACGCTAACGTGGGTGAAAATTATACCATCTTACCACTGTAATGTAGGAGACCTCAGCATGGCCCTAAGAAGGGAGTTATTCCATTTCATCAGGTTATTCTAGGAACAGGACTAACAAAAATCTCAGTTCACAATTGTTCTTCCCTCCTTATCTATTCTTCTTTTATGCCGGCACAATAGCATACTTCTCAGCCCAGTACTTTGCCATTCTTCCCTGTTCTTCTCCTATATACTACCCTTCTTCATTTCCCTCCTTTTTTTCTACAAAGAATGGACTAGCCACTGTCTCACATCAAGATTTACATTTAGAGGAAGCCAGAGTACATATCTCGGAAGCCTCCTGTGGAAGCTATAATGCACATGCTGTTGCATCGATTAGTAAAGAATTGAGACTCTTTTGTGTGTGAACCCAAAGACTGACTAAAAGGTCTCTCTTGACATACCTGGAAAGGTTATTTTGGTAGTTTCAAAAATGTTTTTATGCCTGATAACCAGCTGACTCTATGCATGCTCTTAAAGTGCATTCATTTAAATCCTGACATTACACAGGATGCTGCTGCAAAAAGCTGACTCTGAATCTGCTGAAAAAAACCCACACTGATAATTAGATCTTGATTTTGAGAAATGGTGACTTCCACTGACAGCAACCTTGATTCTTTTGTTCTTTTACTGATTCCATGACTAAAGGAAAACACTGCCTATCTTGTTGTAATGCTGACGTATTGGTGGAAATGAGGTAAATCAGCCACTGTGCTCTTAAGAAGAAATTTTATTCTAGTCTCTTTAAAGAAAAAAAAAAAAAAGACTCAGAAAGTGAGAAAAAAAATAGGAACTCAGAGCTAAATTACAGTATGGTGAAAGAGCTAATGATGACTAGCTACAAGATAGCCAGTGAAGCTGAGACAAGAACAGCCTGGAGTGACAGTCACTTCAGACCTGATTGGTCAAAGTGTTAAGATTAATTACAACAGGAAGGCTCCTTTTGCCGAAGGATGAGATTGAGGGAATAACCTCTGAAGTGTTGGGCCTGAATTTCTAATGTATTCTTACTGCAAGTATTTTTTGATGGCTCAGAGTAATACTTAGCTGATCAGTTGCAAACAGATACACAGATAAATTCTGCTCCAATATCTGAAATGTTGTAAACAGCCAGATTTCTCTTTTAATAATTAAGCTGTCAACGAAGCATTTGTTCCATTACAAAAGTGTAGAATTTACTGCAAAAATCCTCCAATACATTTGTTCTGGCATAGTAGGAAATTAAGGATGTGAATAACATGTAAATATTTAAGAATAACAGCATTATAAACAGATATCTTAATAAACATATATATACATATATGTACATACACATGTATATATATAGTAAGAGAGAGACAGCAAGATAATTATAAGATGTCTTAAAAAACATGCTTAAAAACCCCCTTTGTTTAAAAAATATTACAGGCAAGAATGATGACTGTTTGCACAATTTTAATACTGTCCTCCTCCTGTATTTGCCCAAAATCACAATCTTACACTATTTCTTTGCATAGTAATTTTTCACCACTGAATTTTACCTCATTGAGTTGATAGGTAACTATTAATCATTTTCTTCACCTTTCCAACTGATGTATATCCTTTGGCTTCATTTAATAATAGGGCCAGATGCCCACACAGCCACTCTCTCACTCCCCTCCTCAACAGGACAGGGGGCAGAGAATAAGATGAAAAAGCTCATGGGCTGAGAAAGACAGGGAGATCACTCACCAGTTACCGTCATGGGCAAACCAGGCTTGACTTGGGAAAAATTAGCTTAATTTACTGGCAATTAAAATAGATTTTGATAGCGAGAAACAAAGACAAAAATTAAAACAACACCTTTCTGTTCCCCCCACCCGCTTTGCCAGGATGAACTCCACTCCCTCACTGCCGACTCCTCTACATCCCCCCGGCAAGCAGCACAGGGGTATGGGGAACAGGGGTTGTGGTCGGTCCACAACTCCTCTCTGCTGCTCCTTCCTCCTCACGCTTTTCCCCTGCTCTGGTGCAGGTCCTCAATGGGCTGCAGTCCTTCATGAAATGCTCCTGCTTGGGTCCTCTTCATGGGCTGGAGGGGAATCTCTGCTCCCACACCTGGAGCACCTCCTCCCCTCCCTCTGCTCTCACCTTGGTGTCTGCAGGGCTGCTTCTCACACTTTTTTTCCCCTCGCTCCTCTCTGCCAGGCAGTGTTTTTCCCTGTCTTACATATGCTTTCCCAGAGGTGCCACCATCTTACCAGAGGGGCTCAGCTGTGCCCTGCGATGGGTCTGTGGGAGCAGCCTGGATATCCCGCCATGTGAACAATACAAACCTGTGCACATTTCAACTGTGGGCTACGGATTTGGCCCAATGGCAAGAATTTCTGCTACATGAGCCCATGGCATGAGTGGAGATTGTGCTGCAGCTGTGCGTCGCATTGTTGTGGTTTAACCCCAGCTGGCAACTAAGCACCATGCAGCCGCTTGCTCACTCCCCCCACCCAGTGGGATGGGGGAGTGGATCGGGGAAAAAAAAACCAAAACAAAAAAACCAACCAACCTCATGGGTTGAGATAAAGACAGCTTAATAGGACAGAAAGGAAGAAAATAATAATACAAAAATGACAATACTAAAAGAATTAGAGTATATAAAACAAGTGATGCACAATGCAATTGCTCACCACTTGCCGACTGATGCCCAGTTAGTTCCTGAGCAGCGATCTGCCCCTCCCAGCCAACTCCCGCCAATTTATATCCTGGGCATGATGTCATATGGTATGGAATAGCTCTTTGGCCAGTTTGGGTCAGCTGTCCTGGCTGTGTCCCCTCCCAGCTTCTTGTGCTCCTCCAGCCTTCTTGCTGGCTGGGCATGAGAAGCTGAAAAATCCTTGACTTAGTATAAACACTACTTAGCAACAACTAAAAACATCAGTGTGTTATCAACATTATTTTCCTACTAAATCCAAAACACAGCACTATACCAGCTACTATGAAGAAAATTAACTCTATCCTAGCTGAAACCAGGACATGCATAGAGCTCCTACTGGAGATGGGTGAAACACACTTTCTCCAATGGATTCACAAAACTTGTTGATAGCAGAGCGTAAACAGCAACAGCTGTAAACAACGATTTCTGAGGTCCAGTCAAGCTTTTGAAATTTATCTGACTGGGTTTTTTTTGTCTGTCACTTCCCTCATTAAGCATCCTATAATTCCTGATTTTGGAAGCAGAGTAAGAGATCAAAAACCTCAACCGTTTAATCCAAAACAAACTAGCAGCTATCCTGCATTGGGCTCTTATAAAAGAATGTGGATGGCAACCATTCCCAACAGTTGGCTTCAGTTCAGCTTTGACCTGCAATATACATAATATGTTCTAATGACATCTATCCATCAAATTATTTTTTATTATGTACAGCTAGAAATTGTCCCTAGCAGAAACAAATTCTTCCACAACTGTCAAATAAAGTTAAGTGAGTCCGTAGAAATTATACAGGAAATTAAATAGCTATAAAAATCCTTAAGATTTTGCTGAGATCACATTAAGACCAGATATAGAAAAGCCTGAACTGCTTTTTAGTAGTCTTAAAAAATAAATATTTGAAAGTATAAGATGATTTTTAATATTCATACTAATGAAAAATGCACCGAAGTCTTAGGTTTAGCTACCAGCTTTGTAGATATAATTAGATTCAGAAAAGGTTATGTTTTTGCAGTGTCCAGAAATGTCTGAACACAGAAAGATGGTATTGCTAGCTAGGTAGGTTAGAATGATTAATTAAAAATTCTCTTTTACTGGTAATATTCAATTCTTTTTGTTACAGTTTTTTCCAAGGGAAGTTACAAAACTTGTCAGACAAGAAACTTAAGTAAACAAATTAGGAGCTTTTTAACAAGTATGACTTTTTATAGGGCACTTCAACCAATACTGGCATGGAAATCTCAAATTTATTGTGGTCTAAAAAAAGAGATCTAGTAAGGTTTGATTTGTGTAAGTAATATAATTCAGTCCCAGGGAATCATTTTTATAGCAGGTCAAGGGGTCCCACTCACTCTTTTCTACACAACAGTTCAGTGGGTAAAGCAGTCACCCAGTAGGTAAAGAACTGCTTTTATTTTTGAGGAGAAATAAAGCTACAGCCTCCTGACTCAAGGCATATGTTGCAAACAGGCCTCTCAGGGTGAAAGAGCCGCATGTGTTCCTGACACAGCAGTTCACCGCTGGCCAAGGCACGCACATGGGAAGCAGACTGAGTTCCACTTCTTGCCTCAGTAAACATTTCTGTCTAATGTTATATTCTATCTAATTTGTATGTAACGCTATTAGGCAGATCTTTTGAGACTGAGATGGAAGACTGGCCCTCTCAAGAAAGTACACAAGCTGCTGCATTGTGAGCCCCTCTCACACTCTTTCAGGCCAAAACATTCTTCAAGCTTTGCTGTGAAAAGTTGAGTGGGATGGACAAGTCTATGACAGTGACAGAAGCTGGGATTTTGATGTGAACCTTAACGTTTCAGAGCTTCCTTGGAACATATGATTGCTGGGAATTAAGGCACGAGCTCTTTTGGGCTCTGAAATCAGAATTTATACCAAGGCCAAGTTCTGAATCTTTTTGCAATGGGCTCACTAGACTTGAAAGTAGATATAGTTTTAAGATGTTTAAAATGAAATGTGTACAAGCCATCTTGATAATAAAAAGGGTTTTAAAATGACTGACATAGGAAAGATGGGAATTTAATTCTCTTAGTACCACAGATGACTGTCTTATTTAACTGATGCTTTAAATTATGGGAATCCATGTGTCATGGTTTAACCCCAGCCAGCAACTAAGCACCATGCAGCTGCTCACCCCCACCCCCTCCCAGTGGGATGAGGAGGAGGGGGAAAAAAAACAAAACAAAAAAGAAAAGGTAAAACTCATGGGCTGAGATAAGAACAGTTTAATAATTGAAGTAAAATAAAATACACTACTAACTAAGGATTATAATATAATAATAATAATAGTAATGAAAAGGAATAGCACAAAAAAAAGAAATAACACCCAAGAAAAAACAAGTGATGCACAATACAACTGCTCACCACCCACTGACCGATGCCCGAGTGGCGATCTGCCCTCCAGGCCAATTTCCCCCAGTTTATATACTGGGCATGACGTTCTATGGTATGGAATACCCCTTTGGCTAGTTCAGATTAGCTGTCCTGGCTATGCTCCCTCCCAGCTTCTTGCACACCTGCTTGCTGGCAGAGCATGGGAAACTGAAAAGTCCTTGGCTTAAGATAAGCGCTACTTAGCAACAACTAAAACATCAGAGTGTTATCAACATCATTCTCACACTAAATCCAAACCACAGCACTGTACCAGCTACTAAGAAGAAAATTAACTCTATCCCAGCTGAAACCAGGACACATTGCTATTAGCAAAAAGTAACACATACATTAAAAAGGTTGCAAACTCACTCATTTTCTATTCACTCCTTGTATCATTTTGCAGCAGCCTGATGCAAAAGCAGGAAAACTTGAAATACAAGCTCAATCTGGTTTAAACCACCATCCCCATTGTAAGTCTTTTATCTCTGCTGACTGAGACCTAATAGTGTCTATCTGATTCACCTATTTAAATGATCTCTACTCATCCACCCAACAGGTGATGTTGGTTTTTCCCTCTTAGAAGTGAGCTGATGTGATTTTGAGAGTAATCTCCAAATTTGAATTGATGGGAGAAATAAAAAATTATAAGATACAACCATTGGAAGTTTTATGCCCCAGAAAGGAACTCTTTGGAACATTGTCATCGGCTTTCAAAAGATTTGCAAAAGTTCCGCAAAAGTAGAAGAAAGGCAACGTTATGACAGTATTCAAAAAGGAAGGAAAAAATTACTGTGCTAATTGTAAACTGTATTGGCATGATATTGAGTCTGAGCTGAGATGGGGTTTGATTAATTAGCAGTCAAAGTAGGATAACAAAATAAACATCGACTAACAGGAGTATAAGGAAATAGAATTGTTACACTGAAAAAACAAGCTTCCAATTATTTGCAAGGTGGCTGGCAAAAGTAATAGGGTTGCTGAATCTGGCTTACACTTCTGCAAGGCATGTAGCAAGTTCTACATTGAGATGTGCTTCTTATGGTGTCCTAGAGGAAAGGGCTCTTGGCTATGCATAGTTTATCATTTTTTGTCAGTGGATTGGAAGAATGGATTTGAACCACTTAATAAGCTTGAGACGAAAAACCTTTTGGATACAAGGGAGAGGCATACTGAGGAAATGTCAAGTGAGTGTATTTCATATTGCGGCAGACTACAGCATCTATAGTGCAGAAAGGATATTGAGAAATTGGAGCGGGTTCAGAGAAGAACCTTGAGAATGAAGAAGGGATGGAAAAACATGGCTCTCACTGAAATATATAGCTCAAACAATTTGTCTAATAAAAGACAAGTCTGTGGGGGTGACCCCAGCATAATCGATAAATAATTTCCTGGGAACAGAAATCTATTAACAGAGAACTAGCAAAGAGGGAAAGTAATTGCCTATAGTAAGCATTTAGCTAATGGATTCTCCATCTCTGGAGAATATTTATAAATCTATACTCGATATTTTATTAAATGATATGCTTGAGATCAAACAGGAATTAATTCAAGGGATTCTGTAGTCTGTGTTTTGTTGAAGGATAGACTAGATGATCATGGCCTGTAACAGAATCTAATAATCTGTATTTTTCTATTGACTAGATGAAGTCATAAAATCAGTGAAATTCTATTTAGGTGCAAAGTCCTTTCTCAAATAACCCCTAAAATACTGTTTTTTTGATTTTTTTTTTTTAATTGTTGTGAGAAATAATTTTTGTGCAACAGTATTGCTAATGACTAAAGTAAATTTTATATTTCTTTTGTTCTTGCCCTTGTCTGCTACAGAATCTATTGGTGAATGATTAATAAGTTTTTACTGGCAGCAGTAAGATCAGTAAATAAAGCACAGATCAGAATCACAGAAAAGTTTTATTCTCTACGAGAGAATCACAGTGTTGTGGTTGATTATGAGCTACACAGCATTTTTGTTTTTATTTTTAACAGGTGTCATTGGTTTTAGTGCTTTAGAATACAAAGTATCTCTTAAAAAGGTGTATCCTATGGAATTATTACTGAAGAAGCAGAGAAGAATACTTCTGAATCCTTACAATTTTTTCAGCTTGTTGAGTAGTTAGATTTATCTGAAGAACATAGGACAAGGGGCAATGGCTTTAAACTGAAAGAGGGTGGATTTAGATTAGATGTAAGTAAGTTCTTCACTGTGAGGGTGGTGAGGCACTGGGACAGGTTGCCCAGAGAGGCTGTGGATGCCCCCTCCTTGGAAGGGTTTAAGGCCAGGTTGGATGGGGCTTTGAGCAACCTGGTCTAGTGGAAAGTGTCCCTGCCCATAGCAGGGGAGTTGGAACTAGATGATCTTTAAGATCCCTTCCAACCCAAACCATTCTATGATTCTATGAACTTTAAAACATAGAACAATACTGATATCACTGAACTATAATATGGAATTAATTAATGAGGAATTGCAAATACAGAAATATTAATTGCAGAAGATGTAGGAAAAAGTTTCTAAAGCAGAGGAAATGGACCTAGAAGACATCTGTAGGGAAAATAATTTAATTTGCAATTTTTTACAAAGAAAATAAGATTACAGATTTTTAATTATTTGATGTTTTGTATGTTGTAAAATCACATCCTTGAATAGCATCAGAAAGGTTTTCCATCCTCATTGTGTCATGTGGAGTTACTGACACTTCTAGCTGTTAGATGTTTTTCCCATTTTGCTTTTTAGAACCTTTTCTTTTTATCATTGAAAGGTGTTCATTTCTGCAGACTGTAAACATGACTGTGAAGAATATATATTGCTATTGTGACTGTGGTCTGTGTTTCTACCTTTCTATCTAGGTAGGACTTCACTTGAGAATTAGGGACAGTAGTCTACTTGGTTGGATACTTGTATTCATAGAGCAATTCATTGACAGGAACAAAGCTGTGCCTACGTGCAAAAATTCAACCTATGCAGATTTGATCACAGATACATTTTATGTACCTGCATTCCAGATATGTATGGTTTAAACTAAAATCCATATGTAGTCTGAACATGCAGGTAATGTTTTTTCTGGCTGTCTTTTTTCCCCTTACTGTATCTGTTGGATGCGGTCTTGAAAAATACTTGCGGTTACCTTCGTTAGTAATAGATAATATCCTAAGGGTTCATTTGAAGGAATGGATGTGTCTTAAGTATTATATGCTGGAAGTAAATGTAAAGAAGTGAACATCGATTCTGGATCATATTCTTACAACAAATCAATACTCCTGAACACAAAGATACTAATTTCTTTTCAAATCACAGGATCTTTTCAAAAATATACTATTTTTAGATTTCTATTATAAATGATACAATATAAAACTGATTTTAAAACATTTATCTATATGTATGATTTAAAATATGTATTTTTCTCTTTGTTATGTGGTGGGTGGATTTGCCATCATATTTTTTCTTCTAAGGAAATGGGATGTGGTTCAGTTAATAATGCATACGTTATACCTACTTTAGTGTTTGAAAGTAGTTAAGTTAAAGTGTTCAAAGCTTCTCTTCTACATTTATTTGTTATGAGAAAGATGATACTTATGTGAGCTTACTTGTATTCAAATAAATCCTCACTTTATGGACAAACTGGCAATGCATACTGGGCCAGATAGAAAAATGCTGAAGTTCATTTTATACCTTTGTCATTCAGCCTCGGAAACTGGCAGATGCACTTTATAGGCAAGCAATACTGAGAAGAGTGGGTAGTCACTGTAGAACACATTAAAATGCACTGAAGTGTTTATATTGCACTAGCAGGCTGTAGTCCCAGAGCCTCAAAAGACTGTAAGCAACTCAATTTCTCCTCAGAGTGATCCTAAGTTTAAAAGCCTAACATATACCAAAGGGCCCCTGGAAAGATTTATTGGCTGGAGAGAGAGAAACTCAGACAATGTAATTCTATTTACTAAGCTAAAACATCTCTTTTGAGTGAGATTTTTTTTACAGAAGGTTGGCTGAGAGGCTGAGGAACCTCTTTCTTTCTGTGGACTTCAGAATTAGCTCAGTGAAATATTCTTTAAAATATTAAATCATGATGACAGGCTTCTCAAACAGTTCTGTCCAAGATTTGGAATGACTTCTGCATTAGAGTACTGCTTCCTAGTATGGAGATCCAAAGAAAGACTAGCAAGAACACAGGGCAAGGAAGAAGGGATGGTGGAGGAAAAAGAGGAAGAAGCCATAGGAAGAGACACTTAGTTATGCAGCTAAGGTTTTCATACTGTGGGTGCAGTGAGTAGCAGGAGGAATTGAGGACTGGTACTCTTGCATGGGGCTGCATACTCATGGAAACTGCCAATTATTTTAAGTTTCACTTTTATGTCAATTGGCTCATATCTGAATGGCAGTCAGCCTTTTGAGGAGGAGGCATTCCTCTATCAGATGGAAAATATTGAACAATGCTGGAGCTAAGAGGATTCCTTTGGAGGATTGTAAGTATTTTTTTCCTATTGGGAAATCCTTTGATAATTTCACATGAGATCTGTCACTCTGGTTACCATAAAGCACTGAAAGCATGCTCTAATGTTACGCTATAGTATTAATTTTTAAAATTGAAATGTCATCTGTCAGTAAGTCACACTGCTTACACAAATCAAACTATAAACATCTACAGAGCCATTTTTTCAATCAATCACACTGAATAACATTATTAAAACAAATTGAATTAGACCAGATGTGTTTTCTATAAAATGGTTAATATTTGTGGTTTTATGGCACAATAATTAAAATTCACAATTAGCTTTCCTCATTTTGTAGCACTGCTTGAAAGCATGTCAAATGATTGAATATTTTCAGTTCAAAATCCTTAACTGTGTGAAACTTTTCCATAGTTGTTTCTTCTGCTTGCAATCACAATTGGAAATTGTAACAAGATATTTCAACTGGAGTGCAACAGCGCATGGCTTACATCTAAACTAGAGTGATGAACAAACAGACAATCTGCCTTTTCATGGAAGATATTGCTGAACTTCTCATATTGTAGCTCCCAGTTCATGGATGGGTATATGTCAAGTCCAATGTAAACTATTGAATATGTTGTACAGTTGAAGTTGGATTAATTTGTTTTTTTTTAAAAAGCAATATAGTTACACTACACCACTGGTTTAGGGAAACAGAAGTCAGTCCAGTCAACCAACTTAAAAAAACCCCTTTCTCAGAAATCTTTCAAATTAGACATATGTGTAATGAATAAGACATCTCTTATTAAAAACATATTGAGGTTATACAAGGAAAAAAAAGAAAAAGGATAAGAATACACAAGTGCCAAGAAAATGGATTCTTACACATTGTTTGGTATGTTTGATCTGATCTCTCTTGTAGTTAGACAAACAAAGGAATGTGGAATTAGAAAGCAGAAGATAAAACTACAAAGCACAAAATAGGAAAGTAGAATGACTACAATGTAAGTCTTTATTTTCACAGCATCTGTGAAAATCTTTGTTGTTTTTTGTTGCACATTTACACATTACAGTGACATTTCATGTGCTCAAAACTTTCATTTCACAGTGATATCCAGTCTGGGTACAATAAATATCCTACCACATGACGAAAGACGTGTTAAGGAATTTTAAAGGCAGAGCTATTACATAGTCGCAGCAGCTCTGCCTTCTGGTGATAAAATTTATGAAACAGTTCTACGGGTTTCCTCTGTTTCTATTGTGACAACATTAGTCTTTCCTCTTCCGGTACATGACTAGAAAATGAAGAAAAACATGGTGCAGTTTCCCAGTAATGCGTGTTGACAGCTCCACTAAATTAGGTGTGTACCTGGATGCACTGGAACATGGTGGGTTAGTGACACTTTTTCCCTAAAAAAAAAAAAGGAAAAAAAAAGTGAACTGAAAACTCTATACTAGGAAAATGGAAGTATCTATCTTATTGTTAGTAGTATATTATAGATGAACAGGATAGTAATACCTATAATATAAAATGACTTATTTGTTAATTCCTCCAGACATCAGTTAATAAATGTTCCACAAATTTCAGTAGGCCACAGATCCTAAATAGCTTTGAAAATCTGGGCCCTAGTGTTTTTTACTTACCTCTCAGGGCTGCAAGTGAGATACCAAAATGAACGATTCTCAGCATAATGGTCCAAAATCTGTCTTCATCAAAGCTAGCAGCGAGATGTGAGCCTCTGAGGATATGATTTGATGTAGAATTTAGTCAAATATATTAAAATAAAGCTTCATTTTTCAGACCACATTCTCTCCAAGTACATCAAGACAATTAGGAAGACTTAATCAACATAACCAAAATGCCTTATTTCATACTGGAGCTACAAGTACAACTGAAGAAGTATGTTGGCTATTACACTAGATTTCTGGCACATAATTTGGGTCTTTTTGACTGTTCCCAAGGAAATGTGTACGCTGGAGTTACTGAGGCATTTTTGTATTCCACCTAACCTATAAAACTTTATAACCCTAATAAAGATAATGAAAATAATAACGATATTTTATGGTTGTAATCAGATATATTTAATAACAGTCTTTAACAAAGACAGCATGTCAGTCTTTGTTGGAGTCAAGATAGGAAAACAAAACCATAAATCTTACCCCTTTCTTTATTGTACCTGCATTTTTGATAGCATAAGCAAAAAAAGAGGAAAGAGCAGCTTTTAAATAGATTGACTTTTCTCTCTCGTTGAGCTGGAAATATGTTTTAAGATCGTTTCTCATGTGTTAGCTTACATAGTACAATAGTTGCTTCCAAGGTCAAAAGGATCTGCTGAAGTTACTAAATGCTACTCACTGTGGATGTTCTTGGTGTAAGTGGCATGCTTATTTATGCTTCCATAAGTGTACAGTTATAACCATTTGTTTTCTAATACATGTCCAAAGTAACAGAGAGAGAAATTAAAAACATCACTCATGCAGTATGCAAAGTGGTCATTTTGGTCACTGAGGGAAAGGCTTTCATTTAGCAAGTCGCAGCAAAATGCAGGGATCAGCAGAAGGCAGAATAGATTTGTTGAAGTGTGGAGGAATCCTGTTGACACAAGAAGGAATCCTGAATTATTGTCTCTACGTTTTCACAGTTTGTAAAATCAATGTATTTTCCAACAGCTGTCTTCTCACTGCACTTATAATATGAATTGAATCTATATGAAACACATGAAACTATAATCTTCTATCACAGAAAATGTAGGTATTTTCTGTATATACAGATTAGAACAAGATGTTGCATATATGATTTCTGAAAAAAATCCACATTATTTGCAGCATATGGATATTCTTTTTGGCTGAAATAAGGTCTGTGTTGCGAACTTGTTAAAAAAAATACTAAGTAGAAAAATTGTTGCTATAATGGTACTAAATTTTAGTAGAACTGAGAATGAAAAAGCTTAATTGATACTAGTTCAAACTGGTCCAATTGGTAATTCTGCTGTATGCATATATACATAACAGACAAAAGATTCAAGCAAAGATAACTGAGCACTTTTAAAGGCCATAAATTCAAAATTTCAACAGTTAGAAAGTGGCAGAATTATAGTTGTTGGTGCTGCCTTACTCTAAGCCATTGTACGTATACCTTCTGATATATATAATTCAAAAGTATATGATGCACTTTTTCTCCAACCTTTACTTCATTTAATGCACAAAATGTTCAGCGCTTGCAGAATAAGCAACGATTTGAGCCTTTGTTTTAGCCTCATTGGTTGATGGATGTCCTTAGACGTTGCATTATTCACTGTATACTATATAAACATTGCAATGAAATGGAAAACAGGTGACATAGGCCTACCTGCCATTTGTCCCACCCCTGGTCTCAGGGCTTTGGCATAGCAGGCCTTTGGTGTGCTGCGTGACTTGCACTTGTATCCCAGCAGTCTGTGGCTGGGTACCATGTCTGTTGTGTGGGGAAGAAGGACCCTTCCAAAATATACTTGTCTCTGTGAGCACTCATGCTATGCTCCAGTGCCTGGGCAAAGATGTATGTTTAAATCACTTATCTAGAGCTATTGAAGTCATTGGGAGGGGTACTTGTATACAAATATATATATAAAAACCGCTGGAAATTATTTCAATAACCCTTGGTTTTGGGTTGAAAAGGGCTGTAAGAGCTCAAGGTCTTATTTATAGCTTTACAACAGCTTATGAAGCTGTTTTCTTACTGCCTCTCAGCTTTCAGCAATAGCCACCCAGCCAGAGTTTTGCTGTGACTCCACCACTCTACCTGTGGGACCCAGATTTCCTCTGTGGTTCCCAGACGGTTTCAGGCCGCAAGCCAGGAGGTGACAGCCTGGGCTTGTCATTTAACAGTGTGGATGATCGGCTAGTGAAGGCAGAAATTTAGACCTGCACAGGGGTTTTGCCAGTTGTGCGGACATATGCTGAATGCACAGTAAGTCTGGGGAGAAAATAATGAAGGGTCTTTTCTAAACAAAAATATATATTATAAACTCTGTGCATAAGGGAACTGAATTAAAGTGAAAAGGACGTTTTTCTAGTAAATCCTAACTTGGGGGGATTTGAGAAAGGAGGTAATAAAATTGGAGGTATGTATTTGTGTGTGTCCTTTTACAGATTTCTAAAACCTGTACGTTAACCATTCTATTTACATTATATGCCATTGCACTGATACCTACACAATCTGTGTGGGAAATACATTCAACTTATACCTTATCACTACATCTACAGGTGTAACTGATAGAAAGAATAGGTGATCCTCCTCTCTGTGAACTGTAGGAAGTTGGGAGAAAAATCACAGTTTTTTATAGGTTTGCACAGCTCCAAGTGCCAGCACTTCCTTTCCCCATTTGCTCCCTCCAGTCTTCTTAGGCAGCCAGTCCCACCTCCTCTCCCAACTTCTTCCCTTCACTTCATTATGCTCTTTTCTCATTTGATTTTTGGTTTTTGTCCCCTGTTACTTCCAGTCCAATAGCTTGCTCCTTCGTGCTATCTGAGTACTAGCTCCAGAACAGAGAGTCTCCTTTGGTTGGCTTGGATGCTGACCCAGATCTGAGAGACCAGCTACAGAGGCAAATTCAGAGGGACTGAATTTCCTGTTTCTGGGACTTTAATAGAAGAATTTTTTTGTATGGTAAAAGCAAAATAGTTTTCCCTAGCTCTATTCCTAGAAGTCAATTAATTGCTTTGGTTGACATTATTTTCTCGGGGTTCATACCCTGAGTGAAAACTTTCAATTCGAGACATCCTCAGAATAGATGTTGAACAAAACTTCAGTGATTCATAGGCTAGTCTTCTATAAAAGCATGAATGATAGCAACAGTTAGATCTGTTTTTCTGCTTAGGTAAACTTTTATTCTGCAAAAAGTCAACTTCAAAGTTTATCTGCTTTTGATTTTGACTTTCCCATCATACTTCAGCTGACTGTAAACAGATGCAAGTCAGGAGGCAGCCTGAGTTTCAGTTTGTGAGGTATTCCCAACACCAATATAGACTTGTTTCTAGGAGAACTATGAGTGACTCCAAGATGAGAAGGAGTCATTCCATTGGGTACACTAAATAAGAAAAAAATGTCTCATATTTCTTTTAAGCTGTGTTTAATGCAGTAGCTCAGGCTGAACTGCAGATCCTGTGAGCTGCTTGTTGACACTCCACTGCAATGCTTTGTCTGGACATAAGAAAAGAATGTTCCCAAGTATAGTTTGGTTATATTGCTCCACCACACTGCTGCCCTACCTCAATATGCCTTACATTTCCCTTTCTCGCTTCATATCACAGATGCATACCGACATCAGAAGCTCAAAGAAAAACAAAGCAACAAAGCCTGATCAGTCAGCTGTGAAAGAACTCACTTTGGATCTGAGGAATAACACACT
The DNA here is from genome assembly GCF_018139145.2 of Gymnogyps californianus. NCBI lineage: Eukaryota > Metazoa > Chordata > Aves > Accipitriformes > Cathartidae > Gymnogyps > Gymnogyps californianus. Next base: position 98,905,841 of record NC_059473.1, read on the forward strand.
TTGGAGTTATTTGAAGGACAGTGCCCAAAGTAGTGAAAATCTAATCTGAAAATTGTAATGTCTGTAAAAAGCACTTGAGTGACAAACATGCAAAAATTATCGATGAAGAAACAATTTTTATTGCTTGCTTATATACAAGGTTTTTTCCTTTTCTTTTTTCTTCTTTATTAATGATTATTTATTATTAGAAACTGAGTAGCCTAACTTTAATCATGTTGTTTCCTGGAAGAAGAGGTAATACTCTCTGGTGACTCAGATATAGATAGTAATTATCAGGTTATTGGACTTGCATTAAGAAAAAACAATTACAATGGCCTTGGCTGGTGCAATTATTTATTTCTAGAGACTACAGATGTTTAATGATTTTAAAAATATAACTACTTGGCAATCAATACCATAAAACAACCCTTTTCCAATTTCTGGGCCGAATTATATTTTTAACCAAAGAAAATATAAGTTCCTCACAATCAGGAATTCTGTATACCATTCAAGAACTCATAGAGACCCCTGTGTCCTCCTTCTGCCTCCTTAATAAAAACAATTATGGAAGTGAGAGTAACAGATCTTTCTACTGCTATCTTGTCAAGTCCTCATCATATAAGCCTTGACAAGATGAAAAAAGCATATGTATACATTGTACCTTAATGTTTTTATCTTTGGTACTAAATCCATGCAAGCCTAAGAAGGTAAAAAAGTACTACTAGAGATCTGCATTAGCATCAAATTGAATTGAAATGCTTCAGTGTTGTTACTTTAGGGTTTTGGTAATTCATAAAAATTTGATAACTGCATCAGTAAGAGTTTAATATTTTCAGTACAAATTTAATTAAATATCACACCTTTTTTCTTAAATAGCAAACATTATGGAGGGAAACATTGATATCCCCAGGGCAGGGGATATATATATTTAAATGAACCTTTTTAAAGCAAAAACATACTTCAAATGGCCCACAGGTTTGCCACTGCCTTCAGTGGCAGCCTTCATGAAATGGAAAAGAAAATATTTTCCAGGAGGGAATCAATGTATTGTATAAAAAAAATCTAGTTTCTGAACACAATCAGAATGTTTTCTCCTGTTCTCTATGTTCGCTGTGACTGCTACAGTAGATTTTACTCCTGGTAAGTCCTTACAGCTGCATTACTTTCTGTCAAACATTTTGGAAGATGCTTAATTTTTGACTTGCAGCTCAGCTTTGTATCATCTTTTGCTGTAGTCTACTTGACGACAACTTTGGCGTGCTTCCTTAATACTGACAGTACCTTCAGGTGCTTTAGAAATTGAATCTGTGTTCAGCATGATGCCTTAAAGCAGGTTACAATAGCAACAACTGAAAATAACTAGAACAATGCACAGAATGTCAAGATAATGTTCATTTGTTGTTACTGGATGAATTGACTAAAAAGATCAGTATTAGACAGCTTTTGCTCTCAAGAGAGTTGTTAGGACTTGTTTGCAATAAAAATGGGAAAGTAAAAAACCTCTGCAATGCCTTTTGTAAAGTCTATTTTAGTACTACCTGAAGTTAGCAACATCAGGTTCACTTCTGCTTGCCCAGGGGTTTTACCCTTGTATAAAAATCTGCAGACCCAGTTTTTACTACAAAGGCTAAAAAGAGAATCAAAGTAATATATTTTTTTCATCAGGGATGAGTATGGATAAATAAAGCTTGGGAATTAAGGGGAAAAAAATCTAAGCAGTGAGGAATCTGGAAAAAATTTGGCTTGCTTTATGTACCGCCTCCCCACTCCCCCCAGCAATATTTAAGCATTACTTGTCCTTTCTGACTCTCAACAGAAATGGAAAGGAAAGGAGTTTTGGGGAGCATTCATACTATCTGACTTTAGACATAATTTGGACGCTTCAGCTTCCTGTATTATTAAATTCAAGGTGGGTGCCTCCACAGGAAGTTCTGTGTTCGGGGTATAGCGACTGCGTTGCTTAGGATTTCTAAATTTCCTCTGGAGGCTCATGCTATTCTCTGTTAAGTATTAGAGGAGTGGAGAATCCCATATCGGAAAATTTACTTTGGTGATAAAGTTAGCGACATGAAAATCCTCTTTTATCACTCTTATTGCACTGCAGGCTTGCCTGGTCCTTGGTTTAAGCTAAGAGCACATTAAGGGTTGCCAGCGCTTCAGTCAGCCTACAAAGGTTTACACTCAAACTGATCCTTAGCCAAGAGCTGTGCTATGCAATTCAGACGTGCTTCCAGTTTCTGACATATCCCTGGCATGTCATCATGAAGAGCTGTTTTGGCAACACTTTTCTGTCAAAACTATTCCCTAAGTTCGGTCAACTGTCTCAAGGCAATTTTCAGAAACTTTATGTACATTGAAACAGGTACTGTGTGAAACGCAGCCAAAAGGTCTCCATAGCTTATAGATGAGTATGCTTCTTGTAGCCAGATGAAACTTGACATTTCGGCTATTATTTGTGGCTGTATTATGATAAAGTGTTAAAATATTTTATATGGGCAATTAGCAGCGCACTCAAATTCAGTAATTTTTTTCTCTCAGAACATCTGATATGCTCAAAAGTCCTATCTAGCAGCTGTGTTATTGTCCTAAATCCACTCTCTTCTGCTACAGGTGCTTATAATGTAAGTATGGTGTGAGGTATGCCTTGCAGGTGATTATTTTTCTGTTTTGATTGCAGCCTTTGTATCTACCAAATCTTTTTGGGACTTCCAGTGGTAGTTTCACCAAAATTAATTCCAAAGTAAGATCTCAAACATCTTACATCAAAATGGCAGCGCCATCAAGCATTGTTCATTGCAAGAATGGGACAGGCAGCCATAAATGTTTTTGCATTTGTTGAACTGACTAGATATTTGATGTGTTTTTTTAAAAAAAATGTCTTCAGTCATGATTACAATGATAAAATATCAGTGATGGCCATTGCTCCATATTTCAGAACAAATTGGATTACCAAAAGAAAAAAATTGTTAGCCAACTGTGGTTAGTAATCCAGTTGTTTCTCCATGTAAAAACTCGTTTTCTGTGAAGCACAGAAAACAGCTTTTGTCTGTCAGCCAAAGGAATCGGGCCCATAATTCATGGGTGTGTGGAAGGCTTTTAATTATTATGGATTACATTCCTATTTTATAGTTGTTGTCAGTACACTGTAAATAACAATTTGTACACTGTAAAATGAAACAGAAGTGATTTCTGCAGTGCTTGTAAGACAGCAGCCGCAACAAGCATAGATCCAGCTGCAAAAATTTGTGTCACTTGTGCAGATTTATCTTGTAGAGCACAAGAGAAACTCACACGTTGCATATCACAAAACAAATGAGACAAGAAGGAAAGCGAGCCCTGTGCTGCACAAGGGCAGGGGCAGCAGTCCTAATCAAAATGTGACCTTATCATAATCCAGAGGCATAGCTAAAATGGCTGAATCCCTTGCATTTCCATATGCAAGTATGGTGGGACATGACTTTCTAAGAAAGCCTGAAGATGATTTCACAGACCTGAAGGCAAGTCTATTTTTTCCAACTACATTGTGTTGTCTAACAAATAAAGTTATCTCTCAGTTGGCCTCTTGAAGTACAGTTAAATATAATTCTATAGGATATACATTATGAACATTACAAAGTATTGCAGCAGATCCTCCTGTCATGCAAATCAGGATGACAGAGTTGTAGCACAGCACCATTTTATCCTATCTGTGGTCATGGCCACGAAACTTTTCTAAAACAGGCAACTAATTTTTCTTCTCCCTCCTGCAATGATCTATACCTTCTATGGTTATAAATTAATTATATTCCTTCCTTTCATTATAAAGTCTGTGTTACACATTTAAATATCCTGTGGTTGTCTTATAACATCTTATTTTATTTAACTTTGAGTTTCTTCATCCTTATTGATGTTCGTGTTTTATTTATTCACTTGAGTTCAATATTCTCAGTGAGGTGCTGGATCTTCAAAAGAAATCTTCAGCCACAATAGAGTTCAATCAAGTCACATTTCTGCAAGTTGTCTGCCCAGGTTAAAATTAAAACCTTATACTTATCATCTGTGGATGTGAAATGGAAACAGTATGATTATGAAACTCCTTTTAGAAGTTGAAAGCAGAAAGTGGATGATTTTTCCATTAATATTTTTCCTTTAAAATTGTGATAACTTAAAACTACCTGCTAACCATGTATCTAAATTAATTTCCTACACTTTGCTTTTCTGCATTTCACATGCACCTGAGAACATCCCCAATAGAAAGCTCAAGAGAGACAACATTAAGAAGCTGCTAAGAGACCACATTAACCCTTTGTCTGGTAAAGCTGCCCAATGAAGTGTTTCCCCTTTTGTCTGGGAATCCTCAAGGATTTCTTTAAAAAGATTAGATTTCTTACTTCAGTGTCTATGGAGTTTCAATGCTGGAAACGTAAGAACATGTTTAACGTTAGAAATATAAGAAGTCTTAGCATTTTTATGCTGCATAGCAGCTAAACCCTTTGGTGACTCCAGGCCACATTCTGATAATGGATGAATCACATCCTTGTTTGTGAACTTGCATGGAAACTGACTCCTGCTCCTGAGCTTGAAAGGCTGGTTTTGTTTTGGTCCAGTTTCATGTTCAAGCGTTAACAGAGGTGAGACTGTGAATTCAAGATGCAACTGGACAGGGTGCTAGATAATCATCTAGGCTCCCTTTCACATGAATGGTTGGACTAGATGAACTTTGTCGTCCTTTCCAACCTGAGCTATACGATGATTCTATGATGAACTCTGGAAAACTGCTCATTGGATGATGTTTTATGGGTACTTGCTTCCACAGGCAGTTATTTGAGTGAGTGTAGCGGGTGGAAGTTTTCGTTTCTCATAATTATATAGGTGAAGATTTTTGTCTTGCAATATTTGCTGCATGGTATGGGAGCATCCTTTAATATTGATAACTTTTCATAACACAGATCTCAGAATATAGTCAACTGACTATATTGACATAATATAGTTTTCATTGTAAATGCACACAAAAAGCTTTCGATGTAAAAAATAAATCACTCTAGGAAAAATAAATTAAATATGTGAAAGTTTAACTTTTTTATTCTGGTACAATGCAGACAACTTCCCCACGGTCTCTGGCTGGATCCTTTGCTTCATAGATAAATGCTTCCATGAGTGAAATAACATGTGTGATAGCTCCAGGAAGACATGAGCTCAAGGCTAGCAGGACTTCAGCCTAGCTACATGGTACAGCCAGATTATCACCAGAAGTGGCCTGAGTAGCTGTGTGTTCTGGTGTTGTTATTTGTGCTAAGATGTGGACAATGGCTTGAAACGCGCCCTTGGTGAGCTTGCAGATGACAGAAAATTAGAGCAAACAGTTGATATGCATAGTATGATTTATAGGCAGCTGGAACCAGGCTGAAGAAAGGGGATGATGGGAACCTCGTTAAGTTCTATAAAGACAAATGTGAAATCCTGCACCTGTGATGGAATAATCCCATGCAGTTGTATGGGCTGAGCAGTCAAGTGTCTGGAAAGAAGCTACACAGAAAAGGACTTGAGAGTCCTGTTATACAGTAAGTTGAATGTGAGTCAGCAGTATGTCCCTACGGCTATGAAGGTTAACCACATTCTGAGCTGTATTAGTAGAATTGTAGCCTACTGGCTGAGAAAAGCAGTTATTCACCTCCGCTGAGTTCTTGTGAAAGCACACCTGGAGAACTGTGCCCAGTTTGGGGCTCCCTGGTGCAAGACAGGCTTAGATAAACTGGAGAGAGTCAATCATGGTGACTATAGGGCTGGTGCGCATAATGCGAGAAGAGACCAAAAGAGTTGGGTTTGCACAGCCTGCGGAAGAACAGGCTGAGGGGGAATCTAATTGCTGTCTTCAAGTACATAACAGTTTTAGAGAGGACAGACTCTTCCTGGAAAGGGACAGAGAAAGGATAAGAGGCAATAGTCACAAGCTGCAGCAAGGGAAATTTTGACTGCATTTCAGAAAAGCAATTTTCACAGTGAAGTTGATCAAATACTGAAGCAGGTTGCCTAGAGGGGCTATGAACCTTTACCCTTGAATATATTCAGAATTTGACTGGACAAAGCCCTGAGCAACCTGATCTAACTTTGAAGCTGGCTTTGAGCGATGGGTTCAGCTCCAGAGGTCATTTCCAACCTAAATTATTCTATGGTTCTATGAGTTTCTGGGTGTGAATGACCAGGTAATATGTGTTTAATGTGCACTTCTAATATTTTCTGGTCTGGGACAACTTACTAACTGGTCACAGCCCTGCATGGACATGACTATACCATTCTAGACCAGAGCAGCTCAGACCCAGAGCAAATTTCTGTTTCAGATTTATTCCATTATCCAGAATATCTTAGCCCCCAATTCTCTGACCAATAAAAACGTGATGATTTTGACTTTTGCCAACATCATGCAGCTCTGAACAGATAATCAAGTGTACACAGGCCCACCCCCATGATCATGCAGCTCTATTGAAGTTAACAGAAATTAAGAGAACCGAGGGACAAAAGTCTGGTTTAAAGAGCTCATTAAGTTCCCAATTTCTTTACCTGAAGATAATGATTGTAAAGGGAAAACTAATCAACCTAATGATTGATTACCTTCCACAGAATACTTCAACAGTTTTACAGACCAGTTTTTGTAGTCTGTAGACTTTCAGCAGTATATACATTTAATCTTGGGCGTTTTGAGGTTATTTACCACAGCTTTTGTTTTGGGTTTTTTTTTTAACAGCATGCAGCAAACATATAGGAAGCCTCAAAACTGGAGACAATGTAGCTATAGCAAGGAAGTCTATTTTCTGATTTGTTTTTTGGCATGAGTACCAAGAGATCACTGTGAGTGAAATTTATTGTTCTCTGATGGGCACTCTTCAGACAATAAAGGGAATAGCTTCTATTCTGAAATCAATGTTTGCAATTTTCTGCTTCTCCTTCAAATACAAAGAACGCATTCTCTAATTCACAAAAGCAATTACTAGATATTCCTTCAATTTTGTTCATTCACTGATACTTGCAAATAGTAGTTTATTTCTGTTTGTTAGATTAATTTAAATGAGAGCAGCTGTTTCATTTAAACACTTTAAGTTGTAGGTTGTCTTTCTCAGGATAAAAGAAAAACTCAATAAATGGTTATGACAAAATATTTTCTATAAGTAGTTCTGCTGATGACAGGCCATGTATTAGAATTGCACTGGCTCGCAGATACATTTTTTGGGGCAGATCCTTAGGGGGCATAAAATGGTTTAAATGGATCTGTACTAATTTACAATAGTTGAACAATTGATCTATGATGTAGCTGAGTATTTACAGAACACATGGCTGAAATGGAAATGAACTTTTCACCATTTTTCCAATGATTGATGCCTTTAATAATGTTATTTCCACATTTCAGCTTTTCTAAAAAACCCCCACACCCTCATCAGTCCTTTAAAGACAATAAAAGATAATTTTCCAGTTATCTGTATTCACGTGACCCTTGTTATTGAACAGTTCATATGTTTGAGCAAATGGCTATGACAATATGATTGAAATTAATAAGGGCACCAAAAGCAGAAATAACTTTGGAGTACCAATCTCTTTTGAAATACTCAGAAATTTAAAATGAGAAACCAAGGCATCTCTCTCTGACTTTCAATTTAGTTTCCTAATCCTTTCCAAACTCTCTCTGATGATTTCTGTCAAACTATTTCACTTAATTCTTCTAATTACTTACTTTTGTGTCTCCTACCTCAAAAAACTGTTGTAGTTTCTTTCCTGTGCATTGGTGAAATTTGATACTAACTTGAAGTACATTAGAGGGGAATAAAGACATGGATGCTGTCTCCTCCTGGGCCAGCAGACATGGTTCAACAAAAACTGTTTATAATTCTCATTTGCAATGTAATGATGTTCACAGGAAGTCTCTTACTGAACCTGTGAAATTCTTAGTAATCAGCAATAGGGTAAGAAAAAAGGAACCGATTATCTGGAAGTCTAGCTGGCAGAGTCTTTGGCTTAACAGAGATAAAACTAGAAATTATTTGTCTTTGGTAGAGAGCAATGCATTTGTTTTTTAAGAGAATAACAGGGCAAGGCAGCTAGGTGATGAAGTAATTTGCTGGACTAGAAGGTGTTTAGAATAGCTGAAGAAGTCTTTGTTGGTCAGTGACAATCAGCATATTTTGATAAACCATTTATGAGGCTGAGCTGTTTTGATATCAAAGATTTTGGTAAAGTATCTCTAAGGTCATGACAACACCAGTAAAGTTTTCATGGGAAGTCGTGTAAATGAAATGATTTATTAAGGGGTGTATATATGTGTATGTATATATACATGTATATATATATTTATAGCCTTAAACAAGTAGGAGGATAAAATAGCTTGGATTATAGAAGGACGTGTTTAAAGACAATTTCCTCAGAGCTTTCCCTAAGATAAGACCTTCAACGATGTGGTTTCTAGGGCTGCAGTTGCCTGGGCAGCTGACCTGATGATAAGATTTTTTGCTCTGCTGAAGGATGAAGGTCTCATCCTTCACTTCCTCCTCCTCACAGCTCCTCTCTCCCATTCCTCCCGTAAGCGAGGAAGAAGAGTTGGGAGTAGGATCTCTTAGTTTTGATTATAGCAAGGTGGTAAATCAGTTGATGGTATCTAATAGAATTATATATTTAAGATGCATGTTTGTTCCTGACTTCCACCTTTTATTTCTACTTAAGAATGCCCTGGCTTTTTGAAGTGATCTTGGTATGGATGGTCACAGACAGATCTAGGAGAAGTAACTGGAATGAAATTGGTCCTTACTATCTCAATCCAGTGTTACAGTTGGCACTACATTATTCTGCTGACTGTCAGGGATAAGGTTGAACCCTTTCACTTAGGGACTCTTATAGCCTGGGGGAACATGTTGGGTCGGGGTTGAAATCCCGTTTTCATTAAATCGTGCAACAAAACTCCTGTCAGTTCCAAGCACTCACCCAGGTTGAGGTACTGCTAGCTCTGCTTAGTGATACAGCAAAACATGCAGGTCTAGATTTAATGCTCTGGTAACCTCAACATATTGCTCCAGCCTGTGCCAGACAGAATCTCACCTACCTGCATTTTGGAGTGTAGAAACAAATTCCTAGGCTTAGAAGGGAAAACTTCTATGACCAGAGGTGAGATAGGCTAGTATATGCTGATATTACCTCCTGGCACTCAAAGCATGAGGATGGCAAATGGAATGAGGAAGGCTGAGAGCAAGGAGGCTTCAGACAGTCCATAAGGCCATTGTTGAATTCCCATTTGGACCACTCCATATAATCACACAGCATAGTAACATAAATGTTGAGATCAACAAGCTAAGTGTAAATTTGTTGACAAGGCTGCAATTCTATCAGAATCACTGAAGCTGTTCATATACTTTTCAACACACTGCTTTAGTCTTTGATATCGCAGTTATCAGAATGCCTACTAACTTTTAAAAGTTATTTCCTTTCACCGTCAACACTAGTGTCTAGCTGGCATAAGCAAAGGAGGAATTCTGTGCAGCGGTGGTTTTTCCAGGCTGTGTTCTAGCTATAGTTTTACACCTCCAGTGAAAGAATTTATAGGTGAAAAAATTGTTTGTTTAGCTTTCTTGCAACAAAATGTTTTACAAAACTCTAGTTTAATTCTTGGTTTTATTAAGCAAGAATCTTTGCAAATAAGACTAATAATAGTTTTTTCACATTTAAAAAAAAAAAAAAATTGCAAAATAAAATCTAATACAGGCTAACACTTCTCTTGAACTCCAGTGACAGCCAGTATTTCCCTTTGTCCCTTTTCAATTGACTCACTGTGGAGCCACCTTGGATGTAGTTGTGTCAGGAGCTAGACTAAATGACTTGACTTATGTCAAGAGAGAGGTTGTTTCATTTCCTGCTTGTCATGGACAAATGATTTTTTTAATGGTCTCTCCACCTCATGCTTTCTGAGATACTGCTTGGAACACTGCATAAAGGAAATAAAACTGAGGGCAAGACCTTGGCATACTTTAATATAACTTCTGATCTGGAGCCTAGTAGATGTGGCTTTAAACCAAAATTTTTCTCCTAAAGCGTATAAGGCCTGGTGTGGACTGCCAAGCTTGGTAAAGCAGGAAGTTTTGTATTTTTATACGTTTATGTTTAAAATTGAAAGGCTTTTAAAGGCTTGTTATTACAGGTAAGTTAATTGCTCAAAATTCTAGATTCTTTAAAATTTTAACTGTATAATAGCTAATATGAGCTTGGAGCTGCTAAAGTAATAAAACTTTCTGTTGGGTTTAGTATCATTGTTCGTGATGATAACAGCTTTATTTTGTTTTTCCTGAAACTTGAAAGGCTACAATAGACAATAACAGACACATAAGTTGCCCCTCCATTTTCAAGAATAAAACGAATTTACTGACGACCGTTTGTTATCATTATCTTCAGTACTTAACAGTACAGCAGAAAGCTGACTTGAATTTCAGCATGAGCAGAGAAAGATAGATCTTCTCCATTAAGGACAAACTAGAAAAGAGAGTAAAGACTTTCTTTCTCAGTCTCTTTCTTGTTCCAGGGAGACAAGCGTCTGTGCAAACCTTGTAATAAATACAAATCACCTCTTCTGCAGTGCTGGTTCATCTGTGCCAGCCAAGGCTCTCCCATTGCAGGGAAGCTGCAGTGTCAGGGAATCTGTTCTTTCTCGTCCCTGCAGAATAATTACTTTGGGAGGCAACACAAGTACACTGTAGACATGCTATTTGGGGACTTACAGTCCTCCTGCCGCAGCTAGATTTATAAGATGATAGAGACTTGCTTGTAAGGTCTTAAGGGCTGTAAATCCAGTGTAAATTCTTCAATCAGTTACAATCACATAAGTGGACACAGAATTTAGCTACTGTTGTGGTTATTCTGTGCTACATCTCTGAGAAGTGTAGCACAAACCTGTCTGGGAAAAGTCTTTGCACCCCTTTAGTCCAGGAGTGTTTCATCATACTCTGCAGTGAAAAAGCCAAGGCATCTGTTGAACCTACAGCAGGCTTATAGGCATGCCTTGGACCTTGCTTGAATCTGCCATGTTACATGGTGTAACTTGATCCTGGTACTATCTTCTCATCTGTGCCTTTTACTTATGTAGGGGGACTCCTTCACCATACCAGAACACCACCCCCAGCCACCGCTGTGGCTTATACAGCTCCTTTCAGCCCTTCAGCACTTTAACCCAGTATTTAAGGATCAGGATAGAGCAGAGGACCCAATTATCTGCACATAGACTGTCTCCATGGTGAGAGATGTATTTTTGGTGTATTTGCTTGTGTCAAATAAGAGAAAAGTCTTACAGTCCTTGGTGGTGATAGTGATTGAAGGACCTATCTGGAACTAAGTTTATGTGTTAGGATCATTATTTTCTTATTCTTTTTTTAAAAAATATATTATACTAAATGCAGTTGCCACCAATTTGCTAGGTGACAAAACCCCTACAATCTAGTGAGATACAGGGGAAAAGGTGGAGTAATGGATGATAAAACCAGAGAGAAGTCTTCTAAAACCATACCTTAGCTTCCAGAAGACAAATTTGCACTTCATGCGAATGTTCATGTAATTCCAAACTGGTAACCATTCTAAGGTAATGGCATTTCAGAGCGGAATCAGGGCAACAGACCACATAGAGGTTGTGTTCTTACTGCAGGGATGTGCATTTGATGGTATACATCCTGTCCAGGACTCCTAGGTGGTCAGAGCTTGAGGATGGTGAAGAGAATGAAAAGATGAGTTGTCATCCTGATATGAAGAAAGGACATAGCTTTAAAGAAAGGCCATATTCTTACAAAACGTGAGACTGTACTCACCGCAGAAATCAAGTAGAACATTGTCGTGGTTTAACCCCAGCCAGCAACTAAGCACCACGCAGCTGCTTTCCCCTCCCCACTCCCAGTGGGATGGGGAGGAGGGGAAAAAAAAGGTAAAACTCGTGGGCTGAGATAAGAACAGTTTAATAACTAAAGTCAGATAAAATATAATACTAACTAATAATAATAATAATATAATGATAATAATTGTAATGAAAAGGAATATAACAAAAAAAAGAGAAATAAAACCCAAGAAAAGACAAGTGATGCACAATGCACTTGCTCACCACCCGCTGACCGATGCCAGAGCTGCGATCCGCCCCTCCCGGCCAGCTCCCCCCTGTTTATATCCTGAGCATGACATTCTATGGTATGGAATAGCCCTTTGGCTAGTTCGGGTCAGCTGCCCCAGCTATACTCCCTCCCAGCTTCTTGTGAACCTGCTTGCTGGCAGAGCTTGGGAAACTGAAAAAATCCTTAACTTAACATAAGCGCTACTTAGCAACAACTAAAACATCAGCATGTTATCAACATCATTCTCATACTAAATCCAAACCACAGCACTGTACCAGCTACTAAGAAGAAAATTAACTCTACCCCAGACAAAACCAGGACAAACATGCAAGCCAGACGTTTAGTTGCTATGAGTGTAAATTCAAGACTTTAAAAGAGTTATGCTCATTTGCCCTGGCTGTTCCTTTGACAGGATTTCTATATTGCAAAGCACAGTCAGCAACAGCCGGAAGAAACCAGAGAAACATTTGTCCACTGTCAGAGCAAAGACATATATCTAACAATTGTTTATTTATTGTTTCTTATGCTGTCTCATAGGAAAAGCAAGTGGGTGAGGGGGAACAACCAGAGAACCAAGTAAAAAATAGAAGTCACCAGCACTAGCCATGTCTTCCCTTCCCTTCCCTTCCCTTCCCTTCCCTTCCCTTCCCTTCCCTTCCCTTCCCTTCCCTTCCCTTCCCTTCCCTTCCCTTCCCTTCCCTTCCCTTCCCTTCTGGGAAATTACAAGAAACAGCAGCAGAGGATTTTTTTATAGGGAGAGAATGTTCCTACCAAAAAGCCTTATCTTTTAGGCATACAAGTGTGTTTCATAGCCTGTTTCATGTAAAAGGTAAAAAAGAAGAATGTTTCCATAAAAGAAAATAAATAAAAGACATTTCAGAGCCTCATTCGTTCATGCTATATGAGTTTCCCCCCTCTCTAAAATACTGAAAATAAGCTTAAGATTATCAATTCACTTACCCTGCTCTCTTGGATTTGTAAAACATGTACATTGGTATTTTTTGTTTTGGCTATAAAAAAGCAACAACAGAAATCCATTAATTCTGTTAATCTTGTGAGAGATGTCTAACAAAGTCTACTTTAAATATTATGAAAGAGATGCAAATATTTGGTTTTCAGTCCAAAGGCATGTCTTTAATACATCTCTAAATCTTAAATTTCCTTCCTTCAATTTCCTGTTAACTTCCTTTCCTTCTCCGGAGCCAGTCTGATTTTTCGCATCAAAAGATTTAAGCTTCAGAGTGTCATAGGGTCAAATTGTTTTATATACATACAGCTGTCCCTAAGGTTAGTTACATCTTTTAGACTTCTACCTTCTACTATAAAGCACAGATACTCGGAGGCAGTAGTGTAATCTCCATTTTACATAATGCATTACCGATAACAGCCTGAAAATAAGATGTTTATATTTTATGCACTAATCTCTTGATCACAGAGCAGTGAAATGCTTGAGATAAAAAACCTTGGAACACAAGCACAGAGCTGCCCAGGGAAAGAAAGTGCAAACAGTTCTGCAAAGAGGAAACAAGTGATGCATACGCGGAAGGTCACCCTTCAATCACCAAACAGAGGGAAATGCTCCTAATATGAAAACACCATAGTTAGTTCATCGACTGACACTAGAATTAAGACACTGTTGTAAAACTAGCAGAAAGCCCAGAAAGGACAAAGTGATTTCTCAGAATTGCAAAATAAGTATATCAATAAACACAAGACATAACAATTTAAGAAAAAGAAAGTATGAAACAAGGAAAATGTTACAATACTGCTTAACATATTTTGAGAGCAAGAAACTGGCTGTTTGTAATGAGATGGCAAGAGAAGAAAGTGCGTAAGTAATTTGAAAGGATGAAAAAATGACACAAATATCTTATTTCTCAAAAAATATCAAGTGGTGTGACTGTGTATATTTGATGTGCTACAGAAATTTTTAAAAATGCAGAGCGTACAAAATGTCAAAAAAATGAAAATGTTATCAAAATTAGAGTGGAATAGGAAACTTTGGAGATGGGGGGCTTTTTCCATGATCAGTATCTTACAGCATATGGCAGAACACCCGCCAAGTTTCTCATGAAGCTGGATGACTAAGAACGCAGAGAATTGCTTTCCCAATTCCTTGTGTCCCTGTCACCTAAGGAAGCAGCTTCTTGACTTTCCTGGTTTTCAAGTCTCAGCTCCATAACAGTCCATCTGCCAAATATAGCCAGAATCTGAGCTGGGGCTTCTTGGGATCCTAGGATCCTGGCTGGCAGATCAGGCAGGAGGCTGAAGACCTGATCACCACCAGGGCAGGGCTTTCCAGCAGCACATTAGGCAGCAGCTGGACAGTGAACCAAAATCCCTCTTGGCAGAGGAAGCTCCTCAGAACACTGCTGGCATTGTCCCTTTCTCACAGAATGCTTTGATGTTGATGGACTGACATATTTTATGGAAAAAAACACTGTATCAGAAAATTTCCTGACAATCCTAATTCCCAGTCAACATTCTGAGTTGCATAAACATGGCTTTAAACAGGTGTGAGAGACAATGTTCCTCATAAAAGTATTTGGAAAGGTAAAAGAAACAATTCTTCATAAAAGAAAACCAAAGAAATATGTATTCCCCAAATATCAAGACTGTTATTAACTGCTGAAAAAAACAGGCATAACAGTGATTAGAATGATCAGTTGTGCATTGTGCTACCAATGGAGATAGACAGATAACGTTAGAAAAGGGACAAACTAGTATTGTGCTATGTAATGATCTCCAGCAACTGCAAGGGGATTCTCACAAACGCTGCCGATCTCCTGTTAAAGGAGACAAAATTTATTCTACATAACAGGGACAAGAATAACACATGGCCAAACGTTTCACTACTCTATTTCCATTCTAGCCCTTCTGTTTGAGATAGCTGATTTTGGTATCCAAAACCCAAAGTGCACTGGAAGAATTCTGGCTGAATTTTTATTCTGATGAATTTGCATTGAAAGAACATTATTTCTTTTCAAGATAGTTGCCTGTTTTGAGTGACCTCTTTGTAGTTGGAAACATCTGCAGTAAAAGTAAATGAAAAATATTCAACATCAGAATTCACTTTCAGGTAGAAATTTTGTCAATCACTTTAAACTGAAGAAATAGACACACTAAAATATTTTTTTATGGAACATTACACAAACAAAGGTTTTTCCTTTATATTTCACTTGAGGCACAAATTACAAATAGCTTAGAAGATATTTTTTAGGCAACAGACAATTTGCTTCATATTTGCATTCACTGTATATTTTAGAATAACTAACCCTGTAAAAAGTGATGATTTGCATGATTTTGTGGAGTTTCAAGCCCTTTGCATCGCATTAACCCATTTTCTTTGCACAGTCCTCTGTTTAACTCAGGCAAACACTTATGTTGTTTCCCATATCAGCAAAACTACTCACAGGAACATAACTAAGAAAAAACTTACAGGGTCAAATGAAATGAAAATTAATCTGGCTAAATCATAAATATTTTTAATTTCTTCTGATGAGGAATTTAGAGCTTTGGGTCTGTCTTAGTTACCCATGTGGTTATTTTTCAACTCTTAAATATTTTGAACTTGTTTAAAATTGCTTAGTTGGCTATGTATACTGTGTTATTTATTTTAATGAAAAGTTAAAATATTCTGTTTCAGTAACACACCAGGTTTATTTGTTAGCAGAGCAGGAAAAGTAACTGCAAAAAGGTCTTATACTATCAGGAATGAATGGTTGTGAGTTTAAGTGCTAAAACACAACAGTTGTTTAATTCAGTCAAAAGAGACACAGAGTAGTCAACATCAAAAAGAATGGGTGTCTAGTTTCTCATTAGATTTTTCTTCAGAGAAAAATGCATGGTGCCTCTATTATAAGAAATAAACTAGATATTAAAAGACAATAAAAATGTGCATAATCTGTTCAGTTCTAAAACTTACATCACAGGCCTACAGACCAGTTACTGAAATGCACATTTAATTCCCTTCCTAATAAGAATTTCACTTATTAAATATGTAAAAGTTTTATTGTTCCAGAAAGTAACGAGAAATGATCTGATGAGACAGGAAAAAAAGACACAGTGTAAATTAATATTTTTGTGTTATAGCCTAAAATATACTTCATTAGGCAAAACAGTCCTTGCAGATGGATATAGCTGTAAACCAGGGCAAATTTCTGTTATTAAACAGTCAGATAATCGGCTTGCTATTTTTCCCCTGTATTTTGGTGCCAGAGGAGGAGTCATAAAAACACAAGATTCTTATTAATAAAACACAGTAACATGGTAATATTGAAGCTACAATCACCCTTGGCATTGGAGATAATATGCTCTCCACTGGATTTTTCTCTCTGCTCCTTTCCCTAGGATCTCAGGAGACTCACATAGGATTAGTCATCATTTCTCCAAAAGAATTGTTAACCTCTATGCCCTGTGTTTGGGATTGAAGAACAGGTAGCTGGGAACCAAGTTATCTGTTTGCCTGCTTCAATTCCTTACATACTACACAGTAGAAAAAGACTTTTTTCCTCTCATCAGATTGAGTTTTCCAATACACCGCGGTAAAAGCATCATATCTTATCAACACAGTTACGGTTTCTGGTCTGCGGGACATTTCACTGTTGACAGTCTCCTTGGACGCTACTTTTTGTTTTGTCCACGAGCAGACTGCAGTGCATAGTCCTTCTTTGGGCCTGTGTGCTCTACAACCCATGATGCTTCTTTGAGCAGAGGTTGGACAAGAGGCCTCCTAAGGTCCCTCCCCACCTGAATTATCCTGTGTCCAATGGTCCAAGCACAATAAGGCCACAGCTCTGTGTGAGGCCCTCAAGGACTGGCGCAATGCAGGGAGAGCTCCTGCACTGGGGACAGTGGCCTCTGTCCCCACTAAAGCTTTGTAAATTTCCAGCCTTTTCTCAGTCTTGTCTCTGTCCCATGCTAAGGGCAGACAGCATGCATGCCAGTATGTGGCCCAGCACTACACCACCCCTAAGCACAAAGCACATGCTAGAATGGAAGGCACCCCACTACTGCATGGCACCTCTCAGAGAGGAGAGAGGTCACCAATGAAAAATCAATCAAGCTGCCACTGTCACAATATAAATAGTACATAATAAACACAAACACAGATACTGCACTTCTGTGGCCTTTCCCTAGTCAGGACCCAGAAGAGGGAAAAGGAAAGGAGGATGTGTATAGAAAAGGTCTGTTCAACCTTCCGGTTCAGGCTCAAATTTGGAAAGGGAGAATATCTGCAGGGCTTAGGTCTATCACACATTATATATGTCATCAAAACTTCTCAGGGTAATGCCACTAACTGTCCAAAGTGAACTTCAATGCTCTTTAAACTCTCACTTGATAGAACAGCGTATAAGAGCACACCTTTTTTTCAATGCAGAGTTTACAAAAGTTTTGAGTTGTACTATATTTGAACAGTTTATTCCAGACACCTCAACAGGGAAACAATTCTTCAGAATGTTACTATATACTAGACTGGCATTCAGATTTAATTTTTTTTCAAATTTCAAGGTCAAGTGTATATCTTACAACAAAACTGGTTTACTTACTTGTGGGATTTGGGAGTCTGGGATTTGATCCACTGCTTAGGTTAATCATTGACTTGAGCAGGCATTCGATTCAATTATGCAGAGAATAAAAGTTGTTGGATTGTTATCTTAGATACTAAATGAAAATGAATTTTGAAAATGTATTTTAGCATTGTTGGTCCTGGAACAGTGTTTTAGTACAAGAAATGAGACTGTTGCCTCTTTCCCAGTGGAGCTGTCATCTCATTGATATTGAATTGTACTTCCCAGCTGCAGACAGAGTAGGACTGACAAAATTCAAGTCCCATTGAATTTTCAATTCCCATTTGAAAACACTAAGACTCAGAAAACCTCAAAGCTGATTTAACGTAAAATCTATAGTTAATAAAAACATTGAATGCTTTCTTTCAACCTTGAAATAAAAGAAATGTCATTTACTCATTAATATTTTAAATTAGCCCCCTCTCCCTGCTAAAATAAATCCCTGGGGTCCCTAAATGATGAATCTTGTAAGATAATGCTCCATGATAAAGGATTCAGACAGCTTCTCTTCTCCCTACTTCTCTTCTTCTTAATGAGTATAACATTAAGCTTGGGCATTCACAAACATTCCAGTCTAACTCAAGCAGTTCATGGCAATATCACATATCTGACGATATGAACGAAAATCATTGAAGAATATAAAAATTAAACCGGATTAGTTTTATGCTTCCTGTTTTATTCGGCTTTGCGCATCCATCGTGTGAAAGTTGAATTCTTTTTTGTTTTATTATACGCGAGCAAATAGCAATGAAAATACACATTCAATAGACTGTGTGAATATGATTTTAATTTCATGTACAGTTGTTTCAGAGGATAAACTGGCAATGGAATTGCATCATGTTTTTAAGGGAAACCAGCAAATTTTCAGTTCTAAAGAAATTAAAAGAGGAAAGATAACCGTGGTGGTATTGATTTGCTTGGAGTTTTTCTATTTGTTTGCTTATAATGCAGATATCAGAACTCAGCAAAACCAAAGATGCGAAATAAAAGAACAAAATTAGTTCTTTCTCAAGGACTCTTTACTAATCAGAAAGGTCAATATGGGCAAATTAAAATTCCTGCTCAATACAAACTTCAATCAAAACGTGTACATTCAGTTCAAAAAAATTAATGAAACTGTCAACATAAACAAAATTGAAATAGTCTTTTTTTTTTGCCTAGATACTAGGGGCATAAAGACATTGCATTTCTCTTTACCTTCCAGCAATCTGCAGACAGTAGTTATCAGCCTTTGCTGATAATTTTCTCAATGTGTATTATTTGTACAATATGAACAACTTTTTTTTTTTGGCATTTCATCCTTTGGATCCTTATTTTTCCTCTTTTTTTTTAATTAAAAGGCATTTAGGTTAATATAATTGCAGAGATGATACATGAAAAAGACCCGTTATGCTTGTTATAGATCCTCATTCTTTCAGTGTTACTCCCAAAGTGTAGTATGTTTTTATTGGACTCATTCCCTTGTGTACAATGCGCTAGTTTGGATTTGTTCAGTGCAGTTCTGAAATGGCTTGAGCAACAGAATTCACACCTTTTTCTCTGAGAGACTAAATGTGGTGGAGCTGAGATGTATGCACTCAGGGAAGAAAAGGTCTTTGGAATACCACTGGAATTGTTGGGACTACAATCCAACACTCTCATCACAGATCTTCATTTTACCTAACCCAGAGGAGCAGAGTAGGGGAGTGTGTGTATATTAGCATTTTGGTTTGAATCAGAGGTGCACCGAGGCCAAGCTGGGATGTCAGCCTGTTCAGGAGTGTGGGTCAGGATCAGGCCTGGTGAGGGGACCCAGGGTCAGACATGGCCCCTGCATGGGGCTTCCACAACAGAGGAGCCCAAGTCTTCTAGCAATTGTTCATGTGGCCACGCCCTCACCTACCTTCGTCTTGAGGATTCCTCAACAGACAAAGAGTCTTTAGGTTACTGAACAAAGCGGGGGTGAATTTTTCAAAGACGTGTAACATTGGGCTGTGCCCTGACCACATGGATAGTCCCTCGCCTAGTGTCAAGGTGTTTTTCCAGAGGGGAATGGACCTGAGCTTCTCAAAAAGTATTTCTTATTGAAGTGTTAAATTATTGAGCAGGCATCCATCACTTAACAGGAAAAGGATTAGCACAAAACGTTAGATTTTGGCAAACAGGTGTATGGCATCTTACACTTACCTTTCACATCTAAATTGGGTCACACAACCATCATTTCTCCTCCTTGGTAAAGGAAGGGCAGAGAGAGGTTTTCATGAGATTACAGTTATGTTCTTACCTCAAAACTAAAGCCTTGTGCTGCTTACATTTCTGTGAACAAGAAGCATGAAATCATTGAACTATACTTGCACATTTGCAATTAGTTTTGATCACTGGGAGAACCAAAACCAGATTCATATTCTTAACAGCAGACTTGTGAATCTGTAGGAACCAATGCTCTAACAAAATCCCACTAACCTTTTTTAATGGAGGCTGAGAGATGCAAGGCTTTGTTTTCAGGACTGGTACCAAGATTAAGGTAACCCATTATAATTAAATTTTAAATTCCTAATGGAGAGTGCGGGGGTTAATATTTTCACATTATCATCTTTATTGTTATCAAACAAAGGTGGAAGAAAATATTTTTGTTAATAAAACAATATATCCTGAGATTAATGACTCAGCTGAAAGCTCATAAAATTAGTTGCCATAAGACAGATTCAATTTAATGCAAATTGCACGTGTTTTTGTTGTTTAGAGTTGTCTGGTTTACATTTTCTTTTCTTCTTTTACATTCCTTGTCTTTGCGAGCTTCTGAGTTAAAAGCTGTTCTGCACTCATTTTTTACTGTCTTTTTCTATGAAGAACTGACAGATGCCTTAATAAAGAATGGACAGCTGGTTTATAGACAAAAAGGCACAATCAATTTAGGCTACAGTTTAAAAGTACATAAAACAGCTGTACCCTACTAATGAATTTTAATAGTTTTGCATCTTGCGCATCATACCATTTGAAATATCCATAATTAAATGTGCATTTTGTTAATGAAATCTTCCCCTTGAATCATTAAAAGAAGCAACTTGTACTTTTTCTAAAAAATTCTCAGACATGTTTGGATAACTGTTTTGTTTTGACTTGGGTTGGTTGTTTTCATATTGTTTTTTTTTTAAAGTTATTTCAACTTTCAAAATATAATTATTCTGTACTGATATGTCTGACATACAAAATTACTTCTTTTCAGTTCTGTCACCATGTAGCAGTTGTTAGCTGTTTTCCATTCTAATGCTGCCTTTGATTTCCAGAGAAGCAGTAACTTTGTGAATCACAAAAAGGCAATATAACCATTGAAATACATGGAGAACATACTGGGAAGAAGGGATGCTAAAAAACTTCATTTTGTGTTTGCACTAGTAAAAACGTGATGATACAAAATGGATAAGAACAACAAGTTCTTTAAGCTAATCAAACAGAGGGGTATAGATTGGGTACTATATTAAAAAGAGTATGTATACTCTACATTGAAAGCTCTTCTGTAGTGAACTCAGGTTCCAGAATTTCATATTACAGATAGAACGAGTGAGTCCGGCACCGTCAGCGAGAAACACATCTGGACTATGTCTTGATGGTATGTCGCGTGTATGATTGCAGCAAGGGTAGAGGTAGACTAGTTGGAACTAGACAGCAATAACAGTTGTGAGCTGGTGACCGTGGTCTTTTGGCAGAGACAGTTCGGGTTGTCCCAGTATCTTGAATTTTTGCTTGAAGGCTGAAAGAATTGATGTCCCTATCATGGGTGTCACTGCTAGATAGATTAAAGCATGTTCAGATAGCCTAAGACTCCATACTTGATACTAAGCAGAAATAAATATAGAAGTGATCATCCTTTAACCACAATGTCCCAGCTGGGTGAAAAATTGGAAAGTACCTGTGTTCGGACCAACTGTACTTCCTGACTGCAGCCATTTCTCAATTAACCAGTAGGGACAAGTTGAGTACCTGCTGAGCTGGATGCCCATTACTCTTTCAGTGCCACCTGGAAAGAGTAGCAAGCAATTTGCTTGCAGTCTGTAGCTATCCCTTTTCTGTTTTTCCCCTTAGTGTCCCTGGCTGTCTCTCCATACTGTCCATATCTTTTCCTTATACACATATCAATGTGTATAGATATGTCAATCCCCTCCTGCAGTGGTTTAGGACCCTCATCCACCCCTTCCCCTCTTTACAGAGACCTTCTGGCAGCATAGTCTCTCACCTAGGGAGATCCAGCATTTGGGTCTCTACTTATCTCACTTGTGGCAGTCTGACAAACAGCCCAAGAGAATTTTGTTAGATCTAACAATGAGAGCTTTAAAGTCCACTCAAAAATAAAAAATAACTTCTAGTTTTTAAACTGTTTTTCTTCAGCTGGACTTAAGATATAATACTTTCAAAATTAATTTGGAAATTAATGAAATTAATTAATTTCATTTTGAAATTAAGAAGAATGGATGATTGTAACCAAGTTTGCTATATGAAAAAATGAAATTTCGTGATTGGACCACTGCTTGGAACTAAAGAGGATAAGTATATCATGATTGTTATAGTTTCTCATTAGCTGGGAAACTAATGACTCCCAAATCATTAAAATTACTGCTAAATGGCACTCCGTCATCTTCAGTATTACCACAACTTCAATATTCTTTGCATTATCACCTATTTACTGTTCTATGTCCAGCTAGCTAGAGTGGAAGATTTGCAAGATGGTTTTACCTCTGTTAGTGTTCCAGATAAGGTCAGGGTTGTGCTTCAGAACTAAATCTCCAATCATTCCTATGTATCATGCTCTGCTTTACATCCATATCAGAGCACATAAATTCGATTTCTTTGAAATGAAACTGAGCCACAAGGGTCACCCCGAGAGCACACTTAATGAACTCCAGCCAACAGGCATTCATTCCATGGGGCCAAAATATTTTCAGAAAGAACCCCCCTAAAATACACACAGTATGGAAATCTGGTCTTCAACACCGTTTTGCTTTACAGCTCCATTTCTGCTCTACCACATTGCATGTTAATGTGGATCTAAGTGAACTCAACTCAAATCCAAACTATGGCCTGGTGCATGGGTGGTGAGCATATTGAGGAGTATTTTGGAGGAGAAAGTTTGGACCTACACTTAGTGGATTCAAGGGGATGGGCTAAGTATGCGTATGACTATGTTTATTCAGTCAAAATCTGCCCCTACTCATCTCAGCATATAGGCACAACATTTTCTTTCTTAAGCTCTTCTGAGCTTTTCTTGACGGGAAAGGAGAGGTATGATATCTTCATCCTTCCCAGGCTGATATCTAAACAGCTTTTTCCACAGTAAATTGGAAAGTCCCTGAGAATATCCTTGCTGATACAGGACACTACGTGGTAATCACCACTTGAAAGACAAAAATCACCACTGTAAACTATCCATAGATTCAAGGATTGCATTTATATTTTACATTAAGTAAAATTAGGTAGTACGTACAGTATTGATAGAGTATGAAAAAAATCCCACAAACTTAGGACAGCGCCACCATGGCGTCTGTGCAGGTGAATGCTACATTCTGTTCTGTGTAGTAACACAGCTTTAACTAGCAGAACAGAATAAAAGTGATTGCGTCCAACCTAAACAAGGCAGCGGGGGACTTGAAAGTCTAAGGAATTTAATTTCTAGGGAAATGAAAGACAATTTCCTTAGGCAAAGGAGTGAAGTGACCCAGGGAGAGGGAACAGTGCTGGATTGGTACCTAAGTTTAGCTACAGAGCATTGGATGCTAAAAACAATGGACTCAATAGAGATATGGCTTTATGACATACTATAATTCTCTCTGCCTTCCAGGTAACCCCTTCTTGTTCCACAAGCAATAAATTACCATCCTTTTTTCTCTTTCTCATAAATGACTACCTTATCAACTATCCTCCTGCTAATATTCTCTCAGACACCAGCCAACTTTTCTTCCAGGTAGTTTGGACTCAGTTTTCAATCTGTATTTAGTTTGGAAAGATGTTTGGTTTTGGCAGGTCTGAAGAAGGGTTTGTGTTTCAGCAGACTTGTCTGCTTTTTCCCCAGCAACATCAGATGGTCTAATAACAAGTATTATTCCTCCCCACAAATCTTGCCTTACTTCAAAGGAAAGGGCAGAAGTGCCTCATGCTGACACAGGTGGTAGTAATGAAAATTGTATGCATGCTGGATATTTATGATTAGTTTTGATGAACTGTTAAATTTCACAAAGTTTATTACTATCCTGTAATTCCTACATTTCTTCACAACTTATAAATGGTCTCTTAAGTCTCTGATGTCAGCTGTTATGAAAACAGAGGAAACTGGCCTATTAAGAACTGTTTAACTCTTATCAGCTTAAAAAGTGTTAAATATACCAGATGGGGGAACAAGCCAGAGGGGTTGGCACTAGACTTCTAGAAATCAAAGTCTCAAGATTAAATCCTTTGTTACTATCACTTTTTCTATTGACATGTCCCCATGACTATCAAGAAACTAAAGTGGCCTGGTTTTGAAGGACCCTCCCCTTTAACGTCCAACAGAATGGATTTTCCCAAATCTTCAGGTCCTTCTTCTAATGACATGTCCCCTATAAAAAATTAATTCCTTTAGATGTAAATTCTGGTGAGAGAAGAAACCAAGTTTTCTAATAAATCATCCATTGTACTTTATCATCCCAGAGAAAAGTCGGAAGAAGATGGGTAGGAAAGGTACATATAATATTTTCCTATTTCCTTCCATTCTCTGAAGGTTCCTAACTATTAAGACTTTGAAAGTAAAGTTTCTTTGTGTCAGATACACTTGGTCATTGAACGTGTGATTTGACGAAGTGTGAAATGCACCAGCTGTGTGCTAACTGGTCAATAATTGATATCCATCAAATAACAGCTATCCTGAGGAGGAGCTTCTAGGCTGTGGATCCCGGATAAACAAAACCATCTCTGTGTAGTTCCAAGTCAATGAGGAATAAGAGTCTATTTCTTTATTGGCTAGCTATACAGAGCTCCCTATGTGATGTCAATTCAGAGTGTCAGTGAGCTTAGTTTTTGGAGGTACCCAGCTCTTCCCAGGCATTGAACTGGGGCAGTGAATCGTACTTCAGCGATACTTGAGCGTCTCATTTGTTAGTTTCTTCCTCCTACTCTGCAGGCAGGTTTTGACCTTAGGTGACCAGTACAGAGTTCCAGTCTCCACTCTGGGGAATGAAGCCTTTACTCTGTGTACCATAGCTAAGACTATTATGCTGAAGCCCAAAGTAATCCACTGGATATAGCTTAGAACAGTTAAGTTGTAGGTATACATTGGAAATGTGAATTAGAAAGTTGAGCTGAGCAGTGTTTAATGGATATCTTAATGTACATCATGTTAAATACTGCAGTTGATATGTTTGAGCGAGTTGATTTTAAAGCTGGCTTTTAATGAATAGGAGAAATCACAGATTTATCATCAACAAAATGAAAACAATTAATTTTCACTGACTATTGAAATAACAAACACATATATGCTTGCTGATTTTATTGAAACACATCTGTGTGCTTCAGGTCTGACAACAGTGAAAAAATAGGAAAAATAATTGCCTGCTGAGAAATGGCTGAAAGCCATCACGTTTCCCAACTAGAAGATCATCATATCCTTTCTAACATCACTGAATTGAGAAAACTACATTATACAACTTCTTTAATCCCCAAGAGATGCAACCTCTGAATCCAGCTTAATAAAAGCCTATTAACACAGAATGTCATATTGCGTTATGCAACCAATGTAAGGGAAGGTATTAACACAGGGACACCTCACAGAGATTCTTGCAGAAACTGTAAGCAAAATTTCTGCATCTAATCAGCTACTCAAATAGAATTTTAAAATGCAGATTCCATCTGGTTTTAAAATTAACACTGCTAGAAGAAAGAACATTGAATAGGCTGCAAGCATGTCAATAACAAGTAAAGCGGTATAGCTAGGGGAGATCTTAAATTACATTTTCTCTATGACGTTCCAGAGAATTTATCTACTGTAAATTACAAAATATCAGCTCTCTGTGTGCCTGCTGAAACTCACATGAGAGTCTTCTAAGAGAAGGAGAAAACCCAGTTTGTTGTTTCAGTTCCTGCAAATAAATTATAAGTATCAGGTAATCATACCTTTTAAAGATAAGACTATCAATAGTACACAAGTACTCCATAATAAATAGAGAGTCTCATAGCATATATGTGTCTGAGTTTGAGAGAAAAATCTAGTTTCATAAGTTCATACAGAAAGATTTTTGTTGGTTTAGTTTTGAATAGGCTAAGAGTCTTTGTAGCTCAGTGTACTTAATCAACCCATGATGGCAAGATTACACAATGTAAGAATATTAAACTTGTTTACTTTGTTCAAGTGAAAGGATGGTGACTTGTAAACCTAAGGAAAGTATTCTTGCTTCCATTTCTACCCTCCATAAGAAACCAGACGGTATCTTCTGGGGGTAATTTCCTTGTTCGTAAATTAGAAGAGAGAGATGTAGCTGATCCTCCAGACTTAAACTGCAGGGAAACCCTACTGGGTCTCCATCTCCCAAGTAAATGTAATGTGGCACATAGTTACATTTGTAGAGAGCATAGGCTGCTGTAAAGGGTATTGTGAAAATATGGGCTGCAGTGAGTTTAGACCATAAGAGATACATAAAGCTAGATAAACATAATAGGAGGGAGTCTCAAGGCACGGAAAAGAAAAAAGCTTGAAGCAACAGGAATATGCTTAAGTTCTCAAAGTAAATCAAGTACTCAGCTTTTATTCCATTCTAAAGTAGGCACCTGAAGATCTAGGCAAAACAGACATCTCTACTGGATCAGAAAACAATGGGTAAATAAGTTTTGTTTTCTTTCTTTCCATCTGCATTTGGGAAAGATTAGGAAATTAGCTGTGCACTGGGAAACTGAGGGTTCGCCTGCTGATGTGATAGAGGCACCACTATCTGCTGTCTTACCTGTAATATCTTCATCAGTGTGCCTATCATTGTGCCTTAAAGCATATATCCTCAAGGTATGAAACTGGTTTTCTCTTCTGTGTTCACAGAGTGTCAGCAATGGTGCCTTGATCCTGGACTGGATACAATGTGCTGGCATGCTACTGACATAAACTGGGCCTGTGGAGGCTTAAAGCAGGCTTCAGTTTTTCAGAGGAAGTCCAGACTGTGGAGTTCAGCCTGTGGAGGCTTCAATGAACCCTGAACTTCCACTGAAAAATGGCTTGAATTTGTTGGGAATGTTTGGATTTTTCTCAGCCTGAATTTCAAGAAAGAGGACACTTAGGTATGCTTGATACAGGGAGATACAATTGTGATGACTCTGAACGGCAAAGAGGTAGGGGAATCCCACCCCCATACCTTCTTCTATCACACATTAATGATGAAAATCATTCCTCCACCCAAATGGAGCTGGTCCCTCAAGAGCATCAGGGAACAGCACTGTGATGACTGGTCCATGTAGAGATGGATATGTAGAGGTCTAACGTTAATGATATTACCTCATTGGTTTACAGAACTTTGAGTTGTCATTCAATGACTGACCATTTACTTTTGATTCTTTCCACCTCAGTTTCTTCATAGCCATCCTGTCCTATCTAATCTTTTGATCTCTTTGCACAGCTAAATGTTTTGTGCCTTTTCTATATATGTCTAATCCAGAGATGACTTTGAACATCGGTAGAGAGAACACAGCACTCCAGAAAACTGAATTAGAAATTCTCTTCCCAGGACTACACAGAAACATGGTCTGAAGAGATATCTCATTTACTTTTTAAAGTTGTGAAGTCCTTCAGAATAAAAGCACCAGTGGGCCTGCCTCTAAAACTTTTGAGGCTACTAGTTTAAACCATTACCACTGGTATCAATGAGAATGGTTGTGAGATGGGCTGTTAAAACCAAAGAACTGCCAAAGAATTTTAGAATCAGTGTATTCTTATCATAGGAATGTATGGACAACATAAATATTTTTATCAATGCCAGTTAACTACATCATAAATTACTAACTAAATACAATTTTTACCTTTATTTTAATAGATACTATTAACCTTTTTGCAATGATAGATATTGATTTTTCTCTGCAGATAAATCCAAGATATGTTTCAAAGTTATACTATTGATTTAAGTTAATATGAAAAGCTTTGTCTGTACATACAATGTGCTATTAATTGCTCAAGGATATTCCACATAAGTTATGGTATGGACTTATCAAGACATGATTACAAAAATAATGTTAGTTCTTAGCTTTCTATTGCATATGAATGTATGTTTAATAGAAAAAATACTGGCAATATTGAAATTAATGGTTAAATTGTTACTGATTTTCATAGCATAGGATTTAATTTGCTTTATATTTAATATTTCATTTAGCTCTGCTAAATATAATGCACTATATCATATGCAGTATTTAGTAAGAAATATTTTAATTTCAACATCAGATTGAAACCCGTATTATCACTAATACTTGCAAGAAATAATGAAATGCAAATAGTTTTAGAGACAGATCAAATGAAAAAAAAAATCCTCAACCACTGGTTAGTTTAGAATATGAATATTCCATATGTACATTCCCAGTCAAACTTGCAACTCTTAAATTAAAAAAATATTCAATGTTTTGTGCTTTTTTCTGCAAGAAAATTATCTTTAATTATATCTTCATCTCAGTTTTTATTACTTTCTTCTGTTCTAAAAGAAAAATTTTTAGCTAGCATGTAGAAAATTTTAATATAATTCCCAAATATGTCTGGTTGAATGTCTGCAATAGTAGATAGGCATAGACGGCTATCTTTGAACCAGCTAGTTTTCCCTTACACATTTTTCGGAATATGTAAAAGGTGTTTAGAGGCATTCATGTAAGAAGCTATTTTGGAAGGCTCTAAGTCTGCATTATGTACCAACTTGTTCCAAGTTACATTATCAAGAAGAGGAGAGAGGTTCAGTGACACTTTGGACATATTCCATTATCCTTTTAACATCAGGCTAATATTAGAAACAGAAATGCATTTGCCAAGTGTCTTTCAAGGCATTTATCTGCCTTTACCTCTCTTCCTAGGAAGCATTTTTACAACAGTAAGACTATTTTTTTCCTTCAATAAGCCATTCCTAACAGCAGAAAAAGAGTGTAGAAAGAGATTATAACAAGGAAGATGAGCTGAAAACTCAAGTGCATTTTCTCTAAAGGCTTTTTCAATCTGATTTTATCAGTCACAGGAAGCAGCAAAAGAGATGAGAATTCTCTCTCCTTCCTTGAAGTAGGACTACAGCTAATAGGTGGGTCCACAGTCCAGTAGATCTCAGAGTGAAAATATTTTCATCTAAGGTATAACCTCCATTTTTCTTCTACAAATTTCATCCTATCGATTTTAGTCACATCATTTTGTGCCCCATTAAAATAATTGTTACCTTATAAGAATAACATCCCTGAGTGTTTTTAGACTTTTTTCTTTACCTTTCACTTAAGAAAATACATGGCTGTTTCATTTATGGCCAGTCCAACAAAGCATGTATTCTAAGGCTGAATACTGAACCATGTGAGTAAGACTGTTAACCATGATGGTCAATGATGACCATGATGTATGCAATATGCATACATCTTAAAACATATTTGCATTTTTAAGGCTGTTATCTGTACCCTTAATTAATTTGCCATCCTTATCCTTATTATCATTACTTATATGGAGGTCTCTCCAACACCATATTTTAGGTAATGTTACACTCAGGAGTGGTTGAGTCATTCCAGATGTGGTCACAACAGAATTATATACACATATTACTTCTCTGATATTTGTATGCATCTTTCAGCTGTGTTTAATGTAGAGTCCCACACTATCTTAAATCACTTTCATCTTACTATATTAGTATTTATTTGGTTTCATTTGAAATTAATTATTTGTGTTTTCAATTAATATTCTTCCTAACCAGCAATCTGCAGTGGGTTTGGCTTGTTATGCCTATGAAAATGTTCTTAGTAAGTAATTTTTAACTCACAGTGTCCTGCCCAGACACCTTTCAGGAAAATGAAATCTGTTATTTGTGTATCTAATGCAGAGGTACATCGAGGAAAAATGGTTATCTGTCATCAAGACATTCAGAAGTCATATGACCTGCAGATATTTCTAGGAAAAGTAACCCATGGTCTAGATAAAAGCAAAATAACATCTTGTTTCAGGAAGGTCTAGATAATCAAGATTTCCAACTCCAACTATTTCCAAGCAGGCAAGATAAAACCTTTTACTCAGGATTAAAATGGGGATAAGACAACTTTTCTGATTTAGGGTGAGATCCTAAATCTATGAAATTTTAGCTCAAGACACAGGTGAAACTTCTGAGTTTTGTAACACTTTGCTTAACTTTGGTGTATTTGTGAATTATCATTTGAGTGTCTCTAGCTCAATTTCTGATTTGGAATGAGAATGCTAAAATATTCAAAGAAAAACTAAGATCTCTAGTCTGTTTCTTTCAAAGTGAGAAAGCTTAGATATTTTGCGTATATATCCAGACTCCTGGATTTTTCTTTTCATAGAATAGAATTAAGCCTCCAAGCACTTTGAAATGTGTCCATCAATAGTTCATCTCTTCTAAAACCTCCACTTTCAACTTGTTTTCTATAACTTAGCTGAAATGGAGCTCACTGTGGCTCAACAAACATTAAGCTGTAAATTTGATGAAGAATATTACAGTTGCTGTCCCAGCTCTCTCTCGAAGCTTATGGAAGGTCACAGGGGAATATGTAGCCTTGCCTTAGGATTATACAATAAGTGCTCATATGAATATTTGTGTCTTTGTTTACTAGCATTTACAAAAATGATTGATGTTTTATTCCCAGCCCAAACCCATCAATTCTTTTAGAAGCTGTTACTAAATTCTTGTCAGAATCATACACAGGCAGGTGCATTAAATTCTCCACACTTATCCTTCAGCCACTTAACAAATAGGAAGGACAGCATGCCAATATTAACATTAGACGTGGCTCACTAAACATTTTTCTGAATAAGAAACCTCCTCTTCAGTTTGCAGCCCTATAAGTGTAACCTCCTGAATGTATTAACGAATTTTAGGAATGAGTTACTTCACAGCTGCCATGATCCTTAATCTGAACGTTACTACAACAGATATATTTCTCAGTAATACTCCTAAGTCTCTATTTGTGTGCACCGAGAGACCTTAGTCTTGCCAAAGCATATACTGTATTTAACTCTTCAGAATAATAAAGTTTCTTCCAAAATCAAGATATCGATTGATCCTTGAATAAGAATGTGCAATAGTTTCTAATGCAGAAATTCCTTTTTCTTCTCTTTTTTCTCCAAGCAGACTGCTATATTGTAGACCTGTGGTCCATAAATACAGTTTTGCTGTTGATAGTAACAGAACACAGGCTTTGTATTGTGTTTGCAAGGCCTCAGAACTGAGGCTTCTCAGGCTGGTGTGGTCTGAACTTATTTTGACCTGCCTGGAGCTTTGTTTTTACTTGGTTTAGCTGCAACAGCAGTTTTGCTAATGATCAGGTGGCTACGCTTAATTTGTTTCACTTCTGCTTATCTTCATATGGCATAGCCATAGTTTTATATAAATGGTAGTTACAAGTAATTATTCCATGTCAACTGACACATTTATGGCCTTAATGTGATGACATAGTGTAGAGGAACAGAGGCTTGGTATGATGGTGGTGGCCTTGAGAAGTGGAAACAGGCTGGCACCAGAGACTCACCAGCGGTCATTTAAAGAAAAGCAAACCTAGATCTGGGAAAAGTCAGTCTTAGGGGTAGCAAGGAGAACAAAAAGAAAGCATAAAAGATTGTAAAATGTACTACATGCAGTAAATTCAGCTGTATAGACCCTGACTCGCTGACTTGACTTCCCAGCTTGACCTCAGACCTACTTCATCACCAGGGACTTGCCTGGGGATTTCTGGGCTCTGACTGACCCTGGTTACCATCACTGGACCTGCCCTGCTCTCCTTGCTCAGGCACTGTGGAACTGTGCCCTTGCTGGTGAGGACAGTGCCCTGCCGCCCCCCTGTCACCCCGGCTCCTAGCTTGCCTTCCCTGGGGAGCAGCCCACTCTTGCTGCTCCCTGACAGACACCTTTCAGGCTTTAATTTGTCTGCAAAATTATGCCCTTCTTGTCAAAAAGATATCTTTGTTATTTTCTGAAGGCTGCCCTGGGCATCTGTGGCTTGCTGAAAATTTCATCTGTTCCCACCACTGAGGTATTCTGGGGGGATAATTTCTCTACAGCTGGAAGCACATGCCTTCTGTTAGTTATAACTAATGGCTGATGGCTTACCAAGAAAAGTGATGTTTTTAAGGTCATTAATCACTCCAAAAGGTGAACATGTGGAGGAAATTCAACTCACTGTTATTTGCATAGATTCCTGGGAATGAGCAATCAGGGTATAGTTGTCAGCAGACAGATCAGACAGTCTTGTTGCTCACAACAATGGCATTTAACAGCTCTCCATCAAGCCCTGAATCTAATCTGGATACCTGAAGCATGCAGGAATCAGCTGAGAGCAGCATGATAAAATATATGCTAAGCAGTGTTGGTGAGATGACATGAGCTTGTGTTACTGGAGGAAGCGAATTGAAAGCATTCAAGCTTGCTCCAGTCCTGCCTTCATTCCATCATGAAATTGTCTAAACCTCAGAATGAAATTGTCTAAGCAGCCGATCCTAAAGTAAAGATCCTGCTGACAGTGTCAAATGTTACTGTCAAGTCAACAAAGATGGAACAGACATAAGAGACCTCTCTATATTTCTGTTCTATGTGTCAGCTAAAAAAGATTAAGCTTGTTGCTAATTTCATTCTCTGAAACAAAATTTGCTGCCAGGCAAAAATCTTTGTTATATGGCTAAGTAAGGCAGTTAAATATGGACCTTGTAGTAATAGTGCCAAGAATTTTTAATAGGAGAATTCTTCAATGAGGGAAGTGTATGAAATGACTATCCATCTTCTTATAAGGATGGACAAAGAGACAGAGTTTATAGTCTTGGGGGATCACTACTTTATCTCACATAAGCAGAAGGAGCTTTCTAAGGATTAAGAAGCCTCAAAGCCCCTGAGAGTCTCAACTGAAATGAGAGTAAGTACTTTGTCACCTGAATTTCTGAGACTGTAAGTGATAGCTAGAGTGAACTGATGGGCTGTGAAGACATGTGTTCAGTAGCCTTGTAGCTGATGGTGGATTGTTTACTGAATAAAAATTTAAATGCTGACATTTAGTTTCAAGAATTCAGTTCTTTCCAGTCAGAAAAGTAATCTATCCAAAATTCACACCAGGGGTGGAACTGCCATTAGGAGAACCATACTGTATTTTAAGAGCACCATTAGACTTTATGCCATTTTGATTGAATTGTTATCACAGCTCATCTGTTTTCTTGCCATCCAGGCACTATGCATAACTTCAATTTATGCTGAAGATTGTAAAGATTTTTCCTAGATGTTGATAGACTATAAGCTATTTAAGATTAATATAAGCAATATTTTCCATCAAGCAATTTCCTGCAAACTGTCTCATAGAACTGGTCTTTATACTTCCAGGCCATTGCATCAAGAGTTTTCAAAACATTTGTGTTGAAAAGACTTTTGAAGTGATTAAACATTGCCAGAAGTTGCATTAGTGATAATTCAGCTTGCATTACAATGCTTTGCCATTTAGAAAATTTATTGTGATTTAGCTTCTTCAAAGGCTTTTTCCTGAGTTATTACAGAGAGAAGATGATAGGCAGAGAGGCTGAATTTTGAATAGACAAAAGGATGGTCTGCCTAACATTAAATTTCTCTTCTAAACTTGGTGTTGTTGATGTTTCTGCCTTACAGTGGCTAATTAAACATCAGTATTTGGGTCTGAGGTGTAACCAAGAACTATTTTTTTCTTATTTAAATACTGAAAGATAGTCTTTATAATAAAATTGTGTTCAGCAGCTTTCCTGAAATAATAAATTATTGTTGTTTCTTCTGTGTCCATTCTCCTAAGTAATATTCTGCCAGGCATCTTGGTCACCATGAACACTGGAGACATCCAGAATAGGTTTGTATCCTATCCTGGCCCCAAAAGATTGTGTATTGCAGTTATGCATACACTTTGATTTGATCTTATGAGATTTTCTCATGACACTGAGAAGTCACTAAAGGTAAGATTTCCAGACAAGATAGTTTATTGACAATAATAGACCAAAGAGCAAACACTGTAATTTGTAGTGACAATATATAACAAAGGTATAACTGATTGAGGAGATATTGATTCATTGCTGCTTCAGGTGCCCATATACAATTTTTTTGCAGTTATATTCCCTGCATACCATCAATGTGTGCTTTCCTGTATATCTATTGCCACAGGATACAGAAATAATGATGGAGATATGAGATGCTATGAAATCTGACAACACATAAATTACTTTCTAGGAAGGATTATTTGACGAATAGACCTATTGGAGGGAAACTTGGCTGCGGTGGGTAGGTGTATGTCAGCTCTTCCAGATACAATGACTTAAGCTGTCGACAAGACTTTGCCATAGAACGTTGCTCCCTGAGAAAATTAAGATATCTCTCAGTTCTTCATAGCTGACTACCAGGAGCTGGGTGCTCTGTAGTCTGAAAGTCCAGTGAAACTTCGCGTTGTGAAACAATTTAATGGGCAGGATATGGCTGTTATCTGTGACTGAATGTTTTAGAGTAGCAAGGAAGGCTGGTGAGAGACAAACTTCTTATTTCCATTGAATACAAATCTTTAAATAAATAAATATTGATAAGAAGTTGAACTAATTATGAAAGTGAGCTGTAGTTTAAGTGAAAGTAGTTTATGCTGAGTGAGCATAATTTATTTTCAGACCTGTCTTCATGAAGTCTGTGTCCCTTTTAAGCCCAAGTATAGATAATATAGCTAGACAGTCTGGATTCATAGCATATTGAAGACTAAGGAATAAATTAAAATTGAAAGATTGGCTAGAGTAAATTAATTCAAAAACATTTAATCACAATATTAGATTTTTCCATAACTAAAAAGAACTACTTCTTCAATTCCAAATACTTCAAATTTTTATTTCCAAATAACTCCAGACTTTCAGAAAAAAAAAAAAAGAAATCCTTTTGAGGTAGGTGATCATTGTGAAAAATCTTGAACAGAAACATTTTCTGTTCAAGACATACTGGCCATAGAATCAAGATTTTATGGTGAAAGTCGTGGACTCCCTGCTGTACGATTTTACTGTACAAAGTCATTTTGGAACTAAGATGAAATGATAGGGTTCAGTATTTTTTGCCATCCAAAAACTTCAAGTAAAATTTACTCAAGTTGCAAGTAAAAAAGCAGTTGCGACTCTGAGTTTATGAAATGAGATGGGACAAACTCTTCCTAATTCTCACTTTACTCCAGTAATTAAATTTCAACAGGCTGAAATATTTTCTTGGTTATATCTCTGCTCCTTTCCTTAGTAGAAGAACACAAAGAAACTTAAAGGAAGAAACCAAGACTGTATTTGGAAATTTAGCTTTTCTTAGTCAGTTATAATGGGTCAGAAAAGAATGTGTCTGTAGCCAAGACCTGTAGAGCTAACTGTGGAATGCAATTGCCTACTGCTCACAGTGCTGTAACAAGTGAATAAGAAGATATTACAATTAATGTAAGCAATATGTCTCAGTTTGAAACCTTAGCTAAATTTTTAAAATGACAACACAGGAAAATATTTTTTCTAATATATTGGCTCTTAATTTTTTTTTAAATTTTGTTTCTCAATGTAAGAACTAAAAAACGCTGTCAATTCTAGAACTCCAGGTTATTGTATAAATTGACTCTGTTTCTTACGTATGTGTGGTTAAGACAGACTTATTATTTTTGGAAAAATGGAGTCCAGTTTCAATTTGCTTAAACTAGTTGGATAATGGGAAGACATGGCAGATGTGTCAGGGTTAAATTTACTTGATCTTACATCAGTGTAGATAGCTGGGTAGATGACTGAATGATGTCCCTTGCAATTATACATTTCTATAAATTGCATACTTTACTGCAACAGAAATAGAAGATATATAGTGAAAATCCAATAGCTGAAGCATATATGCATACATATTATGTACAGTTATTATCAAAATACTATAGCATAGATAAATCTTTCAAAAGCTTTTTCTGTATACCAAAATGTTTATTTTTATACATTTAACATAACAAACAAGTTACCTTGTAAGTACAGTACATTAACTGTATGTGAAATACAAACTGCTCATAGTCTAAATACTGCATGGGTTGTTATAGACAGTGAAAATTATTAAACAAATTGCCT
Source organism: Gymnogyps californianus (assembly GCF_018139145.2). NCBI lineage: Eukaryota > Metazoa > Chordata > Aves > Accipitriformes > Cathartidae > Gymnogyps > Gymnogyps californianus. The sequence goes on from NC_059473.1 coordinate 98,941,735, forward strand.
GTAAATTAAAGAACTCTATAAGAGCGGTACTTTCAAAGATCTTTTTTCTTCCTTTGCACTTAAATTCAACCAGCTAGGAGTAGAAAGCATACAGCTCTGGAGGTAAAATTTATGCCTCAGGAAGCTTGAAATGTGATTGCTCTCTCAAACCACTCATAACCCAAGGCCAAGCCACATATGATGCCAAAATGCACTCATGATAAAAATCACATTGTCATAAAGTGATTTTTCCTTTTCTTTTTATGCTCTTTAATCAATATTTGAATAGCTAGCAATTATGGTGTTCACATTTTAATTAGGATTTCGAATTTGCTTCCCATTAAGATGAATCAAGGAACCATTTCTTTCAAGGTCTTTGCCAGGCTGTAGTGAAAAAGCTGAACCATTCTATGCTTAATTCACATCATACAGGTTATTTTTTTACAACCATAAGGGTCAGAAGTGTAAATTATTTCACAAGAAGCATTGACATTAAGCTGTTTAGGTAGAGTGGAGGAGACATAGGTTGCAGTTGCTGCTGTAAGGATTATTGTAATATTTAGCCTACATTTATTTGATGTTTCTTCCTGTATGCATTTGTTAATTTATAACATGATATCTGTGTTGCTTTTCTGGCACAGAGATTCTTTAGTTCATTAGTTCATATGAAACAACTTTCATAGGAGGGAATGAAGAAGCTTCAGCTTCTTCCTTTATGGCAATCAGAATACCCCAGAGCTTGAAACATATAACCCTGGACCATGTATAAAGAAATGCAAACCATATCTGACAGATCCCAGAAGAGGCTCAACAACTGAGCTTTTAAATTAAAAAAAAGTGCAATGTTGTCTTGTATTCTGTAGGAAGATAGTCCCCACTTTTTTTTTTTTTTTTTTAGTAAGAGGGTGTCTGAATTCCAAGCTAGGGTGGCACCCATTGCTAGAGCTGAGAAGGAACAGTGAGCACAAGGCTAATAAAAAGTTTCTCATTTCAGCTTCTCATCTCAGCTGAAGATTTTCTGTTCCCTTCCCATAGTTGTCTCCACACCAGTTTTGGAAAGATCTCAAAGTCTTTTAAGGAAAAAAATGCTGATGTTCCTCATCCAGCCTTAACAAGACAGAATCATCACCATGTAACTTTTATGCCAGCTTACACAGTTGCTAAACCAGGCCCAGCTTTGAAGTACATGGAGTTTGTATGGATGTAATATAGCGATGTAAACCTAGAAAGAAGAAAATTTCCCAAAATTTCAGATTTTCTTCAGCTGATGTTCATTTTCTGTTATGTTTTCACTTGCTCCCACATAGTCCTTATATCTTCTGCAAAATGTTAATAAGACAATGGTATAGGAACATACATTCTCAATTGGTTTTGGTCTCAGTGTGTTCTGCAAGATTGCTTCAATTTGTGGTTAAGACCCTAGAAGTAAGTGCATGTGTGAAACCATTGAGTTTGGAACATATGATAGGTTCACAGTACCTTATATGTCTTCTGTGGGGAGCATGGAAGTAGAGAGAACTCAGAAGGTTATGGTTTAATTGGCAGCAATAGCAGAGTCAGCCAACAAGCAGGACATCTATTCAGAGCATCACATTGCCCAGGATGAGAGAGTCAGAACTAAGAAAATATCCATTATGTCCTCTGGATTGGTGGAATTGTAGCAAGGTTTTGGTAGTCAGGGGCTACAGGGGTGGCTTCTGTGAGAAGCTGCTAGAAGCTTCCTCTGTGCCCAATAAAGCCAGTGCCAGCCAGCTCCAAGATGGACCCGCTGCTGGCCAACGCCGAGCCCATCAGTAATGGTGGTAGTGCCTCTGGGATAACATATTTAAGAAGGGGGAAAAAACCTGCGCAACTTCAGCCAGAGAGAGGAGTGAGAAGATGTGAGAGGAACAACTCTGTAGACACCAAGGTCAGGGAAGAAGGAGGGGGAGGAGGTGCTCCAGGCACCGGAGCAGAGGTTCCCGTGCAGCCCGTGGTGAAGAATGTGGTGAGGCAGGCTGTCCCCCTGCAGCCCACGGAGGTGCACGGTGGAGCAGATATCCACCTGCAGCCCATGGAGGACCCCACGCTGGAGCAGGTGGATGCCCCTGAAGGAGGCTGTGACCCCATGGGAAGCCCGCACTGGAGCAGGCTCCTGGCAGGACCTGTGGCCCCATGGAGAGAGGAGCCCACGCTGGAGCAGGTTTGCTGGCAGGACTTGTGACCCCACGGGGGACCCAGACTGGAGCAGTCTGTCCCTGAAGGACTGCACCCTGTGGAAGGGACCCATGCTGGAGCAGTTTGTGAAGAACTGCAGCCCATGGGAAGGACTCATGTCGGAGAAGTTCGTGGAAGACTGTCTCCCATGGGAGGGACCCCATGCTGGAGCAGGGGAAGAGTGTGAGGAGTCCTCCCCCTGAGGAGGAAGGAGTGGCAGAGACAACGTGTGATGAACTGACCATTCCCCCTTCCCCCTGCACCACTGAGGGTGGAGAAGGTAGAGAAAATTGGGAGTAAAGTTAAGCCCAGAAGAAGGGAGGGGTGGGGGTGGAAGGTGTTTTTAAGTTTTGGTTTTATTTCTCATTACCCTACTCTGATGTGACTGGTAATAAATTATTTTTTTTTTCCCCAAGTCGAGTCTGTTTTGCCTGTGATGGTAATTGCTGAGTGATCTCCTTGTCTTTGTCTCGACTCACAAGCCTTTCATTATATTTTCTCTCCCCTGTCCAGCTGAGGAGGTGAGTGATAGAGTGGCTTTGGTGGGCACCTGGCGTCCAGCGAGGGTCAACCCACCACAGTCCTTTTATAACTTTTCCTGTCTTCCAAAATTACAAGATGAAGGTATGGCTTCTTTCTGCATATCTCTTAGTGGCTACTGCAGTTCTACAAAGGAAGGAGGCCCTGAGATTAACAGAAAACAGTAATTTAAGGAGTGCAAATGCACTCATTTAAATTCACGTATAACTTTCATCTATATGACAAATAACTGCATAACATGTATTCAGTATGTTTTGCTAGGATTTACTTTCCTGATTACATTAGTATGTTTAGCTTGCCAAAATACTGCAGGAGTCAGTTTGCATGTGAATTTGAGTCAATTGAAGCAGAAATTTACACGGAAGTTAATGCTTAAACTGCTGGAATTTGGTGGAGTTCGATATGAAGCTGCCAGTCCCAGGGGCTCTTCTTACAGCAGTTCATGGGTAGCCTGGACCAGGACAATGCTCTAAAAGACCTGGTGGATCATGTTCAATGGTGAGCATGGACAAAGAGTGCTTAAGGTGGGATATACATAGCTCTGTGCAGTGATGTCAAGACAAGCAATTTCTAATGTGGATGGAAGTAGAATTTTAGCAATGTCAAAACATCGGTGCTTATGCGGACTAAGAACCTGCCAAATTACGCAGCAGCTGAAAAAATGGCTTTAAAGATTCCTTTTGTGGACACAAGCATCAAAAGTGGGAACTAGTCTGACTTCAGGGCTTATTGTTTCTATAAAACAATCTTTTCCCCTGTCTGTAGAGTTGGTATAGCAAAACTCCCCCAAACCCCTCCAACCATAAGCTAAACTTTTGTTTACCGTTGACCAAGATCATCTGAGTAGCCTACCTCTTCTAATGTGGAAGCTGAAACTAAGGATATCCAATCTGGGGAAAAAACCCAACCCACCCTATAAAAAATGACATCAGATCACTGATTTATTTTTAGGCATGAGACCCACAGCAGAGGTCTTTTTTATTGTACCTGTCAGTGTACAATAGGAAAACATCTATGGAGAGGTGAACCATAAGCAATAAGCTGTAGAAACTTTTCAGACTCTGCAGTCTGAAGGACCGCAAAAGAAACTTGAATGCCATATAACCTTTCTGTTTTCCAAAGTATTGAACATTTCATAAAAGGGTGACTGCTCTTAAGGAAAAAGGATTACAAAACCAATGAAGTGCTGTTACAAAAATCTATACAGTATACTTGTGAAAGTGCACCTCATTATGGAGTATGACAGATAATTCTTCAGTGAAAAAGGCACTGCTGTGGAGACTGTGAAGATATATGGATTGCATAGACCAAAGGGAAATTTTATGTGAGATGAATCCTTCCAACAAATACAGTCTGTGCTTTGCTCTTTCTCCCATGAAAGGTTCTGTAACAAGGAGGTATTGATGCAAGCTATTTGAGTGGGGGTGGTTTTAAATGCTGAACTTTGTACATTACGTGAAACATCTAAATCCCTCCCTGTCTTGATTGTTTGAAGACAACAGCTATCTTGTTGTCTTTCTCAGCAAATGGTTTATCTGGTTAAGTGTATTGGAAAGTACATTACATATCTCCATATTTGAGAGGAATTTATGAAAGAATGACAGAAGTGATGTAAAAGGATATTCCAGACTAACAGAAATAGAGACCAATAAGTGTATGGCTTATTTTACAAAACATACGAATAATGCCACCTTTTTCCATTTGTTTTTTATTATTTATTCTTGAGAGTAAATACTGAAAACATTAGGCTTGAACCATAAACTACAGTTTATATAAACTAAGCTGAAGTGCAAATGCTCAATTTTACCGAAGTTTGTCAACTAAATATTTTAAAGTGCACACTATTTAGTGTAGTACGTTTAGGAAGCAAAAGAATTATACAGGATTAATGAACTCCATTAGCTATAACTAAATTATCTATGGCTATTGCAGTGGTAAATATAATATCAAACCCAAATTTTGTTTGCTATTGGAAAGAAGATATCGAGTTTCTTGTGAAATAGAACTCATAAAAAAGTAGTTCAATAGAGCATTTGGCCAGGTTCTCACATAAACAAATAGAAGACTCTAAGACAAGTAATGAAATTATGTTTTATGAATCTTCTGGAATAAACAGAAATCAGACAAACAGAAGTTAATCAGTCTAGAAATGCCATAAGTAGATTTCTACTGTTTGAAGGCTTTAGGTTTTTCTCAGAGTCCAGTTACAGGAAGAAGACTACTTTCTGTGGCTCTTCTCCAAGTCTAATCTATCAATATATAAATGACTGTATATTGGTTTCATCAATCATCGTGCAACAAAAAATAATAGCATTTAAACTATAAAACAGCATTCTGTAAAAACTTCTTACTTGGAAAGTGAAACAATTTCTTGAACTATTTGTCCTGGATTCAAGGTTATAAATTAACCAGACATCTACTCATGCTGTCTGCTGGTGGTTAAACATACAGTTCATTCCCCGGTTTCTGGCAATTATAACTCATTCTGTAGCGCAAAAATGCAGTTTCCTCTGGAGTGTTTCTGACTGTTAGGAGAACATCTGATTTGTTATGAACACACATAAAACTGAAGTGTAAAGTATATATTAAATAAATATAAAGAATCTAAAATATAAACCATATCAAAATATAGGAAAACTGACATTTATTAATTTTCATTTTACCTGCAAGGATAAAAGCAACATTCTCAAGAACCTTCAGGAAAATACAGAAAAGAAATAGAACAGCATAATTTAATCAATTTTCCAGAAATGGATTTTTTAGAGTATTCATTTTTCAATCTCTCTGAAAAAATTCATAAGAATAAAAATAACCGTCAGATTTACCCAGTGAATAATACTTTTTTTTGCTTTTTTTTCCTTCTTCAACTTAGAGCCAGTGTCCTAGTCCTCTCTCCTGTGGTCATTTCACACACAGGAGTCTTACTGACATCTATGAAGTTCAATACACTGAATGAATAACAGGAGCTGTTATGGACTGACCACAACCTCCCATTCCCCACCCACCCTGCCCCATGAGTGGGGCAGGGAGAAGGTAGAAAAGTCAGGAATGAAGGAGTGAAGTTGAGCCTGGGAAGAAGGGAGGAGGGGGGTGAAGGTGTTTCTTTCTCTGTTTCTCACCATCCTACTCAGTTTTTAATTGGTAATAAATTAAACTAATTTTCCCCAAGTTGAGTCTATTTCGCCCATGACGGTAATTGCTCAGTGATCTCCCTGTCTTTATCTTGATCCACAAGCTTTTTCACCTTATTTTCTTGCCCTGTCCTGTTGAGGAGGGGGAGTGAGAGAGCAGCTGGGTGGGCACCTGGCAGCCAGCCAACTTTAACCCACCACTAACGCAAAGGAGAATTCTCAGATAAAGAGAGCCCAGAGGTGCAAGAGGATAGGTGCAAGAGGATCTGCAAAGAGGGAGCAGGTTCCCAGATTCCCAGAGACCGTTTCAGGGCAAAATGCCAATGGCCTTAATTATACAGCCAATGCAAAGTGCAATAGGAGACATCTGGATTGATGCTTTGAGGCTGAGGCAGGCTGGAAGAAGCTAGTCCAGGAAGAACAAAATTGGACATGGTGGTGGTTGCTGCTGAAGGAAATAACCCAACACGAAGGCATGGCCTTTTTTTCTCACCATCTCTGTTCCCAGTTTCCCTGTTGGTTACATCTTGGAAACTTGTGTCACTCTCACAGCCTCACAGCTTCCCCAAACTCAGCTATCCTCAATCTTTTGATCACAGATTCCCTCTAACTTGTCTTCCCCCATCTTGCTTCATGAACTATTCTCTTCCTGCAAAATTGTGTGTTATCTGCTCCAGAGATACTATACTCCAGCATGAGCTATTTTGATCTCATCCCTTGGTGGGGGGGAGAGTCAATTCAATTTTGCCTACACTGAATTTCTGTTGCCAACCCTTAATTTCTCAGCAGTGTAGTATATATGGCTCATTCTATGATTCTTTAAAACAGTGGCATACTTTTAAAGCATATTGAACTTGCAGAAAATATTAATAGGCTACAATAACGGCTCCTCTATACTTAAATGCTGCAGTGCAGCTATGTCCACACTTCCTGATAAAATGTGACTACATTATTGCAAAAAACATCATTGCTGGAATTGTACGGATTAAATCAGTGAATCACGAGCATAAATCCCTGCAATATTCTATAGGTGCACTCACAAACATTTTTAATTTGTAATGTGAGATATTTTGTTGTTCTTTCTCAATCCCATGAATGATTTATGCCATTCTGCAGAACATAAGAAAAAATTACAAGTCCCTTGACACCCTCCTGTCTTAGTAGGTGGCATGCTGTACATACCAATGTCAGTAAAGCACCTAGCAGATTTTTACCATGTGCAGAACTGATGTAGTCTGGAATTCACAAATCTATTAAGTGAAAATAATCTGGGTTATAGAGTTAACTTGTATTTTAGATGATGAAAACTACTACAGTATACTATTTATGGCTTTGTGTTCTTGGCACTATATTTCAAGGCAGCAAACAAATATTCCCATTAATTCATCCTAAAGGAGATGTATACAAAGGAATATTTGAAATGAAAGGGTGAACTTTCATGTTTGAATCTGAAAAGATGTGTGCGAATAATAGTCTTTGAAGGCACACGAAATGTCGGTTTCTTGTATAGAGAGGGATTTGCCCTTGCTAAGTGACCAGTGATACTAGTAATACCCTATTTTTCTGATGAGCTCATGGAGTTATGTTATTAGCAAAATCCATATATCCATGTACATATGAACATGAATATGTTGTGTACCAAACACAATGAACGAATAAAGATATTAATGAGCGTAAATGACTAACATCATTAATTTCTATGTCCCTGTTAAGCTTGAATCTTGAGAAAGTTTTCTTATTCATTTTGAGCCACTAAATAGGATGTAAAGTCTAGCTTCAGCCATTAGTTTTGGACAATTCCAACCCATCAAAAGTGCTTTTGCATGCATAGTAGGGGAAGCCTTCTTTTAGTTGATATAAAAAGGACAAAATAGGAAAAGTAAAAGTTTTCTGAGGTCACCATTTCTGTTTATCAGTCAATCAACAAATGTCAGATGTCAGTCAACAAAAAAGCCTTATGACTACATATAAGATTACAGGCAGTGTAGCAGGAGGTAGATTCTTCTCCAGAGCTGCCAGTATACTTATACTCTCAGACTGTATCTTGCATGTGATTTCTCCTGAAATATGCCTTCTGGAGTTAGAAATCATAAAGAAAAGAATGCAAAACATAGCACATATATATGTTAATAGAAAGCAGGGTCCTGTTTGATTTATGCTTTTAATTTGTTTCACGATCTATCTTTTGACTTAAAATTATCCTTTTCTTCTGCAGGGATCTTAATCTTTCTGCATCTCTTGTACAAATCAGTGTTCTGACAGAGGGGAAAGAGAATTAAATTAGTTTTGAGAAATTTCCTGCCTTGTTACTTTTACTGATGGAAGAGCATTCCCTCTGTCAGATTCTCCTCAGTTAACACCGTCTCTTCTTCACCGGACTCAGCCTGAAGATTCTGACTTAATTATTAAGTTTTGATTCCACCTTTTTCCCCATAGATTTGGGGTCCCTGACAGCTGGCCTAAGCAGGCTTTGGCAGCCTGAGTTGTTACTTCCCCTCATGCCCAGCACCTTGGTCTCTGCCTCTCTGATATTCAGCGTGGCTCCTTCACCCTCAGCTGGAGAAATCCCAGAGGAAAGGTGGGTGAGGAGCAGGAACTTCTAGCTATCGCTAGGGTAAGTAACCACGGGATTTTTGCACAAGGTGGCAGCTGCAGGCTTCAGCTGATCTCCTTCTGCAGACAGACCCAGAAGGAGGTGAACCTGCCTTTGGCTGAGGTCTGGCAGGGGCCAGGCTGCCTCTTTAGCAGGCAGCCTGCTTCTTGTAGGAGCAATCTTCAGTAGGCATTGACTTAAATGTCACTGGTGTAACTCTGAAAGCTATCTCAAGCCTGGGAAAGGCATCAGCAAAATATGCACCTTGAATAGAAGGTGAGATACATTTTAGGTTGATTTTCCTGAGAAAATCCTTGCCTTATTCTCAGAGAGAGGCTGCTACCTTTATCTCCTGTGCCAGGTGGTGGTGATGGTTTGTTCAGATGGCCTTTTTCAGGTTCTTCTGATAAATCATGTTGTGTTTTTTTCACATAAATTCTAATGGAACTAAGCAAATGTTATGATCTTTGTTTTTAAAGGCCTTGTATTTCTTTATAGCAAACAGTTTAAGCTGTTTTTCAAAATAGTTTGAGATTTACTCAAAAGAGACCTTTAATTTAAAGAGGTTGCTTCAGGCACAGTGAATTAGTATCATCAATTTTTAGTCCTTTTAGATACACCTTCAAGGAAAATTATCAGTTTTACAAGGCTGAAAAGATTCTGTTATTGTCACCCTGAATAAATTGTACTTTTTACATTCACAACAGCCCTTGTTAAAAAACAATCCTCAGCAGGGATATATAAAAAAAACCCCAAGATTGTAATTGTCTGGAAATTGCAGAACTCACGTTCCTAAACTTGTCTCTTAACAAAGCGATTGAAAGGAAAACACTACTGACACTTGTTTTTGTAGATATTTTTCTGGGATTACCAAGCAGAACTAGTCTTGGAATTGGAATAATTTTAGAAGCAATTCAGCTGTAGCACTTTGCTGCACATGTGGTATTCGCTCTTGTTTTCCACCCAAAAGGATGCTAAGAAAATAAGAAAATAACTTCTTTTGAGCTGAGGATCATAAGGCCATGTAACAAATTATGCTCCTCGTATCTTCTCACAGTAGTAGCTAAGATAGACTATTATCTTTCTCACTTATAATTTTCTCTGATAGCTCAGGACAGTGCTTTGGCAAAGTGCTGTTGCCAGCATTGAATGACAATATCCTTCATCATTCGAGAGGGCAATAACGAAAAAAATGCAAGTCAGTACAAATACAAGTTTGAAGGATTTGGAAGACAAATACACAGGTCTTTATCCTGCAACGTGCTTGAGTAGGAGCAGAAATCTGGGTTCTTGGAATTCATTGCCAGGTTGGAGCAGAGTAGGAAGGACCTGCACCCTGAGTAATGTCTCAGTGTGAAACTGGAAGATGAAGATTAGACTGGTTTATATCATTACAATATAATGTAAAATATATAGTGCCAACAAAGCTGACAAAGCAAGCAAATCTGTCCCACAGACTGTTTTGTCTGAAAAGTACAATGAGATTTTTTTAAAAAACTGTCTATATTCCCAACACAGTTGAAGGAAATGAATGGGAGAGGCAGACCACAGGAAAACATCACACATGGGCCTGTTTTACTTGTAGGGCTTTTGTTGAAGATGGCTTATCTTAGGGGCTTTCAGACTGTGTTAAAGCGATACAGATTGTAGGCTTAGCGCTCTTTCACCAGCATAAATCATATTCCACCGAGCACTTAGTAATGCCTGGAGAGCCCTGATAGCTCCCCATGGCTCTATTCCTTGCATCAGTTTTGTCATTACCATAGTCGTATACAATAGACAGATGCCATTTATTAATGAATTGGATTCAGTGTGCCTATGGTGAAGCAGTGTGCCTAAATTGGATTGAAGTAACCTGCTAGCAGCTGGAACTGTTAAGCACAGAAAAAAATGGGCAAAACAAGATGGCTGGGCTTTGGACTGCTGTGGAGAAGGTACCTAACTAGCAGGTACTTGATAAAACCTCTGTTGTGGAGAGTTGCTCCAGTTTCCTAGAGATATCCGAGAACTGTTAGGCAGCCAAAAAGATCTAGATAAGAAAGGAAATGGGAAACCAGTCAAAGGATTTACTTGACAGTTTTGTTAGGTCAGGGAGGACAGAAGGACATAATGCTTTCTCAGGATCAGAGACAGGTGTGGTGAATTGACCCTGGCTGGACGCCAGGTGCCCACCAAAGCCGCTCTATCACTCCCCTCCTCAACTGGACAGGGGAGAGAAAATATAACAAAAGCCTCGTGGGTCGACACAAGGACAGGGAGATCACTCAGTAATTACTATCACTGGCAAAACAGATTCGACTTGGGGAAATTAGTTTAATTTATTACCAATCAAAATCAGAGGAGGATAATGAGAAAATAAAAAACTAAATCTTAAAGCAACTTCCCCCCACCCGTCTGTTCTTCCCGGGCTTAACTTTACTCCTGATTTTCTCTACCTCCTCCCGCCTCAGCGGTGCAGGGGGACGGGGAATGGGGGTTGCGGTCAGTTCATCACACGTTGTTTCTGCCGCTCCTTCCTCCTCAGGGGGAGGACTCCTCACACTCTTCCCCTGCTCCAGCGTGGGGTCCCTCCCATGGGAGACAGTCCTCCACAAACTTCTCCAACATAAGTCCTTCCCACGGGCTGCAGTTCTTCACAAACTGCTCCAGTGTGGGTCCCTTCCATGGGGTCACAAGTCCTGCCAGCAAACCTGCTCCAGCATGGGCTCCTCTCTCCATGGGGCCACAGGTCCTGCCAGGAGCCTGCTCCAGCGTGGGCTTCCCACGGGGTCACAGCCTCCTTCAGGCATCCACGTGCTCCGTTGTGGGGTCCTCCACGGGCTGCAGGTGGATATCTGCTCCACCGTGCACTTCCATGGGCTACAGGGGGACAGCCTGCCTCACCATGGTCTTCACCACGGGCTGCAGGGGAATCTCTGCTCCGGCACCTGGAGCACCTCCTCCCCCTCCTTCTTCACTGACTGTCCTGGTTTCGGCTGGGACAGAGTTAATTTTCTCTTTAGTAGCTGGTACAGTGTTGGGTTTTGGATTTAGTGTGAGAATAATGTTGATAACACACGGATGTTTTAGTTGTTGCTAAGTAGCGCTTATCCTAAGTCAAAGATTTTTCAGTTTCCCAAGCTCTGCCAGCAAGCAGGTGTGCAAGAAGCTGGGAGGGAGCATAGCCGGGGCAGCTGACCTGAACTAGCCAAAGGGGTATTCCATACCATGGAACGTCATGCCCAGTATATAGACAGCGGGGAGCTGGCCAGGAGGCGTGGATTGTGGCTCGGGAACTAACTGGGCATCGGTCAGTGGGTGGTGAGCAATTGCATTGTGCATCACTGTTTTTTTTTCTTTCCTCCCCCCCTTCCTTTTTTTGTTATATTCCTTTTCATTACTATTATTATTATATTTCATTATTACTATTGTTAGTATTATATTTTACTTTAGTTATTAAACTGTTCTTATCTCAACCCACGAGTTTTATTTTCTTTTTCTTTCCTTTCCTCCTCCTCACCCCACTGGGAGGGGGAGGGGGAAACGGCTGCGTGGTGCTTAGTTGCTGACTGGGGTTAAACCACGACACTGACCTTGGCGTCTGCAGAGTTGTTTCTCTCACATATTCTCACTCCTCTCTCCGGCTGCAGTTGCGCAGGTTTTTTCTCCCCTTCTTAAATATGTTATCCCAGAGGCACTACCACTGTCGCTGATGGGGTTCACCTTGGCCAGCAGTGGGTCTGTCTTGGAGCCGTCTGGCATTGGTTCTATCAGCTATGAGGGAAGCTTCTGGCATCTCACAGAAGCCACGCCTGCAGCCCCCCGGTACCAAAACCTTGCCACGCAAACCCAATACAACAGGAGAAAAAGTAGAGGTGTTTTCTGACTGAACAGTCCAGAAAAACTTCAGAGAGAGGAATAAAGTTGTCAAGCTGCAGACATCTAAGGGATGATGGAAGATCAAATAGGCCTTTTGCTGAAAATGCAATTGTTGTTTTCTCAGTGTGAGATAATAAGCTGCTCTGGGTAGGAGTGAAAGAAAACTTCTGAGGGAATCTTTGAGTCACTGCCAAGACAGAGTTATATGCTGTGTTCCTTCCACAGGCGCTTGCCACATGTTTGGTACAACTACTGCCATATTGTTAAACAAACACTTATATTCTAGAGCCCACAATGGCCATTACAGCAAAATATGTGATTGCTATCCTACTATAAGCAGATCCACTAAGGTCTGGCTAAACTAAGAATAGTTTTGAAGGGTCTCCTCTGAGTCTCCTTCCTAGCTGGAGTGACTCTGATGACACGCCATATATACTGCGAAATTTTGTCATCTTCTTTTGGCAGCATCCATCTGCTGTGAAGATTCTGCTGGGTCTCTAATGGGATGGATCAGTTCCACTGTATTAACCAGGCAGTTCTTGAAGAAAAGGCAACTCCATTAATCCAAGCCACATTTTTCAAGAGGAGAAAGGTAAACGTTTCCTTCTAATAACAAAATCCTATCATCTGAGGAGACAATAGTGTTAGCTTATCATTCTTTGTTTTCCAATCATTGCTTCAAATCATATTTTCTCTTTTTCACATGTAACAATAAAAAGGAGAATTTTACAAAATGATGGCATCTAAGTCAGACTGTGGATGCTAAACTTGCCAGCAAGGTGAGTTCTGAGTTTACAAAAGCAAAACTAAAGAGATATAAACAAGTAAAAAATTTATTCAGTCACTGATAACTGTGAAAGATCTTGTCTTTATTTTTTTGCAAATCCCATTTGTAGTACTTGAACATTGATACATCATTAATCTCCATGTGGGGTAAACTTTCAGGCTCAAGATTTATAGAGGTCAAATATATGACTTCTAGATCAATGAGTATACAGTGCCTCTTTTTGTTGGTTTCCTTTTTGTAGAAGGTGTGAAACTGTGAGTGCTCAGAAAACTCATCTAAATTGTAGACCTAAAAGGTTTTGCACAAATTATAATTTTTTTTCTTCTACTGTTAACTGTTACTTACAGTGCATATTGCAAATCCTGAGAAAATCTTTCTTTTCATTCTTGGATGCTAGTAAAATAGGGTTGTAGATTGGATTGTCAAAGGAGTTTTGCTTTGAACAGTTCCCAGTAAGAACAAATGATAACAAGATATAAAGCATTAAAAAACACTAGACTTTTATGGGCCAAGTGAGAGCGCAACTCTCTTGAAACATCTGACCTTACCTGTTTCTGCAGAACTCTAGAAAGGCTTGTACTGTACTTATTTTTATAACTAATTCTGGATTAGCTCTGCAATATTACTTGTTACTGCTAAAAGGTGACACCAAAACATCTCCAAAAGTTCATTGCAGTGAAAAGGAACCCACCCAATTTTTTGTGTTAATTTTTGATGCGTGACAGATTACATTATAGGCAGAATTACAGGTGATGTATCCAATTTGCAGGAACACCTCTCAACATTACTTTTAAACTAACGTAATGTGAACTAATTTGATTAGTTGTTCTTTTTAGGGAATGGTCTCTGAAGCAGCACAATGTGGGGAAGGCTATGTTGCTTCATAAATTTTCATGCAATGTAGTATATATGTCAAGGTGTTGCCTCACTGAGTATCAGACAAGAAAAATATCTAGAAATACCGGTTCCTTGCTCCCTATCCACTTCATAGGCTCCAGATTCAAGTGTATTGTTTGTAAAAATATGTAATTTTAATTGGACTTCACAGAATTTAAAACCACTTCTGCATTGAACTCAATAAGCTGAGTTGAGCTACTTGCCTTTGTGCTATTACAATAATTCCTCCCTCCAGCAAATTATATTCAAACTTCAAATGTTGATAATAAGCTTCCATTCTGAAGGCAGACTTCATTTGAGCACTTAGTAATATTAATATAAACACCTGTCAAACTTCCTCCTTGTTCCCTTTAATTGCCTGAAGTATCAGACTTTACAGATTATTTACTTCCTATATATTTAAAATACTTCTTCATAGTTCCCTTGTTGTGTTTGATGTTTTATTTATGATTATATTTTTGCTTATCAATGCTGTGTTTAATTATGTCTAGCTTTCATAAGCCTCTCTTTGTAATACAGTATGATACACTGATATATTCATCAATACTTTTTTTGTTAGTCTATGACACTTGTAGCAAAAAGTATTGCAAGATTATCCAATTTACAAAGTTAGCCTCTTGCACATACCATCTACCTCTGATGACACCTATTATACACCTGGAAAGGCAATAAACTTCCTTCGATTCAATATTAAGCCCAAAATTGAAAAGAGAAAAATGTTGGCTTTTGGTTTGAACTACAATCAATATCAAAATCAAAACTATTATAACTTGGAATAAAGTGCTTGGAGTGTTGTAGTCCAGTTTCCATTTTCAGTTTAGCTATGGCTATTTTTCTTTTGCAAATTTGAGTTTAAAAATCTGTATTTTTAAATATAGGCTTTCTCAGAGTTAAAAGAAGTTGGTTGAAGTTAAATATTTAAATGTAAATGATTAAATATTTCATTAAAAATCAAAATAAGTCATCTGGTTCTTCAATATTCTTACACTTGGTTTGTTTTTTTGATTTTTGGTTAAAGATGTTTGCAGAGTATACAATTCATTTTACTCCTTCTAGAACTCCTTTTTAAGGCAATGTATTATACACTGGAAAAAATATTAACTTGGCTTTTAATGGTTGTGCTCATATATTATAAAAGAACCCCTATTAAACTCTGGAGTATGCTCCTGGCCTTAGAGTATTCAAATTCTGAATAAAAGGGAGTGGAAGTGGCTGTTAGTTCACCTGATAGTTTATCCCATGGCAGCATCTTGACTCTGCTCTGTTGAAAGACTCAAGCATGTATCAGTCTTCTTTAAAACCTGCTTCTGACATGAAAGAAACCCAATGGTATAAGCAAGGTGGGAACTCCAGTTTGCTTTAGATATGTCGTGGTTTAACCCCAGGCAGCAACTCAGCACCACGCAGCCGCTTCCCTCTCCCCCTCCCAGTGGGGTGAGGAGGAGGAAAGGAAAAAAAAGTAAAACTCGTGGGTTGAGATAAGAACAGTTTAATAACTAAAGTCAAATATAATACTAACAGTAGTAATAATGAAATATAATAATAATAATAGTAAAGAAAAGGAATATAACAGAAAAAGGAGGGAGGGGGGGAAGGAAAAAAAAACAGTGATGCACAATGCAGTTGCTCACCACCCACTGACCGATGCCAGAGCCGCGATCCACCCCTCCCGGCCAACTCCCCCCGTTTATATACTGGGCATGACATTCCATGGTATGGAATACCCCTTTGGCTAGTTCAGGTCAGCTGCCCCGGCTCTGCTCCCTCCCAGCTTCTTGCACAGCTGCTTGCTGGCAGAGCATGGGAAACTGAAAAGTCCTTGGCTTAAGGTAAGCGCTACTTAGCAACAACTAAAACATCTGTGTGTTATCAACATCATTCTCACACTAAATCCAAAACCCAGCACTGTACCAGCTACTAAGAAGAGAGTTAACTCTGTCCCAGCTGAAACCAGGACAAGATATTAACTCTATTAAATTAAACTCTATTAAATCTATTAAATCTAGATATTAACTCCATTAAATAGATATTAACTCTTTAATATCTATTTCTTATATTTGATCCAGAGAAGACTGTTTCTCATCTGCTTTGTTTTCATACTGTGTCTGAACTATTCCATACCAATAAAAACCCTTTTCCAAAAACTTTAAATTACCTCATTTGTCAGTAGAAAAAAAGTTATTTTCATTTGATTGTCAGGGCAGTCCTGATAAATGTCGTATTTATAGCAATTTCAGAAATAAGTGGCCTTAAAGTTTCAAGAGAGCACTAATCTGAAGATATTATTTAATTCCCTTAAAATCTGCTGAATTGATTTTATATTATAGAAATTGCAGACTAGTTATTAATTTCAAAAATTCCTACAGAGGACTGTGGTTATATGTTTTTCTTCCTTTTAGGATTTGACCCAAAAACTACTAAGTGAATTCCATCATTTTTTCATTCAATGGAAGGATTCTCTTCTTGGGTTCAACAACAGAAAAAAGGTGAGATTTTTCATCCTCTTTGGACAAATGTCCTGCAGAGGTTAATAGAGACGTCATTCTTTAAATAATCTGAAGTGCTTAGAGGACAATTCAATATTGTTCTGAAGTTTTTTGGAAGAAAGTTCCTTTTGTTATTTTTAAGAACAAAGTTTGAAAATGTTTTAAAAACATCTTTTGCAAAGTTTTACAGCTGTAACAGTGACAATTTTCCTAAACTCACCACCTGAAAAGTCTTCTCAACACCAAAGCAGACGCCAACATGCACACACGGGATGCCTATGGCATTATTGTTGTCCAAAACCCTACTTTGATTAATTTAGAGCTGTTTACTAAAGGCTAGCGAAGACCTTTCGTGTCTTTTGAAAGGGATGCTAATGTTTTTTCCCTGGGCTGGACCTGTACTTAGCTTCAAAGATGGTTTTAAACTTAAAATTCCCACCAAAGTGTTTAATCTTCAGCAATTTACCCAAGATGTATTTATAATGTCAGGTGTATTTGTAATGCCAGAAAAATGAGTCACAGTCCGTCGGGCAGAGGGTAGTAGCATATTGGCTTTACATGCAATTACAATTGTGGAAAGACCCATCGTGTAACCTCCCAAGAAGCAGGAAGGCAGTTCTGGGTCCAGACACCTTTTCAGTGGTCTGGCACAAGATGACAACAAGCAGGTCTGGAGGCAGAGAGAAAGAATCTGAACTGGGACAAAAAACAGGCCAGCAAAAGAAATTGCCAACCCAATGCATAAGTAAGAAGGTGGAAAAAGAAATGCCACCTGTCAAAACACGTGCATAGGCAAAGGAGTTTCTGGCAGAGAGAGCAACAGCAGGAGGAAATGAGCTTGCAGGAGGTGCAGAGTATTATTTTGTTTAGCAGGCAATTTGGGAAATTTCTATGTTTTTTAACAGGTGGTTCTAACTAACTGCTTTCAGTACAGGTCTGGATCTTTTCATACAGTATACAGGCTGTAGATTTTTAAGGCTGTAGATTTTTAAGGACAATGTAAATCGTCTAATGTAAGATACTGCATAACCCAGGCTGCAGAATTCAGTGATTCCTGTGGTACTGGTGAAAATTGTATTATGGCACATTTTAAAGAATGACAACCAATATTGATTTAAAGTTTTCAAGTGATGGCTAGGAATATGATAGAACACTACGAAGTTTTTTTTTATAGTTAGTTAGCTTTTCTTTTAAAAAATAAGGGCCTTCTGTCTTGTCTAAATATATCTAAATTTGGACTCCAGCTTCTGGTTCTTAAAATGCCTCTTTATTTTTAGGCTGAGAAGCCCTTTTTAGCAGAAAATCTTCTCACCCTTTAGGTACTCATTAGCCATGCTAAAATTAACACTTGAAATTCTCTTGAGAACATTCAATATATAGAAAGGCTGTAACTCTTCACAAGGAAGATTTTTCCAGACCTCACATACTGTTGAAGTAAGTTTTATTTTGTCATAATATTTTTAAATGTAATTCTTTTGTATCTCCAAGAAGAAACTCTGGTGACTGTACAGTGCCTAATATAATGGCTTGACACTTCAGCCTTTCCCAAAAATGCAGGCTTGAATATAGGCCTTCAGGTTTATGACTCTGAATTTTAGGCAGATAACTAAGGACTAAGTAGAGAGGAAAGGCAGCTCCAAAAGGCTGTTACATAAGGTCTGATTTGGTGTTTGGTGATATCTCTCTCTTCCCTGACTAAATGTAGGGCATAAATGATTAATTTCAAACATCTGAGTTCAGATTTTACTGGCAGCCATTTTATACTTTCACCTATACCATTAGTAAAGTTGAGGAATGAAACATGGCTAAGAATGGATATAAAGTCCAGGAATCTCTCAACTTGCATGTTGGTTATTAACTGCAGATAATTCAGGTTATACTACCATAAAATCTTTGCTACTACATCTGTCTTGGTTTCTTTTTGTCATCTTTCTGTCAAATTACATTTGATTCAATCAAGTTTTTCGTTCTCTTATAATATCTATGCATTCATAGTTTCCCTCTAGTGCTTAAGAACTTCTTGGTATCCTGACAGCTTGAAGAAGTCCCCTTAAGCTCTGGTAGTTGTTATGTGGTCCTACACATTCAAAACATTTTTCATCTTTAGCACTTGCTCTTTGGCACATTTTGCAGTTATGGATGAAATAAGTAAAATGTAAACCAAAACACCTCTGTAAAGTGTGACATCATCCAACTTCTTGGTTATTTTGCTTTTCTTGCTTTGATTCTTACTGTGTCTTGTCCGTAGGCTCCTACTTGTGTTTAGCTGTTGATTCCAGTGATCTGGCCTAATGAGATATGAAGGGCTGTCGTTGGGTATCTGGAGACACAGTAGTGTCAGGGAGAAGACCTGCTGGGAAGCGTGCCTCAGAAGAGGAGGTGTCTTAGAGGTCTTGTTCCTTTGTTCCTTTGGATTCCAAGCTCTACCTGCTGCTGTAGCATGTTAACCTTCTGGGGAGGAATGGATGAGCCCAATTAAAAAACCAAGACACAAAACCCAGGAGCTTTAAGACATCTTCAGAAAAAAAACATTAGAAGATATTTGTTTTAATACCATTTCAGAAGAAAAATGCTGGAGAACGTTTGTTGAGGGCTATCCCTTGGCACAGAATAGGGGTGCCCACTTAAGCACAAAATGGGAGAGTTAGGAATTTATGATTCAGAGTTTCTAGTTCTCCTTGTGCACAGCATAGAAAACATCCACCAAGGAAGGATCTCACAGTCCACAGAAAAAGGTGGAGGCTGGTAAGTACCTACACGTGCTGGCAAGTAATAATTGCATCTGTTTATATTGGGTTTTGATACAGCAGGACACACTTGTGGTGGAAGAAAAAACTGCAAACTTTTATACTGTATTAGTGAATCCTGCCTTATTCAGTCGTACCAGGTTTGACACATCACAATCACTTATGTTGTATAACCTGACATATTGACATAATGAGAGCTGATACGTCACTCTAGTTACAGGCCTATTCTGAAAAATGAAAGAAGACGTGGCTCATAATATCAGAGCTAAGATTTCTATGGCTTTCAGTAACATGCTCTTTCCAATTAAGATCATAGTCAAGCTGTGCTAAACATACATGCATGTGAATACGGTCAGTCATATAATCACATGCTTTTATAATTATAACTACATTATGTAATCTTATGAAGAAATTTTACAGAGTTTAGTAGTAAGGCAGCCAAGTCATAAGAATTATAGAAAGGTATACAGAAATTGCTATAAGTACTTAATGGTCAATAATAGATTCGCTGTAGCTTTTTAAAGCCATCTTATGGGGTTCCATAGCGAGAATCCAATACTATATTAAATTCCAAAAAATTGATTAAAATGACTGAAATGTCATTTCAGTTTAAATCTATCAAGATTAACCATTCATTCTCAAAGACTGCAAGGTTATGTACAGTCTTAGGTTTATTCACCCACACAGAACAGTATTGGCATTCCCCACAGAGAGCATAGAGATGCTTACAGTAAATGCATGGCCATTTTTAGAACGTATCTGTCATTGTTCCTTTGTGTTATACTGTTATCAACATGGTAGAAATACAGCAAATTATTGCCATTACTATTATGCTACGGCCATGACAGTTGAAATGAACACAGATTTTGAAAAGTATTTTAATTCATCCCTTTTGCCAAAAGCTTTTAAAAATCTTCTGTTGTCATCCTGTGACCTTGCAGAACATGATTGACTCTGAGAAATAAAAGGTGTACATTTTCCCTGTCATACTGCTGAGCCCTTTCAACTCCTATTACTGTCAGGGGAAGGCAAGGACTTTTGGCACCTTTTATGCAATAGGTTCTACATGAAGTTCTTTGTAGTCTAAGTTGTGCAGTGTAGACCCAGGAAAAACCCCTTACTGGGTAAAAGGGATGTATGATTGTATCCCTGGGATCAATTTTTTGACTGTTCCTCTTTGCCATATTCAATTTGTCATGAATAATGTTACACATAGCTAAACTTTGCTTTACTCCAACTGGTAATATTTATAACTGTTCTGCGGATGTTTACTTTTTTTTAAACTAAAAGCTGGACTAGGCCGTGTAATTTAGCTGCTTATCCTTTAGTAACTAGGGAGTATTGATGAATTTTGTTTACTAAACACTTTGTAGCAAAAAGAAAGAGGTTTTCCCTCTCAGACTGAAATTATAAAGAAAACAGAATTTATATAAACCTTTAAACATACTAACCCGTGAAATTTAAAATGTAAGCTCATATTCCTCTGGTGAAAATAAAAACATTTTCAGGAGAAACCCTTTCCATAAGAATGAAGAAAGATAATTTTGACAAAAGGAAGTAAAATCCATGCAGCAGGTACAATGGTGTTTTCAGCCACTAGAAATTCTGGCCTGGAAACTACTGCACAAGGAGGGAGGCTAATATAACACTTTCTGCTGACCTGCATCACTCTCTCCCTGTGTAAAATTCAAGCTAGAGAACTTGGGGGGGGGGGGCACAGCTCTGTCAGAAAGATTCATTTGCAGAATCGTCCTGTCAGGGATTTGGTCATATGACTTTTCTGTTTCTCAATAAATTTTTTACGGAGTCTTAATTTAAAATTTGTTTTGAGCATCAGTGCACCTGTTAAAATATTACAGGGAAATAAGAAAAAAAAAAGATATACATTGGACTGACGTATCTCATTATCTATTGTATGATCATTTAAAATATAAATGAGGTACCATTAAAAAATGGAGTGCAACAATGTAATTTCCCAGCTTAATTTTGCCTGTTTCTTCTACTTAAACTTTGGCAGCAATGTATGTATAATACGTTATTGGGAGGAAAGAATAAAAAGTATTTGGAAAAAAATACCCATTAATTTTGTTTTCTTTAACAGAAGAACTTAATTTCACAGATTTCCAGCAACTCTGAAAGTGCTTGATCAGTACAAAACCAGGCAAAGTTAATTAATGATTTCAATTTCAAAGCACCTTTGATTAACTGAAGCCAGTACATAGGGAGGCAAACTACTTTTCATTAATGACTCTTTTTATCGTTTCTATTATAAAATGCCTCTAATTGACAGCACATATTTTCCAAACAGTCTGTATTATTAGATTAGAACTCTTGACGTTGTTCACATCTGGGTACATGAGCAAAAATAATTAAATTTAATAATAATGGAAAAAACACAGTAATCCATCATACTACTACTGTAGCATGAGCAATGAAGTCTGAGTGGGTGCCAAATTAAAAAATGAATCCATAAAAATATGCCAATTACTATAACCATAATAAAATTTCAGCTCCTGTTCAAATGAATATGAACCATAATCTTCTCTCTCAATCTCACTGGGGTCTTCTGATTTCAAATTGCACCTAAACACATATTTAAGATGACTAGCTTTGCACATTATCTTTAGAAATCACATATAACACTGTAGCCCCAACTGAAACAAATCTCCAGGACTCTTCAATTTAAAGTTCCTCCATTTTCTGTGCTATTGCCTCAGCTTCATCACAGCATTCAGTATGACCTGAACTATTTTTCCAAACTCATCGTTCATATACTGGCAGCTTCCTGAGGTAAGCACAGTGTGATTCTCTTTCTTTAGACACTGCTTTTTGCATTCTTCTCATCTTTCTGTACCAAATGTTCTCATTTGTCAGGTTTTAGAAACCTATTTGAAGAGTAAATAGGGAGCTCTGAACATTCAGAATTTTTGTGTGTGTCCTGTGAAAGGTATTGTTCAACAAACAAACATCTCCTTTTTTCACGGTTAAAATGGATTGCTATTGTAACAACCAAGAAAGGCATTGTATAAATGTTGTTTCAGCAGTGCAGATGCATGCATCAATGTCATGTTTGTCTCACCTTTTTCCATACGGAAGAAGATAGCATACCCTGGTAGACATGCTTTCATTAAAGACTCAATATGGCCAGTTCATGAGATCATTGATAATTCATGTGTGAAGGGACCCCTGGACTTCTCCAGTCCAACCTTCTCCTCAAAGCAGGGCCAGCTATGGGGTCAGGCTAATTTGCTCAGGACTTATTGCAGTTGGCTCTTGAAAATCTCCAAGAGTGGAGCCTCCATAACCTCTCTGGGCAGCCTGCTCCACTGTTGTGCTTTCCTCGTGGGGAAAAGGTTTTTCTTTGTCACCAGCCTAAATCTCTCTGGTTTAAAGCTATGTCTGCTGTCTCTCCTCTTCCCACCATGCACCACCGAGAAGAGTCTAGATATGTCTTCTTTATAATCTTGTAGTACTGGCAGGCTGCTGTTAGATCCCCCTGAAGCCATGCCTTCTCCAGACTGAACAAGCCCAGCTCCCTCAGCCTTTCCTCACAGAGCAAGTGCTCCAGACACTGAGCTCTTGGTGGCCTCTGCTGAACCTGCTCCCGTTTATCAGTATCTTTCCCGTGCTGGGGGACCCAAAAGTAGGAATAATCCCTTCCCTCAATCGACTGGCCATGCTCGTGGTAGTACAGCCCCAAATGCTGCTGGTTGTCTCTGCTGCAAGGGCACGCTGCTGGCTCACAGTCAGCTTGCTGCCTACCATGACCCCCAGGGCCTTTCCCACAGAGCTGCTCCCCAGCCAGTCAGCCCCAGCACGGATTGTTACAAGGAGTTCTTCCTTCCCAGGGGCAGGATTTTCATTTGTCTTCATTGAATGTCATGAGGTTCACCTAGACCCTTTACTTTAACCTCTCTAAACCCCTCTGAATGATTTAAATTGATGAACGTGCCCTCCCTTGCCTCCTCCAGGTCACTGATGAAGATGTTAAACAGGTCCCAGGGGAGACCCCTGCACTAGTTACTGGCCTCCAGATAGAACATGGTGCATTAACCACAGCCATAACCAACCTTGTCCACCCATCTAGACCATAATGTCACAGCTTGGGTACAAGAAATTTGTGGAAGACAGCGTCAAAAGCTTTGCTGGAGTTGAAGTAAATGACATCCACTGCTCTCTCCTCACTCTCAAATCCAGCCTTTTTATCAAAGAGGGGAATCAGGTTGATTGGGCATGACTTACCCTTCGTAAATCCATGCTGACTGTTCACAATCACCTGGTTATCCTTCATCTGCACAGAAATGTGTGCCAAGAGGACACTGTGATTTTCGCAGGTGTAGTACTTTGTAGTTCCCCAAACAAAGTTTCCTTTGTTGCAGAGCTGTAGAGACACCATGAAGTTTGTTGTCAACACATCCTCTTGAACGTGTTTACAAAGAACAGACAATCTACCTCCATCTGTGTATGTGCTGTTTGACTGTATTTATTAGACATTTATGTCCTCCAGTGAACGCTCTTCCCAACTCCACTCTCCAGTAAGGATTGTACTCAAATGTGCCAGTGCTTGAAGAGAACAGCAATTCATTTCATTATGATAAACCTATCATAGTGAACATTTCAGTAGTTTTTCTTTGTTTTACTTTGGGCTGTGTTAAAAAGAGATATTTCTGACGTATCGTAAGACTGTCTTGTTCTAATTTTCTGGAGATTACAGATAACCTAGTTTATGCCTATAAGTAAGCCAACCTTAAATAAAACTATCAGTTTTCCCTTCACTACATGCAAAATTCACTTTTCTGCAGTGATGCATCAGCCTTGTGCATATGAGCAAGTTTCATGAATGTTCCCATTATGGACATCAGTTATAAATATCGCTTCCTTTTTAGCATAGTTATGGACAATATTAGTTGTGATATTTGTCCTGAACTTTTTTTTTTTTTTTTAATTTAAAAATTTATCAGCATTCTCATGGAGCCCCAGTAGAACTGTCTATGTATAATTTATGTCTTTTACCTATAAAAAACTGTTCTCTGGAAAAAGATTGTTTTTCTCAGCAGTATGAAAATTAGAAAGGTGCTTTTTAATATATCACCTGAAAAACTCGAGAGCCTTGCTTAGGAAACACAATATATTGTTATAAGCTCCACAAAATAAATAGCTGTATGAATGGAAGCCAAGTCATTGGGCTTAATGATCAAGAGGCCTCAAAAACATACAAACTTTACAAGTGCATCTGCAAGAGCCTGCTTATAGCACTTACAAAATTCATTAGAAACAGACTATTTTCACGGATTTATTAGTGTTCCTTAAAATCTTTGGTATGCTTAAAGGTGTGCAGAAACAGTGTTAGTAATTACAATATTTATTCACTGGAAATAAAAGTAGAATTATTTTGAGACTATTCTCTAAATTGGAAGGTATATTTGTATAAAACCAAGGAGTTTTCTCCCTTTTTTTTTTTTCCTTGAACCAAATCCTTTAGTGCTCAGAAAGGAAGGTAGAAGGCCTTTGTCACCATTTGATCATATCAGAATATGCTCTGTGTGGCAAAAAGTTGCCACTGGTAACTCTAAAACATATGGATAGCATATTAGAGCATTTCATTATTCATTTATTTAGAGTTATTAATGCTGTAAACCATAGTAGGTAGTTGATTTGTCATAATTTATGTAACCGCCCCTCAATGATATTTTCATGTAAGAGACATGAAAGAAAAAGTTCTTTTCATTCAAATGGCCAAAAAACCCCCCTACTTTATCTTTCAGCTATCTTTGATGACCATAACTATTTTTGATGACTATAACTATTTTTTTTCTTACAGGGAATTATCTAGTATCTGATCCAGCTTATTGGCAGATGGATGCACTCATCATTAATTCATTACTGAATCAATTCAGTTCACAATTTTGGGAGATTCTGCTCCCACAAAATTTTAAGATTCATTTATACAAATTAGTCACAACAAAGGCAACAGAAAATAGTGAGCAAAATGGGATATCTAAGTAAGGATGAAAGTTATCTCATGTAATTTCAGTGATCTAAAAGCTGCGGCTAGGCTAAGTAATTATCTGCACTCCCTCTACAGTCAATGGGGTGACACAGACACTTCCTGAGGATGATTAACATTCCTCACTAATCTCTTTCAGGAGGTTTTTCATCCCACCAGTTCTCCATACTGGCAAGAGGCAAAGCAAAACCACCCAGCTTAGCTGGGATGCTCAGATTTTTAGATGGCCTGTGTGAGGGGGAATTCATGTCACGTAAACTTTACAAGGTTGTCACAGGATTTCTAGGATGGCAGTGGACTGGCCAGGAGGAAGGATGGCTTTCTCGACCATATACTGTAGGTGGCACCATTTTTACACAGTAACAGAAAGCTGCAGTTTCTTGGTAAACATCTTTGTCAGCAGAAACCAAGATGCTCCCAGGCTGCAGGACTTGGCACAGAAAGCATGCTTAAGGTCAAATACATTTTGGATGCACAGGTCATGAGAGTATGATGAGACCCAGACAATGAAGCATCAATCATCATGCTGAAGACTAGAATCTGGGTCAAATCCAATTATCTGCAGTGGGTAAGAGGGCTGCAAGCCCTGAGAAGCTTGGAGAACCTTTATTACCTGGGAGTTTCAGGATAAGCAGACATGTTCTCTGTCCGGTTTAAAAGGAATGGACAGATAAGGAATAGATCCCCATGATACCTTGAGATAGACAACTTGCTGCAGAGCAAAAGCAATATGGAATAGTCACATGCTGACTAACAAATGCCAAAAACAGCAACAAATTTTATAAATGTCAGATAAACTTCAACAACAACAAAAAATTTGTAGCTACAGGACAAAGAAAAATCCAATTATTTGATGGAAAGTGAAACACAGTATGTGTGGTCTGCTGTAAAAGATGGTGCTTCTTAAATATAATGGTGAAGGATTTTTCTTTCCTAAGTAAAATAAGCTGATATTACTAGTATTTATCTTTTTTACTGGTAAGCTTTGCCAGTATGAAGTCTGTCTTCATTCAAATACTATTTGTTGACAAAAACTTCGTGTTCCATGGTGAGGGACTCCACTTGCAGAATCACCCCCAATTAAGACAAGAAGAAATAAAATTATACCTTACTGGTACTGAATACGATCTATGACATCTGAATTTTTTTTGCTGTGGTAATGCAACAGTTACATTGAAAAAGAAGTCATTTTTGTACTGCCATTTCAGTACAACTGATTCTCAGCTAAAAGGAACTAAATAGTCCTGTTTAGGCATGATATTAATTATAGCTGTTGCTTCTTTTATGTGGCAGAAACTTCATGGAGTCCTTGTAAGTTAGGACAGTTAGGTGCTGAGGAAATACAGTTTACAATCTAAGTGGGAAGCCTCCCATTTTCAGGATTAGTGAAAGACTGCAGATACTTGTCATTTTTGTGACAAAAGTATTAACCGAACTGAAGAACAAAATAATGATATTCTGCACTCTCAGGTACACTCTGTTCACAGATTTTCAGAGTGCATTCAAAGCAAATGTATTCTCAGTTCTTATGAGAGCAAGGACGAAGGGACGCAAACTTTTCACAGTGATACCAGAAATCTCGAAGGACATGATATACAAAAGGCTGTGTAACCGTACCTGTAGTCTATAGCTAAGGAAGGCAAGCTGAAACCTTTTATTATGTAGCATGATCGCATTGCTGGAGTCTTGGGCAAGACTTCAGGACGAATAAACCCAACTATGTCGACCTAAGCCAGCTGCAGATTGCAAAGAGAAACTTCATGTCAAAGAAATATATCTTTCTTTATCCCCTTGCTTTATCAGAAGCATTCTAAAAGTACTTTAGTGAACCTCCGGACTATGAGAAACTACTGGCAGCCCTTTTGAAATGACACCTGAAGGACTGCAGGCACAGGTCCCCTGATGCGTTTAAGTGGCTAATTCCTCTAGCAATTGATGGGTACCAGGGACCTAAATACAGGCTACAGTCCTAAATAGCTTTGTACATGTGAGCCACATGTACTTACACTCACCAAAGAAAGTCAGCAAAGCTTTGTAATATTAAGAAGGATTACGCTACTGCAGCTATGCAAACAGTTGCAGACAGTCCATCTGCTATTGTGGTTTAATACAAATATGGTGCAAGCCTTTGTAGTGACTTCGATTATGAAAATATTAAGAACAATTACATTCAGTGGTTTCTATGTTCTTATTACTTTTGACAGCTTTCAAGGATAATAGCCCTGGACTAGGCTTTTGCTAGTTCGGTCTCCCCCAAATCTGCATGTATTATCTCCACTCATTCTAAAATGTTGACAATTTACTGAAAACTATATGTATTAGACAATCTGTATATAGAAAGGAAATAAATCTGAAAATACTGCAAAGGCATAGAGAAATATGATGTATAAAAAAACTTCAGTGATGCAGGGTCAGACTTTATAATGAAGTGTAGGTTGTCATATTTAAGGCTATTCTGAGGTAAGGTTCTGTGAAATTAATGATATTTTAATTGCTCAGACTAGCAAAATTTCTTCTCATATGCACTGTTTTACACTTCAAACTCAGTGTATCATTGAATCAAAGAATAATCACCACAGCATTACCACAGTCAAAGCAAAATTTAGCTAATTAAGGTGCTTAGGACTCATTGCAAAGAAAAGCTTGCTGCTGTTTTAAGTCCTACCTCTCATTTAAAAAAGTATAAAAGCAATTCCATCTCTTTGTTTGCAAAGGAAACCATACGGATGTAACCAAGCACAGTCAACCCTGTCCAACTCCATTGAAAGCATAGAGTAATTCTCCAACCTGTGAACTTCCTCATACGTGTTCATGGGCTATTAATGATGACCTGTACTGCAACAGAAGAAGGAAACCCAACTCACATTACCCACTTTGAAGTAGCTCCATGGGGATTTTAGTGCTTGAGTGATGTAGTAGCAACAAGCTTGGCTTCAGCACACAAGAGCTAAGTTTGTCCAACATGCCTAAAACCAAAATCGGTGGTGCAGAGAAAGGAAAAGAAGGAATGAGACTTTACCAGGAAAACAATTTGCTTTCTGTGTCTCACTTCTACAACTACCCACTACCGTGTGACACAGAGCAGAGGGTCTTATTTACGGATGGGTATATAAAAGTTTAGCCAGTGTCTTAGATCTTTCGCTTTGAAAATCGTCCTTGCACAGACTTGCAGTGAGAGTTAAACAGAGTGTTCTGGACAATTTGCTCCAGCATCCTTTTTTTCCCCACAGAAAGTATTTAGGAAAACAGATTGTTAGAAAGCAAAACCCCAGATTTTATCTCAGAAAATCAGTCTTGCTGTACAAATGACCAATTGCCCGTGATTCTAAGAGCTGTGAAGTGACTGTTAAAGAAAGAATAGTAACTATATTTATGTAAACTACTGGAGAAGTCAGAAAGTATGAGGCTCAAGTTTGAACAGAACACAAAACAGTAACTCTTTATTCTTGTGAAACCACTATTCAATTTGGCAAAAGGAAGTCAAATCGTTGCTTTCATATCGTACTCAAAATGGAATAGTGCCCCACTATCATACTTCAGCGGGGTTTCCGTGCTTCTCTGACCTGGCTCAAATAGGACTGCCAAGAGCAGAACTACCATTAACACTTTCTGGAGAAAGTAGTCTGAAATTTCCATTAGAAATGTCAAAGTTGCTTCAGTTTTAGAAGATCTGGCAAAAAAATACAAAGCAGTGCAGTTCCATTTCTCGTACACATTATTGTCACCAGTGGTATCTGCAGCAAACGGCGGGGTAGGGAAGCTGTTTTATCCTTGTCGCTATGCTCTGCCCATGTTTATTTGATTGTTATGGCATTACTTTGTTGGTGACTACCAAAGACTTGTCACATGCAACAATCAAGTTTGGTCCAGAAAGCAGTAATTCATTCAGATAAGTAATTCTGGAAGTAGTCAGCAAAAAAATTCAGTTATAGTTTGACTTCTGCTCAGTTCCTGCTGTCAGTGCAATGGCATAGGAAAGTTCTCGATGATAAACTAAAATAAAAAATGCTGATTCTCACAGAAACATCCAAAACCCACTGAGGTCTGAGGGAATGAGACAAACTGGGAATTGCATGTTCTCAGACTGTGGAAGCTCGAGGACAAGCAAGATCTGCCTGAACCAGCAAAAAATGCATTAGGAATTTCAGTGCTGCAAACCAAGTTGCTTTTTTTTCTTAAATTTCTATAAACTAGGGCTTTGGATGAAGTGATCCTGAAGCTATCTTTTTTCCTTCTTGTTATGGTTTAACCCCAGTTGACAATTAAGCACCATGCAGCCGCTTGCTCACTCCCCCCACCCAGTGGGATGGGAGAGAGAATTGGAAAAAAGTAAAACTCATGGGTCGAGACAAAGACAGTTTAATAGGACAGAAAAGAAGGAAATGATAATGATAATAATAATAATAAAATTACAATAATAATACTAAAAGAATTAGAATACACAAAACAAGTGATGCACAATACAATTGGTCACCACTTTCTGACGGATGCCCAGTTAGTTCCCGAGCAGTGACCCGCCCCTCCCAGCCACCTCCCGCCAGTTTATATACTGGGCACGATGTCATACGGTATGGAATATTCCTTTGGCCAGTTTGGGTCAGCTGTCCTGGCTGTGTCCCCTCCCAGCTTCTTGTGCCCCTCCAGCCTTCTTGCTAGCTGGGCATGAGAAGCTGAAAAATCCTTGACTTAGTATAAACACTACTTAGCAACAACTAAAAACAGTGTGTTATCAACATTGTTTTCCTACTAAATCCAAAACACAGCACTATACCATCTACTAGGAAGAAAATTAACTCTATCCCAGCTGAAACCAGGACACTTCTGGTCATAAGCTTCTGGATGCAACTCAAGAACAGCCAGATCTGATAGGTCAAATGGAATGAAACTTGACCTATTGATGGGATGTCATGATGCTATTCTTTAACTAAAACACCTCTGTTTACTTCTCTTTTCTGTTCATGTTCTCCACATTGGATGTCTTTTCTTTCCGTTAAATATCTCTGTCCTCACAACCTATCCTTTCTAAACTGAATAGGTGAAGCTCTTAACCACAGATGGTAAGCCTTATTTTCCAGCATGTGAATTATCAGTGTTTGACTCTCCTTTAAACTCTGTTGTTAGCTCCAAAGAAGCGGCACTAAAAATAATCTCATTACAGTTACTGGTGAGCAAAGGAATCTGGGTACGTGTTCAAGATCACCTCTCTGATTGTACCAGATGTTTCCACTGCAGGCATCCAAGGAATAAACTAATTAATTGTCTACAAAAATTCTTAATGTATCTCTGAATCACCGCTTTTCAAGAATTTCCCACACTGATATTATACATAGCTTGCATGCCTTGTTCCTACATACACTACTTGGCTGCATGCAACAGCCAAATGGCACCGTTACACAACACGTACACTCCTTTCTTCACCAACAAGAAGAAATAAACATTTCTTTCTGCCTTCAGAGTTAGGACTAGAGACTTGTTATGAACACTTTTGTGTAAAGTTGTGCTTATCATCTAAGGTGATTTCAATGATATGAGCTTCTCTTCAGTGGGAAACAATTCTAGATGAGCTTCATTCCTTCATTGTAGCTTTACTAATGCTATAAAGCTGCGGGGTTCCATATTTAATTTCTTTAGCTGTTTAGGGTTTCATCTTTAGCTTTAAAAAATATAAACAATTTCTTGTCTGATCTATTTGCAAATTCTCATAGGATTGTTTCTTTGGGGCATATATATATATATGTATATTTAAATTAAGCTTTTTCAGCCAGAAAGTTTATTTTATATATTTTTTTCTCCAGAATGCTGTAACTTGTCATTTATGGCTGTAGCCTCAGAATTTTTTTTTTATTTTTTATCCTTTCTGTCTTTTAAAACTGTAACTGTGCTTGTCTTGTAGTCTTGTATTTTCAGTTACATGTTTAGTTAGATGTTTAACTCAATGTTCTTTTAAGACTTCCTTGTTGTGAGTGGCAAAAAAGTTCAAAAATAAAGGGAATTCAAATTTCCTTGAAAATTAAATGTCAGAATACTGATTTCTACTTCTTATATATTTTTTCATTTTACACAGATTCCAGAAAAAAAACCACAACAAAAAAGCAAACAAAAAAAAAAACCCAAAAACTTATAAAGCTGACAGTCTGGAAATCATTGTACTGACCACCAACTCTGAGTACGTCAATCAGTTGCCTAAGAGAGTCATGCTGGTCAAAAACATGCCAGCAATTTAAAAACACTGACAATCACCTGCTTGTGTTTGGGATGCAACTGTGACACTGATGAATTTGCTGTTACAGAAAGTCTGTTAATCAGCAGTCTGCTAGCTTACAGATATCTGAAGCATCCTGTACCATGTAGTACAGGGACGAACATATTCTGTCATTTTTAATTAAATAAATGGTTTTGATCCTTGAAAAACTGTAGTAACTTACCAGAGATTTCCAGCAAGATTAATGAAGGCATTTCATGCAGACTTCAGACCTCTTTGTTTTAAAAGATGGTAAATTTTCTGTTGACTTGTCCTTGTAAAGCCCTGTTAATTTCTTCTTTGTATAGAACAAGGCATGTTATAAGGCAGAGTTGCATTTCCTGAAGTTTGACAGCTCTGATTTCATACAAGACTTATGATGATTTCGTAGAACTAGACATGTAGCACTGAAAATACAGATTGTTGGATTTTCATCTTTTTTTCCCCTCTCCTTAGCAGTTTCAAGACCTAAACAGCTCAGATTTGTTGCCTTCCGTGATTGTTACAGAAAACTGGGTCAGGGTAGTGTATTTCATTCCACATAGTCAGCAACAGACTTCCTAGGAGGTGAGTAACTCCATGTTTTAACTGCTTATTGTTGTCACTTGTTCCCATTAGAAAAAAAAGAGAAACAACATTACAAGAACTATTTTCCCTACTTAAATACCCACAAAACATTATGTATTCCCATATTAGGACTTGTTCAGAGAGGATTCAAATTTATTCTGGATGAAATCTCTTTGTAGTTTTCTCTTTTAGTCTTTTGCTGGTTCTGCTTTTAATGGAATCAACTGTGGGTGCTTTACACAATGTTATCTCAAAAACTCATTGCCACTTACAGTTTCATTATTTGAGTTTTTGGAACTTTTAAGCTTGTGTTGCAGTTGTCTTGATGCTGGCATCTAACCCTTCTGAAGCAGCATCTGAAATCTAGTGATCTCCAAGATCGTCTCTTGGACACCTCAAAACACCTCAATTTACAGAATTGATTTGTGCCCTTATGAAAAGAGGTTGTTTGGGATTTGCACATTTATTTGCAGATGTCTACAAGTACACTAGATGTTTTAACTCCTGTTATAATCAGTGAAAATCTAGTCAATGCAGTCAGGGAATTCAAAAGACCAATTAAATAAACATCCTGGTTAACCAAATTCCTCCGTATGCTCCACTGGCCATATTGACCAAACTTCCACTGATTATAATAGTGGTCCCTTCCATACATAAAGGCATCTAAATTCAGATGTTTTGATATAGAATGGAATTCTGTCCTTAATTTATAAAAAAAGCCACTGTGTGACAGTGAAAACTGCAGTTCTGGGGCTGGAACTGCATGTGCTGCCCACACATTCATTACAGAGGCTAATATTTAGCAGAGTCTCCAACTCTCATCATAGTTTTTTCTCTGGGGTGTAAATCAGTAAATATTTGGTGTTCAGCACAAGCTGAAAAGGGATAATACAGCCTGAAAATAGTAACATTTTTACTGTAGCTGCCCATATGCAGTACAAGACCAAAAGGAGATTTCTGATCTTGTACTTTCAGTGCCGCCCAGACAGCTGGTTGCACTATAAGCATAGGACAAAATTACACGAGAAGAATGCGTTAAAATGATATCACAACTTTAGTCACGGTTTCATTCTTTTCCAATACTCTGCTTTCCTACCTGTGCATATGATCAGTTTTTGGCTTGCTGTATTTTTGCCAGGCAATCTCAGCCTTTCCAGAACCGTGATGTCCCCCAGCGATGGCCACACATGCCTGCCGCTTTCACACTCTGGAAAGACAACGCTGTGGATGCTGTGAGACCTCGAATGGGAGGGAAAGAATGATTTTGTAACTCCAAGCCGAACAGCTGTGTTGCCACAGCACTGCCATTTAGTAAGCATTTAACATATTTTTCTTCATGAAAGTAGTACTTAGTACCTAAATAGAGCTCTCCATCTTCAAAGAGTTAAACAAACGTTAACTAATTAATCCATACAGCATCCTGCAAAGGAGGTAAGTAATGTTGTCTCAACTCTTTTTTCAAGTTCAAAGACTATAACTGATCTGCCTAAACCAAAGAAGGAATTAGTATAATGTAGACGTAAGTGGAGATCTCTGTTGTGCTTTGATCATTAGATCACTGGCAACTGCAATGGCTGTATCTATCTTTTGTTATATATCTTTTCCAAGGTTTTAAACCAAGCTTTTCTTCGAACGTTATTTTGACAAATATTTAGGCTAAAAGTTAGATATAAGGTAAAATTATGAAAAGTAATAATATTTAAAATTAGTAACATAAAAATTAAGACAAAAACTTTTAATATACTCAAATATTATAACTTCTAAGGCAAAGTTCTAGTATTTTTAACAATATCTAATAATATATTTCCCAAACATGCGTCCTGCTTCCACAAATCCCTAATTTAGATTCTTGAGAAAGACAGTGGTTAACTCAATAGGAACAGCTTGACGTGGTGTGTGGCCTGCTGCACTACTTCTGCCTTAAATCAAGGTCTTACTTAAAGGATCACGAATCTTTTGCAGTGGCACATGACAAACCTTTTTTCAGAAAGATTGGCATTTATGAATTTTCAAGAAACTGCTTGACAAGGCAGCTGTCTAACAGCTGTGGGAAAGAAAGAAAGAAAGGATTACAGATGAGGGATGCTTTCCCTCCCTTCCGCTCCTCCAAGCTATTCACTATACTGGTAAACATTTGGTGATTAAATACTACTTCTTAAACACCATTTAGGCAGGTTTCTCAACCTTCTGAAGTTCTAATATTTTTGTTAGGGAAAGATGGATTGCCCTGTTCGGGTTGGTATCCCCCGACCTGTGCAGACAAACCTATCCCCTCTGCTGAGAGTGCTACAGGACGTGGAACTATGCATGTCACTTAAAATTGTCTTACAGAGAAGTCAATATTAAGGTTTAAAATGTACATGTCTCTCATGATACCTACTTTACACAGAAAAATGAGTCTCTGATAGTAGCAAAGCACAAACATTAGCTTTTTCTGACTATTTTCATCAGATAGTGTCTACAACAGCTGAGGTACTATTTGAAAAACAAATGGCTTTGGACATATGGCATTAAGTGACTTTTGGCAAACCTATAAAGCAAGGCATATGGCATATGATAACCTTGAAGGAAGAAAAGTCTCCTTGTATCCTGTAAAATGATATGACAAACTGATCTCTGAACCTTTTTCTTGTCAGAAACTTGAAAAATTACATTGCTTACCTAGTATAAATTTAAGGTTTTTCGTGATTATTTTTCTACCCAACTGTGATTGCTAATTATGTCTAACTGGCAAACTGAGATTTTTTTTTTTTTGAGTGAGCCTAATATATGGACATGAATATGAGCAACCAACTTGTCACTCACAGCTATTATCTTGTTTTATATTTTCCTATCAGGTGAGGGTATTAGAGCATCTCACACACCATAAGTAACCTCACAGAGATGTTACATGTAACAAAGCACACTTAAATTGTATGTGTCCAAGGAGGACGTCTGATGAAAAGTATGAACAAGAATCTTTTTGGTTTTAGGCAAATGCAGAAATGCCACCAGTATCAAAACAGGGAATAAATTCATTTAAGAAAGAAAATGCTATCTGTCTCCTAGGCTTGTGTTTAAATATTATGCTAACAGCATTTTCTGGCTTTTTTTTCTATTTTCTGTGCTAATTGTATATAAAATATAAGTCATTCCTACGCATAGATTCCTGAACTGAAATCATTCCATATGATACAACACCATTAACCAGGATTACAATTTTAGCAGTAGTGAACTAGGAGTATGCAGATTGTTTTACCATGAAGATTTTATGCTACACAGTCTTGCTGCAAATTCCATAGTAAATTAGTTACCAAAGTTGTAAATAAATCTTCTTTCCTAATCTCCTATCAATTTTTTCTCTCAAATAGACAGATTTTCCAAAGCAAGGACATTAATTTGATGTGTAGTCATAAAATAAAAAGTGTGTTTGATGACAGTTTCAAGCCACACACAATAAGGTTGTTAATTTTATGATGAAATATCCATTTTTCATTACCAACAGAGCTCGAATAAAAATTGAACCCAATTTTTCATAAAATAGAAATAAATTAGGGATATAGTCTTGGCTTCCTCAAGCTTAAAGATGGTTTTTGATGGATCAGGGATGAATATTCAGCATCCTGCAGTTTATAAACCTAAAAATATCCAGAAATCAGGTTGTTTATTTCCTTAATCTGCATCAGAATAATTTCATAATCTGTCTCAGAATGGCACTGGAAGTGTTTTTATAGTCCAGAATGCCTATTTGCATGGCCAAAATAGCCAATTTGGAGGTAAGCACATACAATTTCTATCTCAATTTTGTAATCAAAACCATTCCTGATTTAACTCTTTGTGGAATTACTGCTAAGAGGAATTTTTTTTTTTTTTTTTTTTTTGGAAGAGATTGGACTCAGTTCACCATCCTGAATAGCTGTTCCTTCCTTGATGCAGCACTTCCAAATACCATAAGACTGTGCCCACCAGTAGCTCCAGCCAACTGGCATACCCCAATGCCTGTAGAGTAGAGTTTTCTGCAGCCCACAGGACTTTGTGATGCCTGAAGCTGGACACAGAAAACCTGATAGCACCTGAACTGATAATTATTTTGGAAATTTCAGTTGCCTTCATGGTGAATTTGTCTCTTATAATTAAGGCTATCTAAAATTAGTCATTGTGCTGGTTTTGGCTGGGGTAGAATTAATATTTCTTCATAGTAGCTGGTATGGGGCTATGTGTTGGATTTGTGCTGGAAACAGTGTTGATAATACAGGGATGTTTTTGTTATTGCTGGGCAGTGCTTACACAGAGTCAAGGCCTTTTCTGCTCCTCATACTGCCCTGCCAGTGAGTAGGCTGGGGGTGCACAAAAAGTTGGGAGGAGGCACAGCTGGGACAGCTGACCCCAACTGACCAAACAGATATTCCATACCATATGATATCATGCTCAGTGATAAAACTAGGGGAAAGGTTGGCAGGGGAACCACTGCTCAAGGACTGGCTCAGCATCGGTTGGTTGGTGATGAGCAATTGTTTTCATTTGCGTCACTTGTCTTTCTTGGGTTTCATTTCTCTCTTTGTTATTTTCCTTTTCTTTACAATCTATTAATACTATTACTATTATTATTATTACTACTATTATTATTATTTTTTTTTATTTCAATTATTAAACTTCTTATCTCAGCCCACGAGTTTTCTCACTTTTACCCTTCCAATTCTCTTCCCTCATCCCGCTGGGAGGGGGAGTGAGCGAGCAACCATGTGGTGCTTAGTTGCTGGCTGGGGTTAAACCATGACAGTCATATAATCTAACCACTCATTTAAACTTTTCTTTCAGTCAATATATAAAAAGGGAAACCTCCAGAACTCAAATCATCTCAACCTAAGATTTTTTTGTAAGGTAAATGCAGCATCCAAACTTAAAAAAATTGAAAATTTGGACTAGACACTCAACTTCTGGATGGATAAAGCTGTCAGATGAATCCCTTAAAGCATTATCTACTCATCATCAACGAATGACTTCCAATAGTTTCAAAGGCTAAGTCTGCCTTTGACCTTCAGGGCGAATAGAACAAATCTGATCCCATGTCCACAGAGTCAACGAGCCATACATGTACCTTTAATAGGCTCTTGGTTTGGGGCTGCACCATGGTACTTGTAAGCTGCTGCGAAAATGCTGAACACCCTCAGACTCTATGGATGCTAATGAGGGCCAAGGTTCATCATTATCTTTCAGGTCAGAGCTGCATAGACTGAAGGAGATGAAAGCAGCATTTCTTCTCAAAGACCTTCCTAGTTGATTATGCTGTGCATTTCCATGGACAAAGTATTGACCTCTCTACATCACTAGGAATTGTGTCTTCAATTTTAATAGAAACCAAATTTCACTGCAGGCATCTAACTAACTGATCACATTCATGTGCATATAATCTAGGAGATAACAGGAATAAGTGATCAGATTGTTTTGATCCTATTTGGGATATTTAATGACAAGTTCAAACTGTAGAACATGTACAGATATTCTTGTGATGAACATTTTATAAATGGATTTAGTAAAAATTAAAATGAAACAATCATAAATTCAAATTTATTTTCATGAGATTAATATAATTTTCAATTATTCATTAAATGTAATTAAAAAATAAACTATACTCTTCAAACGCCAACTGTATCTTGTTATACTGATGACTTTATAATTACAAATGAAAATTATTCTAACAGGAAGGAAATTGTTTGCAGAAAGGTGTTAAAATTGATTTTTGTTAGAGAAGCACACCAAATACATTTTAATAAAGCAGCCAGACTGGGACACAAGATCTGTAACAGGCACATTTAAAGATTAGCTCCCATCCTCCAAAAATAAACCCCTTGTGTTGATTTTAATTATGAACTGACATCATTAAAAAGAAATGACCTTACACGCTCTTGATTCAGATCACGTATACTTTATACGAAATTTCATATTAGTGCTAATGCATTGCAAATAATTACCTTATTCAACTGCTCAGAGGTTAAACAGACTTTTTCATACTTCATAAAGAAAAATAAACACCATCATGTAGACCTAAGTTTCCACGTTCTGCTGTCTCTTCCCAATTCTGCCTACAAGCTCATGCCTTCTTAATGGAAATTACTTGCAGACCTTATGTGGAGAAGCAATTTATATAAACAAAATATGTATATTAAACTGATTCTCTTTTTCCTTTCTGCTGCAAATCTACCTGCCAGCTTACCTACCCACTCATATCCATCATTGATCACACTAGTTCGCGTACACTCTTAGCTGATGCTCCTGACTGTTGGTTGCAGCTGAGAAAGCTGCACCACCAAAAGCTGGATGCACACAGAGCACCCAGAAAGACCAAGGAGCAAAAGATGTCTCTGTCTTTGAACCCTCCAGATCCTGAGCTGCTTTTATACAGACTGTTCCCAAGATGAGCTGGCAGGAGACTAAATCATGCTGCTGGACAGTAGCTTCACTGAGTTGCCCTGACAGGGAAGAGAAGCCTGGCTAGATTGTTTGTTCTGCTGACAGTGTTTGTTCACACTCTGCTTATTTATACTTTTTTCATGACGCACCCAGCATTACGTAAACGGTGTATGCTAACTTCCTAATTATATAACATTGAATATTAATTGATACAGTAAAGTATTTATAAGGCCTTCAATGTCCCTGGCCTTAGCAAGGATGACATCAACTAATACACACAGGACCACTATATCTGCAGCCTGGTATGTCAAATTACAGGAACACCTTATTTAAAAAATTGATTTCTGTGTGTAAGGCTACGAATGGGCTGTAAAGCACAGAGGACAGAGACCTTTTAAGTTAACAGATTTGGAAGCGGCAAAGCAACTCATGTAGTTTTTCATTGACACAAGTTAAAAGCATAATTTTTATGACATTTTTCAATAAAGCTTTCAGATACGCATACTTTATAAAACCAAATAATCACTTAACGTGAAATGATTTGTAACTGTTTTGAAACAAAAGGAGCCCCTAATTGGTTTATGCTTCTTGTTTGCCCTCTGCCTTTCTGTGCAGTCATTCTACAGTAACTCACTTAAAATCCAGAAAGAAGGTAACTATGCTTCTTGACTCTTAGTGTGAATTTCATTGTTTTTAAAATACGTTTATAGCTATTAGAACTGGTGTTTTGTGCAAATTACATTTATTACTTTCTTAATTTAGCTTTAGCAGAGAAGTAACTTTCACCACCTGATAAAACGTTTGACATTTTGAAAGGTAGGAGCTATGTTCTGTCATAAATAACATCTTTAGGTCAGGACAATACTATTCAAATCAAGTCAAAGCAAAGGGGTTGGACAAAAAAAAAAAAATCCCCTCAATTCAAGGGCAAAATAAAAAACAGTTGACTGGAAAAATCTTTCCACAGCTTGTGCTAGCAATGGAGTCTTCTGGGGAAGATTTGTCTGTGCTGGTGGGGATCAAATCACCTGTCAGGTTTCTGAAGGGACACATCAATCAGATTTGACACGTTGCTGATTGCTCCATTAAATCACCACTGTGGTCCTGATTTGTCTCATCAGGTCAGACAAAATTTTTTTTTGAGGAGGCTTGAGATGGTAAACTGTTTTTCAAATTTCCAGTTGAAGGCTTTTCAAATAAATATGTGTTTTTCATTGAAGTAGTCTAATGGATAATAAAGCTCTATCCTAATAACAAGGTATTTTAGAACATACACTTTTGTCCTGTTAAGTATATTGAATCAGCACACGCACCTGTTTTTCCTATTTTCTTTTCCCTCTTTTTCTTTTCCTCTTTTTATTTTTATTTATCTTTTTTCTGTTTCTATTTTCTATTTCTCTTCCTTTGCTTTCCCCTTCCCCTCCCCTTCCCCTTTTCTCTTCCCCCTTCCCTTCTCCATCTCACCTCTCCTTTCTCTCTTTTTTCTCCATTAAAAGCTACAGAGAGTATTTGAAAAATCAAAGTTCTTTTCACAAAGTTCTCTACTAACATTTAGGTCAAAGAAAAAGAAGGAAAAAATCAAACAACTCTGGAGAGCAATAAAGCTTTTAGAATGCAGTGGTTTCCTCTGACAAAGTAGCTCTGAGACGTATATCATATGACTTCATTATGTTCCTGGATTTTCTATTAATATTTTGTATGTGCACACAGAGCTTTGGATGTATGAATATTTAAGCAA
This sequence comes from Gymnogyps californianus, assembly GCF_018139145.2. Classification (NCBI taxonomy): domain Eukaryota; kingdom Metazoa; phylum Chordata; class Aves; order Accipitriformes; family Cathartidae; genus Gymnogyps; species Gymnogyps californianus. The sequence goes on from NC_059473.1 coordinate 98,981,892, forward strand.
TCTAAAGAAACAAATACATTAAATTATCACTACTTTAAATATTTCTCCCTTGGTTTTGCATATAGGGATATGGTAGTCTCAAATCTATATTTGAACAGATTATACTCATACTTGATGTGACACCAGGAAGATGACTTAAAGTAGGCATGACTTTGGCACCCCTTAGATGTAAACTTGAGAACAAAGCTGTGACCCAGCAACTTCCTGACTTGAAGTTCTCTGGAAATAGACCTGCTGGTGATATTTCAGCATGGCTGCTTCCCTCTTGAGCCAGCATAAAGAAATATCATGGCACATAACATTTTCTGGGTGCCTACAGTTAGCCTGCATAATCTGTATTTCAACATCTCCAACAGATATTTAACTTAAAATCCCATTCTCAGTTAACAACCACTAATATTTCTCCATGCCCTGATTCACTTTGAATGAGTTTCATTAAAATCAATGGAGAACATAAATAAATAAAAAAAGGAAAAAAGTTTTGGAAGCTCTATAAATATTTGCTCATGTGTCTTTTTAATCAATGGCCTTTCTGAGGGACTGTCCTTACATCCACCATGAGTAAACAGTTCCTTATGAATCAGGAGCCAGTGCACGCAATCGTTATGGATATTGGGAACATTGACATAGGGCTGATTTAAGGTCTGGATAAAGAGGGTAATTATGAGCAAAGCAGCCTGTCAGTCAGCAGTTTCCCTGCTTCGCTTTTGCCCAATAAGATAAGGACTGGCACTATGGGTTTCTTACCTCTTTTCTACTACAAAGTGACATTACATATATATTCTCCAGAAAGGATGTGCACAGGGAGGACGTAGGAACTGTCTGCAGACTGCTCTGAACAAGGAAAGTATGTTCAACTTTCTTCCTAGCAACTTTCCACCTGCCTGTCGCAGCAGGAGGCCTGCAACAAGCTATCTGGGTATGCTTGATGATATAGTAATTCTCAGCTGTGCTGGAGGCTGTGCCTGAGCCCAGCCTGACTGGTTTGCTCTCTAAATAATCTGTGTACTGCTTTTGGTGGGACTGGCCTTGAACCCAACTTATTTTTGCAGCATAGTTATGGTCTGACAAACCTCAGATGTACAGGCTGCAAGGCAAAGCAAGTCAGAGGGTCCCTGAGACATCCATTGTGTACCCACCATGTGAGAAATGAATGAACTAAAACTGGAGTGTAAATTAGGAAGGCTGTATACACAGAAGCTAAAGACAGGTCTCTTAATTGAATGACTAATGCATCTAGCAACAAGAGCTTCTTTTTCCCCAGGAGGCTTACATTTCAACAAATACATCACTTTGCATAAAGGTAAGCATCACTGCAGCTTACTCTAGTAGAAAAATTTCTGTTGTGATAATGGTTATGTCCAATTGTGACTGACTTATGGAAAGAAATAGAAAGCTGAAAATGATGCAGATTGTTACCAGCAATGGCACAACAGCTGCCATCTGACTGCTTTTGACTGAGACTCTGTTTCAGCACATTCTTACCGACTTTAGTTGGGCATACTTGGGGAAGACTGGTCTGCTTGTGGAGTCCTACAAATACTTACCTCAGGTGTGGATCCCAATACTTGGACCACTTTGGTTACAGACTCTTAATTTTTGCTTCACCAGAAGCTAAGTAGATTGATCAGTTGTTAAATCCATGCCTGGTATATTGAAGAAATTATTAAATGTTTGGAAAAGGTCAGCATTGAAGCTTTTCTTCTCAGCTTGAAAAATCAAAGAAAACACAGCAGAGTGGCCACATCTTAAAGACAGATATCAGTGAGGGAAGAAAAAAATGCGTGCTCTTGTATCTGCTAACAATCAGTGAAAGTGTTGTATTGGACCCCTGTATAAAAAGCACAAAGTATAGAGAATGCCAATAAATGCCCAACAGCTTTTGTGTCAAACAATACAATTTTAAACAGTATCAACTCTGTTTCCTGCATGCCTTACACACATGCTTACAAGAAACCGGCGCTTTATGAAATTGACTGAGCACTACTGAAGTCTTAATTCTGGATTTTAGATGGAATAGCCTTGAGGCTTAATTCAATATAATGCATCTGAGAGTCCCCAAAAGACAGAACTCTGGCCTTTTCTGTATCAAAGAGCTAGCCTGAGGTGAGGAAACAGAGAGAGTTACATGTGGTGTTATGTCAGCATTTTTGCCTCCTTATGCAAGGCAATGCTTCACTGTTCTTGGTGCAGTTTTCTTGTCATGAACTGCATCCCTGTCCCCATTAGAAAAAAAAAACACACATGTGGAACTATAAGAAGAATATCTGTGCATAGCCTTGCCCTATTTTTGTTCAAAACATGGTAAGAGTGAGCATGTTCAGGAATCTGAATAAACAAGTCCCTGAACATTAAAAGGAGCATGTAAAAGCGGTATTATTGAAAAGACAGTTACGGACTTGCACCAGAGACTTAGATTAAGTTAGTTATAGAGGCATTGGTAGGTATTTCAGCAACTTCTGATATAAATCACTGAGGAATGGACGTGTGGTACTACATTATCCTTGTAACATATGGATTCTTGAAACTCTATTCTATGGATGTGTAGGTTTGTGCTTCCACTGCTTTTATCTTCAGCTTTCATAGTTAAAAGATGTGTTTGCATTTTAAATGATCTGATTTTCACTTGAGGTTTGTTTGGTATTCACTTTGATGTCGACACTTTTACTATGTCATTTGAGTTATACACACTCCAAGGAATTAAGCTATCACTTTGGTATTTTAAATGTTTAAATGACGTGTGAAATAACTCCTTGAAGAAACAGTAGCTGTTTCAATTTGACTTTTCAGCTGTAGCTGCCAGTGTATATCAGCCCCATAAAGAGTACAAAATATGTGCAAGACCAAATGTACCGAAATATTCTGTTTGGAACTTAATCAAAAGGAAAAGAGAGAAAATAAATCAATGCTTTAAGTATCAGTTATTACAAAAGTACAAATTGAGAGAAGTGTTTTTAACACTTTAAATTGGAATTTTCCATTATGATACATAGGAATTTTACACCTTTCATCTGCTAAAGGACAGCACTTTATTACTTTTTTTTTTTATTTTCAGCCTTCATCATTAGACACACAATATAATAATTACACTGTATTCTACCTCCTGTTAAAGAGCTATAATTAACTGGAAGCCTCAAATCATGGTACTATGCTATGTAGGAAACCTATGTAGACTAGATTGATTTGACTGGTATGTTACACAGACAAATTCTTGTTTCCTTTAACTTTGTGTTTACATACTCCCTTATGTCCCTATATAATCCCATATCTCCTAGCCGTTCCCTTTTTCCAACCTTATCCACTTGCCATCTCCATCAACTCTCAGCTCAGCTTTCCACTCAATAGGAGTCCCAGTTCAGTCTCCCTGTCCGTGTCCGTGTCCCTGTCCGTGTCCCTGTCCCTGTCCTCCCTCACACACACATCTATCCCGCTACTGATCATCACAAAACTCATGTGAATTTATGAGACTTTAGTCAAATCTGGTGGAACTTGGCTAGGAGATTCAATTTATCAAAAGAAAGACAAATGGGTGGGCAGATGTGAAAAGAGACAGACAAATGGACAGTGTAATTACAGAAGCCATGTTTGTTTGGGAAATGAGGCTAAAAGGCTCTTACATTTTTAAAGACTACAGCAAGCAGAATTTTAAAGGCATATAAATGTTACCTTAAGGTAGCCCATTTCCTATTACTTTTAGTGAAAGATTTGCAGTACAAGAAATAAAACACAAAAAGAAACAATACTGATAAGAGACAAATAATCTTTTACAGAGATTGCTGATACCAGGTACAGCACTTCTCCCGCATCAGCTGGTACAATAGGAACTATGCCTCAGGATGCTTATTTATTTATTTATTTATTAAATCTTAGCAGTTTATCTATCACAAATGATTTGATACTTTGTGAACAAAATAAATAGCAAAGATACTTCATGACATTTCTGTTTATTCTTCAGTTCCAGGAAATGAAATCTGTTTTTGAGGGAGAATGAAAGTTTCTTTGGTTAGATATGCTATATATATGAAATATATAAAGTGGAAACTCTGTTATATTTCTATAGCAGATAGATAGAAATATCTATTTGCTTTCCTCATTTTCATTTAACAGGGATATTGGAACTTGTAATGTTGGAAAGCTTTTTCGAAAGTGGAAGATTTCACAGCTTTCACTACAGATGGCCGCAATCTGGAATCCTCTTAGTCCTGGAAGACCCTCCCAAAAGCCAATCTCTCTGACCAAGAATGCTCTGTCCTCAGGACTTGGAGATCAGCCTTGACACAGAACAACATAGCTGTTGTCACCAACACATCAAGAAACTTTTAATCCTTAACATAGCAGTGGCATGATTCACTAGTTGTTCTAAAGGTAATGAAGGATCTAGATTATGGATGTGATGTGCTCTTAGGAACTCAAAATATGGACATAATAGACAGCCATATTTCTAAACATGCTGTAATCTACAAATTTCTAAAAATCTACCATAGTAATACTGTTCTTGCTAGTTGGATTAGAGCCCTGACAGACAGGGTCAGGAAGGATCAACACTTTTTCCCTTTCTGACAATGTGCCATGTGGGACATTGCAGGCACCTTGTCTCCAGGGTAGATTAATAGGTGGTGATTAATCCTATCCTGTTCAGCTCTGTCCTAGAAAACACACTTGCTCCCCTCACTTGACTATAGCTGAGTATTCCATGTTTTCTTTGTCATCTTCTCCAGCAAACCTCAGCAGTGTACCCTCAGCAAGTTTGCAGATGACACCAAAGTGGGAGGAGTGACAGATATGCCAGAGGGTCAAGCTACCATCCAGAGGGATCTTGAGAAGCTGGAGAAATGGGCCACCAGGAACCTCATGACGTTCAACAAGGGGAAGTGTAAAGTCCTGCACCTCAGGAGGAACAACCCCATGCACTGATATATGCTGAAGGCCACCCAGCTGTGAAGCAGCTTGGCAGAAGAGAACCTGGGGGTCCTGGTGGACACCAGGTTGAACATAAGCCAGCAATGCACCCTTGCTGCAAAGAAGCCGAATGCTGCATCAGCTGCATTAGACAAAGTATTGCTGGCAGGCCGAGGGAGGTGATGCTTCCCCTCTACTCAGCACTGGTGAGGCCACATCTAGAGTATTGTGTCCAGTTCTGGGATCCCTAGTACAAAAGAGACATTGACTTACTGGAGAGAGTTCACCAAAAGGCCACAAGGACGATTAAGGCACAGGAGCACCTCACATATGAGGAAAGGCTGAGAGATCTGGGGCAGGTCAGTGTAGAAAAGAGAAGGCTTGGGGGGAATCTCATCAATGTATGTAAATACCTGGTTGAGGATGTAAAGAAGACAGATCCAGGCTCTTTTCAGTGGTGCCCAGTGATAGGACCAAAGGCAATGGTTCACAGGAGATTCTGTCTGAACATCATGAAACACTTTTTCACTGTGCGGGTGGCTGAGTACTGGCACAGATTGCCCAGAGAGGTTGTGGAGTCTCCATCCTTGGAGATAATCAAAAGCTGTCTGGACACGGTCCTGGGCAAGTGGCTCTAGATGGCCCTGTTTGAGCAGAGGATTTGGACAAGATGATCTCCAGAGGCCCATTCCAACCTCAACCATTCTTTGGTTCAATTCAACTTGTCTGTAGTATCTTTGCATAAACAGCGAAATCAGATCTAACTCCTGTAGGAAACATGAAATTCTATTTCTCTATTGTTCTCTTCTTTCTTCAAATTCTTATGGAGAAGACACAAGATCAAAATGACAGATCAGGGGTCTCAGTAAACACATCACCACTAATTCCAAAGTGGTCCATCCTCAGTACTTTCATTTTAATAGTGATAATCACAGTTCAGCCTCACACTGTTTGGTCCTCCTTCCCATTGCTATCTGGGCCATTCCATGTACTCTACTCATATTTGGCAACACCCAGGTAGCACAGCAACTTTTATCTTGCAATGAGCTAATGCAGTCAGTTACTTTAACCTCAAGGTCTCCATGCTGTTCTGTAGCTGTGATGTGACCTACTAGACTTGAATGTTTCTGCTAACTTAGGTTACCAAAAGCTAACTTATGTCAGCTAACTTATGTTAGCTTTGTTGGTTTAATGCTGGCTTATGTCTTCTAGCTCTTTCAAACTGAGTAAAGGATGCATGTCTTAAACAAGACTACCCATAAGAAGATTTCAGGCAGAGTTAGTTTGGTGAAGCTGTAGTCGTGTGTAAAAGTTAGCCTTAATTATGAATGGTGAAGAGAACAGCATTTCCCCAAATACAGCAGATACTTATAGCATTTTTCTCCTAGAGTTGTTATAAAAAAAGCTTTTTTGTTCCTAAGTGTTTTTTTGACTGAGCAGATTAAAAAATTGAAAGCCCTTTTATATGTAAATGCCCTTATTTGTCTTGATTTTTTGTAAAATGTTTACTTCAGCTTTAAGGATCATCATTTTTGTAATTTCCATAGTTGAGAAAAATTAAATGGAGCTGCTTCCCTTTCACACCAACAGCAGGTGGATTTAATTAGACTTTTTCCTTATTCTGTTTATGCAAACCATCAAACACCCCTAAAATTTCTGTATGTCATAGATTATTTTTGTTTCCTCTTCTTTTCTTCCTTCTCCAAGGTAAACAGGTTTTTCATTTGGTTATGTTTTATTTTTCCAAATATTAAGTTTTGATGTGAGGTTTCCTCATTTTACTTTCATAAACCTCCAAACACTCTGCGGTTTCATTTTCCTTTATTTGTACTTCTTATGTTTTTGTTCCACAGTACAGTTATCTCTGTTAATTGGATATTGTTTTTCACTTTCAAGTTCTGCTACTGTAGTTAAATACTGCTTGCTGGACTGAGCTGAGAGCAACTAACAGGATTTATGCAGTGTCCAGACTTTTCATACTGAGCACAGACTTACCATGCTAACGTTTCCTTTTAGTTTTTGTACATACAAACTTTAACCTGATTTATTTTCCTCAGCTGTTGCTTAAAAAGTAATGAATAGCCCTAAAAACCAAATCTCCTATGAAGAACAGAAAATACAGGAGCCCATTAGAAAGAAACCATGTTCATGGTTTTAAAAAGAGATAGCTCTTTGGGATAATCTGAAAAATGTCTCTCTCTGGTGGACTTAAACCAATGAGCCAAACAGGTTTATGAGTAGAAGGTAGAGAAATTATCTGCTGTTCATGTATCCATATGTTGTACATGAAGTAAAATAATAAATATATTAAATACACAAAATAAGATGCTTTTTAAAAAGATACCCATTTTTCCCACTCATGTTTTTGAGCTCGTGTTGTTTTTCCCTATATTTATTATTTTACCAGATTTTGGACAAACATTTATGAAAAATTTATATATGATTATAAAATATTGTCCTGAAAAGCACATCTCTGTTTCCTGAAGCATAGAAATGAGTAGAAGTGGCAAATTTTGGATTAATTCAGTCTTTGACATTCCCAGTGTGATCAGAGGAAACAACAGCTGGCTATTTAAAGATTAAAACTGGAAATCTAAGTGAAAATGTGATTCAAATTAGAATACAGCAAGCAAACCTAGAAGAAGAAAGCATAATAGTGCAATGAATTAAATGTTATGTGGGTAACAAGAACCTATATGTCAATTCTCCTAAGTACACACTGACCTAAGTTATAGGAAAAGCAGCAGCTGGAAAAGTAATACAGTAATCTATTTCTTGCCCTTGTTAGGTTAAATCATGACGAATAAAACCATTTTTTTGTTGCAAGTTGTTATATTTATGGGTTGTTTTCTTTTTATACATATTCATTTATTATGATTTTACCATCTTCTCTGTAGATAAGATAAACTGGTGGATATTTAGCCCATAAAGAAATGCCTGCTGGTTTCACCCTATATCTTATAGGAGTTATCTAGATTGTCATCCTTTCAGTTGCGTCAGGTCAGTATGAAAATACCATTTTGTTCAAAATAATTTCTGCATAGGTCATGATTTTTTTGCAGTAACTGGAACTTTTGGTCCTTTCTTTGCTCTGCTTCTCCTTGGGATCATCAGCACCAGTCCAGTGGTGGGTCTTCTACAGGCTTGTGGCAGGTTGACCTAGGCTGGACAGCAGGTGCCCACCAAGCTGCTTTATCACTTCCCCCTCCTCCACTGGAGAGGGGGATAAAAATATGAAGAAAGGCTTGTGGGCTGAGATAAAGACAGGGAGAGATCATTCACCAATTACCATCCCAGGCAAAACAGACTTGACTCGGAGAAAGTAATTTGATTTATTGCCTATCGGAAGTCAGAGTAGTGTAATGAGAAATGAAACCAAATCTTAAAACACCTTCCCCCACCTCTCTCTTCTTCCCGGACTCAACTTCACTCCCTGTTTCTCTACCTCCTCCCCCACAACAGTGCAGGGGGACGGGGAATGGGGGTTTTGGTCAGTTCATCACACGTTGTCTCTGTCACTCCTTTCTCTTCACGCTCATCCCCTGCTCCAGTGTGGGGTCCCACCCACGGGAGACAGTACTCCACAAACTTCTCCAACGTGGGTCCTTTCTGTGGGCTGCAGTTCTTCATGAACTGCTCCAGCGTGGGTCCTTTCCATGAGGTGCAATCCTTCAGGAACAGACGGCTCTAGCGTGAGTTCCTCTCCACAGGGCCACAGGTCCTGCCAGGAGCCTGCTCCAGCACAGGTTTCCCATGGGGTCACAGCCTCCTTCGGACATCCACCTGCTCTGGCGTGGGGTCCTCCACGGGCTGCAGGTGGATATCTGCTCCACCGTGGACCTCCGTGGGCTGCAGGGGGACAGCCTGCCTCACCATGGTCTTCACCACGGGCTGCAGGGGAATCTCTGCTCCGGTGCCTGGAGCACCTCCTCCTCCTCCATCTTCACTGACCTTTGTGTCTGCAGAGTTGTTTCTCTCACATAGTCTCACTCCTTTCTTCTGGCTGCTGTTATGCAGCAGTTTTTTCCCCTTCTTAAATATGTTATCCCAGAGGTGCTACCACCATTGCTGATGGGCTCAGCTTTGGCCAGTGGTGGGTCTGTCTTGGAGACAGCTTGCATTGGCTCTATTGGGCACAGGGGAAGCTTCAAGCATCTCACAGAAGCCACCCCTGCAGTCCCCACTGCTACCAACACCTTGCTACGCAAACTCAATACAAGGCTTTAACCAGCATATTCTCTCTCTGACTTTCTCTACTTTTTTTTCTTTTTTTTTTTTTTCTTTTCTTCACTTTTCTCCCTAAACTCCTACTCTGGCGCTGCCCTACAAAGAAAGGCTGTTTATACTGCTTTTCCCATGGAAGTCAACCTTTGCATCTTCTCCCTTTCCCTATCAGGTTCCCATATTCCATTCCCATCACTTATTAAGCTTTTACATCTAGTAGAATTCAATTATTAACAGACAGAGGGAACTTGGTGGGTGTACACAAGTACACATTTATTCATTATTATTAATGAATAAATCTAAAATATTCTTAAGTTTAAGTTTAAAGAAAGTCATAGTTTGTAGTACTGTGTAGTATTCTGAGAAAACTATAAAGTTAACAACCTGAAAATAAATTATGAAAGCCAGCAGATATTACCTATGAAAGAGACATCTAAATGACTGACAGGCTGAGAACATCAATTGTCTCATGGCTCATAAATAAATAATAGACACAGGCATTATATCAGCTATTATTAATGTAAAAATTACTTTTTCAGAGAAAGTTAAATCCCTATTGTCTACTCCAAATATTTATTAGAATAATGTAAGAAAATATGCAGCTACTTTCATGTTATTTATGATTAATAGACCAAAACATTTTCTAATTCAAGAAAATGAAGAAACTGTTTTCCGACCTCTGATGAATCTCATCCTATCAGCTTCTTGCACAGTCCCATTAAAATGTTTACATGCTCCTTTGAACTCTGAAGGCCTTTTAAACATCACAACTTATCCTCTGTGGTACAGTCATTAGAGTCCACTATACAATTGGACCACCAGTGTCCCATCTAGAAGAGAATTTCTTCAACTGATTTAGAGGCTCAAGATTTTAATGCACTAAACGAAGTTTTACTTTCATCAAAATAACTGAGAAAAAACCATGCAAACTATATATGTGCAATCTAAGTTTGATGAAGGATTGCTAACAGTCAACCAGTCCTTGAATTCTACACCTACAGATATAGAAGACTTCCATATTATCACTGCACATATGACAAGAGATCAGTGCTGGAATCTGATGGTTTCATTGGTCAAGCTTCATAAAAGTTGTTAGAGAGAATTCAAAAGCTATCTCATTTATCTATGCTATGCTGATGCTGACACTATACAAGAACCATTTGTAACTAACCCCTTAATAATACATTTTATTAATATAGCACCAAACAACAGCCTGCAATTTTTGACAGTGTACTTCATGGATTCATTCTGCATCATCTGTATTGTGCATAGTCCATGAAACCTCCCAGAGAAACTATGACTGTATTTTAACATTGGACTGCAAATCTCAGACACTGAGCTGGTTCAAAATCTAGGTCAAATATTTGTATAATAAACCAACTAGCTTTTGCCAAAATTATTTAATGTGAATTCATTAACAAATCTGTGTGCTTGCCCCATATTGCCCCTCAAACTTCTTTTTCTTGCTCCTTTCCCATAAAATCAAGTAATCACAGGACCTCAGCACTGGCAATTACAAAGTTGAGTGGAAAATGGCAGTGTTTCAAACCTTATTCTCATCTATACCTACACCAAATACCGTTCTATCTGTTACTGGTAAATATTTAAAGGTGCAGGTTTTCCAGAATTGGAGGTAGAATTTAGCATCATAAATAAACAAGAGTTAATGAAAGGATAACTTCATGCCCCTCCATATGGGAGGGTTATGGGCTCCATAAAATCATATATGAGGTACTTCGGTAAGATCTCCTTTCTTAACCTGTGATATTATCCATTTGTAAAAGGAACTGATGCATATAATGCTTATGATGTTATCTGCTATACACATTTCGATGCTTTTTAATTACTTTTTTTTTTTTGGAGGAGACATTAATTTGAAAAAGAATCTCAGTTACCCAAGCAATTTTAATAACAAAAATCAAATAGCATATTGGTTTTCTTACACTGAAACAATGGACTTTATATTGCTATCAGTAAAAGTATCCAGGTAGAGGTACTGGACACTGTATCTAAATTATGTCAGCTCCATGGGACTGATGATGTATTCAGAGCATTGACAGATCTGCACATCTCTTTGGAATGTAACAGAGTTAATATTTTTCCTGGCAAGGGAAAGCTTGGAACTGTATTAAAAAAAAGTCTTACACAAAAAGAGCACCATTCCCAAGAGACCTTTTATGAATTTGTGCAAGCACGAGAGATTTCATGGATGTCTTTTAGAAATTGTAAGAATTTACGTGTTCTCGATCCCCTCCTAAAAGTGCAACAACTGATATCAATTAATGCTGTTGTCAGCTGTTCTGGCAAAAAGAGGTGAAATTGATTCTAGCAAGCTCCTGCCATGCAAAGACCATCTGTTCCATCTTGCCCTGCACACAAACTGTTAGGCAGGAATTTGGAAGCCATCTTTGCAGTATGAATTCATCCCGTTAAATCCAAAAAGTTATGGCTGGACAACAAAGTTATGGCTAAAGGGAATCTGGATATTCAGAGAATGGCTGGATCATCAGCACCCAAAGCTATCCCAGAACTTACAAATACAATTTCATTCTTTCCTGCCAAATCAGTGAACACACATGCATTAGAAAGCCACTTAAGTGCACAGGCATGTACAAGCTGCAAATTGTACCAATTACTGAAGGCTGAATGGATTAAAAAATGACCCCAATGAAAATTTGGAGAAAAAAAATGCTAATACTGTTATATAGGTCTATATACTATATAATAATATATAACATTATAAAACTGCTCATAATATTAATATGCATATTTTATATAAGATATTAGAGTATAAATTATAAGATAGGTATTCACCTACCTTATTTTATATATTTGTGCTGTTAATGGCACTGCTAAAGTGTAATTCTTCTGACCTAAAATAGGTCTTCTGACCTAGCCATCTTAGGATATCTAAAGTGCTTGTTCCTCTCCATTGATTATAAAGTACAAACCCTGTACATATTTGAAGTTAAATGAGATGAACCCCACCCCTGTTCTTTTAAAAATGCCATGTATTGTATCTAGTATTCTCTCAGCAAGGATAAATACTTGGGCTTTTTAATAATTTATAAAAATAGAATTTTAATCTCTTACCCGTTTCAGGGCTGCTTGCACTCCAGCTTGGATCACTCTCCTACATGAACAGGACAAAGTTCTCACCAGGTTTTTCTTTTTTTTTTCTATTCAAATGCTGGTGGTGCTTTCCTTTACCCTTAATGTAGGCAAGTCAATGCTTTTGAACTCTGTCATCTGAACCCATTTCATTTATCCCTGCCCATGGCAGGGGGTTGGACTAGATGACCTTTAAAGGTCCCTTCCAACCCAAATAATTTTGTGATTCTATGATTCCATGATCTGGCAGAAGTAGTTATTGTCTGCTTAGTCTTTGCCACATGAACTACAACATTTACGTCCAGTGGTCCAGGGAAGGGACTCTGAAGAGCCTGTCCCTGTATGTAAAGCTGCTCATTTTTTCACACTTATTTTTCTTCCAATCCATCAAGATTGTTTATGGGAAGTGTACACATACAGGTGAATGTTTCTTGGCAGCACAACACAGTGTTTTGGGCCACTGAATTATGCCATCTCTGTTTTAACTGAACTCCTGCCCTGTCCACATTGTATGTGTCATAGTCTCACTGAAGACCCAGTGTGGGTCTGGGTCCAGACCCAGTGTGATCTCCATTACCTTGTGGTATTCCAGAGAGCTTCTCTGATTATTCATGTATGCTGGAAGAGACTTCTACCCTTAAGACATCTGCATTGCTAACGGTCAACTGAACTTAAACATGCAGCTTAAAAAAATTCTTATGCAGAAACTCTTCTATAATATCCTGGAAAAACTTACTAAGAAACTGGATACTTTTTTTTTCAACTGAACGTAGTTTTTGAATTCTCTCATGCTAGCTCACTACTTTTAAACCACTCTTAACTACAACCAAATTGAGGTAACAGTTAATGAGTAAGTTTATTTATCAAATCTCAAATAGTCAACAGATTTTGTAGTTTTATTAAGACAGATACATATATATGAAAAGAAAGCTTTATTTAGGTAGCATTAAGCTCATCTGTCAAGGTTCATTTCATCTGATATAATCCAGGTAATAAAATGATGTTTATCAGTATTCCTGGGCACTCACATGAGTCTTACGCCTAAACTTCTGTTCACAGAAGGAAGTGGATTTTGGATATGCTTTCTTTTATGAATAGTTCATAAATATTTCAAATCCTTCATCTCTGCTAGACATTTAGCATTCATTTAAAAAAACAAGAACGTGGCTAGATCTTCTTTCAAACTATTTGCTACTGCATGCTTTGAAAATGTTAGACCTTCAGACCAATGTAAGCCTCACCCAAACATTTTTACCTCTCCATACAGTCACTTAACTTCAGACATCTACACTGTGCACATCTGCCTCTGATCAAATCACAGCTCCCTTTATATTCAGAAAAAAAGAAGCAGAGTCTATTTTAAACGTGTTTTAGGATGAGATTAATTTCATACCCAGTCATATGAAAACTGTAAGCTTATTACCAGCATTTGAGTGACACTGAGTATCAAATTGGACTGATAATGGGCTTGTTGGGATAATGTCTTTGAGAGATACTGGGACTGTGAAGAAAGCATGAGACTTAAGTAAATATACCTGTTTAACATTCAGCTTTGTAGGTTAAGGAAGCTGCAATTCTTTCACACAGTAGTCTCTGCTGCCTCCTTTCATCTGTAAAGCTGCTTGCTTCAAAACAATTTAGACATCTTGTTGCTTTTGATCTGGCTGCTTCCACTTTTGTCTTTGGTTCTACATCATCTATCAACAAGTCATCTATCAACACAGTAACTTTGCCTCATTCATCATGTGCGGTCCATCTCTAAACATGCCCTCCAGCTTGAGACAAATACATTTCTATTTGCTGGCTTCCATGGTACTTGAAAGGTGCAACCAGCTCTGCTATGCGGTCATTGTTATCACCTCTGAAATAGTGAATGAATGTCTGCTCTGAGTGTGCAGCAGATGTGGATTCTCAGAATACAGGTCACTGTTATGTTTGTCCTCTTCATTTCAGTGTGTTATTTTGGGAGGACTGAGCTTTTACAGCTGCAGTCTCTCTGTTGAAGATGGGACCCTAGTGTCCATCTTCTTTATTGTACCATTTCACACAAATATCTGCATATCACAGTCACATTTAACAAGCACTCAATGAGTCCTCTTCTCTTTCAATTACTTGACTTCCTTTTAGATGAAGATGCAGCCTATCATCTCACACGCTGTTGTCATATTTAGAGCTTTCCTTAGTGGTTTAGATTTTTTTCTTTGTCAGCTTTTTTTGCCACTGTCACTTCCAAGAGTTCGGCTATTTCCATTTTGTGTATGCTCTAGAATTTCCAGGGATGCTGAATATACAGTACTGGGCTCTTCTTTAAACTTTGACAACATCTGGGGCTGGTCATAGGTGTCTGCCAGCAGAGTAGTCTAGCAGTGTGTGCTTGAACCCGACACAGGTGCTTGGATCTTCTAAAATCTGAATACTACATTTAGAAATTCTGTGAATCCTGTGTGGAAAGGTGTCCGTTGGTCCCATATGTGGGAACGTAAATGTCACACCTCTGGAATAATTCTGTAACGCTACCGGTGTGATAAACCACACATCACCAGCATCACATGAATAAGAACAAGTAGTAGCAGACACACAAGCAAAAGTGATATTGGCTTCCTCAGTTTTTGTTACAGTGAGAGCAAATATGAAGCTTCTGCTCAGCTAGGCACATAAAGCACACTGACACAGTTTTTGCCACCTCAGATGATGGTGGTTACTCTCCTTTCCTCATAACTATCTATGCATTACAGACTATGTGAGAGCAAGTTCATTCTCTAAAAAAAAACCCCAACCTAAGAAAATTATTGCAGAATTATGATTTACTAAAAAAACATAAACTGCCTCACTTTTGTAGAAATTCATTAGAATGATCTACACTCACATTTTGATTGTGAACCTACCTAGCATTTTCCTCCACAGCCCAGAGACTCATAACAGCCAATCCCTATAGTGTCAGTCACCCCACAACAAAAGTACAACTATCCTTAACATCTTTTCATGCAAGGTCCAGCTTCTGGCTCTGCTTGTTTTAGCAGAGAAAGTTGCTCTCTGGCAACTATCTTTTGCAGAAATTTTTCAGAGACCTTTTGAATGACTGACAAACCACAGAGCTTTCCACAGAAGAGAAGAAGAAGCAAAGCTAAAAGTGAAAGTGTTCTAAAGTTACCAGTGCCTCAGCAGATCCAAGATTTCCCATGCATCTTCAAAGCAATCTGTACACATGCCAGTCAGGGCAGTATTACTAACCAGAGTTGATTGCTGACATCAATAGTTTCCAAAACATCTATATTCTTTGAGGATAAACACAAGGAGATCTCCATGCCAGAGATAAAAGGATTATCTGGAGTTGGTCTCCTTAGCAGAACTGGGGTGAAGGAAACTATGGATAATTTGAGAGCACTTTCAAAACATACTACCTTTGTTTCAGCCTACATCTCTCCTTCATCACAGCAATGGACTTTTATCTTGTTCTCCATCATCCTGAACTTGGCAAAAACCTGCTACAACAAAAATAGCCTACTACAGGATATGAGTTGTTAGTTAGTCCTTGAACAAAGATAATCTATTCCCTAAGAGTTCTGCTCTTGCAGGGTTAATGTATTTCCATCTTTGTTTGTGTAATGTTTTGTCACAGTCTTCTTTTTTCAGCTTTATTTCCTCGTCAGCTACGTAAAACCTCTTTGTCGCATGAACCTTCTTCTTTGCATTTAGCCTCTGATTTTATGTATATGTCATCATGTTAAAGTCATAAACATTATTTTCATTAGTAAATGTGTGAGACTGGTGCTGTAATATCGCTTGCCATAAAATTTTTGCAGAAGGTCATCTACTAATGTTACTCAATTTTTCCACAAAGATAGTGTATATCTCTTCCAGGGTTGTAAAGATTCTAGATTGACCATGTTTTCTGCTTACTGTCCGAAGAGCATCATCAGAGAGAGAGGCTTGTTTGGAAACAAGTGGATGTATCCCTTGTTGGGCAAGTGTTATAATGATTTATAAAACAGCCTAGGAAGAAAAGAAATTCTATTTTATCAAATATGTTAAAGTTGCCTGCTGTCTGTTACCATCAATAGCCATTATTTTTTAAGTTTAAGATTTTAAATATTGTTTCCTTCTAATTAAGGCCCAAAGGGAGAGTCCCTTGCTGTTATCAAGTAATATTTTCGTAATGGGATTAGAAGTGTAAATTCTTTTAAAAAATGTTCCTTCCCCTCAGTTACTTCTGTTCTCAATAAAATCATACCTAGTCACATTTATGAGGAGGTACTAATTTATCTGATGTATTTGGAAGTATGTGATATGTAAGTAATGTATATACCTAAGCAATCTTAACTCTATGTGAACAGGAGTACAGAATTTACGTATTTTAGAAGACTCATAGCATGTGCAATAATGTTGGAAAAGCCTGATGGTAACTTAAGAGGTGGAGGAGAGCAAAGGTTAAATTCTTAATAGAGAGAGGAATGCAGATAGTTACAATATTGAGCTCCATGGAGTCTCTATACTATTGCAGAATTACAGTTTATTCAGTGTCCTAAGCAGGCATATCACTCATACTGGGGCAACTAGCAGGGCTGAAGGAGAAAATAAAACAAACATAAGTCTAAACTCAGATCCTTGTTGTCCTTGTTCTAACAAATTTGGACTGGAAGCCAGCATTCAGAATAGCACAGCAGTCTACTGCGCTCAAAAAAAGCAGATTCTGAAACCACAAAAGCTAATTGTTTGTAAGGTAAAGCACATAGTGATATTTCATCCACGTGTAGCAGCAGAGGATGTAGCCCACTTAATCAAAAGAAGTGGTGAAGCTGGAAGCGACAACCAAAAAAGCAAAGGCAAATTACAATTTTTCATAACTGAATGACCATCTATAGCACATTAAGTATATAGGTGAGAGACATTTAATGATAAATTTAACACCCAGAGAAGATATTGTCATAGTTTACCATGATATTTTTGAAGGCATTGGGGAATCTGAGCATATTTGCATAGAGATAAATGTTGTATTAGGTACATGTGATTGCAGTAAGATAATTCCTGCTACACCTGGAATACCTAAAATCCAGCTGTTAAGTTGCACGAGTAGTTTTGCTATAATCAACAGTAAAGTTAGGGCAACCAGTTATGGAATAAAGTATGATTCAAGTGATTAAAGGTATCAAAATTTTGTCCATAACCAGTAAAGAACAGAGAAAGCTGATATCACAAAAGAACGCATCAGCACTTTGAGTGGACCAGAAAAAAGCAAAGAACAAAAAAAGACTCGGTATGTTTAACACCAGGAGGTTTAATAGCACCATGCCTATGGTGCTCAGTACTGACATCAGAAGATTTGCAACATCAATTAGCAATCGAGCAACTTGTTACAATTTCAGATAAGAAAGATGGGGCCTGGCAGGTGAAATTAGATAGGTATGGCTCTTTTTAGGTACCTCTAACTCTCCAGGAGGACATTATCAGCTTTCTAGATTAACATTTGAGATTAAATGTGTCAGTGAAATATTGTAGAAAGAGAGTTATGAGGCACTTGGTGATACTTCCAGGGAAGATATAATTGCTGATGATATGATTATTGCTTCAACTGATGAAGCTGAGCATGATAGTACCCTGAGAACAGTAATGCTGAAAGCAAGAGATGAAAATATTAAATAACACTGAGATAGAGTAGAAAGAAATGGAGATAAAATACATGCTGGACCTTGTATGACTTCAAAGGGACTAAAAAAGCAAAAGCTATTGTGATATGCTGATGAATCCCAATAAGGAAAATGGGAGGTCTTTACAGAAAAATTATGTGTGAAACATACACATCTTAATAATTTAGGAAATACTGAATCATACGGAATTCAGTTTTTGCCACTTTGAGGTCTTTTCCATAAGTCTTCATAACATAAAATACAATGTTCTTCTATGGTGTTTATAGCATAGTTTATCTTCTGAATCATTTACAATTTTGAAGGTATCTAGATATAGACAAATACTAATTCTCTGTTCCCACAACTAGAAAAGACCGATTCCCTGTGGTTTGTTCTTGTACTCTACCACTGCCTTATTCAACACTTTCTAAAGGTCTGTATAAAAAATATATCTACAGAATAGATCACTCATCCCACAGGCCGACATAAAATGTGAGATTGACCTTATTGAAGTAGATTGTTCCAGAAAAATCCAGAAGGCACTTCATCTCAAAATTTGAGTCTGAGTCAGGGGAGAAGAATCAGCTTCAGGAAATGCCTATTTCTCTTTGCTAACCATATAAGGAACCTAGGATGATTAGCTTAGATGTCAAACATTTAGGTATTTAGGGGAGATAAACCACATAGAAAGCATATGGAGATTTAATATCCTTTCTTTTCAGTATATATGTACAACAGGGACAAACCCAGTATAATATGAGTTTCTCTTTTACCATAGAGAAGTTCCAAGATGTCCCAACATTGTATTGCCTTTCTTTTCCTATGTAAATTCTTACTTTATTCTGTTTTTCTTCTAAGCCTGCCTCTGAAATTCAGTTTAAATTATATAAATTGTCTGCATAGTATTAATATGGTTTTCCTATTAATCTGTGACAAGGCATGAAATTTAGTATTTTCCCCATGACAAGCCCATGAAATTTACCAGCCAAGCCTATGCTCTGTACAGTGAACTATTTATAATCTATGGTTGTTAAAAACAAAGGAAGCTAAAATAAATGAATAAACATGCAGAACTTTTCTCCCTATGGTAGTATATTAATTACTTTTGTGGAATATAAGTTTTACATTATTCACAAAGCCTTCTCAAGCTGCAACCACAGCCTTTGTCATGGTACTGTATGTTATTAGTATTCAACTTGATACTAAGCAAGCAACTAATTCTGAATCAAAACTCAAGAATAAAAGGAAAATATCCTCTTTGATCATTTTAAGTAGCCCATATTTAGGATGGGATTCTTCTGCAGCCTCCAGACTGTCCTCAGTTGTCATAGGAACTCAAGACATTCCCTGTGACTACCAGTTCTTGCTGTACTTTTTTTTTCATACTGTTAGCGATCATCTGTTGCACAGTCAACTTCAAGTACTGAAAAAGACAAAATCTCCCAAATTGCATGATTGGCTTAAAGGACTTAAGAATGAACAGTAACCATGCTCTTTATTTGCTCTTTGGCACTGAATGGGGCTTGCATCAGTTTCCACTGTTTTTCTCTCAAATCACAAAGTCTATATGGTCAAGTAAGTACTTCAAGACGTGGGCTTTTTGAACAAAGACAGCTCTTATGAGGCTTATTGAAAAGCTGGCAATGTATTTCTCAGTCTCTGCTGCTGTACCTGTTTGTTTTTTGGGGTTTTTTTTGGTACAGTCACCATCCAGATGCAGATCAGCTTAGACCTGCTTTTCAACATTTTCATCTGCCTTTCTCTTTCACAGTTCTGTTAGCAGTTTCAGTCAGCCTTGTATTTATAAATTATATTCTCATCTGCTAAAGTGGGGGGATTGTAAAAAACATTATTTGCAAATTTGAGGGATGCAGGAAAATTGAGTGCCCTTTCTTAAAGTCATACTTAGGATGTGGCTGTATTGAGTTCTCTGGGGGTTCTCTTTCCTTGTCATGACCATAAAAGTCATTGAGGGTGATTAATCTGGATTTGGACAGCTAACTTTGACACATATCACTCGCAGTTATGACTTTAACCTTTGTTGCCTATGTCACATTTTGCATCTGTCCCTAAGGCTTTGCAGAAGTGAGCGCACAAGACACGTGCACAAGCAAAGCAAAACAAGGAATTCATTCACCACTTCCCATCAGCAGGCAGGTGTTCAGCCATCTCCAGGAAAGCAGGGCTCCATCACATGTAATGGTTACCTGGGAAGACAAATGCCATCACTCCAAATGTCCCCCCCTTCCTTCTTCTTCCCCCAGCTTTATATGCTGAGCACGACATCATATGGTATGGAATATCCCTTTGGTCAGTTGGGGTCAGCTGTCCTGGCTGTGTCCCCTCCCACCTTCTTGTGCACCCCCAGCCTGCTCGCTGGTGGGGTGGTGTGAGAAGCAGAAAAGGCCTTGACTCTGTGCAAGCACTGCTCAGCAATAACAAAAACACCTCTGTATTATCAACCCTGTTTCCAGCACAAATCCAAAACATAGCTCCATACTAGCTACTATGAAGAAAATTAACTCCATCCCAGCCAAAACCAGCACCAAAGTGCCTAAATATCTTTCAAAAACCCAGCCTTTGTCTATATTCTGTCATTGTACTCAAAATTTTCCACGATCACAATATTTTGCATATATATGTAGTTTGCATGTGTAATACTAATTTCATTTTAGGCATCTGATTTTCCTAACGTTCTACTTTAATCTAATTTTCCAGCTGGGCTGAGGTCAAGTTTCTTATCCAAGGCCCAAGATTGTACTAGCAGCTTAAGCAGTGACTGGAAAAGAAACTTCACTGCATTTCTCAGGTCTTCTTAGACTGTAGAATTTGGTATGCAATAAAGTCAGAATAAGAAACTCAGATTTCAAAGAAAAAAAGTCTAGCATTTTGAACAGCTTTTAAAAATTTCTACACTATCTATTTTTTCCTTTTAGAAATAGGATATAAAAAAAGGTCTTATGAAATGTAATAAAGCACTCCTCATTCATCCTGACTAATGCATATACACATGCACAAATTGAAAACACTTTTGATAAAGTGCCTGAAATTTCTTACAAATGAAAAACTGATGTGTATATATATAGTATAAGAGTGTTGTCTTTAGGATAAAAAATAGCATAGCTTTCTATAAATACACCACAAAAGTATACAATATATTCATCCAAGATTAACAAATTACCGTGATTATTATTCATTAGGCATCCTCATGATGACCTACACCAAGCAAAATGTATAAAGTTATACAGAACCATATCATCAGCTAATATAAAACCCAGCACTGCTTCATATTTCAGAGCAGATATTCTGATTTACCCTAGTGGACGATTTCTCTTTAAGAGGTTTTGTTTGATTGCAATGCTGAACACTCTTCACTCCCCAAATCACCCAGTTTTTGAGACACTGCCCTTACCATCTTCATACTTGATGTATTATTCTGTGAATTTTAAGCAAAAAAAATCTGGGTTCCAAGTTTTTGAATCCAAAGGTCTTTAAGAGTAAGTCTTGTTGCAAAGAGACCATAGTTAGGCAGTATCAAGGTGTTACTTTTTTCCTAGGCATAAACTTGCTGAGAAGAAGGGAGGAGGAAATGTTGCAGCAAACTTAGCTCCCCATTGAGCTCTCATTCTTGCACCTCTTGCATACACACACGCATGCACGCACACACACGCACACACACAGAGGTGCTGCTCAGTGCTACCACTTCCCTCTACCTGATAAAAACTCTAAAATTGCTCAGCAGCCAGGATTATTTCATAGAGCCTATTCCTTCCTTTAGCAAAACTGCACAGCAAGACTGTACTCTATTTATGTGACCCGTACTGGGAACACATGCCTGGCTAAGGGGCAAACCTGACACAGGAAGAAAGCTTAGTCTCTCCCCAATGAATATGAGATTGCATTCAATCCTAGGTTTTATTTTAAGCAAGGAATCTTTATGAATTAAAGTAGTTCTGAGTAGTGTCTTACAATTAATTTCTTCCACTTAAAATCAATGTCTAGACTAAACGTTACATTGGTACACAGACTTGTTAACAATATATACAAACACTGAATACATCAAATAACCAAATTGTTTCATACAACTTCAAGCTGCCCACAGCTTGCCAAAGATGGGAGATGTTCAGACTCACAGACCAGAAGTTAACACATTCTGATAAGAAAGCGAAATCAAGTACTAGAACCCACATTAAAGATGTAGCCTGCAATTTATGGTACTGAGCCAACTGAAAGTTATTGAAGAGTAGATGTTTCCAGTACTGCTAAGGAATAAGTGAATTAAATGAATTTATAAAGCATGTGAAGGTGTGAAAGATTTTACATAAAGAACAGAAAAATTAAAACCTGATGTTTCTACAGAGGGAGAAAATTGTTGACAGGAAATTTAACCTGAGCAGAAAAACATAATTCTGCAATGTCATTCAAGATGCCTTCCACTCCCCAAATAAAATCACTTCCCAAAAGGAGTTCTCATTTTAATTCCACTTCAAAAAACAAACCTACAAAAGTTAAGATATGGAAAACTTGATCTATAAATAAATTACCAGTAACTCCACTAAGAAAGAGCTGAGGGTCTTGGTGGAGATCAGGCTATACATGAGCCGGCAGTGTGCCTGGGCAGCACTGAAAGCTAACAACATCCTGGGCTATGTCTACAGAAACATGGCCAGTTGATTGAGGAAAACAGCTATTCCCCTATACTGAGTCCTCCCTAAAACACGTCTGGGATATGCAGTCCAGTTTGGGACCCCCAAAGGAGATGCTGATGAATGTGCACAAGTCCGGCAGACTTGCTCCATCCAACATTGTCAGGGGCTGGAGCACTTGCCCTGTGAGGAGAGACTGAGAGACTTGGGTGTGTTCAGCCTGGAGAAGAGGCAGCTTCAAGCGCATCTAAGCAGCCCCCCAGTGCCTATGGGGAAGAAGGCCATCAGACGGAGACAGGCTTTTCACAGCTGTGCATGCCAGGAGGCTGAGAGGCAAAGACCATAAATTGAAAAGGGACATTCTGACATAAGGACAAAATTTTACATTATAACCATGATTAAACACTGGAGGAAGTTTCCCAGAGTTGTTGTGCAGTCTCCACTCTTGGAGATTTTCAAGACCTGACTCAATAAAGCCCTGAACAACCTGATCTCAATTCTTTGTTGACGCTGCTGTGAGGAAGAGTTTGGATGAAAGACCTCCTGAGGTCCCTTCCAACCTGAATTATTCTATGATTTTATGATTTTGTAGAGGTCAAAATGTAATTATAATGAAAAAACATTTTAAAATTAATTCACTTTTTATGAAGTCACTCCATTCTAAGTGGAGAAAAGATACATGCATGTATATGCAAAACTGTAGTTTTTAATACCATGCCAACATGGTGTAAAGAGAATACTCTGGCTGAGCTGTGAAACCTGTTGGATAATTTGTATCCACAACAACACAGAATATTTTTATATATATTTACATACGTGTGTGTATATATATATGCATACATCTTTACTCATGCAATAATCTTGCTTTCCAACTTTTCAGTCATTTTCCCTACTCATTCTAAATAATCAAAATCTTGAATTGTGTATTCATTTCCAAAAATTTTCATCACATTTAGGTATGAGACCTTATGGTTAGTCTTACTGTACTTGCAGAGTACATTAATTCCTTTGGGCTTTACTGCTAGCTGCTTTTTTATTTATTCATTTATTTTTAATGAAATGGGCACAGCATATATAATGATGTTTGGGCTGAATGATGAAAAGGAATAAAATATAACCATTGCATCAGAAATGATTTTGAGGTCTAATGTGAAAAAAGTGTTAGGAGTCAAGAGTTGTATGGGTTTAGAGGGAGATCTGTTGGTAAAACCTGATGCAAAGTGATGCAAGTTAAACAAAGAGCAATATGTACAGTTTGCCATACCCCTCTCTAGTCTAAAATAATGGATTAAAATAAAACTGTAAATTGCAAAGAACTGCAAAAGAAAATTCAGTTAAACAAATGTGTAATGAAGTAAAAAAATTCAAATATACTTCTTCACCATGAATTATACTAAAATAGGAAAGTTCTTTTGTCGACTACTTAACAAAAGCAAAATTGTAAAGACCAAGTGTTATGACCCAGACTGGACAGGCCAGAGGGTTGTAGAGGTTCTGGGATCCCCCCAGGCTAAATTAAGGTGAAACGACACCAAACGATTGCTTTGAACGCTTTATTTGAACAATCCAAACTCTGGAAGGCGTAACGGTGGGCAGTGTGGGTTCTAGCAAAACATTCACAAGAAGAGAGGAAAGAGAGGAAAAAGAGGGAAAAAGAAAAGAGATAGTCACCACCCTTGGATCCCACAGCATCGACGACGAGCGTGGCAATCCTCCAGCAATGGGCGCGCAATCTGGGTCTTTGCAATTGTGCCTTTTATAGTCTAATCCCCGCCCTCGGTCACACCTCTTGAAGACTTATATGGGTTCATTCTAGACACTTCTTGACATATATGGTGGTATTCCAGATGGTTCTTTACCTACTGAGCATGTGCAGCTTATTGGGGTGGTGGTCTTAGGGACTTTCCAAGGAGCTGCAAGCCCCTTCCTCAGATAAACTCTGTGTGACCCCTGGCCACGTTGCCATGCAGGGTCTGCCTGAACACCGGACTGCGCACCCTCCAGCATGCCTCCTGTGCCCATGCCAGCTGACTTCTCACTGAAGTCCCCAGTTGCTATGTAGACCGTACCTTGGTTTGCTACGAAGTTTGAGACGTTGACAGGTGTTAGCTCTTTCAGTCCCGCATACCAAGATTTGGATTTCAGAGGTCACACAGAACAAGACTGAACATTAAAACAAACTACCAATGTGAATAATGATTACAATTATTCATTTATGTGACATGAAAACATAAAATGAGAATTTTTGTCATACTATATAGAGAATTAAGATCATTGTTCAGCCCAAAGGAACTTGAAATATAGAAGAAAGAGAAAGAAACACTGGTGATGGGAGTTGTTAAAGGTTAAGAAGCGAGATAGTAGTCGTGCTAGGACTTGAACTTGCATCTCCCAGGACAATGCTGCAGTCACCAGCTTACGCTGCTTTCATAGCAACAGACCAAAGCATTTAACCTTTCAGCAATGATGAGGAATTCTGCCTGCATAATGAAGAACATAAGATCATATCCCATAATCTTTCTTAAGACACTCTGTATATACAGAGGATAGCACATTTGGCCAAAACTAATTACAACTCTCAATTTCCCTGGAGAGTAGATGTCTATCACCAGCTTCCACAAATAATTGACAGTGAATTATCAAAGTGAATCGTTTGTAAATAACTCACCAGCTGAAGTGTATTTGCATGCTAGTAGGCAGACTTCAGTAAAAAGATTAAAATAATAAGCCAATCTGCAGAAATCAGTATAGGTACATGAAAAATTGTAAGACCCAAATCCTTCATGATCAGACCTATTATTCACTGAAAATGAAGTCCTCATCCTAGCTTCAATAATGTGCATCTTAGTGGAAGGCTTGGCTGCTAAAGTGGCACAAAGTACTACTGTTGGCTGGACTTGCAGGAAATCTGCACCTACAGTATTCATAACTATGCCATATACCACTCAGTTTTACCCTCTGGATAAATACAGAAAGCAGTGAAAGCTCTAAGTAGTACATTTGAATTGCAAGTATCCGAACGGATTTACAGTATGTTTTGGAATGATTTTTGACAAATCCCTTAAAGGAATCACAGAACCACAGAACCACAGAATCACAGAATCATAGAATGGTCTGGGTTGGAAGGGACCTTCAAGGACCATCTAGTCCAACACCCCTACCATGGGCAGGGACATCTTTCACTAGATCAGATTGCTCAAAGCCCCATCTAATCTGACCTTGATCACTTCCAATGATGGGGCATCCACAACTTCTCTGGGAAACTTCTTCCAGTGTCTCACCACTCATTGTAAAAGATGTCTTCCTTATGTCCAATCTAAACCTACCCTCTTTCAGTTTAAAACCGTTGCCCCTTGTCCTGTCACTACAGGCGTTGGTAAAAAGTGTCTCTCCATCTTTCTTATAAGCCCCCTTTATATATGGAAAGGACACAATAAGGTCTCCCCAGAACCTTCTCTTCTCCAGGCTGAACAATCCTAACTCTCTCAGCCTTTCTTCATGGGACAGGTGTTCCATCCCTCTGAACATTTTTGTGGCCCTCCTCTGGACCGGCTCCAACAGGTCCATGTCTTTCTTGTGCTGGGGACCCCAGAGCTGGATGCAGTACTCCAGGTGGGGTCTCATGAGAGTGGAGTAGAGGGGCAGGATCACCTCCCTCGACCTGCTGGCCACGCTTCTTGTTATGCAGCCCAGGATACAATTGGCTTTCTGGGCTGTGAGTGCACACTGCCAGCTCATGTCCAATTTTTCATTCACCAGTATTCCCAGGCCCTTCTCCACAGGGCTGCTCTCAATCCCTTCATCCCCCACTCTGTATTGATGCCAGGGATTGCCCCAACCCAGGTGCAGGACCTTGCACTTGGCCTTGTTGAACCTCATGAGGTTCACATGGGCCCACTTCTCAAGCCTGTCAAGGTCCCTCTGGATGGCTTCCCTTCCCTTTAGTGAATCAACTGCACCATTCAGCTTGGTGTCATCTGCAAACTTACTGAGGGTGCACTCAATCCCACTATCTGTCATTGATGAAGATATTAAATAGTATTAGTCCCAGTACAGACCCTTGAGGGACCCCACTAGTTAATGATTTCTTTTTGGACTTTGAGCCATGGAATTTAGCCGAGGAAAGCTAAACCACAAATGTATTTTACTTTCTACTTGCTTTTCCTACTGGATGTTTATTTAATCTATTTTATCACTTTGGGAGATTTAATAATTTGAAATTGTCTTTACTTTTATAAATTCTGTTATTGATCTTCTTGACATTTAAATAGCCATGTCTTGAAGAGCCTGCTTTACCTGTAAGCAAAATATATCAATATTGTCAAAGGCTACACTGCACACTTTATAAATACATTCAATAATGAGAACAAGCAGTTTGGAAAAAACCCCACAAAGATAAACAGGAAGGTGTACAAGCTTTCGTTTGAAAGAGAACTAAAGCTGAGTGTCGTTCAGACTCTTATGAATACAAACCACCCATGAAAGAGCTCAAGAAAAAGAGCATCGTTAAGTACACAAACAGGAAAGTGGAAAAAGATGGATAAATTGAGAATCAGAGAGACAGACAAAGAATTTGACAAAAGAACAGAGAGTAAGGAAAAAAGAGTAGGGAAAACACTGACTGGAATAAACTAAAATAAAAGAGACAAAAAGAGATGAACACTAATGGCTCAGTTCATTCTTGTTGCACCAGTGCTGTGCTGGAGAAATCATACTGCTATCAGGGGGTATCAAACTCTGCAAAACAGCAGTAACTCTCGACAAACATGGGTTGGAGAGAAACAGAAAAAGCAATAGAGTGAAAAGAACATACCAAACGTGAAGTGGGCATGAGCACCAAAGGAAGGAATAATGAACAGAAGAGAAGAAAGTCCTGGCTTCTGCGCCCTCCTCCCAGCTGGCACTGCCCTGCTGGGGCAGAGGGTGGGCTGCTGCAGTGAGGGCAGGAGGATCTCAGAGGGAGGCCAATACACTGTAGCACTATGAGAGTCTTCCCAGAGGAGAAGATGAAATACTATAGATTGAAGTGCGCTAAAGTATGCTCAAAAGCAGGTAGAAAAAAAGAACAATAGAAAGCTTTCATAAACAAATACCGCTGGCAGATGAGTACACTCCAGGTTGCATAAGTGTTTTTTAAGAATAAATTTCATCATTAATATACTGTATTTTACTTATTTGTTTATTTACTAAGTGAACAGAAATGTATAGACATTCTTTTCCTGCACCAGCTAAGGTAGTGAAATTTTCATAACAACTTCAAATAGGAGAGCCCTGGATGGAATTAATTGCAATAAACGTTTTCTTCTATTTTGTAGACATTTAAACTTTTGCTGGTTAACTCAGGCTACCTTTGAAGTCAATGGAAAAAAAAAAATTTTGGAATGAGAATCACCTTTCCTGTTTTAGAATTTTATATTACACAGGTACATGGTGTTGCCCTAGAAACAATATTTTACAAACTCTTTACCTTGTATTTTTCCATATAGATGTGGCATATGCATTGCATGCACAGTAACTGCATTTTGTTGACATTTAAAGTAACTTTTACCAGTAGCCACTACTTAGAATAT
This sequence comes from Gymnogyps californianus, assembly GCF_018139145.2. Classification (NCBI taxonomy): domain Eukaryota; kingdom Metazoa; phylum Chordata; class Aves; order Accipitriformes; family Cathartidae; genus Gymnogyps; species Gymnogyps californianus. The sequence goes on from NC_059473.1 coordinate 99,009,966, forward strand.
GCAATGAGATATTTTTATGGAAGACTGTCTCATAAAAAGGATGATGTGGAAAGAGATTAGAAGAGCAAAGAAGTCACGTACATTCTGACTCAGATAAAATCTAATTTTGCTTTGACAGGGTGAAAAAAACCATAGAGATTTAATATCAGTAAGACAGATGCTATATAAATTGCTTCATATTTGTTCATTATTTCATTCCATACAAAGTACTAGGATGTCTAAAAGACCTCAACTGTCCCAGTTTATGTGGCTTATCTTTCACTTGAAAGACAGGAAGTCCACGTGACTTAATTATTTAACTGTAAAGAAGTTCATCAAGGTTCCAGTGCACCAAAGAGCAGTCATATGCTTAAATTTAAGCACCTGCTTTAATTGTTCCACCATGTGACAAGTGACCTAAAAATGGTGGTGCTATTTTGATACCTTGTGAGGACACTAAGGAAGAGTTAGTTATATAAAATAACCTTGGAGGAAGTTATTTATATACAAGCTAATTTTATTCAAAGTACATTGAAGGACAGACAAAAACTGCTGAATTACAAAACAGCAGACTTTTACAAACTAAGAAAAATTGTAACAGAAGTGTTCAGAGACTTCTCTCTCACTCTCATAGGCCTTCTTTGCAGCTTTTCCAATTCAAATATACTTTTTTTTAAATGGGGGCCAGATGTGTATTCAAACTGCAGGTACAAAATAGTATATCCTTGGATTTGTTCTCTATTCTTAATAATTTTTAACATTTGTTGAGCACTTGGCTGATGGAAAAACCCAGTATAACTTCAAGAAAAAATGAAGTGAATGCTTAGCATGTAATTTGACATATTTGGAAAAAACATTAGAAGTCTGATCCGGTGTTAGGGCACCAGAGAACCCATATTAGTGTTGAAAGTGACTGGAATGACAGGTATTCCCAATATCTTCTACCTATGTGCATGTGGTGGGTTGACCCTGGCTGGATGCCAGATGCCCACCAAAGCCGCTCTATCACTCCCCTCCTCAGCTGGACAGGGGAGAGAAAATGTAACGAAAGGCTTGTGGGTCGAGATAAGGACAGGGAGATCACTCACCAATTACCGTCACAGGCAAAACAGACTCAACTTGGTGAAAAAGAAAATTAATTTATTACCAGTCACATCAGAGTAGGGTAATGAGAAATAAAACCAAATCCTAAAAACACCTTCCCCCCACCCCTCCCTTTTTCCTGGGCTTACCTTTACTCCCCATTTTCTCTACCTCCTCCCCCCCGCAGGGGGACGGGGAATGGGAGTTTGGGTCAGTTCATCACGTTATTTCTGCTGCTCCTTCCTCCTCAGGGGGAGGACTGCTCACACTCTTCCCCTGCTCCAGCATGGGGTCCCTCCCACAGGAGACAGTCCTCCATGAACTTCTCCAATGTGAGTCCTTCCCACGGGCTACAGTTCTTCACAAACTGCTCCAGCATGGGTCCTTTCCACGGGGTGCAGTCCTTCAGGAACAGACGGCTCCAGCGTTGGTCCCCCGCGGGGTCACAAGTCCTGCCAGCAAACCTGCTCCAGGGCTTCTCTCTGTCCATGGGTCCACAGGTCCTGCCAGGAGCATGCTCCAGTGCAGGTTCTCCAGGGGGTCACAGCCTCCTTCAGGCATCCACCTGCTCCAGTGTGGGGCCCTCCATGGGCTGCAGGTGGATATCTGCTCCACCGTGGACCTCCGTGGGCTGCAGGGGGACAGCCTGCTTCACCATGGTCTTCAGCACGGTCTTCCCCATGGGCTGCAGGGGTATCTCTGCTCCGGCACCTGGAGCACCTCCTCCCCCTCCTTCTTCCCTGACCTTGGTGTCTGCAGAGTTGTTCCTCTCACATATTCTCACTCCTCTCCCTGGCTGCAATTGCTGCTGCACAGTAACTTTTCCCCCTTCTTAAATGTGTTATCCCAGAGGTGCTACCACCATCGCTGATGGGCTTGGCCTTGGCCAGCGGCAGGTCCGTCTTGGAGCCAGCTGGCATTGGCTCTATTGGGCACAGGGGAAGCTTCAAGCACCTCACAGAAGCCACCCGTGTAGCCCCCCCACTACCAAAACCTTGCCACGCAAACCCAATACAGTGCAATATGCTGTGAAACTGAGCTTGGGAACTTCCAGCTGGAAGCTGGAATTAGGACATCACCCCTGCTTAGGATATAGAAGGATTTGGATTCACAGAGGATGGTAGAATTTAGATGTCAATGCCCTGGCTAACCTAGGAACATTTAGATTGCCTTGTGCTTGGCCGTCTAGGTGGAAAAATGTCAAACTTCATTCGTCCTTTTCCATTCAAGAAGAGTAAGAATTTGTTAAGATTGAAAAATAATAAGCACAACTATAAAAGATGCCCGCAAAATTTAAGGAAAAGTGATTTGAGCATCTAAATTAAAACTTCAAGTTTTAGGGAAAATAAATTCAGTAAGGAGGTGTTTCAGGATGGACTTCTTTAATGGGGAAGCAATACTGTTTTTCTTCTTTCCCCATCAAGGAGCGAGTACAGCATTGCTAATAAACAGACTCTCTTCTTCATGATTTTTAGAGATGCCACATGCATTAGAATAACAGCTGCCCAACAGATGACTTGGTTTACGATTCCATTTTCTCTCAAAGCCAGTGCATCATATTAAAACTTGTAAAAATCTTTGCCCAGTTAAATGGCTTGTCATAGTTTTAGTTAATTTGCATTTTATTTAAACTAGTCTCAAACCCATGCTACAACTGAAGGAGGAAAATACTCCACATAAACTTTTAGCCTACAGAAATAGAATTAATTTGTATTTTTAAAGAAACCACTTCTTAGAAGTCTTTCTCTGTCCGTCTTACTAATCACTCCTTTTCTGTGCATACAAGGGAGGTCAATAGAATTCTGTATTATCTTTTCAGTTGCACATGCTCTGCTTCGCCTGCAAATACAGGTATGAGAAGATGGAAGCCTCAGTGTTGTGGCTGCTCTGAATCTTTCCTGTCAAACAGCTTTCCATACCTTTTTTTCATGTCATGAGAAACAGTGAAGTAAGTCAACATTTCTATAATATCTAAAGAGCCTGAATAATAATATACATTGAACATACAGCAAGGAGAAAGTTTGCAGCCCATTTCAATCTCTGTTCTCAGTGTCATATGCATTGTTCACTTAGTAGGAGATGATTCACCTTAATAATATTTATATTTGGCATTGAGTGTTCAGTGTCTTGAAACGCAGAATTATCTTCTCTGAAACACAGCAAGAAATATAAATATAATTCTTCATTTCTGTATTTGTGTCTTCAAATATCTATGTGCTTTGATCCTGTGAATGCCAATTCAAGTGCCATTAGCCATTTAGTCATAGTCAAGGACAGGAGAATATGAGCTCTTAAAATCATCACACAGCTGGTCTGTTTACTCCGTTCAATCAGATACAATAACAGAATTGGCAATGCTTGCAATATTAGTGCAACAAAATAAATAAGCGATTACCGTAGCATTATTTTTCTTAGATATTGAATATATATGCATCTGAAGTCTTTCATTTAAAAGAAACAGTGTTTTTGGACTGTGCCCCACTAGAACTTTTCACATATGAATAGCTAAATTTGGCATTGAAACACAGTTTTAAAAACATGCTGAACATATTTTTTCAGCATGTAAACATCCACAGCAAAGTGCCACCTTCAAGCGACATAAAAAATATCCAGGGCCACTGCCTTTTGGTGGAAGACCACTAGCTAACCAACCCACATTAACACAGGGTGTAATTGAGTTTCCAACATTCAGAGAGAGGTCCTTGCACAAACGCATTACTTACCAAGGTGTCATCAATAATGAAATCTAGACAGGGGATGAAAGCCTCCAAATTAGCAGAGTGTCACTTAGGACTTTAAACCTACTATTTTTACAGCCTCCCTCCAGGAGCATTTCTTGCCTTCTATAATCAGCACGAGAACTATTCACTTGCTCCCCACTAAGCTTTTATCTCCATGAAGTGAAGGTGACAATGAAACACTCTCCTGCAAGATCCTCCTGGCAGCATTCCCACAATGCCTGCTGGACTGTTTTGATCCCATTCCGTATGTCCACAATTTAAGTAGCACTACAGCTGCCTGTCTCTGAATTGTATCGTATCACACTACAGGGCACAATCCTGTGGTACCTGAATTTCACAGTAATCTTCTCAGCCTATTTCAATTTTCACATTAAAGAGCATGCTGCCTGGAACTTGATGATTACAGGTTTGTAAGGACAGGATCAAACAGAGGAAGATGCTAGCAGGGAGTCAGGAGTAAAAACATTATTCTGCAGACATAGCCGGTTTTCTCTTCTCCTTTGAATGAATTCAGTCTTCTACAGGAACACTGATCTAAGCATGGCCTTGCGGTTACATATTACTGCAGATACATTTGAGTAAATTTCTTATGTGTGACTGCACCCAGTAAAGCAATTTATGAGAGAGCTAGTTTTATCATTATCTAGTTGTAGCTCTGGATTATTAAGTGCAGGGACGGAAGAGTGAAGAACATTTTTGCAATATATAAAGAGGTACATATATGATAATTTACTTGAGCAATAAAACTATCAATTATTCTGTCTGCTGATTAAACACTATGAACACTGAAGAATTAATTTATTTTTAAGGGCAATTCACTTTCATGAACAGACACTAACTGTTCTTTTTTCCCTCAAATCTGTCAAATGTTCTTAGCTCACATTACATCAGCATTCTAGTAAAAATTACTGATGGTTAATACCATAAATGATAGTTCTTTGATAGTGAAACCCTGTGTCATGTCAGAATACTAGCTAATGAAGATCTGTGTTTGTTTACATGTTGATTTTCTATTCAGAGAGAAAAAAATTACCTGGAGATACCACAGCCACTCCTCAAAAATTTTAATAGAAAGATATTTGATAAATAAATAGAGTATACATTAAAATGTTACATTTCATCTGGCAACAACTGACATGTACATATTTATTTATGTTTTAAAAAATCTAACATAATAATAACGTAATAAACATTCTTATCATTGACATAAAGAGTACACAGGTTTTAAAATTAGTTTTCAGCACTCGTTGTGGGACTACACTAGGGAGGGCAAGATCCTTAGTGGGCACTTTGTGTTCTTTTCCTGGTCCTTGGTACTATCTGTACAAGTATAAATAAGAACTATTTTTCTCCTGTTTTCTTCCTACAGTAGATGGTTAGTAGAAAGAATATAGACCACAGAGCCTTGGCTTTAACCTTATCCAAGGTGGTTACTCTGCCTGCACTGCCAGTGATGAGGGCTGAAATAGTTTCCATCCACTTCCGTTCCACTCAGAGAAGAGAGAAAGAAGCACAAGAGGAATCATGCCTGGACAAATTACTGGGACAAACTATTGGATCACAGTTAAGAACCAGGTTCTGACATCCTTCCTATTCCGTTCTCCTGTTCTCTACTTCATTCATCATCAGTACCACCATAATACCTAAGAATCTGTCTCTGGTAGATTAAATAATATAATTAACATCTTTCAGGTATTCTCCTTCTCTTTTCAAGACCATGAATGGTGGCAGATCGGTGTATTATATTTTGGGATCTTTTACATTACATGTATCTATATCCATCTATGTATCTACATATACACTTACACATGGACATACATAACCACTACTCTGAGTTAAAGACTGTGTCAAAGGAAAGTGAAGTAGAATAAAATAAAAATTCTTCTGTGATGGGCCTTAGTCGCTAGATGAGTGCTTTCTACAGTTGGAGACTCCTGAGAAAGCTGTCTTTGCTGTACAAAGTAAATTTAACATTATTGGAAGTCTTAATTTTATAAATTTTTAGTATTCAGATAAGCTGGAACCAGGCCATCAAATGCTTTGAGTAGCACCCTTTGGGTTCAGTACTAGTCAGAATTCCCAAGCTTCATACCTAGATGGATCAATCAATTGCAATGGCCAAGTCAGAAAAAGGCACGGGCAGCTGTGACCAAGTCAAAATCTGCCAGGATGAATCAAATTTTCCTAGCCAGCTGGGGTCTATAGAAAGCATTACTTTTGGACATTACTTCTGGCCACTATATGGAAATGAAACATCGATGAGGAACCCAGGACATTTCTAACACATGATCTAAACTGGCAAACTGAATACCTCTCCAAATAAAGGAAATAATCCTAAGATTACAAACCTGTCAAATGTTCTTCTCCACCCTCTCCACTCCTCTGACTTACGATTATACAAGGAAAAGCACATTTTTCTCTATGATATCTCATTGACATTTTGGCCTCAGTGAGAAATGTGGAACATAAATCAATATCGGAGAGAAAATAACTGATGTTAGACAGCCATGAAAGAACCCACCTCATCTCTTGATTAAGCCTGCACACTTAACTTAAAAAACATGTGTGAAGAAAAACAAACTCCATTTGTACAGTCAAGTTGGCAATGAAGAAGAGCGGCTGGAAGTTTTTTCTGTGTGCCTGCAGCTCTGGCAGCCGATCTGAGATGGCTGGGGAACTATGCCGCACTGTTCATAGCTGTCCAGTAACTCACTATACACTTGAGGCCAGAGGGTAACTACATGCCATCATGTCCTCAGGGCTAGAGTCTGCTGTCAGTCTACCCTTGAGCAAAGAAAACAGTAAATTGTTTCGTTCCAAAATTCACTGATCAGTGTCAGTTATAACATTAGAAGTTAGTGGTTGTTGTCTCCATCTATCTCTAGTTGTCATTATAAACTCTTTAATAAAGAGTGATTTTTGTAATTTTTGCAAAAATTGGTTAGCTTATGGATGATCTAACTACAGAAAGTATAAACAAAGTGTCAAAAGTGTCTGAAAAAATGGGGAGAAGATATTTCTGAGTTAAGAAAATCTGAAAAATGGGAAGTGAAAGACTTAAGGTGACTATATGTGAGATATGTAGCTGTAACGTGACTCTGTTGAGATCCAGATACTATATAACTACATGAATTAATACCTCAGTATTACGGATGTCATCCAAAACTACATGGACTTTTGCCAGTGCTCCAGTTTTGATGTGATAAGGTATCATTTTAACCCTAAGATATGGGAGATAAAACAGGAAGTCAAAATGATAGGAGAGAAAAATAAACTGTATTTTTTTAGTATCTTTGATTACTGTAGCTTTGCCATGTACCCTGCATTCAAATAAATCTCTTTTAGGTTATTTAACAAAGTAAGGAATATGTGGTTACTTGAAAGCTTATTTGGCCTAATACTTCATCCCTTCCACTTTTATAGTATCTATGCACCTTTCTGTCTAACTAGGTTTGCATGTGGTGCCAATTATTGAAATAGGAGTGCTATTTATAGAGATTATTTGAAAATCCAAATTTTTTAAAATCAAAATTAGATCTTGAGAACTTGAACTTAAGGAAAAAAGGGAAGATGTGGATTTCTGAGAGCTGAGGCTCTCATTCAATATCAGTAAGGGTAAATTTTCAAAAAAAGAGGAAGATAGTAACACAGATATATCAAATAATGGTAATACTTTTTATGAATGAACCCACCACAATTTGAAAATCAACATTTATACACTAATAGTTAAAATCTCTGATTATCCACACATGCATGCTTCCACATCCATTGTGAATTAAATATACTAAAATGTATTGAGAAGTTTGATTATTTTACTTCTGCTAATATTTCACTTTCTTTATGCAATCTTGTTTGTTATTCTGATTAAACTTTAGCAATTCTGTGTGCCCAGTTTTTAGGTTAAAGGAGTTTGCACTTTTCTTAAAGATACACAGATTTTTCCTAGAGGACATATTATGGGAAGAAGAAAGAAGATATCAAAATCACAGTGACTTTTCAGTTGTCTAACATTCTGGATCAGATATGCCTGGGTGTCTTAAAAATATGTTCATAATGGTTTTGCAGAGTAGTTGTTAAAATATGAAGATATAAGTCCTGTTTTAATTTGAAGGGCATACTAACTCGAAGAACGAAGTTGCAAGTTTTGTCTGGTCAGATGGACTACTGCAGATATTTTTCAAGCTTACTGCTTACAGGAGACATGAAAATCTGGTTTTCAATGGCAAAGACATGTAATCTTATTTGTCAGAGCACAGCTGCCTGTCTTCTTAGTGAGAAGTTAGACTGGAGGTGATATCTCATGCAAATTGACAGCCATGTGTTGTGGGGGTCACTTGCACTTTATGAGGTAGTTAGGACTTGAAAGTACTCCTGAAAGCTTCAGAAGAAATGCCTTACCTAAGCAATATAAATGGTTATATATAAATAAATCTTTAGGCAAAAGTTCTATGTAGTTTGTATTGGGATGAAACTGCATGTTACACTTTTTTGTCACTTGCTCTTTGGGAATCTTCCCTGCCTAGAGGGATTTAAATTTGCAAATGACAGCCACAGTTTTGTAAGGCCTTTGAAGCAGCTGCTGTCATTAGTTGTGCATTATGCAAAAAGAAGCATGTCACTGTAATTTAGCAAATAAGAATGCATAAAATAATACATGTAAACTATTATAGCAATAATAGTTTATTGATTCCAATGTAATCTATGAGTTAAGAATATTAAAATATGAAAAAAAATGTATTGGAAAAATCTATTAACACTTCTTCAAAGATAAACAGTAATCAATTTTATTCTTCGGGAACTAGAAAATTAATGCCTGATTCTGAACAACAATGGGGAGAAGACGACCTTCACGAAGACATCACAGACAACAGAGCCACCGATGAAAAAAGTCTCTATGTGCCTGATCTTCCCAGTCAAGAAATAGGAGAGAAGATGTCTCAAATAGTTAGCAACAACCGAAAGAGACTCAGGTTGAGTCATGTGCCCTTCACTGGGGACTGAACTGAAAGGAAAACAACAACCCCAAACACAGAACATTTTGTTAAAGAAATAGCTATTCAGCTCTCTTAAGATGAGACTAGCTGACAATCCTTCTGGGTTTTGGGGTGGGGGTTTTTTTGGGGGTGGGGGGGGTGGTTTTGTTTGTTTTTATTTTTAGAAAATACAGAATGTCATGATAAATAAAGCAGATCTCATCCAATTTTCCCTGGAAGGTTGATTGATTAAAAATTACATGAATGTAAATCAAGCAAGGCTGATTGATGACCAAGTATATCTTACTGGTGTTCTTATCAGCATTTTGTCTATTGAAAGTGACATTAGAATTCCATAGATGATAGAAATAGCAACGTATCTCAATTTTACTTCTGCCTTGTTAACAAGTTAAGACTTTTTTTTCTGATTAAACAATATTGATGAATATTTTGATATCTATGAAGAAATGCATGTTCTTCAGTGCATAAGAGAAGTATTGACTTTGGATACCTCTCTATTCATCAGATCAAATTTTAGCATACAAGAAATAGGCAAACTATTAGCTTATTACACTAGTGTAGCCTATTAATGTCAACATTGTGATTCTCTGCAAAGGTGGTGGCAGCCATGTAGTATTACAGCTGAGAGTGGGATATCTGAATTCAGCCAGACATTATGGTGTCTGAAAAGGCATCATAACAAAAAGCTTCTGCTTTCCTTCTCAGTTCAATCTGGCAGCAAAAAATAACCATGAACTAGAAAGACAGCAAAAAGGCCAGTCATACCTACTAAAACATTAATTGATGTTTTTCACTTCTCAGTTCTAATCCATAGTAAAACCTTTGGTCCCTTCCAGTTGCTTTCCATTAGAGACTTGATTTATTTTTTCCATCATTTTTGTGTTGATGCAGACAATTCATCTGTTTGATCCAGTTCTGGTGTGTTTTATCAGTTGAATTATTCTTTTCAGTTTTCCTTTAGGATTATAACCTTCCTTTTCATCTGCTGCTACTCTACATCCATTCTTAAGGAACATAGTTGCTGATTACAGGAGCTGGGAAAATATAAGCTCTTAGTTGCAGTTAACACAGAGTTAAGCATTTGTGCTGAACATTATGGACACGTCTTCCTGTTCTGTTTTCTAATAGAAGAAATTAAAAGGCTGTGAAAATATTGACTAGATCATTAGACAAAAGCAATAGGAGAAAAAAAAGGCAGAATATAATAGAGATTAGGATAGAGTGATGATGGCTTCTCAAGACCCACAGACCCATTCTTACAATTTGCCACAGAATATTTATTTTCTCTGGCCTGTTATTCCACTGAGCAGGAAAGAAAAAAGCTTACACTCATTGCCTGCTGAAGCTGGTGATCTAATATTTGGCTGATACGGTGCTGAATGTATTGATCTGCAGGTAACAGATTTCATGAGCAATCTTTGACATCTTTTATAGGACACTTCAGAATTTTGTTCCAAACCAGAAAGCCGTCTAGATCATATATCATTTAGGCATGAGTTCTCAGTCAGTGAGTGGTGAGACAATTGAAACAGTTAAAATTATTATTACTTCAGGATTTTGCCTGATTATTTTTCTCATCAGCCCAAAATGAACCATATTAAGAAAAATATATTCAGGACTAATGATTTTTTTCATACTCTTAACCAACAAAGAGGCCTTGAAGTGCCAACTGTAAGCAAATGTAGCAAAGATTTCCATCATCAAAACAGACAGTCTGAACTGTAATAAAATGCAAATACTTAATAAAACCAGGAAACAATATTCCATACATGTCACATATTGAAAGATCTACAGTTGCTCCAAGACAGACATGTTCAAACTGTCACACAGTGGCTTGGAGAATTTCCATCCTTCGTGAAAAAAAAACAAAATGAAGGCAAGATTTCTGGGAGTCCCCCTTCCACTGCTACATATTACAATAAAACTGAATCCACCAAGTTCTCTTTCTTCTGCCTATGGGGTTTTTTGGTGATCATTATGTGACATGAAGAAAAAAACCCTAACCTTTGGTGGTAGAAAATACATGTAGGAATTTGAATTTCCATGGTTTATATTTCTATGATTTTCTAAACTAAATATTTAAACTCATTAATACTCAGGATCCTAAATACAGGAATTTTGTACAATTTTGGACACCTTAGCATATACGAAATATCTGCATGGGTCTGACAGATATGAAACAAGAGTTAAAAGAAACCTCTACCCTTCTGGACTGGCAACCGAAAGCCAGGTAGGAGAACCTGGGGGCCTAAAATGTCACTAGATCTATTTTTTCTACATCACAGAAATCTATGTAATTTTCTTCGAGATGCTTACTTTCCTGATTCATCTGGAATGGAAAAACTGAACTTTAAAAAATGAGGTGAGTGTGTAAGTAGTCAGGTTGCATTCCTGTATGACCTAGGGCAAGATATTCATATTAACAACAGTTAATTATGAGAGCTGCAGATCTTAGAATATCTCACAGACTATTTACCTTAAGTTAAGTACTCAAGTTAATAAATTCAGCTCTTGATTTTTATGTAGACTCAAGTATGCACTCAACCTTATGCAACTTTGTAAAAAGTGTGGAATGATGCACATAATTTACTTGCATACTTACATATTTCCAGGACAAGGTCCAAGGTCTTTGTGCTGGTTTTGGCTGGGATAGAGTTAATTTTCTTCATAGTAGCTGGTATGGGGCTATGGTTTGAATTTGTGCTGGAAACAGTGTTGATAATACAGAGATGTTTTAGTTACTGCTGAGCAGTGCTTACACAGAGTCAAGGCCTTTTCTGCTTCTCACACCACCCCACCAGCGAGCAGGCTGGGGGTGCACAAGAAAGTGGGAGGGGACACAGCCGGGACAGCTGACCCCAACTGACCAAAGGGATATTCCATACCATATGACATCATGCTCAGCATATAAAGCTAAGGGAAGAAAAGGGAGGTGGAGGGGGATGTTCGGAGTGATGGCATTTGTCTTCCCCAGTAACCGTTATGCGTGATGGAGCCCTGCTTTCCTGGAGATGGCTGAACACCTGCCTGCCGATGGGAAGTAGTGAAAGAATTCCTTGTTTTGCTTTGCTTGTGTGCGCAGCTTTTGCTTTACCTATTAAAATTGTCTTTATCTCAACCCATGAGTTTTACTTTCTTTTCTATTCTCTCCCCCATCCCACCGAGGGGGAGTGAGTGAGCGGCTGTGTGGTGCTTAGTTGCCAGCTGGGGCTAAACCATGACAGTCTTAATCTCACTTTCTTAAAGCTTCTTTCTTTTTTTTTTTTTTTTTTTTAATAATTTGAGATGCTTAGAATAAGAGCTTTACTTAGCTCAAATTAGAATGTCATATTTTATGAGACCAAGTCAAAGAATCATAACATATCTTTGAAAATAGTGGTTGGATGGACCCTACAAGTGCATGTCATTTTGAGGCAAGCTGGAGCTATATTATGACTAAGCTTACAATGTTATGTAGGATACTTCATTCCCCCAGTGCAGGTTTGTTGTATGTGTTGGGAATAAGTCCGTGGCTGAGACCTTAGACATACTATACATGCTAGACTGAGTAGTAGCAAGCTGCTTCCTCCTCTAGCAGCATGAAGGTGTTCAGGTACCCCTGTGGTCCTGGGGACAGTGCAACCCGATGTGATTTAAAGGGAAATGTACAGTTTAATCATTGATGAATGTCACATTTGGAATTTAAATGGTAATTTATGGAGCTTTGCAAATCTGTATGTCAAATTTCTTAAAATATGGTATGGTATTTGCTAAAATTATTTCAGATAGCAAATACCTCCTGTGTAACAAAACTACTGCCCTGCGGCTAAAGTAATTTATTGAACATCCTCCTTTAAAAATGCTACAAGATCATCCTTCCTTCTATCATTTTAGTATCCAACCCTTTCACCTTTGGATTTGCTAGACATTATATGCTTTGTCCTATACAGAAGAGAAGATATCTTTTCAAGGATGCAACCTGCAGGAATGTTCAGCCTCTTCTACAACTTGCCCTTTAAGCGTTTCTTTCCCAAAGAAACTCTCTCACTTTTTTCTTCTGTACAAGAGAATATGTATAGAATTCAAGTGTGAAGCTAGAGCCATCACAATGTAGTTCAACTTATGAAGCAGCGGTTCTCAGCTTTCATAGAAACTTAGCAAAGATTAGAATTTCAAAGCTCCCAAGTAACTTAGAAAACTAAGGCCAATGACTTTCAAAGAAATGTAGGCTCTTGGGAACAGAGTGTATATATATTTTAGACAGAAAAAGATGAAGTTTTATATAAACACACACCAGATGATCTTTCAAGGTCCCTTCCAACCTGGGCTGTTCTATATATGCGTACATAGACAGATATATACTTATATGTATATATAAAAATCTTCTAATATACAGTTAATATATAAATATATACAAAAGCACCTCAATTAATTAATATTTTATAGTTACTATGTCTTGATTATATGATTAGACAATAATAATCATGTTTTCCTTGTATAATTCCTAACAGGACAGCTAGTAAATATTCCTGCCTCATTAACATTCTAAACACTTTGTGAACTTGGTTTTCAACCCCTTTAGAAAATTATATCTAGCTTCCTAAGTTACCAAGGAGCTTCTCAATTTTTTTAAGCAAAGACAGAAATAAAGTCCAACTGATCCATATGACCTGAGAACTGAGATTACCATATTCACTTTGTTTTCCCACTAGCCCTTAAGTACAGAGCTTGTAACATAACTCTTTCTGATGTTGTCATGGTCCCACGCCGGTGAATCTATAAAAGAGGTAACTACAGAATGGTCCCCGTAATGCATTTTTATTTAGAAATTAGTGAGGCTGCTGGAGAGAAGCTTCTTACATGCAGGGTAGGAAGGAATTGAGGGAAGGTATTACTTACTAGCTTAAGACTGAAATTCCCAAAACTTCTGGTTTGCTGCTCCAGCCTCATCCCTTCACTAGAAACTTTACTCCCCTCCTCAATCCTTTCCCCTGTTCCTCCTCAGTGCTCAGCTCCTTCCCTCATTGCCTCTGCTTAGTACCTGTGGGCTGGTCATAACCTTGTCAGAGGAGAAAAAAAAGAAAAAAAAAGATTGGGAGATATACATAAATATGATGAAGAGTTTTTATTCTTAAAAGAATTTTGTAGCCAGTAGTTAGAAGGACATAAAAGGAGCCTCTTCCCTTTTCTTATTGCAACTACTCCTGTTCAATGAACAAATACTAATGGCTTAATGCCATAATTGTGTGAGTAATGTACGGTCATTACAAGTATGGATTGTACTATAGGATGGCTCTCCTATTCGTAGGAATTGCATGCCTACCTTTAGCCCTTAGAAGAATATATCTTCATTGTAGCTCTCTGGAATTTCAGTAGGTAGTAGCCATTGTGACAAGAGTAAAGCTGACAGAGATGTTATTCCACAAGCTTTTCTGAGTTGCTTTGGTGGGACTTTGATAATGTTAATGAGACTGACATCAGCCAGAGTGACAATACTCTGCAAGCATTAGATCAACACACAATCAAGTGCACGGAATCTTGTTTCCCCTTTGAATGTTTCAAGTGGAACAAAATTATGTCATGGTCTCCAGATGATCACAAGTTTGAGATTAGAAACGGCAACCTTAGACTCCTGGGAATGTATTTCTTTTATCACAATTAGTCTACTAAGATCAGTAGGCATTTCCATTCTTTTTCTAAAAATGTCATCTACAGCAATAATGTCTCCCATTATGAGTGAGCCCAATGCAGTTGTCCAATGTCTTCTTCCAGAACACTCAAAATGAAAACAACAAATACATGCCTGGCTGCTGGAGGCTGTGGAGAGGCCCTCAGACATGGTGAGACTGAGGCAGGCAGACTGAGGCATCGGGGAGAAAGGACATGGGCTTTGGTTGAAGTTACTGCAGGACTCTTCAGAGTTTATACCAGATCAAGCTAAAAGGTGCTTATGCTGCTATATGGAAAGACACATGCTCAGGGGTCTTACCTTTGTCGTCCAGTCCGATCTACTGTCTCTGCCAAAGAGGATGCTTGTCAGTGTGAGTGCTCAGCTGAAGTGCACCTTCCAGCCTGCAGAGAACAGCTCTTACTAGGAACACTGTGGGAGCAAAGGGTAAGAAATGCAGAACTCCCTGTGTACACCAGGTTTCCATGGAAATAGCGCTAACCTCTTCCCAGGACTTCCTCTGCCACTGAAGAAATCCCATCAAATCTTCCCATTATTTTGACTTCATCCCTGTTAGGATAAAACTAACCATACCCCAGAGGTGCCTATTTCTCTCGTTTATTGGGAAACTAGAGTAACTAGCACAGAGTCAGATACCTGACTGTTAGATGTGTAATGTTAGGTGAGATGAACACCATCATTAACAACACTAAAAGACAGAAGATCGCAATCTAACTGTGAGGAGATAATGGCTTTTGCTACATCCACAAGTAATATCAGAAGCATTTTACTTTGTAAATGTTAATGGCTGATGAAAAACTTGAGTGATTTATGTTCAGCAGCCTGTTCCTTACTTCAGATCTTACTTCACAGATCTCTTCCTGTGATCTCAGTAAAGCTTTTAATTGTACCAATGATGATTGAAAGCCTTTCAGGGAATGCTGGTATTCACTCTCCTCCTTTTTCAAATGTTATGTCTACTTACCTTATTTTTCGTGGAGTTGTGGAATTCTGTAACTCCCTACCCTGCAAGTGATCAGTCATGGGAGACTTCTCTATAGTTATCAGAACACTGCTTTACCTCTTGCAGAACTACACTTCAATTAATGGTTCCAAGGTCTGGATCTTTGAGCCACAGCATGTTTTTTTATCTTCTGTCACCTTTCTTGTATGAAACACCATGTCTGGTACACTATCATAACATAGCTTCACTTTAACTTAATATTTATATTTTTTTTAACTGTTATAATTAGTTTTTCTATGATCTTCCACCAAAAATTTGAATGATATAAATGAAGTCCAGCTATTCTATTAAAAAAATATTAGTGTTTTACTTCATTCTCCAACATCTTTACTGGCATTCCTTAGTCTTTCCTCATTACTTGACCCAGAGGAACAAAACCTTAGAGTCAAAAAAGAAGGGAAAGAAAAGACCAGCATTATCTCTGTTTCACTGACATGGAAATTGGTCATTAACAACACAGAATAGAGATTGTCGTGTTAATATGCCATCTTTTATATTTGAGTTATATTTTATACATATGTATGTGTGCATATATTTTTAAAGCACTATTTGTCCACAAGTCTCTCTTGTCTGAGACACTGTATGTGCACACAATTTATCCAAGCTAGACAACATTGGTGCTGTGAGGGATAAGTCTTGCATACAGTGAGGAAACACACCAAAACCAGAAATGAAAATGTTAATATGTTTTCTAACTCCCTATGCATTAGTGTTTTCTGTCTTTTTCTATTTATACGTCCCCTAAAAATCTACAGCAAATCCTAGCCTTCTGACAATAAACTTCTTTTTGTTAGTTACCTTTTATATACACACATAGAGTAACAATACTTAAGTCCTTGGACTAAATCTATGCTGACACATAAAATGATCCAAGGACTGTCCTTTGGCCTGAAGCCAGCTGGCATCCGTAAGAAAAATATTCTCACCCTCCTCCCATATACGGTGGCTACCTCCTGGCTGCCTATTGGGAAAGGTCCCTGATGGGGACATCTCAGACTATGCCTAAGACTCTACAAACAGTTTAACAGCATGAACAAGCATATACTGATGTTCAGTCCTGGGCCCTGGTGCTGTTTAATTTACTGATAAGCTATAACCTTAGGATCCAGAAACTACAGCTTGAAAACCACTGCTTTGGACAAGTGTGTTTCTACAGCCCAAGACAGGGAAACCCACCGCTTGAAAAGCACGTGCACAACCTGCACAATTCACTGGTTTTGGAATCAACATTCACTGCCTCCTGACTCTGAAAGTCAGAGATCAGAAATCAAACTCTGGTAGTGAGGGACAGCACATCTGTGGTTATACTACCAGTGCAAAGGGAAAGAATTGGAAGGAGCCAAGGGTGTATGAAACACAAAGGCTAGAATTAATGTGGGCACCTGTTATCTGCTGATTTTTCAGGCCTGCTCATTATTTTTACTAATTTATTTGTTCTTGTAACCCTTTAAATAGGTCAAAAACTGTATGTGCCTTTGTGCTAGCCTAATGGGCTGGAACATCACTCCCCTTCCTCTGAGAAACAAAGAAATGCTCCCTATAAAGCTTAACTTTTTTTTTCTTTTTACCTTCTGAACTATTTATAAAGCATTTTTGACAATCAGTGTAAAGGGTGTGAAAACACAGGGGATGCCTCTGTGGGGTACAGCAAAAGCTTTGAAATATCCAGGTCCCTAGAACCAACAGCTTTTATACAAGATAGTTCTGTAGTGAGACAAATATATCAGGCTTTGGAGAAGACCTGATAAAGATGTCCCTACTGCTGATGGCATTGAACATCCCACAAGAGTCTGCATAAAATGGAGGACCGCTTTTGTACCAGTAGCCTCAGTCTCCCTGGCACTGTGAGGCATGAAGTGTTATCAAAAGCTTTTCCTAAAAACTGCTTTCGATACTAACACTATGAATCTACAGTGCAGATATCCAGTAAGTTATTATTTCCATACTGACACAGGTATACATGGTGTTCTACAAAAAAAAGAAAAATATATTCTGTTCACCCTAAGTGATGCCCACAGAAAAGTTTTTTCTCTGCTTCTTTTCTTCAGTGGAGCATTAGTAACAAACCCAGTAAAGTTACATTAGGCTGTAAGCTAAGGAGCAGTTCTCTTTACTTCTCTGTATAAAGATCTTGAATGTCTCACTCCAAGATTCAACAGCTCCTCAACTTTATGATACAGTGCATTAGAAAACTTGAATCTCTTGTCTTGTGTTTGTCTAAAATTTAAATAAATATACTTTTCACCCTAATTCCCACATTTCAGATTTATCTGTAATTCATGTTAACATCCACATTGCCTCCCCCTAAAAACAATTTGTTGAAATAATAACCTGGGGGAATCAAAGGAAAGAAGCATAACAAGTCACTTTTTTTCTGCTTTGCTCATGTTTGTACTAGTGGGAATGAACTCAAGAGGCACATATGTCTTTATCTTGTTTATTAAAGAAAATCACTCCATTATACAACCTGGATTTTCTCTCCTGTGTTTTTGAATGGTGCCTCTATGCTTTGTTATCCTCCAGGGTGAAAGTATCTATGATATTTAAAATACTAAGCCAGCCTTCTTGTTGCTGCATGTAGGAACAACTTCAGTAACACCAAGAGAATTTCACTGGTAGTTTCACCCATTGATGACATATTATGTAAATAATTCAAATTATTTAAATATTATAATATATAATATTTAAATATTTAAATACATGAATATAAATATTTAAATATTTAAATATATTTTAAAATATTATATGTTTAAATATTATAACAAATATTATGTAAATAACTCTGCAATACCAGAGTAATTTTAAAACATTTAAAGACGAAACTGTAGGAAGAAAAGGAACCAGCTAACTCCATGGGACATCAACAGTAGGACAGAATACAAGGTAAAAGAAAAGCAGGAGAGGAAATACGGGAAAAAGAAGTATACATATAAGGGAAATTGGACTGAGGAAGATGTGAACAGAAAATTGCAAGTTAGAATTAGTGAGACAGAAACCAGTAAAGTGAAAAGGAAGACATAGGTAAAAGAGAGATGTGGGATAGATTTTGAAACACATCACTGATAGGTGAAACAAAAGACAGTCTTTCCCTCTGTCTTGTGAAAGCAGCCATGGCAAACATTCTATTTTAATGTTACTCAAGTGAGTACCTTTGTCCAAACTATATTGGGAGCTAAGTTCGATACGCAGAACAATTTTACTGTGTTGTAATAAATATGCCTTGGAGTGGTATCTGTCTTTTCAAGTTGCCCAGTTCATCTGCCTCTGATCTAAGAAAGTGCCAGAGAGACAGTGCAGCTCAGAAGAAAGAAGTCCAGCTAGAACTTCTATGCTACCACAGTAAATGTGAAAAATAAAATAAAAGTCTAGTGTGACCCTGGAGAAAGAAAAAGAAAGAGCTATGATAACCTGTAGACTATCAGTATGGTGAATGACATTTTTCAAGAAATCTCCTACACTTTCTGCAATTTTTAGTCAAGAAATAAGGCATAATTGTCCTCAATCTTCCTTCTGTCTCTCTCCCTAAGACAAATAAATGATGACTATCTAAAAATGGGTGACAGTGATGTCTTGTCAACTTTCCTAAGTTTGGAAATACACTAGAGAACAAAGTCTACTAGGAAAGTTGTTTTAATATTTCGTGCACCTCCAGAAATGAAAGATAAAGTGAGTTTTACAAACAAAGTCTCATCTTGAAACTGGTTTGCAACAAAGTCAGTTGCCTAGTCAATAATTATATATAACACTAGTTCATAATTTAGATTCATTTAGACTTGGGTATTCATAAGACATTTAAAAAATACGTAATTACATAAAAACTTTTAAATTTTAACTTGTTCCCCTGGAAGGTGCCATTTACTGTTTACACGGAAAGCAAAATCTGCCAAAAAACCACAGCAGCAAAAGAACTGAATCTCTTTGCCTACCCTATGTTGTCTCTACGTTCCCAACAGTAATGCTAAATAGATTTCTAAGTTCTACCCAAAAACCACACCTGTAAGATTAGGGCTGGGCTTTTGCACTGTTTCAGTAAACCTTCTTTCAATATGTGTTCATGTAGTGTACGCCTGTTTTTAGTTGAGTGTACGGATAAGCTCGTCTGCTGAACATAGTAGTGCTGAAAGGACATTTTCTTATAGCAGATTTGAACGGATGTTCCTTCCTGGATTTATACGAAGCATCACAAAGCATAAATACCAAGCAATCACCTTTCCACAGAAGTCTTCAGCAGAAAGAGAAGCAGGCTCTGCTGGCACAACCAAAGACACTTTGGTTATGCTGCAGGCGGGTGCTGCAGGGCAGTCCAAATTGGTCTTGGTTCCTTGGCTGTCTAGATCAGGGGCTGACCAGCATGCCCTGCAGCTCCCTCCTGGTCCTCATGCACTGGACCTTTTTCCATTTGAAATCCAAGTACAGGGCAGGGGATGTGGAGACTGATGGTGTGTGCTTGGGTGTCATTCTGAGGTGGAGGTGGGCAGCACTTGAAAATGTTCCTAGGTCCCAAATTTTAGATACAGCCTAAATATGTGGTATCTCTAATGCTCCACAGCTCATGGCAAATCAAACCCAAAAATCTTCATTAGGAACACTAATAGGATGTGTTGCTCTGAAAGGGAAGCTGGCTTTAGCAATACTATACAAAGAGCTAAAGTTATAGCTTGCAACATTCGGGTCTGATTCTCATTTACATGAATGCTGTTACACTCTTTTTCACTAGTGTAAAAGGAGTCTTACAGCAGGAATTATCCCATGCTGAGACTTTCTTTTTATCTGAAGAATGCAAAGGGATGTCAGCATAAATAAGAATAAGGTCTTATTCCATATGCAGACTACCAGGTAATTAACAGGCTATTCTTGGTGTCAGCATATGGTTACTGACACTGTGTCTTACCCATTTCCCTGAAAAGAGATTCAGTTATGCGCAGCTCGGCTGGGTCCATTATTCCTGCCTACCACCATCTTGCCTTGTGCAATTCTGGTTTGTGAAACTTAGGACAGAGTAATTTCACTCTGTCTCACTCATCAGAAGGCTCCATCATTTCTGCATCAGACTTGTTCACCACTGAGATATTTCTCTCCCACTTTCAGCTCAGGGTCATCACCTACATGAGACTGAGGTTGTTTATTCTGAGCGTATTTAATCAGGGCAGGCCCAAGGGGTAGGTACAACAGCCTCCCACATGCCATATGACAATTTTACAGGGTATATCCCAAGTCCTAAAGACTAGCTCGTCAGCTAGCTCGTCAGCCTTTCTTACTGATGGCAATCAAGATTTTTCTCAGTTTTGTATTTGACAGTGGAATCAGAGACTAGCAGCAGTGGGGGGTGAATCTGCCCCCGGAAGCAATCTAAAGGCCCTGGGCCACAGGACAGGCAAGCTTCACTTGCAGTCCAAGAAAGCTGTGCTGTTATACACTGTATGTGCAGATTTCAGACTGAGCCCAGAGTCCTGTCACAGAAAGAAAAGCAGAACTGGCTAAATACAAAGGTTTTAAGAGACCTACATGTTAACATATCTGGTTTTGCCGAATGGCAGATCAAGCCCAGTATTTCTGTTTCAGCCAGGACGTATATTTCAGAAAGACATCTAATCTTTGTTTGAACACTTATCAAGCATCTAGGTAACTTATTCTGTCAGTTAGTGATGACTCACTGTAAAAATGCATGTTTCATTTCTAGTGTCAATTGACCTATGCTCCGTGTTCAGGCTCTAGGTCTCTAATGTCTTTGATAGATTAAACTTCCCTCCAGTGTTGGAAGTATCTGCATTTATAGACCATGATCAGATCGCTTCTTAACCTTCATTTCATTAAGCTAAATTGATTGAGCTGTTTTAGTATCTCACTGTAAAGGCTTTTTTTCAGAACTTCCATCATTCTTGTAGCTCTTTTTTAAGCCATTTCCAATATGTCCACGCTGCTTTAAAATGAGTTCATAAAACAGAACACAGTACAGGTCTCACTAGTATCATAAAGAACCAAAAATAGCTCTGTATTTCCATTTTTTATTCCTCTTTATATTTATCTAAGAATCACATTTTCTTTCTTAGCCACTCCTTCACACCATGCACCCAGTAAAATCTAGTGCCCTGTATTGATTTCTACTGCCTAGGGTATGCTTTGGGCCAAAATCCATGTTGGATATAACCATATTCCACCATTGCAGAATACTTCACAATCTTCAGCAGTCAACCTAAGTACGTAACACTTTAAAATATGAACCTATTTTATAGAAGATTTCCTGCACAAATACATGGAATATTTACCATATGACTACACTAGTAATTTTTTAAAAAAGATAAATAGATTTAACATATTCAAAACCTGTGTAGGATATTGAGGGAATATCTTTTAAAAACACCACTGAAAAAAAGAAAAATCAGAGAGAATAATACTGCTTTTTTTCGTTATGAAAGTATTATCTGACTTTTTTGGATCATATTCAACCATCTTAGTTACACAGTGATATTGAACACTCAGTTAACTGATCTGTGGGTGACAATGAGTCAGATTTATATCACAATGTTTAATTAAAATATGATTAATGACCATTGCCATGCTGTCACAAAGATACAGAGACAGTCTCTTAGTCCCAGTTCTGTGAAATTTAACAATTTTCCTTTTTTTTCCTTTCTTACGGTATGATGTAGACTTTTCCTGTAAGTATTCAGTGATCGGGCAAGACATTTCTTTATATCACAAAAAATTGTGTACCACCTCCCTGTAGCCCTGCTGGTGCTAGCCTGACATTTGCCATCAGAAAATGATTCCAATTTTCCTTTTTTTGTTTGATGCTTAGTTGGAGAGATCACTGGGTGCTGTATGGTGATACAATTCAGCTACTTTTAAGTTGTCGAGCTGGAGTACCGTCTGCCCTAGTGCTTTGCTTGGCAAAGCTCTGGATGGGTCAGAAAGGATCTCTTTCCTTGGTGGACAAGCAGCAGTCACTATCTTCACAAGGCCGATGCTAAGGAGTTGGCACCTCAGGTAGGCAGTGTTGTGCAGGGACACCCAATCTAGCTTTAAGTGAGTTAGTTCAAGAATTAGAGTCAATACAGGCGCTGCACATTGAAGTCTGTGAGGTGTAATTTGCCACACTGCTGCAGCGAGACTGCATCTGAGCTAACTTAAAGCTGGAATGGGCATGCCTATTTTGGTCCTCATTGTAGGCATATCACAATGACTCATTTTATTTTTTGATCCAAGTAAGATTCAAGTTTAGGCAGGAGCTGGAAGTTTCCAGCTTTGCTGTCTGAATAAATTACAATGGAAGAGACAGGCAAGAAGATTCAAATTGCAGTGTACTGCACTGTGATGACAGGATCCTAGAATTTCTTTTAAATGTAGTCTTTCATATATATTTATAGTATCTTTTTGCTCAGCTTGAGTCAATATTACTACCCCATGGTGAAAAATATAAACAAAAATATGTTTGCTTTTCCATCACTGACATCCTCCATTTGGGTCTGAACACAATTTATTAAAGTTCTCATTTTTCTGCTGATAGCTCCGGTACCAGGGGAAAATATTATTTTTTTCATATCAATTCATGCTTTATTAGGTTATTTCACTTGTCTCTTATTTTTAAGTTTCTTTCACAAGGGATAATTTACAGGCTTCTCCCTACTCTTTTGTGAGAGACAGATTGATTTGTTTGTGTTCAGAAGCAAAGGCATAAGTAGACTGTGCTTCTGGATAAAGAAACATCAGCAACACAAGAGACAATATTTTGACAGATCATCTAAGAGTCAGTAATGTTAGGGCAACAAAAAAGCATTCTGTTTCAGATTTGCAACCATGTGACATAGCAATACGTGCCTGAATGGCGGTAATCAAGAGCAATAAAAATGTTTAGTAGAGTTTTTGTTTTCTTAATATTCAGAGAAAATTATAAGACATGGAGGTAATGTCAGCCAGAGTGACAAGTAACCATGAGAATGCTAATTTTTGCCACTGGCTGGGGAGGTATACATGCTCCCAGTCACAAGGTTGGTAGTGATCATACAGCTCCACAGTCTCTTCAGCCACAGTTTGACTGCATCTGCCCTTTGCATCAATACACTTGCATGCCATTTTGCCACGTTCAAGGACAAAGCAGCACCACAGACTGTTGCAATGCATGTTCATCACAGGCACTCCACACCTCTCTGAGGAGGAAAAGAATCTTAAAGGCAAATATTTGCTCCACATGAAATCCAGAAAAATCATTGCATCTTACAGATAAAATGGGACAGTGATTTAATGCAAATACCATTTGTGATGCCAGATTTGAACTCATCCATTCCCTGCTCCAATTACATTGAGAACAGTAGCCCCATAGAGAGAAAACAGGGAGAGGGATTTGACATGCAGAAAATTATTGAAATGGCACTGCAGAACTATGGAGTTACAAATGTTATATTCTTACTGTATCACACTGCCAGCTAGCATTACTGTTGAAAGATTTATCTTTCACAATATTTGCAATGGAAGAAATAGACCTGTAATTGTACTAATCACATACGAAGATGTTTGAAAAAGAGGGCAATTTATTGTGGGCTATTTCAGATTCCTGTCCTTAGGATTTATTTTGTCAAGGGCACTTAAAGCTGCTGGTGAGCTCATTTTTAGCTTTCATATAAGTCTGAATAAATCAGAGAGTTCCTGGAGATATGACTATGTTTTGATGCCAAATCACCATTCTTTTGGTTTACATGGCAACGTTATAAAAGGTGGCGAGGCTTGTCCAGGTCACAGCTGTTGCAGAATTTGTCTAATTAAAGGTCCATTTGCTAGGAATTGTGAATGAAGAACACGTTCTACCGCACCAGCTTGACTTGTGTCTAAACCATATCATGAAAATCTCTTTCCATGATAGACCTCCTCTGTGAGTACTGCGTTTGTCTAGATATTAAAATTATTTTGATAACCATTGCAATGTATATATGAGATACATATCTATCTCAAATATGTATTTAAAGTAATGATGTACTTTGTCGGTATAAAATTAATGTTTCTAGAGAATTAAAATTAAAACTAAAATGTTCACTCCAGCTCTAGCAGATACATCTTATTTAACTTCCAAAACTCAGAAATAAAAAAGTGCATTTTGGAAATGCTATATTACTGGCTCTGCCTGAAGATCCACCTTACAAGTGCCTTGTGTCCCTAGTAATAATCCCATAACAACCCAGTCACGTTTTATAAAGCTTTACTGAAGAATGATAACATATCCATTACAGTAAGGGTCAAAATGTCATTCTTAACACAAAGGATTTAGAATTTGGTAGGTAGCACCCTAGCCGCTTTCAGCTAGCCAGTGAGCCTGACGAGGAAGCGATAGGCGACCTCTGGCTGCCTGTTATGCCTGGTGATACGATCCATAACCTCCAATGCACGTCTGTGGTTAAAGCTGTAACTATGATACAATATGTGAGTTTTCCCAGTAAAACAACCTCCCAGCGCCTCAGATCTAACGTGGGCTGTTCAACCCTTACCCGCACAACTGGTAGTCCCTCTAGTATTTATTGATAACACCTTTTGCTGGTAGAGCTTCAAGAGGACTACAGGCTCTTCTCTGTTTGGTGGTTGTTTTTCAAGGTTGCAAGCTAATACGATAATGTTTTCTGTAAGTGTATTTGTGTCAAAATAACATATCAGAAAAAGAAATGCAGTTAGCACTTTTCATATAAAATACTGACAATAATCATATGCAGTACAATATAAATTATCCAGTCTTTCTTTGTGGAATCACTTCAAACATTTACTACATTTTACAAAAAACGCAGAGCAAGATGTAAGGAAACAGGCTAGCTTATTTGGGTGGATTTTATAGGATATGATTAAAATGCCATTTGAATGAATCACAGTTGTTCTGTTGAACAGTAAACTTCAGACCAGGTCTCTACAGGAAGGCAGAGATAAACTAGATGTGGGGCTGTATGAGGTTTACATGCCCAGGTGCTGGCAGCCAGGGCTGCAGGGCGGCCTCTGCGAGGAGAGGCCAGGGCTGCTCCGTGCCGGACACAGCTGGTTCCAGCCAGCTCCAACTGACCCACCACAGGGCACGGCTGAGCCCCGCAGCCAAGGTGGTGGCACCTCTGGGACAGCATATTTAAGAAAGGGCAACATACCAGGCAGAGAGATGATGAAGGAACAGAAATGAGGAGGTGCTCCAGGGGCCGGAGCAGAAATTCCCCTGCAGCCGGTGGATAAGACCATGGAGAAGCAGATTGTCCCCCTGCAGCCCATGGAGGATCCCATGCTGGAGCAGGTGGGTACCTCCTGAGGGAACTATGGCTCATGAAGAACCCATGCTGGAGCAGGGGAAAAGTGTGAGAGAGAAGGAGCAGCAGAGAGGAACCGCTGGGTACTGACTATATTTTCCCCTCAGCCCCCAGCACCACTTGGGAGTCAGGAGTGAAGGAGTGAAGCTGAGCCTGGGAAACAATGGGGAGGAAAAGGTGTTGAGGTGTGTCGTGGTTTAGGGCCATCCGGCAACAAAACACCACATGGCCGCTCGCTCACTCCCCCCACCACCATGGTGGGATGGGGAGGAGAATCAAAAGAAAAAGGTAAAACCTCATGGGTTGAGATAAGAACAGTTTAATAGGACAACACAAGGAGAGAAGATACAATAATACTAATAAAAGAATATATAAAGCAAGTGTTGCACAATGCAATTGCTCACCACCCAGAACACTATGCTTAGCCTGTTCCTGAGCTGCGCTTCCCCTCCGCCTGGACAGCTCCCCCAGTTATATACTGAGCATGATGTCACATGGTATCAAATATCCCCTTGGCTAGTTCGGGTCAGCCATCCCGGCTGTGCCCCCTCCCAGCTTCTTGTGAAAATTAACCCTATCCCAGCCAAACCCAGGACATTATCCTCTCCTTATTCTACACTGTCTACCTCATGTCCAGATCCTACACTTTCTAATTATTTACCAGCACTTTTTCTGTCTTTGAGATAAATATATATATACAGAGATATCATTCCCTTGGTCTATGGGCCATCCTTCTAACGTGTCCATTGAGTTCATTTAATCCATGACTTTGTGGCTCCATCTGTCGTAACAGCCTTTCAGGGCAGGAGAGATGGTGTGTGGTGTTAGATTGTTGCATGCTGCATCCAGAGCTCGCAGTTGGTGTGTTTGGTGCGGCCCATGCCCACAATCTGCAGGTTGAAGATATCGATCTTGAGGAAGTTGCTGGGTGCCAGTTGCTGAAGCCAGTTCAGGTTCCATCACCGCTGCACTTTGCTTGGTTTCATCAAAGTCCATCCTTCAGTGATTTGGGTGATTCTTACTGTAATACCATTGACATGGCATATAGCAACTGCAGTAATGATGACATACAGTGGCACAGTTATTTAGCAATTAACATCATACAATTTAATTCACTGGTTATTCTCACCCAAAATCCCCTTGAGGTACACATCAAACTTCCCCATCCTTCCGCATCACCCACCAAGTGCACCCAGGTCCTTGAGCAAAAGCAATCCCATGAATGGGTTTGCCTCTGCCTGAGGCAGGAGTAACTCAGACTGTTTTTCCTAACATGTTCTTCATGTGCACTACGGGGACTTTATCCCCTTCCACAGTACGTGGAAGTTTTGATTGGGCAGGGCCAGCTCGATTGGCAGATCCTCTAATGTTAACTAACAAGGTGGCTTTTGCTAAATGTATATCCCAATGTTTGAAGGTCCCACCACCCATTGCTCTCAATGTAGTCTTCAACAGTCCATTGTATCATCCGATTTTCCTGGAGGCTGGTGCATGATTGGGGATGTGAGATACTCACTCAATACCATGCTCTTTGGCCCAGGTGTCTATAAGATTGTTTCGGAAATGAGCCCTGTTGCCTGACTCAATTCTTTCTAGGGTGCCATGTCACTGGAAGACTTGTTTTTCAAGGCCCAGGATAGTGTTCTGGGGAGTTGCATGGGGCACGGGATGTGTTTCCAGCCAGCCAGTGGTTGTTTCTACCATTGTAAGCACATGGCTTTTGCCTTGGCAGGTTTGTGGGAGTGTGATATAGCTAATCTGCCAGGCCTCCCCATATTTATATTTCAGCCATCGTCCTCCATACCAGAGAGGCTTTAACCGCTTGGCTTGCTTGACTGCAGCACATGTTTTGCATTCATGGATAACCTGTGCGATAGTGTCCATGGTCAAGTCCACCCCTCGATCACGAGCCCATCTATATGTTGCATCTCTTCCTTGACAGCCTGACGTGTCTTGGGCCCACCAAGCTATAAATAATTCACCCTTATGTTGCCAATCCAGGTCTACCTGAGCCACTTCAATCTTAGCAGCCTGATCCATCTGCTGGCTGTTTTGATGTTCTTCGGTGGCCCTACTCCTAGGTACGTGGGCATCTACATGACATACTTTCTCTATCAGCTTCTCTAGCCGGGCAGCAAGATCTTGCCACAATGGGGCAGCCCAGATGGGTTTACCTCTGCACTGCTGCCAGTTGGTCTGCTTCCTTTGGCGCAACCACACCCACAGAGCATTTACCACCATCCATGAGTCAGTATAGAGATAAAATATTGGCCATTTTTCGCGTTCAGCAATGTCTAAAGTCAGCTGGATGGCTTTCACCTCTGCAAACTGACTCGATTCACCTTCTCCTTCAGCAGTTTCTGTGACTCATAGTATAGAACTCCATACAGCAGCCTTCTACCTCCGGTGCTTTCCCACAATGTGACAGGACCCATCAGTGAACAGGGCATATTGCTTCTTATTTTCTGGCAGTGTATTATACAGTGGGGCCTCTTCAGCACAAGTCACCTCCTCCTCTGGCGATATTTCAAAATCTTTGCCTTCTGGCCAGTCCGTGATCACTTCCAGAATTCCTGGGCGACTGGGGTTTCCTACTCGACTTCGTTGTGTGATCAGTGCAACCCACTTACTCCATGTAGCATCAGTTGCATGATGTGTAGAGGGGAGCCTCCCTTTGAACATCCACCCCAGCACCAGCAGTCGGGGTGCTAATGGGAGCTGTGTTTCAGTACCAACCACTTCTGAGGTAGCTTGAACTCCTTCATATGCTGCCAATATTTCTTTTTCAGTTGGAGTACAGCGGGTCTCGGATCCTCTGTATCCCCGACTCCAAAACCCTAGGGGTCGGCCTCGGGTCTCCCCGGGTGCTTTCTGCCAGAGACTCCAGGTAGGGCCATTCTCCCTGGCTGCAGCATAGAGCACATTTTTAACATCTGGTCCTGCCCGGACTGGCCCAAGGGCTGCTGCATGAACAATTTCCTGTTTAATTTTTTCAAAGGCTTGTTGTTGCTCAGGGTCCCATTTAAAATCGTTCTTCTTCCAGGTCACTTGATAGAGAGGGCTTACAATCATACTATAATTTGGAATATGCATTCTCCAAAAACCCACAACACCTAAGAAAGCTTGTGTTCCCTTTTTACTAGTCAGTGGAGACATAGCTGCTATTTTGTTGATCACATCCATTGGGATGTGACGATGTCCATCTTGCCACTTTATTCCTAGAAACTGAACCTCCTGTGCAGGTCCCTTCACCTTACTTTGTTTTATGGCAAAACCGGCTTTCAGAAGGATTTGGATTATTTTCTTCCCTTTCTCAAAAACTTCTACTGTGTTGCCCCATACAATGATGTCATCAATGTATTGCAGGTGTTCCGGAGCCTCACCCTGTTCCAGTGCCATCTGAATCCGTCCATGGCAAATGGTGGGGCTGTGCTTCCACCCCTGGGGCAGTCGATTCCAGGTGTACTGGACGCCCGTCCAAGTGAAAGCAAACTGTGGCAGGCACTCTATTGCTAAAGGGATTGGGAAAAATGCATTAACAATATCAATTGTGGCGTACCACTTGGCTGCCTTTGACTCCAGTTC
The DNA here is from genome assembly GCF_018139145.2 of Gymnogyps californianus. Taxonomy (NCBI): domain Eukaryota; kingdom Metazoa; phylum Chordata; class Aves; order Accipitriformes; family Cathartidae; genus Gymnogyps; species Gymnogyps californianus. The sequence continues at coordinate 99,039,284 of NC_059473.1, forward strand.
ATATTGAAGTTCTAGCATATCCAGTATGGCAGCACTCAGCGGTGGTGTGACTTCATTCAGGCCACGATAGTCTACTGGTAGTCTCCACTCTCCATTAGACTTTCACACTGGCCATATGGGACTATTAAAGGGTGAGCGAGTTTTGCTGATCACTCCTTGGCTCTCCAGTCGATGAATCAGCATATGGATGGGAATCAGGGAGTCTCAGTTGGTGCGATATTGCTACCAGTGCACCACTGTGGTAGCGATTGGCGCCTGTTGTTCTTTGACCCTCGGCAACCCCGCAACAGAAGAGTCCTCCAAGACTGGACAGCTGTTCAATTTCCTCTGTCGCCAAGGCAGCTATACCAAAGGCCCACCAATACCCCTTTGGGTCCTTGAAATACCCTCTCCTGAGATAGCCTATGCCAAGGATTCACAAAGCCTCTGGGCCAGTCACAACGGGGTGTTTATGCCACTCATTTCCTGTTAGACTCACTTCAGCTTCCAATACAGTTAGCTGTTGGGATCCCCGTCACTCCAGAGATACAGATGGGTACTGCCCCTTTATAGCTTGATGGCATTAGGGTACATTGTACGCCAGTGTCCACTACAGCCTTATACTCCCATGGGTCTGATGTGCCAGGCCATTGAATCCACACAGTCCAATAAACCCGATTGTCCCTTTCCTCCACCTGGTTGGAGGCAGGGCCCCTCTAGTCCTGGTCATAGTATTTTTTACTCACTTTTTGTAAACATGAATTGGAAGTCCCTTCAAGAGGATCGGAAGTGAGATCAGCCCTTCTACTCTGTCTGGGGAACCACCCACTGGAAACTGGAACAGCATTTTTTCAGGAAGAATCCCCTTTTGCGATTGTTTTTCCTCGCAACTCACGTACCCGTGCCTCTAGGGTTGAGGCAGGTTCTCCATCCCACTTCCTCATGTCCTCTCCATGGTCATGCAGGTAAAACCACAGGGTACCCCATGGTGTGTACCTTCTATATTCTCTCTCTTGAGCAGAGGAACGCTTACTCCTAATAGCTGAGATACGGGCCCGGACAAGTGGGGAGTAGGACACATCCTCTTTGAATTGCTGGAACTCCTGGGACAGTTTCTCCACAGCTGAGATGCGGGCCCATAGGGAGGAAGAGAGACTTCCTTCATATTGCCAGAGTTGGCCAGCCACTTCATCCACCATTTGTCCCTCACCTTCTTTCCAGGACATTACTACCAATGAGTTGGCATACGACAGTGGTGCACTTTGTAGAAAATTCTGCCACATGGATGGCGTGCATTGGACTTCATCTGGATCTGCGGGTAACCGCTCGTTATCCAGATCATTATAAAGCACCTCCACCAGGGCTAATTCCCTCAGGTACTGGATACCTTTCTCCATGGTAGTCCACTTGCTTGTATGACACACAACATCTTCCTTGAAGGGATACCTTTCCCTCACGCCTGACAGAAGTCGCCTCCAGAGGCTGAGGGCTTGTGTCTTTTTTCCAATCGCCTTGACAATGCCCCCTCCCCTAGACAGGGATCCCAGTTGCTTGGCTTCCCCACCCTCTAATTCCAAGCTACTGGCCCCGTTATCCCAGCATCGGAGCAGCCAGGTAACAACGTGCTTGCCTGGATGGTGGCTGAAATCCTTTCGCATATCTCGCAGATCACTCAGGGATAGGGATCGGGTGATTATCTCTGGCTCTGCCTCCTCCTCCTGTTCTCATGATGACCCTGGTTCACCTTCATCCCTCACTAAGCAAACTGATTTTTTTTCTGTATTTCTTCTTCTGTATAGGGGCCACTGATACCAGCACAGGTTGGTTCTCTGGTTCAGCTGCAGCGCCTGTCACCAGGGTTTGAGTAGCCACAGTGCTTGTCACGAGGGTAGGAATAGCCACAATGCCTGTCAGTCTGTTTTCCCTCCCTTCCCCCTGAGGGTGCTGCATAATATCGAGCAGTGCTTGGTAGATACTGCCCAGGGCTCAGCACAGTGCGGTAAGTTGTGCCTCTTTGGAATAGCCACAGCATTTTCCTTTCAGATATTCTATCACTCCATCAGGGTCCTGTAGTTGTTTGGGAGTGAAGTTCCAAACCATTGGAGGTGAGAAGTTCTCTAGATACCTGCCCATATTCTCCCACATGCCATGCCACCCATGACTATTCAGCCTTGGGGCAGATCGCTGGGTGGTATTCTTTAGAAATTTTTTTGTAACCCTTCTTTGTAACAAGACCTGAGACACATTCAGGAGACATAGCAATAAGAGTATGCTGGCTTGAACATCCCAAGGTTATTTAAAATTCTCAAAAGCTGTTGTAATTAGCCTGAAGGAGAAACAGGAGGTGAAAGAGCTGGAGGAAGTATCCCCCCCGTCTTCCCCATAGATTGGGTGCGATTACTCATAAATGCCGAGAGAAGGCGCCCAAGGTACGGGCATGACAACAATGCCGCATACAAATGCCAGCTTAACCTCATGACCAGTAATGTAATCATATTATAAGTTGACATTACCCAGTACAGCAAAATGATAGTCCTGATCCCTCTCCCAGGGGTGATAAACATCACTGCAGGGGACACATAGTGCATATAAGAATTTACATAACAACACCATGTGAACAAATAAACCAACATTGTGACCAGTGACTATTTAACTAATATAAAAAATGCATATAACAAATTTTGGTTTAACATGCTCTGGTCAGATCTGTCATTATCTCAACCCGTTGTGCCCCATGTTGGGTGCCAAAAAAGGACTGTCCTGGTTTAGGCCCAGCCAGCAACTAAGCACCACGCGGCCACTTGCTCACCACCCCACCCCCCCACCCCCCCCCAGCAGCGGGATGGGGAGGAGAATCGAAAGAAAAAGGTAAAACCTTGTGGGTTGAGATAAGAACAATTTAACAGGACAACACAAGGAGAGAATAAATAATAATAACAATAATACTAACAAAAGAGTATATAAAGCGAGTGTTGCACAATGCAATTGCTCACCACCCGGAACACTATGCTCAGCCCATTCCCAAGCTGCGCTTCTCCTCTACCCGGCCAGCTCCCCCAGTTATATATTGAGCATGACATCATATGGTATCAAGTATCCCCTTGGCTAGTTCAGGTCAGCCATCCCAGCTGTGCCCCCTCCCAGCTTCTTGTGAAAATTAACCCTATCCCAGCTGAACCCAGGACAAGGTGTTGTTTTAATTTTCGGGTTTTTTTTCTCACTACACAAATTTATTTTAATTGGCAATAAATTAAATTAATTTTTCCCAAGTAGATTCTGTTTTGCCCATGACAGTAATTGGTAAGCGATCTCCCTGTCTTTATCTTGACCCACAAGAAAACGTTTTCTCCATTTGTCTCTTTTTTCTTCAGATTCTAGTGGCAGAAAGGCAACATCTCTTTTAAGAATTTAGGCTGAAGCTAATCCCTGATTTTACCCATTTCCACCACTCTATCATGAGTGCTCCCTGTTTTTTCCCTTGGTGATCGTGTTGCAGCTCCTCCACAGCTTCTCAGCCTTTCTGGCACTTCCATCACCTGGATTTGTATAATTTCCTCTGCTTTCATCCAGCTCCCATCACAAGAAGAAAGTTTAATTTGAAGAAAATCTAGTTGTCATGGTGTCTGTTTTAGGTGAGAGGAAGCCACTTACTTCTAGAATGCACTTATTTGGCTTTAATCGGCTGTCTAGTTTATTCAGTTTAGATCCTTTTTTTTATGGGCTACACAGTAGTGACAAGACACGTCAGTAATTTCCCCTCAGACCTTCTGCAAAAGCGTTCTGGCAACTGAGTATATGGCTATACATATAAAAAAAAAAACAGGAAATGAGAGATCTTTGTGATGGAAGCATTAAAACATCAATAAATCAGGCCAGTTTCAAACTTCAGAACAGCACTTTACAAGACTGACATTCATCAACCCCACACTTGCTGCCAAGGCTTAGTTCTTACTCATTACCCGTCATTATCACTATGTATTCAAATAATTTGTCCTTAACAATCTTGCCCTAAACTCACCATCAGTATACGTACTGATGCTGTGCATTCAGGGCCGCATGCAGAGCAGTAATCGGAGCTGATGCTATAGTTGGTAGTGAAGGTCACAGCCCCGATGGCCTTAGTCTTCAAGGTTGGGGTGGCCAGGCTGGAGTGCTCTTCAGTGAAGGAGGCCAGTACTGAAGTGGGTGACTTCTTTCTTCTCCATTTTAGCTCTTTCGTTGCTGACGTTTTTCAGTTCCTTCCCCAAAGAAAGGGTGAGGATCTCAACTGCTTTCAACAAAGTTGATCATATTTTTCAGATAAGGACTTGTTTTGGTTTTCATCCCACTCATTCTGCAACAGTACTCTGATTCTACCAGACCTCTTTCCTGCTTGCTCTATATCCTTTTTTTGTCTTGCAGATTTTACTACTTGAACATATTTTGATGTTCACTGTGCTCTACTGTGCAGTGGAGACAGAATTCCTTATTTACCCCTTTTTGGTTATGTGTCATTTATATATTTAGGCCTGGTTTACTCTTAGCACCATTACTGTGCCACGAGTGCTTATACTCTTGTTTCCTGTTATGCTATTTGTGGGTTCAAGGTAAGTAATGCCAATTATACCTTACTTAGCATGCTTCTACCCCCCTCATTTGGCTACAAGCTCTCTGTAGTCCTGCATATCTACCTTTTCTCCACCTACTTATTCTCTTAGTAATGGCTTACTGATATAGAATCTTTCAGCTTTCACACAGCATTTTTGAACAATCAACAGTTCTGAATTCAATCCACATGACGATATATAAGGATAAGAAAAGAATAATCTATGAGATCCACTTCTTATGCCTCCTAAAATCATTAGATTTTTGAGTCCAAAGAAATGAAAGGATCTTGTACAAAAATACACTTAAATAGTAAAAGTAAGCCTGAGAATGAATACAATTCATATATGTACATATATATGTCTGATAAGAAAAGTCTACTTGTCATGCATTTTTAAATTTAGCATTATATCTGTCCTACAAATTAGCATTATTTTGCTAATACAGAAAATCAGTAGTTAATTACTGATCATCAGTAATTAGATTAATAACACTGTTATCAGTAAAAATAATAAACTTTGATACTAACATAAGTAGAGCAAAGTTCATGAATAAAAAATCTGGAAATGCAATAAAAGGAGCTTCTGGGAAATGCTGATATTGCTTCATGTGCTTTATGGTTTTGCTTGTATATTAAATTTTTTCTCATGGGACAGAAGTAGAACAGAAATGAGATGAGTTGCACTATAGTCTGAAAACTCACATCCAATCATCAAAGGCGATTCACTTTGAACCAAAGTTCAGTGATGGTTTGAGACCTTTGTGGTGTCCTGCAGCATGGCTGCATACATCCTCATTTTCTCCAAAATGTACATTTCATGATTAAGCTGTTTTCTGTAGCTATGAATTTTTCATGGCTACATTTTTCTTTAATGTATGTTAACATCCTGCTTCAGAATAGTGCACTTAATTCTTCAAGGCAACAAGACTAGTTAGCACTGTTGTTGAGCTTTGCAGGTAGTTCTTTGATGATAATCATTCCCCCGTTAATTGGTGTGTAATGTGATGTATGATTGTTGCACACTCCTTTCAATTCATATCATAGAACAGAGAACAGAGTAAGGCACACAAAACATGGTCAGTGAAGATAATTGGGGGTGAAACTTACATCATTTATAGCTTTGCCATGTTAAATACCCTCCTTTATTGAAACTATTTTCCAGTAACATGTGCTTTGGAAATGGCACATATCATAAGCACAGGCGAGGAAAAGGATACTTCAACTATAAGAAGCTAATAAGGACATGACAAAAAACCCCAGCAGTAATAATGTAGTTACAGAGAGGTACTATGAAACCTCTATGGTATGACTCCAAAGAAAGGAGATGCATTGTTAATTAAAATATATTGATAATTCAGTCATCTTAGCAGCAACCTGTGCTGGGAAGAGGAAGAAATATCTAGATATATTCTGAATTATGGGCTTCCAGAGTACCTGCATAACTCAGCAAAAAGATGCATCACTGTCAAAACTTCAGCAGTAACAGAGCACAGTAAGGAATATCCTACAGAGGACCATGTTCTTCATAAATCTCTTAAGAGAAACACAGAAAAAACTAGGACCAGCAAAAACCACAGTAGACTTTTCATTTGTCAGCTAGTTAAGCTGCCTCTTGCTATGGACCATAACTAGCTTGTCACACCATGCTTAGATTTTATCTCATGATGGATCAGTTCTTAGTGTTGCTTAACTATGATTTCATTTTCACTGCACAACACAATTTTTTAAAACAAGCATGTCAATGGAAAGAACTAAAAAGGAGAATTTGGGAAGGGGTGTGAAAAAAATGCTATTCCGTTAATTTCTTCTTGCATTTTGTGCAAGATATAGGATTTTTTTTCCATTTTCTTTTAGCTTTTCCACTTTATCCCAGACCTGAAAAGTCATGGATGTTGAGACATAGCAAGACAGGGTTGAATATATTTTCTTTTAAGATGTAGCTGTTGTGTAGGGCCATGCATCTTTTATAAAATAACCTGTAGGAGAAGAGTACCCACCCAAGGAGACATGTATTTGTCCTTTCTTCATCTTAAGGGCAATCAAACACTTCATATCTCTCAAGAACAAGCCCTAAATACTAGACTGGTTAATTTTCATCTTTCCTGTTCAAGTTATACCGCTGAGGAGCAGAGAACCGCAGATTCATGAGTCAAAGGACTGAGAAAGGTCAAGCGAGAAGAATATTGTCTCTATCCCTGTTGTTGGGACAAGTCTGGAGAGGGGAATTCTGCATTCCTGTCTCTGTTCCAGGAATTGTTTCTCACTGTTATTTGGTGATTAATATACAGAAATGTTGAGTAAAAATGGCTAGAAGAATTTGTCATCTTTCTCTCACAGGTGCCATAACATTTGCATGCTTTGCTGCAAAATTAAGTCGCATCAGCAGGAGCAGCACAGAACACATATCCATCAATGCCACTGCTAGCTGTGTTTTTCAAAAAAGTTGTTGGTGCAACATCTTGAAATGTCTTGATGTGTATCATGAGCACGTTTATTGCATTCTAGGAGTTAGGTGGAAGCACTGATTTCCTGGCTTTCAAAATCAAGTTTAGGCAAAAAGCAGTTTATTAGGATATTTGTCTGGGGCAGTTGTGGTAAATCAGTAGCACTACAGGCACCAGTAGTTTCAGGTCAGACAGAAAGACACTTGTCCAGCTTATGCATTAGATGGAAACTGAACAGAAGGATTTTCAGGATGGCATCTTTTTTTCTTGCTCTAGACTATTCTTACACTATAATCAGACATATAGCACACTTTCTATTGCATAACTGTCCCCAACTAAAATCTGTCATGGTCCTGAGACAGACACAGTAGCAGAATATGGTACCTAAATCTATCTATGTGAGATTTATAAGCTCCTGATTCATCCAAGCCCCTTTCTAATTACGTATGCCACATGCAGGACAGGACACAGAGAGCAATGGGTTCAGTGGGAAGTTTCCAACAGTGCTGCAGTCACTTGTAGTGTGTTTGGACAGGGAACAGTATGATAATCTGAGGACCTCTCATTGCTGATGACCTTTAAATGGATCAGACTTGACTAACACTTACCAACCACAAATGACAAATCAATGGATCAGCCAAATCTTAGTACATATAGCAGAGCCCTCCTGCGTGGCTTCCATTTAATTTGGTGAAGTCCACATATTGTCGCAGCCCCCTCTTTGCATAGGCAGAACATTAGTCTAACACTGTAACAAGATAATGTTGTTATACTTCATACTCTTATGTATTTTATGCTCTGAAATTTTTGACCATGTCAGCAACGAGGGACTAACAGCTGTCCTGTCTCCATCATGATTCTATGCCTTTCTTTTTGTGGAGAAATGTAAGTCTCTCCATGATATTAAACACTGATAAAGCCACTTGTATGATCATGTTTACTTACATAGTTCCCACAGATTCATATTGATAATGTGTAGAGCCAGAAAGATTTATAGGTCATTACACTTCACTCTTGTAAGCTGAATTTGATCAAAACAGTTTTTCTAGAAAGGTAAATCTTTGATTTGAAGATAAGAAATGGAGAATTCACCACTTACCTCGGTATTTTGTATGAGCAGCTTTGAACCCTCACTATTCAAAGCTTGTTTCTTAATTTCAAATTTCATTTTTAGAAGTTGGTTCTTGTCATGCCTTTTCCTCACAGATTGCTAAGATTTCAGAACCTGGCTTTTTCTCCTTGTAAAGATACATACACCACGTAATCTAGTCATCTCCTTCTCCAGTTCTTCTCAGACCCAGATAAACTGAGTTTTTAAAGTATCATGCTTTAAGACCTTTTCAACATTTCTAAAGTATGACTGTTTCTCTTTTTTGATTACATCTTCTGTTTTTTAGCATCTTTTTAAGAATGGATGCATTTGACAATGTATGTCCTGCTCCGATATTAGCTGCACTTGTATATAGCAGTAAAGTTACGCTCTATTCTTGAACCCCAGTATTCTATTTTTATTTGAAATTATTGTAACTATCCTTTATTTTTGTCAAAGCTTTATGCTGAGAACTCATGCTGAGTTATTTGGTCACAGCCTACATATCCTATGAACTGTTGTTCCTAGATATGTTACTGCACATATGGCAATGTTAAAATACACCTTAATCAGCTATGAAATGGACCATATTACTCTGTGTATCAGCTCTTTTTCCAATATTGTTTATCATTCCTCCATTTTTTTATGCCACTTGCTTATGTTTACCAGAGGTTATTTCATATTTTTTCATTATTTCAGATGATTGTTGAAAATATTGGGTAGCAATGGGTCTTTTATCAATCCCAATAGAACTTAGATTACAAACAATCTCACTTGAGGGCAAATCCCTGTTAACACATTCTTTTCTCAACCAGCCCTCCCCATATCCTATTGGTACTGTATGGTTCAGGTTTGTGGTGTTTTGGTTTTTTTTAATCTGAATGTTATGCAGTACTAAGCTGAACTGAAATATAAAGTGGAATACTGCCAAATACTTTCAACTGCATAGATGGCTTGGCTGAGGTAGACCTATATAGCTGCAAATGAACAGAATGGCTATCAGTTTAGTTGCAATTCAAAGGAAGAACTTGAGTGTGATGCTGGGTAGAGATAATTATTCCTATGCAGGCTTAACTGCTATTGTCATGTTCCATTAAAGTGTGCAAGATAGGTTTTCTCTGTGTCTGTCTGTTATGAAAATAACATTCGGGAGAAAATGATGAGTGTACAGCTGGTAATAAATGCAAGCTTCTGTGATGTCTTGCAGTTACAAGGCCTGTGCTGTGTTAATGTAGTATTTGTATTCCTTTGCCGAAATTATTTTGGAAAGTCAAGAGAATCATTCAAAGTAAAGAAAAGCAGCAACATTTGTATCCAAGTTACCAGTATTTTTGCAGAGCCAAGATGTAATGTGTTAGCAGTCTATGTATAAAAGATGTAATAGAAAATAATTCTACACATTAACGACAGCTAAGCCAACACTTCTTTCAACTTAATTTAATATATTCCCTTTGCATTACCTTGGTTAATTCTAGAAGAGCTAGTAGACCTTGTGCTTAGAGTCCAGGCTGCCAGACATAAAATATAAACTTTTAGGAGATGTTTATATATTATTAATTTATTTCAAATTCTTCCCTGACAGTCACCATCACAGTACCATATGACCTTAAGGTATCACTTCAGATTAATAGAGAACAGTCAAGGTACATTTCATATTAAAAGAACTTCAGATACGGTATCTTTCTTTACAATATGTAGACAAGTTTTTAATATGTTCTAAATATTGCCCAGAACTCTGAAGAGTGATTTAGCATAGTGAGAACATTAAAGTGAACAGAAAGAGTGAACAGAGACCGTCTCTGTTCAGCAGAGAGACAAGGGACAGGAACATCATGACACTATCCCAGAATACTCATTAAAAATACAGGAATAGCTAGGAGCACACTCACTTCACCAGTCCTACTGTTTAAATGTTCTTCCATAGAAGTAGCAAAGGATGTGGACCCTGAATTGCATCTCTTCACAGCAACACACAGTGTACAATGATGCAGCAATCACAACATCTTGGTATCCTGATGGACAAGGGAACTAATCTAAAAACACTCCACAGCTATTCTTAGAGAACTCTGACCACACCGTTTGCAAAACACAAAATACTTATATTTTCCATTCCTATTGAATGGAAAAGTATTGACAATGACAGACAGCATGCCTCAAACTGTACTCAAAAGGAAAATCACTTATACACTGCAGCTTGTGATTCAGTGACATTTCACATTTCCATTCTGGAAGTAGGAAAGGTGTACAACTTTTCTTCTAATATTTGCAAAATGTGACGGTAATGTCTTGAAGAATCTGGTCTATGAATTAAAAACAAATGTAATCTCATCAGACTCAGGTATCTCTTGATAGCAGAAATTTTCATCCCTTTTCATTAGAAATCAACTAAAATTATCACTGCCTTGGTAATCCCAAGAAAAGAAAGTGATATGATCACAGAAACGTTGGTTGGAAGGTCATCTAGTTCAGCCTCCCATTTGAAGAGTCACTGCTGGACCAGGGAAGAGAGAGGCGCTATATTGATCAGGGGCCTGAACCTGTGGCCCAGCAGCACAAATGGGAAGGATCACTGAGGTGACTGGAAGCAGAATATGCATGAACGCTGATGCCAGTGAGGAACAAGCAAAAAAAATAGGGGCACAAAATGCCAGCCTCCTGAGCACCTTCAGTCATTCTTTGAACTATGACCTCCTCAGCAGACTGCAAGGATCTTCTTTGAGATCAACTCAATCTTCACAAAAAACTCTGGGAGGATGAAGAGACAGTTCATGTAAAATACATTCCAGTCCACCTTGGATACCCACCATTAGCAGCACTATTAGTTTCGGTACTTACTTGCACAGAAGAAAGCTTATGATCATAGAAACAAAAATTACTCCTCTTGAAACCATCTAGCATACATTCCCTACTGAAATAATTAATTTGATGCGATAGAGGAAAACGGTGTTTCGATATTCAGCTCCTGTATGTTAGAAAATTACAACATGGTTCTCCCTCAGAGATACACACTTGATTACTGCACTGTTTAACAGATTTAACATAAAAAAGGTTTAATTATGATTTCAAATTCCATAGTTGCTGAAATTAATGTGAAGCAATCATGATACATTAATTCTGGAGCCCCAGAGCATGGGACCCTGCCCTAGCAATTAATGCACTGAATCAGGAAGGTCTTGTTTAATGGTTCCATCTAGTACGTTAATATAAATACAAATAATAATTTTAAGACGCTTTGTCAGATAGAGCTTTAAACTATCCCCTGTGTTATACCACTTATTTCAGAGATTATTGAGCTAAATCTTCCCTGACTTGTGCACATTTTATTCTTGTATAAACCCAAAGGACTCAAAGGAGGAAAAGAAAAGAATCCAGATTTATTCAGGTGCGGAGTGAAAGCCCACTGTGCAAATAATGTCACAGGATGAGCAGATCTGGTAAGCCTTACTACATTACATTGCTGCATTTAATTTGAGACTCTATATTAGACATATTTTTGTTAATTGTCACAATAACTACAGATTTCGTAGGGAGATCTGAAAATCTGGCAATATATGACTAGACGTCCTAAAAAGAGAATCGTAGCCCAGACAAAACCAAATTTGAAATAAGGGTTATGAAGCACATATTTAATGTTAAAATTATGCCTGAGTACTAAACAAAATTCTACTGTTGTTTCTATTCCTACCTAGCAACAATTAGTTGTACCTTAATGAGCAGAGAGTACAGACCATTACTGCTAAAAACAATTGGCAGCACCCACGTTTTCAGTCAGTTCAGTAACCTAGTAATTTCTACAGCTGCTTCTGTTTATAAAATGCAGGTCTGAAGTCAACCTGAGTATTTTAGTGAAAGCATTCTCATGTCAGCACTCACAGTGGTCAAATAATACCAAATTTTGACAGAATGCTCACTATAAATGTCTCTACAAATACAACAGCACAAAGCGCAGATTTTAAGAATTATACTATGATGTCCATAGATAGTTAGTGAAAAGAACAAATATGATGAGCTGTTCAAGAATGGTCATTTTTAATGCCATATGGAAACATGCAGAATTTAAGGAGTAAGTGTCTTTTCCTCCATTTTGCATAACATTTACGAGAGTATAATAATTAATTCAAATAATTCAAAGTTATGTACTTGTCTCTGCAAAACACCAGACCAAAACAAAACAATATTGAAAAAAATTTGAAAGTACTGATCTTCGTGCCACAATATGGAAGGTCTTCCATATAGAATATTTTCTATTTGCCTTCTGTGTAAGAAATGATTATTGATTCTTTGCAAGGTCTAACAATTGAGGGAGTCCCACACGGAAGGTCTGTTGTGGTTTAACTGTGGTCATACAGCAAATTGCACAGCCATGATGACAGATAGAGAGACAGACTGAAAGAAGAATATCCATCCACATATCCATCCAGAATTGGGCAGCAGAAACAAAACAAACCAGAATATAAAGCTTTATGATAGGAAGGATTAAAATCACAATTTCTGCCTTTATGTGCTAAAAAGATTCCGATAGCTTGTGATTATACACCACAGCCAGGTGCAGAGTTGCATCAGATCAGTAATTTAATAAAACAGTAAAAATTCAACGACAGAGTAGTTACCTTCTGACTGTTACTCTCAATTACAGCTCTAACTATCAATTTAAATGACAGCTACTAATGTATCATTTAAAACTAACAACTTAGCCAGTGTTTCTCAATTATTCAGAGACTAATGTTCCCCAAAGGTGCTACTAATAAGGAAAAAAAAATTATCTTTGAGTACACTACCAGAACTGTTGAAAGCATAATCATACTGAAGAACTCTCAGAACAAAAGTTTGGTGGTTTTTATTATGTCAGTAAGATGGTCAGTATTTCTTATCTTACTGTACTTGTGCACTTAAAACAGCTACAGGAAGAGCAGGTACACAAGAAAACAATAAACAAGTATCTGTGTCACTTGGTCAGGAGAAACATCCTTAAATCTCATTGTCTCCAGAAGGAAATGTGTACATAGAGGGTCTGTATAAATTCAAGAGTCAAAATTATGAATTACTATTTTTAATCCAGTAGCTAGCTCTAATGACATCTATACATTCTACCATTTATGGCAAATTACAGCTTATTTAACACTGATTAGAAAAAAAAGACAAGAGAACAATTTTAAAAAGGTGAGCCTTTTTTTATAGATTACTTCAGTCTTTGATATAGATGAAGATATTTCCAGAATATGTATTTCTGAAGTGGTTAACTTAAAGCTGTAATCGTCTGTCATTTCGTGGTAGAACTGATAGGAAAATTAGAACTTAACAGAGTTTAATAAAGCAAAATTCTCTTAGGTCATGCCTAAGTTTTCCAGGTTAATTAACAAGTTTTAGGAATATGTTGACAAATATAGGCACAGGATTTTACATTACTGTCTGTTTAACAAATGGAATTAAACAGATCTCAGTAAACTTTCCACATACCTATTTTTAGAAAAGAAAGAGCTTTAAGTTGTGGAAATAATGGATTATCTGACAATTTATACACAGTAGTTGACATATGGAGAGCTATACGTTAGAAAAAAATTACCTGCATTTTTTGATCATGATAATAGATTTGTGCCGGTTTGTCTTGCATTAAATTAGAGTACAATATTTTATCTCTCTCGGCCTTGAAGTGACTCTGGGATAGCCCTCGACATCTACCAGCTCAGCGCTACAATGCCTAATTTCTATATCTGGTGAAACTCAGAGCTTCAAAAGCAGGTAATTAACTGCACTAGGGTTTGGGATCACAGTTCAAGACACTTCTCATCAGTCATACTGCCTGTACACCTACAGTTCCACTTCTGTTCATACATTGAACAAACACTATTTCTGAAGATAAGCAGCATTTATCTCACATCTAAGTGTATTTAGGACTCACCCATGAAATATGAGGTCTAGGACACAATTTCTGCTACCATGCAAACATAGGGTCCTCCTATCTCTTGTAGTCTTTATAGAAACACCATTAAAAAAGGGTCTAATTTACTATCAAATCTGTCTTCCAACAGATCCTGTTTTCCTTGACCTTGCTTGTCAATCCAGCCCAGGCCATAAAATGAATTTTGTTTGGTATATGTTAACATGGGAAGAAACATGAAGTAAAAGAAAGGACAGTTTATTGTCTACCTAGACTTTGATAAGGCTTTCAAAACTGTCTCCCATAAGATCCTTACGGAGAAGTTGATGAAATACGCACTGGATGAGCAGACAGTGAGGTGGTCTGAAAAAACTGTCTGACTGGCCAGGCTCAGAGGGTGGTGATCAGTGGCACAAAGTCTACTTGAAGGCCACTAACTACCAGTGTACCCCAGAGGTCAATACTGCATTCAATCCTCTTTAACAGCTTCATTAATGATCTGGCTGATGGGGCAGAGTGTACCCTCAGCAAGTTTGCACATGACACCTAAGTGGGAGGAGTGGCTGATATGCCAGAGGGTCATGCTGCCATCCAGAGGGACCTCGACAGGCTGGAGAAATGGTTTGACAGGAATCTTATTAAGTTCAACAAGGTGAAGTGCAAAGTCCTGCACCTCAGGAGGAACAACCCCATGAACCAGTATATAATGGGAGCTGACCAGCTGGAAAGCAGCTTGGCAGAAAAAGATTTGGGGATCCTGGTAGACACCAAGTTAACCATGAGCCAGCAATGTGCCCTTACAGCAAAGAAGGCTAATGGTATCCTTAGCTGCATTAGGAGGAGTGTTGCTAGCACACTGAGGGAGGGGATCCTTCCCCTCTATTTGGCCCTGGCGAGGTCACACCTGGAGTACCATGTCCAGTTCTGGGATCCCCAGTCCACGAGTGATATAGACTTACTGGAAAGAGTTCACTGAAGGGCCACAAGGATGATTAAGGGACTGGAGGACCTCTCATATGAGGAAAGGCTGAGAGATCTGGGACTGTTCAGCATAGAAAAGAGAAGGCTTGGGGGGATCTCCTCAATGTATGTAAATACCTGAAGGGAGGGTGTACAGAAGACAGAGCCAGGCTCTTTTCAGTGGTGCCCAGTGACAGAACAAGAGGCAATGCATACACACTGAAACACAAGAGGTCCCATATGAACATCAGGAAACACTTTTTCACTGTGAGAGTAGCTAAGTAGTGCAATAGGTTGCCCAGAGAGGTTGTGGAGTCTCCATCCTTGGAGATATTCAAAAGCCATCTGGGCATGGTCCTTGGCAACCTGTTCTAGGTGGCCCTGCTTCAGCAAGAGGGTAGGACCAGATGATCTCCAGAGGTCCTGTCCAACCTCAGCCATTCATTGATTTTGTGATTCTATGACAAAACTTTTTTTACATGCAAAAATCATCCAGAAATTAATGAATAAGAAACTATCATGGCACACATCCTTAGTCTATTGCATTTCTAAGCATTTTCTGCTTTCCCAATCTGAAAATAAAAGTGAAGCGAAGCAAGAGGAGGGAAGGGAAGGGAAGGGAAGGGAAGGGAAGGGAAGGGAAGGGAAGGGAAGGGAAGGGAAGGGAGGGGAGGGGAAAGGAAGGGAAGGGAAGGGAAGGGAAGGGAAGGGAAGGGAAGGGAAGGGAAGGGAAGGGAAGGGAAGGGAGGAGAGGAGAGGAGAGGAGAGGAGAGGAGAGGAGAGGAGAGGAGAGGAGAGGAGAAGGAAATAAGAGAATTTACAATAATTCCTAGGCTTCAACAATTTATTTCTTAGTGAAATATCACTTGCTTTTTGCAGGAACATGTGGCTTCCCCTGAGAGTTGAGTGTTTTCTTAGGAAGGCTTATGACAGCTAGATCAGTTTTGGGAACAAGGCCCCCAGATTGCAAGATTCTGTTTCAATTTTGTATATGCAATTTTCCATGTTTGCTTTTTTGCAGACTAAGAAAATCTGTGAAATAATAGTTTTCTCATCCTGTTTTATAAAGAATTGCTTACTAACATTGCTTTTTTTTTAACATTTCAGAGGAAGAGCCAAAAATCTAATTTAATTAAAGAGCACATGTCTTTTGTGATGTTTTGCCTTAACAATTGTTCTTCAAACATGGAAGATAAATATGCTTTCTCTTCACTCTGGGAGGAGAAAGCAGTAGAATTCACATATTGTCCTCTATGCATTCTACCTAATTGGGCTGGGACTAGAGAAATGACTGCTCTGCTCAGGTATAGCAGGGAGAAGAGCAATGAATCATGGAAATTAAGTTCTATGATGCCATCTTTTGTGATCCAACATCGGCTAAGACTTTTTAAAACAAAGCTATAAGTCCCATAAGTAACACTTAAGGCTTGATCTAAGAACAGAATGGCATTGAATTTCCTTTTTTCTTTTTTTTTCTTTTTTTTTTTTTTCTGATTAGTGTCTGTTTTCAGTCAAGATATATTTCACCTGCTCACATGGAAGAAAATCTGCTGAAACAGCTTATGGCTTTGAAGGATGTTCTTTGTCTGTTCTGCCAATCAGGATAAAAACAGTAGTGAGAGAAAGGGATAAGAAGAGTAAATTGAGAGTTTCTCTCTATTTATCTTTCTTGCAATTTTTCTCATGGCATTTTCCTTCTAATGAGTGCAAATTCACAAAGCACAGAGAGGTCACTTTGACTTTGCCCACCACACAATCACTCTCAAGTATTTGGCACAAGGAGCAAATGGATTTTACAAAAAGTTGAAACACAGTTTTTGTAGTTGGCCCATTTGCATTTGTCCTTTACCTGACAGAATGAAAGTCCTGTAAGTCTGAATGACTGAACCTGCATAAGAATAGAAAGATACTAAATGCTGGTATATAAATATCATGGTTCTGGGATTACTTCAGTGACTGAGCTTGCACAGGAAATTTGAACAGTTCAGTCCTCATATCACAAGAACCATATGCTTGAAATCTCAGGACTGGTAGCAGATTCCAAAATGATTTGCTTTATTAGAGCACCTCCAAATAAGTGCAGATCAGAGGAGACTAGAGCTTTCTGAATGAATGAAAAAGAGGACTGGATCACTTCCCTTTTGCATCACTCTTACTTAATAAATGACATCATGCATGGAAAGCGTTCTTTAAAGTACAGTATCAGAACATAAGGATGAAATTTATTTAGCTTTGAACATCTAAATGTTAGTTGTCTAAATCTAAATTAGTCACTGTACAGATATCCATACAGTTAATGGAGGTAAAGATGGTTCCAGTTCCAGTTCATTCAACCTGTCTTGTATGCTAATCCTTGCAGGAAATATTTTGCCCTCTAAAGGTGCATATTTTCCTTGTGTGGTCCTGGAGGTCACTACTTCCTGTAGATGACAGTGATCTGGGTTGACTATTTAAGTTTAGACAACTTTCAGATGCCTAAGTTAGCTCAGATGAATCCCACTGCAAACGCCCAATAACATTTGAGAAAACAGCTCTATCGTTTTAGTACTTAATGCCTCATTCTTTTTTTTTTTTGAAGACCTCTGTTTTTATCTACACATTTCAACAGTGAGCATTCGTATGTCACTTGAATTTATTTAAGAAATTTCAAAGTACTTTACAGAGAGCTCTGAGATATAGTTTTAATAACATTCACCAAGAAATTTGCTTTTAAACTACTTAATTATATTTTTGAATTACTTATAAGCAGAGTATAAACAGTTTCTTTTCAATAAAAATTAACTCTTATTAAAAGTTCTAGATATGAATACATATGGAATTGAAAATCTGTAAAAATAGAAGTCACTACAAAATTTTGGCCTTTGTCACATATTATAAAGATAAATGTATATGGAATATGAAACGAATGCACAGCCTCTTGGTAATTAAAATTCAAACCAGTCATGAGAATGGCAGGTTCTATATGCAAAAGAAAGAACTTTGAGTTTTCTTTGAATGATGCCAGGTATACTGGAAAAATGAATCCTCTGGTTTCCTAGCATTTTCTTCAGGTTGTCTGACCAATATCCAGAACTCAATTTCATTAGTCCATTTTGTGCTGCACGTAACTAACAAAGAAGACTTCCTTCCATTACACAAAATGAGATGAAGATACTGCTTTTATGAAGCATTGGCAGAGCTATTTTACATGTACCAGAATATAATCTTACTCAATGAAATGGTGCTTAACTGAAAACTATAAAATGAAGCAGAAAGTTAACCAAGGTTTCTATTCAAGATTATTGGGAAGTCTGTTAGACATGGGTCATTAATGTAAACTACCTGAGAAGCATTACAGGGACATTGCAAGGTTGACCCTTCTCCCTCTCCAAACAGTATTTTATGTTTCTAAAATACTCCCCAATAAAACAGAACATTTCTTTTCAGATTTGGGCTGTCAAAATGTGAGCTGCTTAACCTTGATCTTGTTCCTTTAAAGGTGTTTCGAATACTTTTTTGAAGCCTAAGTTTAGTGTATATATGTGACTTACTCAATAATACTTATACCTTAGCTGATTCCTATTTAAGTGGCACTAGACGTTATTAGAATCAGTGATGGGATAGACTAAAATAGTTCTGAAAGAGTAATAATCGGGGGCTAGAAGGAAATTGCATACCTTAGGAAAAACTGTTGAAAATTGAAATATATTGCATAACTTTTCTCTGCATAGTGCATGAGATTATTAAAATCAGGGTTTTTTACAGGTTTCAACTCCTCAGAGAACAGAATCAAAAGAAGTGTTTTAAACCTCATGCACACCTGCCTTGGAAAACAACTTGATAGGATGTGTTTCTATGACCATCTTTCTGCACATGGCAGGAACCAAACTCAAAGGGTACATTAGGCTTTAAAGAAGCAGACAGTTTAGCAGCTGGTCCAATTTTAAATGCAGATTTCCCTCTTGAAGGGAAAATATGTACGAGAGACATCTCTATGTTTCAAAACCCATGAAATGCATAAAACATTTGACCTCTGTAAGCATTTCCTAACACAAAAAGTAATCTCTACCTTTCTCATAAAAACATACCTAAAGTACTGTGTGCCTTTAGTGTTTGGGTTTTTTTTTCCTCAGCGTTTAAATCCTAAGTGATAATTATACACTGGGGTAATGAATAAGTGCTGCTGGATCTTCCAGGTAGGGATATATATGCTCCATTCAATAGTTTACAGACTTAAAGCCCCCTTGACACAAACTTATATTATGTCCTTAAGTGTTTGTATCTCTGATTCAACTGAAAGAGTATATAAAACTCAATCAGACAAGCATTTCTCACTTGGCTACGAAGCAGAAAATGCTCTAGTTATTAATTCAATAAGTGCTTAGAATAAATTATGGCTTCAGGTATCTTTATTTCAGATGCAAAACAAAGAAATGAACTTTCAGCTAAGCATAGTTCAACAGCAACAAAAAAATAATCCTATATTCATACTGTTAATAAAAGTTGGTGAAAACTGCCACACTCTCTAGATGCTTATTAATAGACTGTTGTGGTTTATGCCCAGCTGGCAACTAAGCACCACGCAGCCGCTTGTTCACGCCCCCCCCCCCCCCCCCCCAGTGGGATGGGGAGGAGAATCGAAAGAAAAAGGTAAAACCTCACGGGTTGGGATAAGAACAGTTTAATAGAATAACACTAGGAGAGAAGGAATAATAATAGCAATAATACTAACAAAAGAGTATATAAAGCGAGTGTTGCACAATGCAATTGCTCACCACCCAGAACATTATGCTCAGCTTGTTCCTGAGCCATGATAGCGCACCACCCGGCCAGCTCCCCCAGTTACATACTGAGCATGACGTCATATGGTATCGAATAGCCCCTTGGCTAGTTCAGGTCAGCCATTCCGACCGTGCCCCCTCCCAGCTTCTTGTGAAAATTAACCCTATCCCAGCCGAGCCCAGGACATAGGCAAATCTGCCAAACCTGGAAATCAGAACTCAGACATATCCCTGTATTCGCACACCAAACCTTACAACTCAGATCCAACCCATTGTTACCACAAATTGAACAGAATGGTAAATCCAATGATTTAGGCATGTACTAAATCATACAACCCTGTATGATTTAGGCAATGACAAGATCAATATTTTTTCCCTCAGGACATGCTCTATGTGTCCAACAAATAACTTCTGAGCTCTGGATTTCCATTTTGTAGAGCTAAATGGAAAGCCTTCTTATAAACAGCTGGATCTCTGCATAAAACATCTCCAAACCCAGTATACAGTTTTTGCATAAGAAAATATGCTAGTGAAAAAGTTCTCAAAAGTAATCTAGTCATACAACACCAGCAGAGATATTGGCAAAACCAATTTTGATTTCTGTGGCAATCCACATATCTATATAAGAGCAGATATTTTCCCTAGTCTCGCTTCCTCTTTACTTAGATATTGAAGTGGTAACTTCTAAAAATGCAACCCTATGGATATATCTATCTTCTCCATAATTTAATCACAAGCTCTAATTGTCCAAGTAGACCTCAAGCATCCTATCTTCTTCCCTGCACAACTCCATTTCCTGAATTTAGGCTTACAACCTCACATTCTTATCACACGCTCCAAATCCATAGCCAACAACACAGTACCACAAGGGAACAGAAACGTCCTGGGAGGCAGTGCAGCAGGTCAGAAGGAAGAAGAAGGAGGCTGTGTTGTGAAAAGGAATCATCAGTGTCTGCAGAGGTGGTGAGAAATGGAGGGCCTGGTGTTTTAGAAAGGCATACAGGGAGGCAAAGAAGGTAGCAGTAGTAAAGCCAAGACACAAAATGGTTACCTCAAGATCCCCTTTTTCTTCTAATCAAAGCATAACCTATGCATGTAGTCTTGCATGCTGTCTTTGCAAATATATCCCACAATTTTAGCTTTCCTCCTTACTTGTTTGCTTGTTTAATTTAGCCTTCATAAAAACAATAGTTCAAATGAACCAAACAAAATCATCAGAGATGAGTCTATTTTCTGACTGGAGGAATGAAATAAAACCCCAACCAACCACATACCCCACCACTTTAAACAAGCAGTTTAAATACAGTAAATGCGAGGTGGGGGAGGGGGATGTTGGGCGGGGGGTTTTTTTGAGCAATTTAATAACAGATGGACAAAAGGCCAGCAGTGAAAGAGCCTTCATGTGACAAATATCAGGCTTCATGGTAGTACAGCAGCACATGAATATCTTTATGCAGTCAAACTCCACAGGGCAATGTTCCATATCTAAGAGGAAAAGTGAGATAGAAAGTTCAGGAGAAGGTTCACACACCAAAGGCAGCGGCCATCCACAACCCACTCCATTGGGGAGCAGCGTTGCACAGTCTACTGCTAGCACAGCCACACTTTTTGCCACTTAATGCTGCCTAACCGTACTGAAAACGCTCACAGATCTCAGGTGACTTGAGCACAACAGGTCACTATTCCTACTACAGGTTCTTAAAGCCACAGAAAAAAGTTGAAATCTAACAGTGCAGAATCAAATTGAATAATGAAATCTTTATTTTCCCTTCCTATTTTATTCAAAGTATTCAAAAAGGAGTGAGGAAAAGCCAAGTTATAAATAAATTTAAGTCAGAAGTTCACCAAGGGAGTGGACTGTCTTTGCTGACTTTGCAGTTGAATTTGTCTCTTCATATTGTTTTGAGAGGCAGTAGCAAATCTATGCAGATTGCCTGCACCCTCTTGAGTAATACCAAATACAATATCTAAATGCTTATCTCAGAAGAAGCTCCAGTGCAGCTAAAAAGAATTTTCCAATGTTTACATATAATTTGCAAACTAAAATCCTTGGCCAATATGTCACTGCAAACAACACTATTTTTTTTTTTGAATGGCGTTTGGGAATGTGAATCAAAGTACATATCAAAGAAAAAGATCTGAAATAAAAAGTGAGTGACTACAAAACTGCTTCAAGAAAAACACTTAGAGGCTATTCCAGTCGTTTCTGCCTAATCTTCCTGATTCTCTTTTGGCGAGTTTAGCTGGTGCTTTCAAATGCTACATAGAGGAGGAAGTTTGTACATAGTAATTTGAAAAATTTTTCTTTTATCATTGATGTAAACAAAATGTATTCTTCATTTTCTGTAAAAAACTACATCAAGATTCCTCTGAGAAGGATTTTTTTTTAATTTGAAAGAAATTTTTCAAGTTGAAAGAAGTAAACTGAATTATATATTTGTAGTGATGTTTGAATTTTAATTATGTGCCAGAAAATATACATAACAATATTGTTACCTTTGATGGCAGCAGATGTTGCACAGTAAGTTACAGTCTTTCAAAGTTGCTTTTTAATGGTTGATGGCATGTCTTCAGAAGTGACATTTTTAAAGTCTCTGGAATTTTCTCTAAAGGTGAATCTGAAAGAGTACAAGAAAATATTTTTAAAATATTAAATGAATTATTAAAGCTATTTTTTATTTGTCAAGGCAGACTCTCTGCAGATTGTTAGTAGAAAGAAGTGATGAAGATTGATGAGGTATTTGATCAGAACTGATGATTTTTTTTAAAGTTAAAGCAGATAAACTTCTCTGCCAAACCAGGCTAAGGTTTCTGTATGCATTGTATGTAAATTATGTTCATTTTTTCCTCTTTCATTTTTCAGATTTGAGGTGTCCAGACCAAATGCAGCCACAGAGGATGCCAGCTGTTGCATTCTTTTCTTTAAATCTTGGTACAGAAGATAATTCACACCATTATTCACATTTATTTCTTGGCAAGCATTTACCAATTAGAATTTAGACTACAGCAGTACTGATACAACCTAAGACAAGTTTCTTAGGAACAGAAAGAGTATATTTGGATCAGGATGCATTTTATTAAAAGAAAACAAATAATAAAAGATCCAAAATAAATATTTTAACAATATCAAAAATAGATCTCTAGCATATATAAAATAGTACATTACATAGACTGGCTTCAAGTAGTTACTAATTTAAACAGTCAAACTAATCACATTGTTAATTTAAATTTTCGAATTAACACCTTCCCCAGAAGGTGTTCTGGGGTGAAAAAAACCCAACGAACCAAACCAAACTGAAACCAAAACCAGATTTGGTCTTAATCTGACATACTAACTGTGATTGGTTTTACAATTACTCTTCATGGTGTTACAGGATCCCAGACAATCTGTTGCATGACTTTAAGGAAAAAAAAAAAAAAAATCTATTTGTCCAAAATAGGATTTAAACATTTCAATTCAATTCAGATATTTCACCAGTTGTCCTGTGAACAGTTTCCACACAGTCCCAAAATAGTCTGTGGGAGATCTTAATTGTCCACTTTAAAGGTATGAATGCTCTACACTGTCCCACAGTTTCCATACATTGCTCCTTTCCTCATTCTCCACAACCCCCACCTATTTATTGACTTCCTTTCATTCCATTTGCAGCTGGGTGTGGGATCTTTATACTCTTCTATTGAATTGTAATTGTTTCAGGATGAGTAGCCTACTACTGTTGAACTTGGTTTAGGTATGGAGATCAGGCTAGCCGGAGGAGTTAACAGCCAGTGGAAATACCAGATGTGGAAGTTCCTGAAGAGAGTATTGTTTCCATTACTTGTTGAAGGGTTGAGACATCTTACACCAGCCTGCCTGATTCACAGTCCTATGGTCATTACACATCTATCCCATGTTGCTTTGAAATGATTAGGTAATGTTTTGAAGGACAGGGATTTGTGGTTCTTTTTATACAAAAAACTTATTTAACAAATACTTGCCTAAGAATTGGGAGAGTTGTCAGACACCTTTCTGAGTGGGTTAAGACTTGCAGCACCTGCTTTCCAACCCTAAATCTCCTGTTTTTCATAAAGACTGGCCTAGTAGTTAAGACTGTGACAGGGACACTTTTCAGTGTTCCTGTTGAATTGGTGTCATGCTCAGCCAAACCTCAGGGTTAGAGGGACAGAAACAGGAAGCATGAAAAGGGCCATGTCCTCGTGGCTCTGTATCCTCCAAGTCAGAAGGATGAGGGCAGAGAGAAGCCTTGGGGTCTGGCCCTTGTTCCAGGCTGGCGTCTGTGCTTTTCAGAGACAGAAAGACTGTTCTCAACGAGGAAAATATTCAGACTGTTGAGAAGGCAGATATAAGGTCCTCTATTTTCTCTCTGCAGGTCTTCAGCCCATTCCCATTGAGTATGCTGTGCATAAACAAAGAAATTTCATGAGTATATAAGACCTGAGCATAGCAAGGATGGTACAAAAGCAGAGCTCACCAGGTATGATTTGTGTGATTCCTGGGGTGTAGGAATTATAAGTAAATTGGGCAAACATGCCCAAGCCAATGCTATCATTGATGTTGCTGATGTGCTAGAGATTGCTAGAGTTGCGCTCTGTCTAGAGAGATTAGGAAAAAAATAGTCAGAAAGCAGTAGTGAACACAGAGATACACAGGGTCTTAAGGTTTTGTGCAAGGCAATAATTATTGCCACAAGGCTTCTTTTTGTGATATAAGTATAGACCAATCCCTTACATCTCTGTTCACAAATTTATGTGAAATAATTGCCAGTATATAATTTTATATTATTTGACTTATTTAGAAAAACTTGTAAAAGCAGGATTTTATTTCTGCTTGAGTAATAGCTCTAAATCAAGTTATTCAGCATATGCATCAACTGCATACCAGTCTGTCAAAAATATTCCATGTGGCAACCTATATGATTGGCATATCCTATAGGATATGGTTGGCATGGGATATGCCTACAGGATATGCCAATGATCTGTAAAAAAATATGAGAATCCATGGTTATTCTTTCCATGTTGAAGGCTAGGAGAACATTTCCAACATATGGAATAGCAAGTAGAATGACTAGTTAGTGGAGTAAACATGTCAGAGATAACTAATAAAAACTTCATGATTTAAAGCCAATTTTGAGTTAGGACAATGATGTACAAAGATTTCATTGTTTTCCAATTTCTTTCTTGTCTTATTTCTCACTACAATATTTGCTGATAAAAAGAATGTAGTATTAAGGTACAACTAGAGCATATAAGACCATTCTTGCACATTACAACATATAAAATTTGTATACTAACTGCAATCGTGTAAACTGTCTGATCTGAATGAAATAATTGCATTACTAAGTTATTGGCAAAAAGTTTCACTGCTATTAGCAGACTTATATTTAACCCTGAATATTAACCCTGGTGCTTTCTCTTTAAATCAGTTTGTGGGATAAAGGCCATACAGTTTTCCATTTATTTGGTGATATTTGTGATTGGGGTTTTTTGACAACTACTGAGAAAGAACTACAAAAGGGATATAAAAGGCAAGAGAATTGTGAGGTTTCTGTTCTTTTGCCTTCTGTAACTAAGAAATCTTATGTGTTTTCTTGAATTTTTTTATTACAATTACAAGGTTTTTTTCCCCTATATTATATGTGGTAGATTATGACCAGACTGCATGTTCTAGCCCAGTTTGAAAACCATGAATACAGAAGTATTTAATAAAAATGCTGAAAGCCTTTTGACTACAGAGGTGTAATAGAGCTGTTGTAATTATAATTATGGTTTTCTGCAAAACTACTTTTACAGTAAGCTAAATTAAATAAGAAGTATAGGGTGTCTTTAGCACTCTACCCATGCATTTTAGCTATGATCATGTACTTGCAACACTTCAAAAACACAACAACCAGACTGTTCATCTTTTCTTTGGGCAGTTATTAGTTCCATTTGGTAGTTGTAACAATCTTGTTTCTAAGAGTTACATGGAGATTGCTTTTTCCAGTTACATGTGGGAACCATATTTTTCCTAAGTGCCTATTCTAACTACCCCATTTCAGAGGAAGGCTGAGAAGACTGTCTATCAGATAGCTCCATGTTAACGTTTACTGTCATAGCTCATGCATCAGACATAACTTATGGAGGTAGTCAGAGCAACAAATGATGACCATTGTTACCGCTAATTAAAACAACAATGAATTACTCTAATTATAATTACAACATTTGTCCAGGGAATTATATTGTGTGTTGGACTGAGATGAAACTGGAGTACACGATATTTTGGAGTACATTTTCATTTCAGTGACAATCTTTTTCGCTAGACACCTGGTTGGTATGTATTTTTATATACACAAAATATTATAGAGACAGTATATATAAATGCTTTTCTATTTTGCTATTTTTGTTTAAAAGCTTGTTCTATCCTCTAAAGATTCTTCACCTCAAAAAAACAAAAATAATCTTTCTTGTAACTCATGGGTTGAATTCTCTGAAAGACACATGCATTATTTTTCCAAGAATCAATAGAATAACTCAGATTAAATATATATCTTCTAACTTTACTCATTTACAATAAAAAAAGACTTGCATGATATGCCAGGTTATAATTTGCAAGGGGTAAAAGATCACTTGGGATGCAAATGCCTCAATTCTTGAGGGAAGCAACCAAGAAAAGATAAGAAAGAAATTCCAGCCCTGAGATTCTGATCCCATGAACTAGGAAAGGTAAGACTTTATCTTACTCTAATTTTTTTACTTACCTAGTCTTTTAAATGAAATTTTCATATCTGTAAAATGTTTTATAGTACTTTGCTTTTTCAACCATTGCAATTTCTAATAATGTATTTTTCCAACCTGCTAACGGGTGTAACTATGTTCTTCCATTTTATCAGGATTACAATTTCATGTGCAATCAGTGGCATTTAGTAATAGCTTATCATTTGGACTTCTGAACTACTCTAATGTCATCCTAAAGCACAAGAATGAGAATACAGTTAAACTGAGGATACAGTTTTTGTGACACATTATTGCATAGAATATCTATGTTCACCAATGAGACACACAATGAGAGAATTTTTAAATATATATATAAATGCCTATTCTCACACCAAGCACAGCAGCACTTAAAAGTTAAGTGCCAGACTTCATGAATGATTCTTCACAATGCTGAAGCTACTTTAGTGCTCCGAACAACAAATGGAGTGTGTTAAGTATAAAATGCTTTTACAGTATCTAGCAAAGTAAGTGAGAGAAAGATGAATGGCATTGAGCCTCCTTAAGGTAAGGCAGACCTTGAGTAAACAACTTCATCTATATTGTCTTGATTACCAGGCCTGATGGTGCAGCCTGAAGTAGGTACAAAATGCCGAAGGTAAGCATATACCAGATCACACTGGCCCCACCTGTACTGCGTGACAGATGAAATAGTTCTCCGGTAAGCTTTGTATCTGTATAGTCTGGGGCCTTTCTAGCACACACCATGTTCACCAGTTGAATCTCAGCCCTGCGTTTCAGCTGTTCCTGATTTAAGGTTTAATTCAGTGCACCCTGAATGCAGGACCTTGGCTTAATTTTGCTAAGAATGTTGGTATGAAGGAATAAGTACACGAGCTAAAACCATGTAAGATAAGAAAAGCAGGACACAAAGTGTAATTGTTGAGATGGTGATAAAACAGGATGCAAGAGTAAAAATACTGACGAGAGAAGGTATAAAAAAAATAAGCCAAAAAAGCACAGAGGTCAGCAAGATGCAAGGGAGACCAACATTTCCTCTTCTGACTTTCAGTTGCTTGAGTTGCTTATTAAGTGTTTTAGTGAAGATTAGTCTTCAGTATCTCCTGTGTGAACCTGTCAATAAATATCTTTCTTTCAGAGTCACTCCGTAAACATTAAAGGACACTGGAACATAAGTGACCTAGAGAAGAAGGGTTACATACCAGTCTGCCTAACGTATAGTGTATGATCCTGTTAGCACTGAGGTTAACATACTCGATACATGCTGGAAAATTCTGTTTAACCCTCCTTGCAAAAAACGTGCAGCCTATTATTTATACTGCCACTTCCAGTGCTTCTGTCCCTGCTGCCACTTCTGTTGCTCTTCTCACACATGTGAGTGGGAAACCATGACAATACTTGAGGCCCATTACTGTGTTATCCTCATCCTTTGAGATGAGTCAGATGAATCTAGCCATCCTGGAGAAGGTTCAAATCTTCAGGATATGGGAAGTGTTGACCAGAGCATCCAAAACTGCCAAGAAGATGTTCATTACTTTCTTGAGTTTTCCAACACATTACTTTTACAAACCAGCCATTGAAGGGCTGGTGTGTACCATGGGCTCAGTTACAGTAAAATTACTTGACTATGAAAGACAAAGGGTCTTTTTTATAGACCCTTGAGTGGTCCTCAGCAGCAGTCACAGACCTTGTGTGACCTGTCATCACATTTAGATTCCCCATTGGCATGGAGGCACTAAACGAGACTGGGATTGCCATACACTGACCTGCACGTGGATCTCATGGCTGTGTTGATGGGGAGGGCAGCCATGCCACTGCTGTTTCTGAGAATGTGAAGGCATGGGATAGGCTTACTCCTAGAGGGAATAACAACATCTTGAAACTAATGTTGCTTCTTTTATTCTATGTGTATGAGATTGATGGTCTCTACATATCTATGTGCATGGTTATGGGGTGATGACTGTCAGGGCTATCTTTTGGCCATGAGACACTCACACAAGTATTACCTGACTTTCAGTGGACATCAGTGAGCCAATTTGCATAATACTTTTTGGATTTATGGGAGTTTTGCTGTCAAGGACTAAGCTGTCAACAAATAGAGAATGGACCCAAACACAAACCATTCTCTCAGCCATACTGAGATTTCTTCTTAGAAGGAACTGTTTGGTTTGCTCCAGAAAGAAACACATTGGCAAACTTGCATTCATAACCTGCTGCAAAACAGCAAGCAAACCAACAGGACAGTGTCCTTTTTTTGTTGCACTTTTGATACTCTATAGTATCAAAAGACAGCCAACTTTTTCTTCCACTTTTGTTTAAGTGCTCTGACTACTATGTTACTACCTAAGCGGTGGGTTGCATAAGCAGAAATTCTCTTCTTCCTGCATTTTTCAGTGAAGGGCGTAATAATTTCTGTGCTTATAGTGGTGAACTTAGTCCTCTAAGCAAAACTACCAGATACGGCCATTTAGAGGACTTAGATACAGGGAATAGTTTGTGAATCCTAAATCACCATCAGCAAGAGACTGGAGAAGCTCTCACAGTGGTCTCACAAACACTTCTTAAAATAATTGGTCAATAACTAAACTATTATGACAGAGAATTGAAATTCATCAGTATTTAGTTCTTACAAATTTCTAACAGCACATTTCTATGGACTCAACTAACCATCTTTTACACTATGTTTAAAAATTCCTGTTTTTATCATGTGCCTTTTACTTTGGTGTTATCCTTACCACTATGGAGCTTATTGTGATAGCACCTGTGCTGCAGTTTAAGGGTTAGGATCATGTAACACAAGGTCCTGGGAGTTTCCACAGTAACTCTAGAGAATTTGTAACAAAATTATGGTTCAAATAGACAAGAAGTTGGAAGAAATGGTGCCTGATAGCATTGATCAGGTACTGTATAAGTCTATAATTCCTAATAGTGGTAAAGTACATATATATGTACTCTCAAATACTCTCAACTATTGCACAACCTGGTTGTTTGACTTTTATAGTGGTCATAGCAAAAACAAACCTTAAGGAAGCACAAGAAAATGAAAAAGCTGTGGCTTTAGTGAATTAGTTACCTACACACTGGCTATGTGGAAAGAAAGCAATATCCAAACAAGAATTATTAAAGAAGTGCAGGAGAAAAATTGACCATAAAGTCAAGTCAAGTCTTATTCTGTTGAGATTAATAGTAAAAATTCCCATTGTTCTCAATGGGAGCAAAATTTAGCCTACAGCTTATATGACATTCATTAAAATATTCATAAGTTGTAATATAAGGTTTAATAGAAATATCTTTAATATTTCATTAATATGTCAAGGTGACGATTAATAGACTACAGATATCACAAGCTTGAGAGCAGCTTTTTTGTTCTGTTTGACATTTCTCTCCTTGACCTCTTTACACTTTCTGGGTCGTGTAGAACAATCACACCATTTAATTTGCTCCCCCTGTCAAAAAACTCTGGAAATAGAACTGAATGGAGGAAGTAGAAAGACATATTCCACCTTTTCTGGAACTGAAACAAGCAAATGTCACTGGTTTAGAAATCCTCCTTATGCAGAAGTCTCTGCCAGCAGCAAGAGTTTTACTGTTCATAATGATTGCATCAAGTTGCACATCACCAGCAGCACTCAGTACAGCACCGTGACCTGCAGGAAACCATTCCATTTGTAAAAGGTCAAACATTCTTCGCCTTAAGCTTTTGAAATGAAGCAGAGAAAACAATTTCAGGGCTATTTACTACCCAGTTCTCTGACAGCTTTTGTCCTAGCTTCCTGTAAGAGATATTTGCTTTTATAGTCACAATCCTTTAAGTAAATATGATGCTTGTGGCTACAAAAAAGCATCTGATGATTGTTTTCTTTGAGTCATAAAGCTTTTATCTTGTTTCTAAAATCATAAAGTGTGCCTGGCAATGCATTTTTTTCAGAGTTAATGACTGATGTCCTTTCTATATGTTTTAGGTAATCAGATAAGAATACAGATGATCATAGAATAATGCTAGTAATGTAGAAAAAGATTTACAATGTTTTTGCTACTGATTTAAGTATGACCGCTTTCAAAATCAAACAAAAATTATTAATGCCAAGTTCCAATTTTGTGTTGTGTTTGTAATCCTTTTCTATGCTGCTGACTTTGGGGGAATATTTGAAAACGAGATATAAACTCCCTTCAGCATTGTTTAAGCACAAAGCTACATACATGACCAATATAGTTTTTAAATAGGCAATTGAGTCCAGAAAGAATTCTAACTTATCAGGGAAAATAAGAATACAAAATCTACCAAGAAAACCCCAAACCCCTAAATGAAAATAAACAATGCCTTATTCACATTCCTGTGGATATTATTACGAGACAAAATGTGTTGCAGACTACTGTTTTCAAATCTTCCGCCACCTGTGCTGAACCTAAATACTAGTGAGCCTTTTCAGTGTATCAGAAAACCATGGCACAACTGTTAGCCTTTGCCAACAGCAAAGGGAGGCGTGACATGACAAGAAGAGTGTATGTCATAAAAACAGTATATTAGCAAGAAATACTGGCAAAGTTTGCACTAATATTGCCCACAATATGCCATATCCCAGAAGTAACAGTCACTTGCATAGGTGTCCTGATTCTCCCCTCAAAACTGAAAAAACTTCTAGAGTATCCAGCAACGCTTTGTTTTCCAGCATTTCCCTTGTTGTTCCTGCTGCTCTCTTTTAAAAGCATCCCTAAAGCACCATCATGTTTATGACTCCATAAATCTGCAAGAAAGACTTACAGTGAAATAATGGTCATCTGCTTCTAAATTAAAACTGTGTCATAACACTGGGGGCTGATATCTATAAACTTGTTAACGCCTATAAGTAAAACATTAAAAGGAGAAAAAATCTTTCCCCAACATGATGTATATGACACAATTATGATGTTAGTAAAGGCCTTCAGTGTAACAATGAGAGAAAAATAAAGAATAAAGAAGTTTGAATTAAGCTGTTTATTTGTGTGTAGTTTGTAGCTACGTTCATGATACTTAAGAACGTTACTGGAATTAAAATCAACAACTGTTTCTAACAATTAGTGCAAAACAATTACCTAGTTTATTGATGAGAGACCCTCTGGCTGAGGGTGCAAATTAGCAAGGAAACAGAATGAATGAATATGTCTTCAGATGTACCCTTAAAAAAGCTAACCAGTAAACTTGAACTTGAGAAGAATCATAGGAGAGTAGATTTCAGGGCACTCACTAATAACTACTCCCCTACCCTGGTGCCTTGATGCAATGGTGGTGTATAATAGTGTTTTATATTGAATATACACTACAGTTTTGGTACACGTCTGATCTTCTTGGTTCAACATTCATCTGTGTAATCTTTCAATTTCTTCATGTGTGCTGGTTTTGGCTGGGATAGAGTTAATTTTCTTCATAGTAGCTAGTATGGGGCTATGGTTTGGATTTGTGCTGGAAACAGTGTTGATAATACAGGGATGTTTTCGTTATTGCTGAGCAGTGCTTACACAGAGTCAAGGCCTTTTCTTCTTTTCACACCACCCCACCAGCGAGTAGGCTGGGGGTGCACAAGAAGTTGGGAGGGAACACAGCCGGGACAGCTGACCCCAACTGACCAAAGGGATATTCCATACCATATGACATCAGGTTCAGTGATAAAAAGGTGGGGGTAAGAAGGAGGAAGGGGGGACATTCAGATTGATGGTGTTTGTCTTCCCAAGTAACCATTATGCATGATGGAGACCTGCTTTCCTGGAGATGGCTGAACCCATGGCCTGCCGATGGGAAGTAGTGAATGAATTCCTTCTTTTGCTTTGCTTGCATGCGTGGGGCTTTTGCTTTACCTATTAAACTGTCTTTATCTCAACCCATGAGTTTCCTCACTTTTACTCTTCTGATTCTCTTCCCCATCCCACCGAGGGGGAGTGAGCGAGCGGCTGTGTGGCGCTTAGTTGCCGGCTGGGGTTAAACCACAACATCATGCCAGCATTTTCTGATAGAAATCTGTTCCATTTCAGAGTTTCCAATAATTTCTGTTCAAAAAAGTATTCAGAGCTTTAAAGATCATCTAGACTATGGTTTGTCTGCCCATCTAAGGTAGTCATCAGTAGTGCATTTTTTTTTTTAATCATTACAGCATGTGCATGTGAGTTTTCCCAACTGGATTATAAACTTCTCTAGCTGACATTAGGTTTTTATGGTAAAAGTGAACGCATCATCCCTTTTCCCTGAGCTCACCCTGGGCTCAGAACTTTAATTAATTCTACCTCAAAAGGATCAGATGTTTAAAAGAATAGATATTGATAGGACACTGAAATTTGACTCTACAGGAATTAGTGTTTTACAGAATATTCTTCTGAATTCTTTTCATTATTACTTCATTTCATCATGCTTCATGACTACTGAGATTCTTTTTCTATCCATTAAACAAAAAAATCCAGTGTTATCCTATTCCATGGTCTTGCAGTCTGAATTCTCTTCTAATCACCATGGTTTTTGTCACTTTGAGTGCTGATATTGCCTTTATTTGTGGCAAAAGCCATCTGACTAGGGCTAATGTACAGTTTAAATTGCTGATCATGAGGTAATTTGTTCAGGATTGCCTAAAAAATCGTAATTCAGTGGAATTCTCTCTTTTGCTTACTGACAATTCAATGCTGTCTTGTTGCCATTTTAGTCCCATACAAAAGTAAAGTAAAGTTCAAACTATTTAGTTTAGTTTTAACATCAAACTACTTATTTTAACAACTTTTGAGATGCCTATTCCTCTTCATTTATGGTATTATATGAATTATGCCTAGATTGAATAACTAAAATAGCCTCAAGTGATTGGTAGGAACATTGCCCCATTTCCTCTTCAAGATTTTCCGATAGCGTTTTTGGAACACAAACATTGAAGTCAAACAGGATGATTCCTATTGTCGGAGAATCTGGGGATTCCTCGTGTGTAATAAAGCAAGTACAATTTCATAGAACCATAGAATGGTTTGCGTTGGAAGGAACCTTAAAGGTCATCTAGTCCAATCCCCCTGCAATGAGCAGGGACATCTTCAAGTAGATCAGGTTGCTCAGAGCCCCATCCAACCTGACCTTGAATGTTTCCAGGGATGGGGCGTCTACCACCTCTCTGGGCAACCTGTTCCAGTGTTTCACCACCCTCATTGTAAAAAATTTCTTCCTTATATCTAATCTGTATCTACCCTCTTTTAGTTTGAAGCCATTACCCCTTGTCCTATCGCTACAGGCCTTTGTAAAAAGTCTATCTCCATCTTTCTTATAAGCCCCCTTTAAGTACTGAAAGGCTGCAGGAAGGTATCCCTGGAGCCTTCTCTTCTCCAGGCTGAACAATCCCAACTCTCTCAGCCTTTCCTCACAGGAGAGGTGTTCCAGCCCTCTGATCATCTTTGTGGCCCTCGTCTGGACCTGCTCCAACAGGTCCATGTCCTTCTTATGTTGGGGGCCCCAGAGCTGGACGCAGTACTCCAGGTGGGATCTCATGAGAGTGGAGTAGAGGGGCAGAATCACCTCCCTCGACCTGCTGGCCACGCTTCTTGTTATGCAGCCCAGGATATGGTTGGCTTTCTGGGCTGTGAGCGCACATTGTCATCTCACGTCCAGCTTTTCATCCACCAGTACCCCCAAGTCCTCCTCAGGGCTGCTCTCAATCCTTTCATCCCCCAGCCTGTATTGATACCAGGGGTTGCCCCGACCCAGGTGCAGGACCTTGCACTTGGCCTTGTTGAACCTCATGAGATTCACATGGGCCCACTTCTCAAGCTTGTCCAGGTCCCTCTGAATGGTATCCTGTCCCTCAGGTTTGTCAACTGCACCACTCAGCTTGGTGTCATCTGCAAACTTGCTGAGGATGCACTCGATCCCACTGTCTATGTCATTGATGAAGATATTAAACAGTATTGGTCCCAATACAGACCCTGAGGGACACCACTCATCACTGAATTTAGGACAGGTCAGACTGTCTTTAACTTTATTAACTATGATCATAGTGAGAGAACATTCTGACTGCATCTCCCTCTCTGCTCCCCTGTTCTCATCCAAGTGATTGCAGAGACCCAAAGTATATACTGTTTCAGAAAAAAAGAAAGAGATGAGGAAAAATAATCATTTCAATGTTAACAAAGCCAGGTGTCCATCCCTGGGATGGACTTCTTAAGTAGCTTGCTAACTGCCACAATTCTAAGAAGGAATCAAACAGTAAATAATGTGACAATATGGAGAGATGGTTCTTGGTGGAGCCCATAGCAGTGGCACACCCAGTGTCATCTTAGCTCAGAAGCAGGGAGTTAGAAAAAATCACTGACTGTTAGCTTTTAGTCAAAAGGAATGTTCTTTTAGTTAGGATAAACTTCTTAGCCAGACCTCTCAAATCTTAAATATTAATAATTTTACCACCACACTATCCTTGATGATAGTTATTTTATATTAAAGAAATGAGGAAAAAAAAGAAAAATAGTGAAGACCTCTCTCATCATCCATTCCCTAAAACCAAAAGACATCTATCCAGGAATAAGTGATAGTTATTTAATTTACAAACCCAATGAAAGGCATTTTTCCAGAGGCCAGATTCAGAATTTGAGGATTGCAGTGAAATGCACTCCGGTAGAGGCAGGACACCTTATCCTAGACTTGAATATAGCCCTTACCACTAATTTACTCTGATTCAGTCTTCACTCTACAGCTTTGTTTACTCATGTTTTCCATATCGTATGTGTTTTTCTTTGTCTTTTTTTCTCTTCACCTCTCCGGTCTTTCCACAGTAAGTAGCAAACGATTCATTTGTAACATTCTCTCACTTGGAATGGCCTCTTTGTGTTTAATTGATTCTCTGAAGGAGACACTTTTAAAAGTGTTGCCTTTCAAGATTTCTGTCTTTTTTCTCTTGCCTGAATCTTTCCTAATCTTTCTGAGTAAAATAAAAACTTCTCTGAACTTCTGAATTTTCTTGTGTTCAAACATTACCTTCAAAACGTGTCAAATTTACTGCTGTCTTTGCAAACACATTGCATTTTTCTTTCTCAGACAGCATCCACATATAAAGCAGTATGTTAGATCACTTTGTTGTATCATCTTGCAGTAGCTAATGATACCCTCTTTTTTTTCCAATCAAAACTCATTCAACACTTCCAGTAAGAGAAACTGAAACATTACATTGCTTTGTATCGCTTATTAATGCAAATGAAGAGTACCAAATTCTTGAAGAAAATTGTCGTTTATCAAGATGACCCAGTAGAAGGAAATATAATCTAGGATTTTGTACAATATTTCTTTCCAGAGAGAAGACTCCTGCAAGCCTTCTCAATAGTCTGTATAAAATGAAGTAAGGAAATAAGTGGAGTTACTGTTTTGTTGTCTGGACTTTTGGGCATGATATCCTGTTGCTTCATTCATGCTGAATAAATCACCCCAGGTAGAAAACTCCCGCTCTGTATTTTAAGTGTGTAATTCCCAGATGTTATTTTGTATATCATGTTCTTATATATCATATATATACATACCTAGTGAGGATTGCTTTAAACTATCAGCACAGTAAAAGTGCTTCAGCACTTGCCTATACAACAACACTATGAGAAGATAAAAAGTATATTTATCACAAACATTTTTAACAACTGTTATTGCATGACTGCCTTTAGGATCCTGATGTCCACGTTACTTGTTACAAGGGATTTGTCTCGTATATTTTTCTATTAGACCAGTACAAGTTGAGTAAACAAGCTAAAATCTAAAATTCATTGGAAACTAACAAAAGAATCTGTCAGTGTCGTCTAAGCACCTTTTGTGTACACAGCAGAAAAATAATCCAACTTCTCATTGTTGTCCACTGAGAACAAAACAGACCTGTGACTGAAGGAGGGGAAAAAAGAATCCTCAAGCTGCAAAATTCAAATCCTAATATCAAATATCCAAAAATTCAGTGTTACATATCAACTGCAAATTTTCTAACAAAATGCAAAACAAGTAATTGCATATCAAGGAAGACTGGACTGGTAAATCTGAGATAGTCATGTTGTCCATAAGAAGTGGATGAATTAGTAATTATTTAAATAAATTAGTAGCATAGCATTCTAAATCAGAACTATTTTGTCTTTGATTTATTTTTTATTTATTTGAGGTTTTTTTCAATGTTTTCCTTGTCATTTGAAATAATAGAATTGTTATATCTGGCACAAAGAACACAGGTTTTCCTCCCATTGTTTACAGGTGATACTTTTCAAGATCACTGAAAGTTGCCAAAAAAACTTTATGTCAAAAAGTGTGATCTAATGCTTTTTCTTTGCTGTAGGAGTGTTCTTAAAATTCCTGCAAATCAGGCTTACTCTTCTGCTTCACTGCTCAATGTGGCCTCAGATTAATCTACAAAGCGTCAATAAATCATAAACTCTTTTATTCATGCTCAAAGTGCATTCAATCAATTTTACCCACTGCTCAGGTTCTGGTATTATCAAATGTCTGATCTATCTTTGTGCATTTACTAAATAATTTAGGAATATGATATTGACTGATTATACATTATTTTGAAGCACAGAGAATCTATAGTTATATTAAAATTTCTCAAGCTGATAAAAACTTCTTCAATTGTTGTTGGGAAGATATGACTAACATGTTCCTTAACAGGGCACAAAAGGTACCTTTTA
Source organism: Gymnogyps californianus (assembly GCF_018139145.2). Lineage (NCBI taxonomy): Eukaryota > Metazoa > Chordata > Aves > Accipitriformes > Cathartidae > Gymnogyps > Gymnogyps californianus. The sequence goes on from NC_059473.1 coordinate 99,076,329, forward strand.
GATAAAAATGCTCTACCTATACAAAAAGTCTTTGTTAACATGTTTCTGTGTTATACCAAGGCTCTAATCTACATCTCATTTTCCTACTCTAAGATTTCAGACTAGCCTGTAGTATTCACACACAGGAGGCAGAAAAGCCTTCTGTAGGGACTATCACTTCGATTCTTTCAATGAATAGATAGCAGAGGAATAAGAAAGATGCACACTGGGCAGATACAAAAGATAATGGGCTTGAGATTTGGCTGAGGTGTACTGGCATAGTCCAAAGGAGGAGGATTGGCCTACACCTACTGAAGAGTCTATCTATTCTATGTATCTTCACTGTGAGGGTGTTGAGGCACTGGAATAGGTTGCCCAGAGAGGTTGTAGATGCCCCCTCCCCGGAAGTGTTCAAGGCCAGGTTGGATGGGGCTTGGAGCAACCTGGTCTAGTGGAAGGTGTCCCTGCCCATGGCAGGGGGGTTGGAACTAGATGATCTTTAAGGTCCCTTCCAACCCAAACCATTCCATGATTCTATGATCTTTCTATGCAGCCTTTTGTACTGGTTGTACAACAGGCAATCTCAATAAAATGTGATCTTTAATTTTTTCTCATCCTACAAAGAACATAACTGTTTAGTGGCATTAGTAGAGAGTATTTTTATTAGTGTGCACGTGTAAGAGAATAAGAGGTTGATAAAATGTTCTTATCGCTTACGGTGGAAGATGCTCAAGATTGTTTTTTGCAGGACTTCAATAACCTCAGATAGTATTTCCTACAACCTGATGACTAGTATATCTAAGTGATAAAATATTACCATAGTTCAGTCTGGACAGAGTAAAGGTAAGTATCATGAAAGTCCAGTCATTGTCTTACCTCTTACCTCAATTGTTTGTTTGCTTTAAAGAATTAAATGTCATCTGACCTTGTCCTCCAGAAAAATAGCTATAGGTACTTACCCTCAGGCAATGGATCTTGATCAGACAAAAGAATCTAAGGTATGCTAAAGGAGAGCAGAACACTTTCTGTTTAATGCGCCCTATCAGCTGAATTTCGCAGCTCCGTGTTTTGTATTAAAGCTTTTTAGGGTGGCACCCTGAAGAGCTGCTATTTCTTACTGATTCTACAGTTCTTCCAAGATTATATCCAGGCACCCAGCAAATAGTTGGAAAATTAAGACAGTGCCCTGAGGCAGGGCAGCCCTGCATAAATCCTGACTTGAACATTCAAACTGAAGGACTGTTGGTATAATGCATTTGAAAAGCATTTGAAATTAGAAATTAGAAATCCAATTTGAAATTAGATTTATGGTACCTATACAAACTTAATTCTGACTCCACACTCACATGTATAGCTATTCATGTCTATACTACTTTTGAATTCATTGATAGTATAAGTTGAAAAAAGTTCAGTGGAATGGGCAGAGCTGGCAGGCATAAAGAAAGGGCAGAGGAAGTTAAATATAAGGTATTATAAATTCATATTTATCACTTTCAGATAAAGAGATTTTGATAGGCACAGCAAGAAGGAAGAGGTGTAAAGTGAAATTTCTTTAGAGTAAGGAAAATATAACACACAAGTGTATCAGAAAAGTCAGAAACAACTTTGATAAAGAATTGAGATAGACAAAAACCATATAAGAGTCACGGGAAACATATTGTTTATAGGAACAGATTATGTTTTCCTTTCCTCAACACAGAATTAATACCTGAATGCTGTAAAGAGGTTTTATTTTACTAAGACTTCATTACATTTTCAAGACATGCCACTACAGAACATTTATTAGCACATTATGAAGTGTTATAAATAATTGAAACTAAGCTGCAGTTGTCAGTTGAATAAGTGCTTGCTATTCACTATTATTACTTTCTTTTTGCCCACTCAATTGTCCACAAAATTCATGAGTTTTCATTAAATGTACAATCCACTACGCCAATGCAGACATATCCTGACACTCCCTCACCGAGCTGGCACTCCTGGCTTAGCCAGCTTGGGGCAGTGACTCGTGGTGACTTGCAAGAAGCACTCCTTCCTGGGTACACTGTTTCCCTGGAGTCTTTCCTCTGTACTTGCCTCCGCAGTGACAGAGTAACTCAGAGAGAGCTTACCTGGTGCAGCTTAACATTTGAGTGATGCAGTTCTGCTGGGCAAAGTAGCATATATTTTGGAAATCCTAAACACGGGGAGGAGATGTCCCTTAGGACGGGTGCCCCTAAGCAAGTTCTGATCCCTGTAAGTGACACTAAAATGCTCTGAGGACTGTGCAAATAACCAAAACACTGCCCCAGCTGTTCTCCCTTGTGCCACTGTTCCATCCCATGCTAATTATTAGATGGGAGAATTTCTTTATATTTTGATGTTCAGGAAGCCATCTTTACCAGAAAGACAGTAACTTGTATATCATCCTGATACACAGACTGATTCAGCCAATCCCTAATTCAGTTCAGAGAGTCAATCAATATTTTGTATAATGTGGTGTGTTGCTTTTAGTTTTGATAAGCAAAGAATTACCTTCTGAATCACTTCTTAGGCACTGAATATAAACCCACCATATCATTTATTGTTTCAGTTTGATAAGCAACTGTGCTTGAATTGGTCATTGATTAAGCAGAGATTACAACAGAAACTTGATTGTTACTCCTTTAAAACAGTAGCTGCAACAATCTAATCAGCTTTTTCATTCCTGTAAATTCCAATATGATTTGGTATCCAAGACAAACACAACCATGACTATATTTTCTAGTGTTTTTAATGAATATATTTCTGTTGTTGTATATGCTGTGAAAACTCCTAATTCTGTGGTATTGCAGAACCACTTACCAGGTAAGAGTTCTACTTTCTCAAGTGTGTGTTGTGGTTTAACCCCAGTCAGCAACTCAGCACCACGCAGCCGCTTCCCCCTCCCCTCCCAGTGGGGTGAGGAGGAGGAAAGAGGGGAAAAAAAAAGTAAAACTCGTGGGTTGAGATAAGAACAGTTTAATAACTAAAGTAAAATATAATACTAACAATATTAATAATGAAATATAATAATAATAATAGTAAAGAAAAGGAATATAACAAAAAAAAGGAGGGGGGGGAGAAGAAAAAAAACAGTGATGCGCAATGCAATTGCTCACCACCCACTGACCAATGCCAGAGCCGCGATCCACTCCTCCCGGCCAACTCCCCCCAGTTTATATACTGGGCATGACGTTCCATGGTATGGAATACCCCTTTGGCTAGTTCGGGTCAGCTGCCCCGGCTCTGCTCCCTCCCAGCTTCTTGCACACCTGCTTGCTGGCAGAGCATGGGAAACTGAAAAGTCCTTGGCTGAAGATAAGTGCTACTTAGCAACACCTAAACCATCAGCGTGCTATCAACATCATTCTCACACTAAATCCAAAACCCAGCACTGTACCAGCTACTAAGAGAGTTAACTCTGTCCCAGCCGAAACCAGGACATGTTACACCTGCAGGCCACCTGAAAGTTAGAGTCATTGTAGAGAAAATGTACTATAAACGTATGGCATCCTGTTAGACTGTCCCATAGGCACACAGATCAAGGTGTTTCCCATACTTGAAAAAGTATGTACAGTGTAAGTGTAAAAGATTAAAATCTTCTATATCCACCAGTGGATGTGAATTATTCTTGTTACTGCTGTTGAATGTAATTATACTTTTATTTTCAACCGCATTTACTGAAGAGTTTAATCAATGTTATTAGAAATACATTAATTCTAATGAGAATTTAACTTTCTACAAATATTTATTTGACAAAAAGGAACACTAGCTTTTGGTTGGTGTGTAACCTGAAAAGCTCATTGATGCTGAAAGGTAGTTTGGAACAGTAGGTTCCGTTTCATGTTAAGGTAGAAACCTTTTATTTTTACATTTTTATTAGAAAGATGTTTACAGGAAAACAAGTTCTATCTTTTAATTCTTGCAAATTCAACTGTTTCTGATATTTTTTCTCTAACCCAAGTCACGGTCTGTCTCTGGCATCAAAATTAGTTGCTGTGAAAATGATTATCATATCAAAAAACAGGATTATGACCTCAGGTGAGGAATAATCAGGAGGAGCAGATGAACTCTTCTGGCTATAAGATACCATTAGATGGGCACAAGAAAGCTTTGAAAAATGTCTTTATATGTTTTTAAGATGATAAGGTTTAATTGAAGATCCATCGATCTGTTTGTCTCCTCCTGGAAAGGATGATTATCTTCAGGTGCTCATTAAATACAGTGTAAAAGCCCCTAGAAGGAAGGTAGCTTCAGCAAAAACATTTTAAAAGAGATGGAGAGAGGGAATAATACTTTATGCCAGAAAGCACTGTATGAGGAAATTTTTACACAATGTAAATCGAATACTGTTCTCACCGGAGTGGTACACGTGCTTGAGCTTCTGCAGCTGTTTGATCATTAGGGATCCTGAGTACAAAATTTTGTGTATCTGCAAGCTAAATCAGGCACCCAAAGGACAACTGCAGTGGCCAAGACTTTGTGTGAATTCCTAACACTGAAGAATCCTGGATAAATACAGATTATGAAGACACAGAAATATATTCTGCTCTGCAAGGAATGCCATATTTTTGTTATATTGCTTATTACATGGAAGAAATTAAAATTCTTTATTCTCTTCCTAGAATGCTGGAATTTCACTATTCAAGAACTATTTATGTCTGTCTGTACAGTTGCTATCAGGCACTCAAGATCCTAGAGCATCTTAACTGCTTCCAGTGTTTGTTTCTCTCAATGGCATATTGAGAACCTTTCAAATTGCAAACTGAAGTACTTAATTGTGAAAGGACTAAAAATGATGCAGTAATGAATCCTGAAGAAGATTTGGGAATGGAGGAATGAAGTTGAGCCTGGGAAGAAGGGTGGGGTGGGAGGAAGGTTGTTTAGGTTTTTCTTGTCTTTATTTCTCACCATCCTACTCTATTTTTATTTTTTTAATTGGCAGTAAATTAAATTAATTTTCCCTAAGTCAAGTCTATTTTGCACATGACAGTAACTGCTAAGTGATGTCCCTGTCTTTATCTCGATTCAGGAGCTTTTCCATCTTATTTTGTCCCCCTGTCCTGTTGAGGGCAAGTGATAGAGCAGCTGGGTGGGTATCTGGCAGCCAGCCAAGGTCAACCTGCCATGTTCAGGTGTTTATCCTGAAAAAAATAGATCCTGCTTACACGCTTTTGATCACTAGGATATTGCATGACTTCTCCATGGGTCTCACCACAGACTAACACACCTGTTTGATTTTTCTCACCTCTGACTCATTTAGGGAGCACAAGTGAAGTTCAGCAATGACTGCATATTGCCATATCTGAAACAATTTGTCTCCTCTGAGATAGAGAGGGAAAGAAGGTGAGAGGGAGAAAGGGAATGAGCAAGAGCGAGGAAGAGATAAAGAGAGAGGGGAGCTGGCTGTAGCTCCCTTTTTGCTGTGCAGACTGGGGGTGGGATCCTCTTGCCTAAACCTTGACGTCTGATGTCATTCAAGGCCACCCATTACTCCTATGTTAGTGCATCTGGCCTCTGACCACTACTCCAGAAACGGACGATTGCCTCATTTCTGTCACCCTTGTTTGGCTATCCTGAACACCCTGTGTAATCTCAAACAGCCCTGGGCACACACATGTATTCAACCAAATCATGACCCCGCTGTTTATTGACTCTGATGGTAGCGTAGGCTCCTAGCACAAATTTATGTATCTTAACCTCCAACTGTATCCCACTCCTAAGTTTAGCTATGTTAGTCTCAAACTGAATTCTGCTTTCATAAATCTACTTGTAGTTTTCTGGACACTGGCCAGATTCAGTCTAGAAACTGTTTAGCTGCATTACCGGGGCACTAAATCTCCTCAATTCCAGCTGGGGAAATGGATTGTTTCCCTACTGTTGCTCTCATTCTTTTCTTCCTTTTCAGCTGCGTGGCTATAGCCATTGCTACAAATAGCCGTCTCAGCTCAGGGTCAGGAAAACATGGCAAATTAGATTCACACATCTGGACCTCTCACTATGTGGGCAGAGTAAAAGTGTGACTCGCTGCACTTATCAGTATACATGTGCTCATTATCAAAATCAAAAGAGAAAATGTTTTGATTGTGACACTGAGGTGCAATGGATCAAAAATCTGGGCATCCCTTATTATACTTTCAGAGTTAAACAATCCTTTGTTGCTCTTGTCAGGAAGCCTTGCTGTTTTCAGCAGACCGTCATTTGTGTTAAGAGAATTTTTTTGCCAAAACCAATGACAGTTATGCAATGGAAATAATTTCTCAGAATATCCACTGAAATCCTGTTTTCGTAATTATAAGCTTAGACTTGGAACAATCTATTTTTAACAAGATAATTCAACAGAATAGTTATCTATTAATTTTAAAAAATCAAATAGAATGTCCCACCTCATAATAAATTAGATGCTCTGTATCTTTTGAAGAAAGAATGAGGAATATAAATAAAAATATTACATCTACAATTGAAAAAAATTAATATGTTTCTAAAAATATAGTGTGCAGATACATCCAATGAAATCTGTATGTAAGGAGAGCCATGATATAGCAGGTGCCCTTATTCTTTCTTACCCTTCAGTTCAGCTTCTGGTTTGTATTAGAAGTTACGTCTGTGTACTTTGCTGAGAAAAAAAAAAAGACTTTTTTTTCCTGTTTGTTTTATTGCTGTTACCTCACATTTAGAAAGAATTTAGTGAAATCCTATTTCTTCTAGTACCTGTATCATCAATAGAATTGCACCTAAATTATAATTTACAAGGCCATTCAGTTACACACCAGAAACAAGAGTGTAGCTTAGGACATGCTGAGGCCAATCACAGAAGAAAATGGTGTTATATAACCACAGGAGAAGATGTAATTTGTCTTCAGATCTTTAATGATGGAATCATATCACAAGAAAGATTGAGATCGCAAAGCTTTTGTTATCTCTGGCTGATTTTTGTAAGCTTGCTGTTAGTGGGAAATAAGCATTTTGGGCGAATTTAAACTCACCACAACACCACTTTTACAATCAGTTTTCTGAACATATCTGTGCTATAACCCTTCACACAAATGTTTTTTTACTGTACTATTCTAGCTAAGAGGGACACTCAACAAAACACACTTACTTGACGTTATCTTGCAAGCCCATTCACAAATTAGCTTAATATTAGAGTTATGTTTGCAGCCTTTTCAGTTTCCTACTACTGCCCTGTCAGTGGCTCTGCTAAACTCATTTAAGGACAATAAATGGACTTGCCCAATATGTGCCAAATTATTCACATGATTCCAGAACTTCCTTTATTCCCCTCCCAGCAGTTTGAGATAGAGGCTGTCATGTGCTGAGGCAATACTGCCACAAACGTTTGAATTGACTAAGATTGCAAAAAAGTATATTTGTAAGTAACCCTAAAGTTAAGGCCATACTCATCATCATTCTCCAAACCCAGTTCTGAACTTTCAACTCCAAATAGTTCAGCCAAACTTTCCTCAAGGTACATGAAGAGTGTGGGAAGGCAGATAGAGAGGTCACGCCGGCAGCTGTAGGGCAGAACTGAGGATCTCTGCTATCCTGTGCCATGTAGCTGTCCTGGAGCAGCTGGGGAGCTGGGACCTTGTTTCTGAGGGTGTAAAGGAGGTGGGTGTAGTTCAGAGCTTGTGCTTAGTCTCCTATTGCTGCAGCTGCACTTCTACCAGTGTTGTTTAAAACTAGCTTAGGCACATCCGTATAAACATACACGTGTAAACATGCGTAAGCACCCAAAAACCATTTGGAGATTTACAAGACATAAATAATATTATCTTATTATTTACATGTCTGTTAATAATAACATTCTTGACCATTTCCCATCACACTCCCCATTTTCAGTGACTTGTTTCTCTTTGACTTACAGTTGTTGTTATGATGATGTTGTGTAGAAAGTAATTTAGCTACAGACCATTCGCTATTTGTGAAGATAGCCAGAAAGGTGCTGGCACACAACTTAATTGAAGAGTATTTGTGCCTGTTCTCTGTTAATTTGTATTTTTCCTTAAAAAAAGCCCAATTAACAAAACCTCTAGGTTACTGTGAAAAAAAGTTAGGAATTGAACTGTGTCCCTGTTTGGAAATCCCAAAACAAGCAATATTATAATTCTCACTCCTAAATATGTCCTTTGGTCTCAGTACTTTCAGTTTAGGGATGACCGCGAATTCAACTGCAAAGAATTGTCTTGGATTTATACACAGGTAACTCTTTGGACCTTTTACACTTATTCCTTCATGCTGAAGTGACTGTGAAGAGAGGAGAGGAGAGAAATTGTCATTTCTTCCTCTTTTCTTGCACATGTTGCCATTTTTCTGTGCTGTAATATCAGAAAAACCTTCCATTCAAATACGAAGAGAGACATTTTGATTTGTTTGGCTATACATATGAGTTGTGCATTTAAGCCCAAGAGTAGAATGTAGCCCTAATTACCAATTTCAGATCTCTGATTTTATTCTTGACTTTTTGTCTTACCTTAGAATCCATCACATGAAATCTAATACTTGGGTAAAACTTATGCCAACATATTCGTTTTGCGCTCATAACTATTGAGCCTTTGCTCTCAAAGTTTTATGTTCCCTTAAGTCTGTTATTAAATGTGACCTTCTAGCTTTATTTGGAGGCTTTTTTCCTATTTTTAATAACTGTATTGTATCCTTTGTTCCCCTAAGAAATTGAATGTTCTTATTACTATTCTTTTGCTAGCAGACAACTTAGAATATTTTAACAACTTCTATAACCGTTCCTGATCTTTATAAAAATGCATCAGTTTTACTGAATAAATCGTTATGACTGTCTCAGCATGTGTTGTCCTATAAAAAGAACAGAGCTCTTCCTCAAGCTTTCTAGCATTCTTCCTTTCCTAGAGTTCACCTTAAACTATGGTTTGCAATTACCATTTTGTCTTTTTGGTTTAAATCATTGGATTAAAGCAAAAGATTACTTAGAACTTAGAAGTAATCCACCTCTGAGCTGTTACACTCTGATTAGGAATATAGATTAGGATTTCATCCACACATTACAAACAAACTAAAATAAGCAAAACTGAGAGTTACCATCACATTACAAGACCAGAGATAGTTAAGAAATTCTACTCTGCTTAACTACTCTACAACCATACGTAAACAACAAATATTTTGGAAGTAACAGTCCAGATATAATTCATATAAAACAAGTATAAGGAAAAGCTGGTTGCATAACTCATATATGTAACATAATTAACAATCATATAAAAGAATAGTGCGAGTAGGCAGGGATAAAATCAGAAGGACTGAAAACAATGTGTTTCATTTAACAAGACACATAAAAAGCAATAAGAAAAACTTTAAGAATATATTTGAACTAAGAAAGGAGCAAAAGGAAAGGAAAGACACATAACAAAGAAAATAATGAATGATACAAAGAAGAACTTTCTTTTTGGTTTAATCTTTCTAGGAAAAGTGAACTGTGACCAAATTAAATAAATTAATTTAAAAATTGAGTAGAAATTTAGGGCAAAGTCCAGAAAGAAAAGTTTAAAGAATATTGAAATAACATAGAAACATGCAAGTTCAGAGAGCCTGATGAATGTGTCTGACAAACTAACCAAAGCACTCTTTGAACTATCAAAGTTTATCTTTAAAATTTCTCTAAGAACAGAGGAGATATCCCTGGGCTGAAAAAGAAAAAATATATCTAAAAGGGTAGAAAAGACACCTTGAGGAATTCTGGATAAATCAGTGTACTTCAAGTGCCTTGAAGTATTCTTAAACCAAAGAGAAAACATTTATAGGAAACTAAATGTTAATGAAGTGACAGAAAATAAGAAAATGTAGGCTTTTCTGGATGATGACAAATAAGGCTAAATTCATTCTTTGACATGAAGGGAAGAGAAAGCAGATATTACATAGAGAGAAACAGAAGCCGTTGAATGATTTTGGCACTATTCTAAATCTTTCCACTATTTTATTATTATAAATTCTAAATTTTTTCCACTATTCAAAATCTTCATTGGAAATTTTGGAAACAAATTAAATAATTGTCATTTGCTGGGGATATCCCGGGCAAAGTAATCCTCTCTCATTGCAGAAGCTTGACTGGGTGATTTCTGAGGGCTTGATGAGCCCTGCAGTTCTTGGTTTGTACCCTGCAGTCAGTTACTCTTCAACACTGCATTGTGTGACAAAGGAATAACAGTGGAATTTTGGCAATAAGTATGATTGTTTTCACACTTCCGTGTGAAGACCACATTGAGTCAGGCCACTTTCCTCCCCATATTTCTGGAATCCATAGGCTACTGGCTGCAATCTGAAGAAGTGACTATGATTTACACAGACATGCTTGCAAATAAGCCTGAATCCTGCTCGTCAGGTTGTCAAAGTGGAATTGAATTCAGTGCACATTAAATATTGAATTCAGGATCTTGGGCAGTTTTACAGGCAGTGTGGAATATTATGTTACCAGGACCATTTTTTTTTCAGTATTTAATATAAAACAGCTAATATAAACCTGATTTATCCACTAAATTGCACATAACTGAAGCTAGATTCATTAAAATGAGTTGCAGTCATATCTCTAGGTACACAGTATAAGTATCAAAAAAAAAAAAAAGCCTGACAAGCACAATATTCACAAATATTCACAAATGACTCACAATCATTGTTTCCACACCTTTCTTTTCATGGAAGTAAGTTTTTTTCCCTGGACATTTTGTCTAAGTTTGCACACATATGGAATCACCTTAGTTCTAAAATCAGGCCTATAGAAAAGAATATTCACCATAAAAATATATATTTAGCTAAAACTGTGACGTAATTAAACTGGCAGGTGAGTAGAAGCAAAGGGGATAAAGCAGCAAACATTACAAAACCCAAACTTTCAAATGCAAGTCTACTGAACAAACATTTTTAAATCTGCGTTGTTTTGCCCCAAGCACAGCAATGATTTATGTACAGTGGCTGAGCAAGCTGTTGTTCATTTTGCTCTGATAAAGATATCAGAACCCGATATCCTATAATGCAAAAGTTCAAAGACACGTGATTTATCTCAGATGTTTGGGGTCTTGGGTTTTGGATATCTAATGAAGAAGGCAATGATGTCTGGACATGAATTAATTGAAATACTGATTAAGGAAGTGCCTAGTCTAACAATGTGTAGTATCTTTACATTAAGGAAAGAAAAAACTTTGCCTATCTTTACAAGCATACTGGAGTAAATATTAAACTTAATACATTCCAAATGTGAATGAAAAAATTATTATTTTATTGATCTGTGTAGCACCTAGTTACCGAAGTTGGGGGCCTTTCTTTAATATTACCTTTTATAATGCTCTTCTGGTCAACAGAAGAAAAGTTTAGTTGGTTTCCTTATGATTTAAAGGCCACGTGCCCGTTTGTGTATAAAACTCATTTTACAAGAATCTCACTTATCGCTGGGTTTTTTTGTTTTTAAATACTTTATGATCTGTGACATTACTGAGTCAACCTCAGACACCTTCCCCATATCAGTCAGTTAATCTAAATTGAGGATCAAATTTTCTAGCTGATCAGAACACGGATTTTGTATCATACTTTTGCTTCTGTGTGAATATGCAGGCAAAATAAGGCCACATATGTGAGGCAGTCACAGTAATGGAGGCCCTATCAAAATGTTGCCGTTAGAACAGAATTGTTTTCTGATTAATATTAACCTGCTTTTGCTCTGTATCTCAAGAGCACACAGAGAAATAAAAATTCTTCTCCACCCCCCAAATTATTATTTTCTGTTTGTTTTCTTCTCTTTGTTTCAAGCAGCTAACACTAGCTGGGAAACAATTTATAGTATAGTTCTCTCTTTTTAATTATTCAAACAATCTGAAGCTTTCAATTTTCCAGCCAAATTCTTAGTCTCTGCATGAGGTAAATTTTATTTGCAAACATACAGCAAGTAAAGTAAATCTTTGACCCTTTTAATTATTTTATGAGGGGAATATTTTGAAAAGGGAATAGCCTGAATAGTAGAAGACCAAAAATTATAATGTGTAATTTGCCATATGTAATGTACAGAAAATGTAATTCAGGAGAACTTTGCACAAACTTTTTCCAGACATAATTGGTTTGAATTGGCTGAGTTGTTATTACAAAGTGTGTGCTGTTTTTCTTTTTTCTTTTTTTTTGCTATGCTCTACTGACTTTTTCTTGCTTTTATTGAAAGAAATGGGTTTGCCATTCAGTGGAGGTGGACTGATATTTAAGTAGATGAGTGTTTTGTATATAAGTGCACAGTTAAATAATTGTGCATTAATTCCTCATGTAATATTAGAGTTTACAGTGTGTACTTTTACCCAGTTTTTTCCATGAGAACCTGTTCAAATTCTGTCTATTCCCTTCCATCACCCACAAAATTGATCCTATTTTCTACTTATTATATTGTGGTAAGTGCAGGAGTTGTATGTGTATGAAAAGAAGGATTCATAGGGATTTCAGTAAAAGGAAGAGTTCAAGAGTTGGCTGGGACAAAAGTGGGTTGAGATATTCACAAAATACATTATGTGGATTTGCTGGATGAAGAGAAAAAGAGTTTAAAAGTGATGCATTATCAAGTCAGATCCTGTTTGGCATCTGAACAGGTGGAGATGAGCAAAATCAGAAATATAGTTCTAATGTTTCTAGTAGATCATGAATAGCTGAAAATATTTTCCTTAAAACATAAAAAAGGCTCAAGAAAGGAATGAGAGCAGCTCTCCTGAAGTCTGGACTGATCAAGGAGTTGGATTGCGCAATGTGCTCGGTATTGGTCTCAGCCATGTTAATAAAGTTACAGTGGAGTTAATTGTGTTGTAATCACCTCTGTCTTTCATCATGTGTTGCCAGGTACATGTAGTTTCTGCAGCCTGAACCATTGCCTTTTAGGTAGTGTTTTAACTATGAAATTTCTATTATGACCAGGAGTTCAGTTTCTTGTAAAGTTTTTGGCTGTTTTACCCTCTCACTTTGTACATTACTTTCTTGACTGCATGCTAAATCTTGAGCAAAATTTTTACAAACTAAGGTTTTCAGGTTAATTATGCTTTTGTACTACAATATCAGTTATATAATAACTACTTCCTATAGCTTTGGAATTTGTTACTTTAAACACTTTTGAAGCTGAGGTGTGTTTGCAAACTCAAGTCTTCTTTTCCTAGAAATGTGACTACTACAACAGATTTTAATGGATTATTTGGAGATATATTCTAGCTTTTAGAGAAAGTGGATATTTACAACAGAAGTCTTCCTTTATTCAGATTTCTGAACTTCAGGAATGGGAGCTGTCACAGCAAGTTACAGCATAGTAATAGCCAGCACCAACTGTGCATTTTACACAAACATATGGCTGACTGAGTAGGAACCTAGTGATATAAACTGTTTAAGCAGAGGAACTATTTAAACTGGCAAAACACATGGGGAAATAACCTCTTAAAATAAGATGAGGAGAAGGCAGTGACAAGAAGTTGGAGGTACTAAGCTGTTAACCCGAATCAAAGCATTTATGTGTCTATCTTGCCTTGAGGCATGTGCCCATAGTTATTAAAGAAATTCTATCTGAAATCTGTCCTACAAAAATCTGTCCTACATCTGTCCTTTCTCCTTTTGCAGCTAACTTTTGTTCCTAAAACAAGTTAAGTTCCTGAAAATTTAATTCAACTTGAGTTTAAGGGATCTGTGTTAACCTCTAATTCTCAGAGGTCTCAAAGATTTCAGAATTAAGTGGACAGTTCTTGCAATAATTTCTTCTCCAGTAGAAGAAATTTATAATGCTTGAATATCTTAAGGCCCTGGCACTGACACAACATTCTTTACTTGTTTTATGTTTTGTTTGGCTTAATCTATTTCTCATATGATTTATTACTAGAGTTTATTAACATGGGATTTGTGCTAACACAGCTGTATTGTTGCCAGTGTCAGCTGAGTATTTCTACAAGGCACGGCATTGCTAATAACGGTAGCAGTTCTCCCTCTGTACTGTGTCAAACCTCACACTGTGTATTCTTGTCCTCAGGTATCTCAGGTAACCTAAGAAGTACACATCAACACTTTGATTGACGACTGCCCGTTTACTATGTACTACACTACACATATTCTACACTGTATCCTACCATGGGGAGTATTGGTGCCTTAAAATAGACCACGAAGTGCCAACTGATGGATCAAGAAGCTGCTGAAAATCACGAAGCTCTGTGCATCTGCACCTACAGCTAGTCAACAAGATGAAATACACTGTCTAGGGAACACTGGGTAATTCTACACAGAAAGTTTAATATTGTCTCAAGTTCATGCCTAAAAAAAATTTTATTCACTGACTTTAGTGCTCTAGCACTAAAGGTATTGAAGTCTGGGATTTCTAGTATTGCTAGAAGGCATTTCCAAGAGTCTAAGATAGCCTCCTTATGCCATGTAGATGGAAGGAGAACTGACTGCAGCTCTAACCCAGAGATCTGGAGAGGAAAATTTCACCCAGACAGTTCTCAGGTCTCACCTCCTGTTCTGCAATAACAGCTAAAGACAACCAGCACCACCTTCTAAAATTGTTTCTTAATGTTCCTTATCACATGAACACTCTCCAATTGCTTTTAATTTTGCCCTGAAATAACCCAAGAGCTTTCAAACAAGAGCTTTCTCAAGTTACAGGAGAGACTTTAGAAAATTATTTCTCTCAGCTTTTAGTTCTTACCCTAGTCTGATTGCAGTGCCAGCTTCACCTATGAAAAATGTTCAGTCTGCACTAACTTACCAAATGTAGTGCAAATTTGAAAACACACTGTGAGCCAGCTGGAGACCAAAAGCAAAATTACCTGATGATGTAGGGGTTTGGGAGCTTTTTGGTTTGGTTTTTTTACAGTTTTCAGTGAAGTCCTAAGGTTATCTTTCCCAGAGTTACCAAGATGTAGTCACACTAACTTGAAAAGCTAACTTCAAATGTGTGTAAAAGACATGTTTTTCTTATAAAATGTAGGAGAAAGAGGTAGTAGCGCCACATCCTTCTTTTGAGATCCTGGTATTGAACACACCAAACTATTAATAGTCTACTGATATTTGACCTGCACTCCAGTAGGACAATAGTCTGGGGAATGTGGATGCGGTGAAGAAAGAAGAGATGAAATGATCTGGTAGGCAAATGGTTAGATCATTGTGTCAT
Source organism: Gymnogyps californianus (assembly GCF_018139145.2). Classification (NCBI taxonomy): domain Eukaryota; kingdom Metazoa; phylum Chordata; class Aves; order Accipitriformes; family Cathartidae; genus Gymnogyps; species Gymnogyps californianus. The sequence continues at coordinate 99,091,435 of NC_059473.1, forward strand.
GATTCCTGTCCCTGCTCCTAAAATATGGTATAGTCACTGGCTAATAAACTAGTGGTAATAGAAGCAACAACGTATCATTGAACACCTCTGAAAATTTGTCGCTGAAAACTAAAGCACTTACTTAAAAAACTGGATATGAGCTGGGCAAGGGGCTTGGGGATTGTATTCCAGTCATGAGTGGTGTTCCTCAGGGGTCAGTATTGGGGCCAGCGCTGTTTAACATCTATGTTGGAGACATGGACAGTGGGATTGAGTGCACCCTCAGCAAGTTTGCTGACGACACCAAGCTGTGTGGTGCAGTCGACACGCTGGAGGGAAGGGATGCCATCCAGAGGGACCTTGACAGGCTTGAGAGGTGGCCCTGTGTGAACCTCACAAAGTTCAGCAAGGCCAAGTGCAAGGTCCTGCACATGGGTTGGGGCAGTCCCAAGCACAAATACAGGCTGGGTGATGAGTGGATTGAGAGCAACCCTACAGAGAAGGACTTGGGGGTATTAGTGGATGAAAAACTGAATATGAGCCAGCAATGTGCACTCGCAGCCTAGAAAGCAAATTGCATCCTGGGCTGCATCAAAAGAAGCGTGACCTGCAGGTCGAGGGAGGTGATTCTCCCCCTTTACTCCGCTCTTGTGAGACCCCACCTGGAGCACTGTGTTCAGCTCTGGGGCCCCCAACACAAGAAAGACATGGACCTGTTGGAGCAGGTCCAGAGAAGGGTCATGAAGATGATCGGGGGCTGGAGCACGTCTCCTGTGAAGACAGGCTGAGAGAGTTGGGGTTGTTGAGCCTGGAGAAGAGAAGGCTTCAGGGATACCTTATAGCAGCCTTCCAGTACCTAAAGGGGGCCTACAAGAAAGCCAGAGAGGGACTTTTTACGAGGGCATGTAGTGATAGGACAAGGGGTAATGGCTTTAAACTGAAAGAGGGTAGATTTAGATGAGATGTAAGGAAGAAGTTCTTCCCTGTGAGGGTGGTGAGACACTGGAACAGGTTGGCCAGAGAGGTTGTGGATGCCCCCTCCCTGGAAGTGTTCAAGGCCAGGTTGGACGGGGCTTTGAGCAACCTAATCTAGTGGAAGGTGTCCCTGCCCATGGCAAGGGGGTTGGAACTAGATGATCTTTAAGGTCCCTTCCAACCCAAACCATTTTTTGATTCTGTGATTCTCGGACTGAAGTGCTTGCCTTCTTTAGCTGTCCAGGCTTGGTTTTGTGTCTGGCTCCTGTTTCCTTTCATCTTCTTGTAGTTGCTCATGAAATATCCCTGCTGGATTTAAGGTAACCACAGGGAACAGCATTTATTGAAGGACATATTATGTGAAAGTTTTTTTTTCTGGGAATACGTATTGGCCAAAATGCATGCGTTTAGAAGATTGAGATTTTACTGCCAGTGTTCTACTTATTTCTTCCACAGTTGGTATATGAAGGTGTTCTCACTGAGTCATTACCAAATTTCATTTATTTCTTGGCATACTCTCAGACAATCTCCTCTTCCTCTTTCCTAGCCACGTCAGCCACCTTTGACTGCAGCCAGCCAGGTGGTTCACTAACTGACTTAATAACTTATAAATTCAGCTTGCATTACAGTTTCTGCAGAATACACTCTCTCACTACCAACAGAATTTTCCCAGCTAGAGTAATAAATGGGGTTACCTCAGGGTTTAAACAAATGTGAAGTGTGTCCTTAATGCAACCAATTTAATCAAACACATCACTGAGTTCTTCTAGTATATTATTTTCATTTAGCTCACTTGAGACCTCCATTATACGTTTGATCAGTTTTAATTCTTCAGAAACTTTAATCCCTGGCACAGGCTAAGCCTCCACATTCACAATGAGAAAATAGAATAATTCCTGTGTCCCTTTATACAGAGAAGGGTGGAACTTTAACACATGAATGCTTTGTGCCTTCATTTACTGTGGCATCCATAGCATTTTTTTTAAACTTTCCTGTACTTGCAATGAAAAGCCATATTTGGTCATTGCCATTATTTATTTATCTAAGGCAAATGTCTATAGAAACTTGCAGCTGTAATTATCTGAATTTGTGACAATTTTCCTGCATATTGAATACTTCAGTTACATCTATTGTTCAAATACTCAAGTACATTTCTGGCAGTACAAAGGATTCCACAGTGTGCTTAACTGACAGGTTCACCATTTGCTTTCAAAATATTTGACAGCATTTACAACTGAAGATTTAATTCCTACTGAAATTTGTTTGTGAAAGAGTAACACAGCTTATTGTGCTTGAAACTGGGTATGAATTGTGAAACTAAACCAAAGAAAAGAGACAAGTTTGAGTCAATATGTGTTGTTTTTTTAAAGAGTGATACTTCTGTGTAGTCACTTAATCAAGAGGTTGGAGAATCACATGGGCCACACAGGGCCTGATTTATTCAAAATCTAGTAATAATTAAGGTCGGATGTTAAAAGCAAAAATCAGTTGGGGAAATGCATTTGTGTTTCAGGATAGATCCAAGGTCATTAGACTGTTCCTACTGAATGACAAACATTTCATTCTTGGATAGGGTGAACCTTCTGAAAATTGAGAAAGGTATATACCTCTATAGCTATTGACACAATGTTTAACTGATTGATTACTTTAGTTTGTTTTTAAATTTAATACATATGTTTAAATGTTCTTGGAGGTTTGATTTTGGCTTTCTGACTATTTTTTGTGTTGTGAAAAACATCGCTGCAAATCTATGTATTGGTTTTCTGATCACTGTCACTGGTCACATAGTCACTTTGCATCTCTTTTCATCTAAAGTTCTGAAGGTCAAAGAATTTCATCGCAGCCCGACTGCTCAGACTGCTATATCCTGCCTAGATCTACCTTTGTTGCCACTTCTGTATACATCATAGTTTAAGACAAACTGTATACGTATCATATGAATTACATATCAAGTGAGGAAATATGGTCAAATTTAGAGGAAACTCATCTCTTCATAAATCTGATATAATTTGTTCCCCATAAATTATGTAAACTTTGAAATCCAAAACTCTAATGGTAACATTTTACATGACAGTGTGACTAACTTACACTTTCAAAAAGTAGACAAGCTGAGAAGTGTGGGCTAGATAAGCGGACAGTGAGGTAGACTGACAAGTGGCTGAACTGGCAGGCTTAAAGAGTTTTGATCAGTGACATGAAGTCCAACTGGAGGCGAGTCACTAGTGGAGTACTCCAGGGGTTGATGTTGGGGCCAATATTGTTTAACATCTTCCTTGATGACCTGGATGATGGGACAAAGTGCTCCCTCACCAAGTTTGTAGATGATACAAAACTAGGAGGAGTGGTTGATACACCAGAAGGGTGTGCCACCATTCAGAGGGACCTTGACAGGCTGGAAAAATAGGACAGCAGAAATCTCATGAAGTTCAAGAAAGGGAAATGCTAAGTCCTGCACCTGGGGAAGAATAACTCCAGGCCCCACTACATGCTGGGGTCTGACTGGCTGGAAAGCAGCTTTGCAGAATAAGGTTTGCCAGTTCTAGTGGACAAAGAGTTGACCAAGAACAAGCAATGTGTTCTTGTGGCAGAGAAACCCAACAGCCTCCTGGGACGCATTAGGAAGAGTGTGGCCAACAGGTCAAAGGAGGTGATCCTTCCCCTCTGCTACGCTCTGGTGAGACACATCTGGAGTGCTGTGTCCAGACCTGGGCTTCTCAGTACAGGAGATACATAGGCAAAGTCGAGCAAGTCCATTAAGAAAATGAAGCCACAAAGGTGATTAAGGTATTGAAGCATCTGTCACAGGAAGAGGTTGAGAGAACTGGAACTGTTTATCCTAGAAAAGAGAAGACTGAAGGAGGATCTTATAAAAATGTATAAATATCTGACAGGACCGTATAAAGAGGACAGAGCCAGGCTCTTTTCAGTGGTACCCGGTGGCATAACCAGAGGCAACAGGCACACACTTCAACACAGAAGGTGCCGTCTGAACATTAGGAAACACTTTTTCACTGTGAGGGTGACTGAGCTCTGGCACAGGTTGCCCAGAGAGGCTGTAGAGTCTCCGTCTTTAGAGATACTCAAAACCCAACTGTACACAGCCCTGAGCAGCCTGCTTTAGGTGTCCCTGCTTGAGCAGGGAGGTTGGACTAGACAATCTCCAGAGGCTTCTTCCAACCTCAACCATTCTGTGATTTTGTGATAATGAACTTATGGAAAGCATAGTAAACAAGCAGGGAAGTGGAAGAAAAATATAAGATAGGGATGAACTAGAAGAAAATAAATTACCTGACTGGCAATTTCAAATAAGGGCAGTTAAGCTTACTGACACCACTGATTCAGTATTACTTTCCATCAAAAGAGTGGATTCAAGATGGCATTTTTTCTGATCTGCACTGTTAACCTTAGCCCCACTTTATAAATTAACATTTTCTTACCTACAAATTTATCTAAGTGATAAAAAGAGAACTTTGACAAAGCAATAAAATAAATAGTTTGGTGAAAATTGAGCAAATTCCAATCCTGATTTTAGTTGCCTGTCAATCCATTATTTAATTTGATTTGATGGGATTTGGTTATTTTAATGGTATCAGTTCCTGTGTTGCATGTTTCAAGCCAATGTATCCAATAGAGAAGGAAGTGTTAATTCTAGACAAATGCTTCTAAAACATTAGATCTTTAATATTCAGGGCATATACTCTTAAAAAGTCATTGCATATTTTAAATATTTCACTACACACCCATGTGTTGTTGCACTTTTAAGGCCCTGAACCATATCCCACTGGAAAACTTACTACCAAATTCATATTGTACTTCATTTAATACTCTTTTCCTACAAAACTTCCAAATAAACTAAACTAATGCATCATATTAAACAAGGGCTGAAAGGAGTCGCTCCCTAAAAAATAGTATTATTTTAACAGACTTCCAGTAATATACCCTGCTGAGCATCAGATCTTCAGTTTTCAGCAGTTCAACTCTTGAGCCCATCTTCATCTAAAGTGTTTGTCAGGGCTACCATATACCACCTGAGCTGAACCAACATTTTCAAAAATCAAGCTTCTCAGAGAACAGGTCTCTCTAAAATGCCAAAACAGCTTTGAAGTAAAAAATGAGAGGCTTAATTTAAAAACATCCCTCCCTAAAAAAAAGGGACGATATTTATGAGAGAGAAAATAGACCAGTGAAGAATGGAAGGAAGCTATTACAGACAGAGAACAAGAGGTAAGGGATGAAGAGGGAGACTGAAAGGAAGAAATATCAGGTAACAGAGGAAGAAAATATGACAAAGTTTATACTGATTAGAAATACTGAATGAAACATGAAAATCAAGAGAAAGAAGCAGTAATAAGCTCAAGAAATTATCCTCTGAGTAAATCAAGAGCAGTCTTCTGGTTTCAAAGATTTGCAATATAATAAATAAGATATTCTCTAATATGCCATATGGGTTTTGAGATCATTGAATTCACATTTCAGTGCTTTCCAGCCAGAAATGTCCTTTTAAAAAAATAAAAGTTAATAGCTTTCACATAAAAATATGAATGGTAGCTTTAAGAAAAAATGAATAGTATTGTGAGATACCAAGGACAAATGGGAAAAAAGGGAGAATACTTCAGAAAGAGAAGGAAAAAGTGTAAAAAAGAAGAAAGATGTGATGTTACTTCTGGAGATAAAACGCCAAATCACAAATGAAGAGCTGCCTTCAAAAAGGAATTTTTTCTTCTGTGAACTGCCCTCAAAAAGGAATTTTTTTAGTGGCTGTTCATAGGGTCCCATGTTAATCTCCTCAATTTATCTGATGGTTTTCAGATTTGTTGAATCTTCACTATGAAATATTTCCCAAAGATCTTTCCATCAGTGTGTGGAGGAGTGAACATAAAGGAGAAGATGTAAAACTGCTGCAGGAAATATGAAGAAAAAGATTCATAGTGAAGAGGGAGAAGGGGAACAAGCAATGCAGACTGTTTGCAGGCTAGGTGCAGGCAACAGTAGAAAAGCAGTGTCAGTATTAATACTACTTACTTTTTTATTAGAACGCATATGCCATTGTGTCTTTACTGTCTTGTTACTATTTTGTATCGTTCTGGAATTTAATCTACTAAATATGTGGGGAAAAAAGGCAAATTTCTGCTGTGATGTGACATCTGAAATCATCTGTATTTAAACAGGTAAACTGCTTCTGTGTGGGATCTTTTTTATTGCCTATTTAGATGAACAGTAGTTCAGGAAGTAAAAATAAGGTCCTTGTTAATCTATTATACTGAAAAATATGAGACAGGTGAAAGCTACAACAGGGACAGAGTTTCTCACACACAATTGCCTGTCAAAGGGCAACTGTCTCATGTTAAGTGAAACTGTTGTCTGCTTACAGAGTCTTTGGGCAAAGAGAGTAGAAGGGAATGTGTGTATGCCCATTATTTGTAGTTCAACTAAATTCAGCTATTAGAGACATCCTGAAAAAAATGAGTAACGGTACTTTAGCCAAATGTTGTGAAAAAGATGGCATTTTCACATTTCAGGTCTATAGCCATTATACAAGGATGCTTTTAGAGACATTTCTAAATTTTCAAGGCCAAAAAAAATCACACCCTGTGGTTACATGAAATCCAGACCATTTGCAGCATCTCTCAGAAATATACCATTTTTCAGTCACATGTAAACAAGGAAAGCTGCAAAGACACGTCTGTTATGGTTCTATGCTACTGCATCCTGCTGCAGTTTCCAGCTCATTTTAGCCTAAATTTTCATCTTTTCTTATTAAATGATGCAGGAGAACCTATTATGTAGCAGCAGCTCCAATAGGTTTGTGAGGTAAATCCACAAAGCAAATTTTCTGCATGTTCCCCAATGGATCTCTGGTTTCTTTCAGTAATTACTTTGCCTGTCAGTCACCGCACGATTAAACAGCTACCTGGCTGTGGCAGCTTGAACCTTTGAATCTGACAAGAGGTGGTTGGGGAAGTTAGCTTGGAAAATAGTTTAAAAGAAACCACTCCAAATGCCACATCAGTCATCAGTGGTCCTCTGCAACCTTCATTAGAAAGACAGCAGGAGATCAGATATTATGAGACTATCACAAAGTTATGCAGGTTATTTTTAATGATATTTAATTTTAAGAATAATAAATGCAAATCACACTGTCTGGGAAGAAAAAGATATTGTAATTCAATAGAGCTTGTAAGTAGGAAGATAAACCTAGCGTAAAAAATTAACATGTCAAAGAATCTTTAGATGTCAAAAGACAAACCATCCCTAAAAAGTTTAAACAATATTTTATTTGCATTTTTCAAGTAACCAAAGTCTCAAGAAAGTAGGGCTCTTCCCAAATAATTTAGAGAAAGGAAAAGGGAAGATTCCTGGGAATTCTGTTTGGAAAGCTGTTTGTGCTCATGGACATACAGTTAACCCCAGTAAAACTGGACAAAAAGGGACCCAGGCTGGGCTTCTCTTTCTGAATGACAGTACTTTCAAGAAGTGGTACTGGTTTGGTCCTTGACTCTCATAACGGAGAGGTGCCTCAGGTAATGCCTAAGAAACAACTGGGACTAGAATATACCTGATGTCATTCTCATTGAGCTCTCAATTTGCATTTTCTTGCTTTTATGGTTCTATTTTATAACTGGCTTCTAATTTTATTGCAAAGAATTTACTCCTTTGCCTTGCTACAGTACACTTATTCTCCTGGTGGATAAAATAAGCTCAGGTGTATTTAAAAAATCTGTTCCACTGCAGACCCAGATTAGTCTGAAACTTTCACATGGATCCTCTTTTTCAGAGAGCAGCATGCATTTTCTCAGTGCATGCATTTTCTCTTCCTCTCTCTTCTGCTTTTGATTTTCCCCAGTAACAAACCTGTTAATGCTAGTATGAGTTGTCACTCTGAGCAGCCTCAGTCTACGTACACTTCAACACAGACAACGAACTGAAGCTGATATATACCATAATGAGATAATGTTCTTCCATTGCCACATCCTAGAAGGGCTCAACAACTTTTCCACAATAACATGTCAAATAGGTACTCACCACAGCTGCACTAAGATCCAAAATATATCCTCCTGGGTCTATTGCTTTATTCGGTCTGGTATCATGATGTGACTGGAACTCACTTGTGGCTCAATTTTCATTTTGTTGTACATTCTGGCATATAATTCTTACTTATCTCAAATGGACAGGTTTGATTGTAACAGCTTAAATTAGTCTCCCGTAACACACATATACATGACACCCCCATTACCTTACAAAGTCCATAGAAATGACCAGAATCCAGTTCTTCTAAACCTTATCCCTGTTTTTAGGGACAAAACCATAACTTTCCTCTAGCAGGCACCAGTTCCTGCTCATATGCATTTGCAAATGGATGATCCTGCTATCCAGATCCACTAAAGCAGGTGCTGCTGTATTAAGAATTTAGCAATCAGTAGGATTTTTTAATTATAATTCATAGATTGAAGTTACTAAGGATTATAGTTCAAACAAAAAAGCTTGAAATTGAATTGCAAGATATTGACATGACAGTGGAAAGCCTCAAATTTTTATTATCCTTGCTGTAAAGCAAGGAAGCATCTGCTAAAAAGAAACACTTAACTATAGATTTCACTACTACCACCACACAAAAGTAAACATTTTTAAAACTGCAATTACTAAGCAGCATGAAGAAAAGGCATAGCATGCAGCACTGACCCAGCTCCACGGGAAATGCATAAATGAAGGTCTTTGTGCATAGACGCAGGAACACTTAAGAAGAAAGATAAAAGGTCGTCACAAAATGCAGATAACTTCAGAGATATACTATTATAGAAATCTCAAAACTAAGATGATTGGGAGTGTTTAACAGATTCCTATTTAAAATGCCATTACAAGTTCCATGATGCTCAACATTATCTTCTAAGACTTGTAAATCCCATAGTCTTCATTGAACTTCCACCTATTTTTAATGTTGGAAATCTTAAATGCATTTGTCAGTCCTAAATATCTCCATCAAAAATGTTATTTGGTATAGCTTCTATCATATACTAGAGTATACATTTTTGTATTTATCTTACCAGAACACCTGTAATACCTGGTATGCCAGTAAAAACGGCGTAGTTTTATTTTACTTGCAGTTAATATCACACAGTGAAACAGCATGAGAGAATGTTGAAAGCTTAACCTCTTAGTCCTCAGGTCTGCTTTTTATGTGGCTGTAGAGGATCCCATTATTCTAGAATCTGAATTAAAATTACCAAAAAGTTTCCTGGTACTCTAGGTATCAAGTTCTAAGATCACGGATTTTTTTCCTACTTTTTCTGTTTTCATCTGATTACATAGATCTTACATGAAAAATCTAAGTGGATTATTTTTTCTTTTGGAGATCTGCTTGCCATGTCTGGCTAACCTCATTATCGAACAGTTGGCATGGTTGTCTTTCAGAAGGACTAGGGAAAAAAAAAAAAGAAGGACATTTGAAAAGTCAAATGGGAAGTTTCACATTATTTTAGTAGATTTTAAAATTGACACAGAAAAGGAAAATCTAAGAGCAGTAATAATATAGATTTTAAAAGCCCCAGCCCCCCTAATAACTTGCAAAATTTAGTGGGCTATCCATCAGGGATATGATTCTGATACCTTTAACACTACTTATTCTAATACCTTCAAAATATCACTTGTGGAAGTGGCCGTAGTACTTGCAGTTAAGATTGCTTAATGCTTTGAGGGTGTATCGCCTATGTTACACAGCTAAAGTTAGGAGCCTAGGCCACTAACGAACACAGGCAGTAGTTTGCATCCTGTTTTCTGTTCTGGCTATACACGGAATCCAGGCTGCTAGATTAGGTGCCTAAATATTATGCGGTATGAATACTCCCTCCTTACCTTAACCTGCTTTAAACTCATGTTCTTAGTAGAGGTTTGTCATAATTTAGTCATAGGACTCATGGTTTTGATCCTCAGCTTCTTTCTGTCTCAGGCTGAGAGGCTCTGAAATGCTGGGCACCTTAAAATACACACAGATTTCACTCCGGCAAAAGAGTGAGTGAAAGAGGATCAGCAATTTAATTTATTGTATTTAAAGAGAACTTGTCTGATGAAATACAGAAAGATCTAGTGGTTCCCGAATATCTCATTTAAACAAACTGTCTGAAGTAGCCACATAGATATTTTTATTAAAGTCATACAAAAATTGGTCATAGTCCTGAATTTCTGTGATTTTGGTCCACTCTTCCTCTTCTGAAAGTTGAGTTAAAGCCCAAAGATACTAACTGAAAAACAACTGTTTCATGCAATGACACTTCCATGCTGGTGATTACGTGGTACATTTAGTGGTATATTTTGCTTGAGTGTGACTGAAGTTGATTGTGCTTTGCTTCACCTCAAAAGGATTTTGCTAATGTCAGTTCAGTAAAACAAAACTGTTTTAATGGTCCTCCTATGCATTCAAGCGTTTCAACGGTATTCAGGTTGGCAGTATCAGAAGGCTTCACAGGAACTAGAGAACCTCTATTTCTTGACTGCCTTTAGGCTCAGCTGGAGGGAAAACTGTTGAACCTCTCTGTCAGCAGCAGACCTGTCTTTCTTTAAGACTTTTTAAGTGTTTCTTAAACACTATTGATTTGTTGGCTTTAATGAGAGTTTCACTTGACTAAGAAACTCTTTCTAAAGAAAAAGCATGAGTTTACCAAGGAAAATAAGGTGAGAATCATACCAACAAAATACCTGTACAATATGGTGTCTCTTAATTTTACAGAAAATTCTGCTGAGTTCAAGAAGCACCTAAACCTGGTATTAGGTTTATTCCCTTTAAACAGTTTGTTATAGTGAGTCCTAATTGAATTACAGCTACCAAAACATTTTAATACAATAAAACTTGGAGACGATTTAAAAGCACAGATAATGATCATGTAGAAAATAAGAAACTTAAAACAGCTATCGCAATATTTCATAAGTATTTGTTGCATGAAAAAAAAGAAAGAAATAGGAAAATAAGTGATTACAAAGTGGCTACTGTCATTTACATAGAAGTAATCATCTTTTTCTGAACAGTGCAGTAGTACCTTTGACAGACAGATACCAGAAAAAATTACTCAACTTTTTCTCCGGCAAGAATTACTTTATTTTAACACTGTTCAAAACTGGAGCCTAACTGCATACTTCATGGTTATTATTACAGTTTATTGCTAACTTTCTGTTGCAACAGTGGTACACTAATAACTCCCATCATGGGATATTTTCTTTGGCCATAGTAACTTTAGTGTATAAGTTAACATAGGCGTCTTCACTGTGCCCCTGGTTCACCAAAGTATTTCTGAGCATGCCAAACTTTATGCATGTTTGCCCACTTTTTTTTTTTTTAATGTTAGCTTGTGATTAGTTGCTTTGCTGAATATCATCCTTTGGTAGACTAAAATGATTATTTTTTTAGTCCTTTGTTTTTTTCACTATTTCCAAGTCAAAGCATACTGCAGAAAATTATACTTCCCTCAGAGAAAAGCAATTCACTCTTATCAAAGTAATTTCAGTAGAAAAATCTGTGTGATCAAAACCAAAGTCAGAACTTGTTTTTCTCTCAGTGAAGTTTTGCATTTAAATGTGGAGTTTTATATTTGTAAGGAACATGTGATATGTATGGAACAGCCATTTCCTATCTTTATAAAACTCATGTACAGCATATGGATAAGGTACTTTACTGGCAGAATTAAGCAACACTGCTTCTCAGGAACTTGAAATCCATTATATACTTAGCACTAAAACTGTGCTAGTCTTAGCTTGGTAAACTAGACATGACTTGGCATGGAGATAGATGACATTAGGCAAGATGGAAGAAGGTTTCCATAGGTCTCATGAAGTTGCTTATTTTTCATTTGCATGCATTACAGATGAATCCGGTGCAGTCACTGAAGGCAATGGCAAATCTTCCGTTAACTTTAATGGGGTGGAATTTCAGTGCCATGTTTTTATCGCTTGAAAGTAAGTTTCAGATAGGAAGATGTGTCACTGTGGCAGAGATGGAAAAAAGCATAATTTGAAAGGAATTTTAAAGAGAAGAAGGAACTTTAAAGAATTCAGGCAGGATTAAGATATTATTCCAGTAATAGGAAGCTTGAAAAAAAGTGTGATGTAGACTGGTCATAGAAAGTGGAATTAGGAACTTCAAACAGGGAAAGATGAGATGCTTAGTGACATGCACAAGAAGTGCAAAGCTGAAATGTTAAAACTATATTATCCACACTCTTTCTGATCTTACCGTTATTCTTACAATGCACTCACAATAGTACCGTAAAAGAACTTTTAGGTGAAGTGACTTACCACATGGTTCCAGACAACTTTTTCAAGTTTTATATACCTCAAGGACTACTATGAACTAAAAAACTGCTATGCAAAAAAGCAATCTAAAGAAAATTTATACCAGCTTTGCAATTCCAATGTATAGTCAGATTAAACACAAGAGATTGTAACGGAATGGTAAAAGAATGATAGGACTACAAAGTAGAAAACTCAGAAATTAGGAAATGCTAGAACAGAGATAGCTGTTATAATTTATAACCTTAACAATTTGCTATAATAGTCTTTATAAGATGATATACTACATAATTACATGATCATAATTGTCACTGGTTTCTTACTTCATTTAGGACAGGAGCTAGATTATGCTCTGGGAATGGGTCAGGCAGTTTCAACCTGAATGTTTTAGGCATAGTATAGTTATATGCAACAAAGGACAAGTTATTATAAGAAGAAAAACAAAATAACCTCAAGTACAAATCGTTTTTCCTATTAGCTCTGCCTTCTATATGCATTGAGTAGCCACAAAGTTATACAACAGGATGATTGACAACAAACCAGTATACAATATAAAGAACTTACTGGCAGGCATATACATACACATGCATTTAAATGTCACTAAAAGCATATCTGCTTTTCTTTTGGAAACTGAGAGACCTGTTCCATCTTGCCCTTTATGCCATTTTCAAACAGAAATTTTTTTCCTTAAACAGTTTTTCTTTAAAATGTAGTTATTTTTCTGTGAGTGACAAATTTGAAGATAAAATTAAGTCATTTTGCAGTACTTAGTGCAAATAAGCATTTCAACATTTTTTCCAAAGCATGAAACTGTCATTTTTTTCCCACTCAGATAGCTCAAAATCAGAAACCTTCAATTTTATCAAACCCCTCCTTCAGTCAAAGAAAAGAAATAACCTTGGCATTGAAAACATGCCTGAAGAAAGGTCATCCAAGCAAGCAATAATTTTCAGTTTATAAAAGCCTCAAAATACTGGCTTAAGAGAAAAACGTCCCTTAACCATTCTGACAACCACTGTAAGTGCATTATACATGTTATTTTCAAAATGGTGTGTGACAGTCATATTGAAGATCTGACTGGAAGCAAAGAATGTAAAATTGTGGCCCCTGTTGAAGCCAATAGAAAGCTTTTTCTTCATATTTCCCTTCAAAATTTTACAGATATTGGGATTGTGCACTTGGAACAGGCAAGACCATTTTGCTTTCTGTCTTACCTGGTTCCTGAACCTCTGAATGCCTAGTCAGTGTTGGGACAACTGCCGAGTAACACTACAGCAGAGGGAAGTGAACAGAAGGAGCCTTTCTGTTGCCATTGCCTCTCTTATGGATTCAAGAGAAGAACAGGAATTACGTGAGCTAACTAGCATCCACAGCAGAGAAGTAAGGTGAAGAAAAATGTGAGGATATGGACACACAGAGCTGCTGAGGACTTAAAAACGGGGTCCAAAAGAGTGGATTTGACTGGGAAAGGGCAATACAAGAGCCACTGCAGGGCAGGTCAGTTCCCACTGATGACCTCTGAGATGGAACATGATATTAACACACAGAAAATAGTACGACGGAAGTACAATGTGTGTGAAAGACAGGCGGGCAAGAACAGCATGGATTTGTAATAACACTACATACACATATAAATAAAACCACAAAACCATTCTTCAAATGAGAAAAGTTCATTCTGAGGTGTACACTGGTAGATACTGATAGTCATCCAGATATGAAACAAATATGGTAAAGATCCTTTGGATCCAAGAGGATGATAGAACCCACAACCACCACAACCTGCACTCCAGACAGCTTCCTTACCAAAAAGTAGATGCTTGTCACTCAGCTGCCTAAAATCTCATACTCTTGTGACAAAAGACATGGAATCCTCCTAAGAAGCAGTCAACTACTTCATTGTTTCAGAATAAAACCTGTTAAATCCCTACAAATCTTTAGAAGATATGAAGAACTGTATCTGCAGAAGCAATGAGTGCTACATCTGTCTTTCCCATGTATGTAACAAGTGGCACAACCTCCAGTTTGGACCTGTTTAAAGGTACCACAAGTTTTCCATCTGTCAAATCCTTCATCTCAGCTGATGACAGCAGCCAGTCTGGGCTCAGCCTGCGTAAGACATAGCCACTGTATAGGCTGTAGAAAGGCTGTGGGCCTGGGAAGCATTCCTCAGTGAATGTGGTTGGAAGGCCATGGGGTGCAGGCCAGAAAGGAGACTGCCCGTCCTATGGAAGGCTTGGAAGATCCACATGTGCCACATACAAAGAAATAAATGGTAATAGGCATGATGACCTGTGGTGAAGAGCACAACCACTGAACAAAAAAGTACCCCATGACTGTTGGTGCAAACAGTCCTATCTAGGAAAACACCGGGGAAGTGAAAATACGAGGAACACAGGTGACGTTACGCCTGTGATCCACATTACCTGTCCACCACTAAAGAAAGAGTCTTGAATGGAAATTCTAGCACGAAGACCTATGAGACAAAGGCAATAGTTTCTTATATAAAACTCATTATGGATAATTATGACTATTATTTTCCTATTGTGCATATAGTATAATCAAACAAAAGATTAATTACAGCTTTTTTTGTTGATCAACTTATATTCTTCCTCCATGATCCTTATTAATACCTAGTTACTAGTAGATGTGCATGCAAGTGTTTATTTGTCAGAAACCAGTGTTCACATTTAGCCCAATTTTATCACAGCTCTTGGAACATTGCTATTTTCGTAAAGTCCAAGGTATTACAATCAAATTATTAAAGTAAGAATTTCAGTTTTCCTGTATATTAAAAGTAAATTTCTAACATAAAGGGCCAGGAAGACTTAAGAGCTCAGAAATAAAGGAAGAGATCTCACAGATTATTTTTACATTTTCATCATTTAAGCCATTCTTATAATTCCTGAACAGAGTGCTGGCCATACTGGGAAAGACAGCAATTTTACAACTGAGCTTTCAAAAATTCCCCAACAGTTTACTTTGAGATTATGAAATCCACAGTATGTTTATATGTACTGGAAAGAGACCAGTGATGAGACCATTGAAAGGACGTATGTTATTGCAACTCATGGTGTTGCTGTGGCTACACAATTTGTCAAATCATGTGAATACTATTTAAATGCTTCCTTGAGCTTCTTCACTATTGTTATTTTCCCCACATGTATTTCCTGTTTGTCTTTGAGACATAACACATCAGACAAATTGGAAGTACAAGCTACAAGGAGGGACTGAGTTAACAATCTGGAAGACTCGTTTCACTATGCTGTAAAATATACCAATAGTCTGGAAAGGCATACCTCTTCCAAATGAAAGATAGAATGCTATGCAGTGTAGTCCATTAGACTCTTACAGACGAAATAGGAAGGAAATATGATAATAGAGAGTAACAATCCTATACGTGAAAATCCAAATGTAAATGTTGGTGGTCTCCTTAGGATACTGTTCTAATGGTAGATACCTGCACAACTCGTGAAGCATATGTAAATGTTCAATTAAAACATAGACAACTAAAAGTAACTTTATTTTTTTAATACCAAGTCTTAAGAGGTCAATCATCATATTCATTATTTGTGTTGCTTACCTATACAGTGCAGAGGGATGCTTCACTGCAAGAGTACCTACTCTCTTTGGACCATCAGCATGCCAGAATTTGTATGACTACATGAGAACAGCAGCATTCTCAACAAAAAATCATCAATAAATATGTATTAAAATGAACCATGAAAGAACAGAAAGATAATAATTTTGCACTTGGTTTTGGAAAACATCACTGCCAAGGCGGGGTACCTGATAAACTGACTCCAGTCCTACTCTACTGACTAATTATTTTTTCCATAGGCAGGAAAGGAATCACCTGGGTCACTGGTTTCAAGCCTTTTCAGTTGCGGGTCTCTGTGATTAAAAAAAGGAACCTGTAGATTATCTATCCCACACACTCCTGATCCCAATATATCCCCAAGACCTTGTGTTAAATTGAAGAGCCTTAAAAGACTGAAAGCCACTATAATGGACCAAAGTAAGAGAGAAGATCAGCAGTATGACTAGTGTCCTACTGCTGCAAATTTGAGAAGATTTTAGGTAAACTGGTGACACAGCAAAGAAGATCTAACCCATTTCAGTAAATCTATTGCTTTTCCTGAGCCCCAAAGAGATGAAGGTGGCCCTCTTCATGCCTTGAGCTGACAGTCTGGCCACAATCTCAACCTGGAACCAAAGTGCTCTGGAGAGAGAGAAAGAATTCGTATCTGAGCTTGGGGGTCCACTTGCTTCTCTTCAATGCTATTTTACTTACATTCACAGCCCAAAGTAAACCTGCCTCTGATCCTTATTAGGCAGTGAAAATCTATTAGGAATACATACAAAAGGAGATTGCTTTCAAGCAAGTTCAGCTTTAGCCAGAAGGGCAGCTAAGAGGACTCATGTTAATGGCACCTAGATTTTTTTCTCCCAGGACAGTCAGTGGAGAAAGACAGTCCTCCCCAAAGACAGTTTGAGTTTAGGCTGAATAAAATGACAATGAACAAAATAAAACAAAAATGATCTGTTGACTTGTAACAGAGGCTACAGTTCTTAGGAGAGACCACAATTTTATCAGACCGTGGAGCTCTAGTAAGGACTGGAAAAATGGTGTAGTAAAATCATGAGTGTCATTTTATTTGAATATTAAAAAATACCAAATCAGTCTAGTACAAGAGACATTAGGATGTGGAATATACTGCTGGAACTCTGCTAAAAACCAGTGAATTTAAGTGTTTGAATTGTTATTTCTTAGGTTCTTCACACTTAAATAATGCAGGTTGTTTATTAAGCTTTGCATGGGGGGGTTGGCTTTAAGGTGTTGGCAAGGGGGGGGCTGCAGGGTGGCTTCTGTGAGGAGAGGCTGGGGCTGCCCCGTGCCGGACGCAGCCGGTTCCAGCCAGCTCCAACCGACCCACCGCAGGGCACAGCTGAGCCCAGCAGCCAAGGTGGTGGTGCCTCAGGGAAAACATATTCAAGAAAGGGTAAAAAACACTGCGCAGGCAGTGAGGAGTGAGCAAAAAGGTGTGAAAAGCATCAGTGTGAACACCGAGGTCAGAGAAGAAGGAGAGGGAGGAGATGCTCCAGGTGCCAGAGCAGAGCTTCCCCTGCAGCCCGTGAAGTCCATGGTGGAGCAAATATCCAAACTGCAGCCCATGGAGGACCCCATGCAGGAGCAGGTGTTTATCTCCTGAAGGAACTGCGGCCTGTGGAGAGCCCACACAGGAGGAGGGGAAAAGTGTGAGAGGGAAGGAGCAGCAGAGAGGAGCTGTTATGGACTGACCACAACCCCCATTCCCCATCCCCTCTCCAGGGGCGTCTGGAGTGAAGGAGTGAAGCGGACCCTGGGAAAGGGAGGAGGAAAGGTGTTGGGTTTATGTTTGGCTTTTTGTTTCTCACTATCCAAATCTATTTTAGTTGGCAATAAATTAAATTTAATTTTCCCCAAGTTGAGTCTCTTTGCCTACAACAATAATTAGTAAGCGATCTCCCTGCCTTTATCTCAAGCCACGAGCTTTCCTGTTCCTGTTCTTCCTATTTTCTCTGCACCTCGTCCTGCTGAGGAGGGGCTGGTAGTGAGTGAGGACCTGGGTGGGCTTTTGGCATTTGGCCAAGGCTAACTTACCACAGGCTTTTATAAACTCTCCTCCTTAACAATGTCTTTACCTTTTCTGTTGCCTGCCTTCTAAGTCATAGGACTTTTTTGGGTGAACAAAATTAATCTCAGCAAATTTGGCCTATTTCATCTTCACTTTACAGTGAGACAAATTATGTTCCATAAGTGTCTGTTCCTATCCTTGATTACAAACAGAGCTCGGAGTGATTAGATTAGCTGCAGATGAGTGCTGTACGCATGAAAAGTCAGGCAAGATTAATGCAATCCTTTATGTCCACAACTATCCTGAGGTGTGCATGAGTGGCAGTACATTTTTTCTGAAGGGAACTGTGAAGACAACTATGCAAACAGAAGGTTTTGAGCTGTTGTATAAGAGAAGCAACTAGTGAAATCTCCCAGTTAATGAGCTTAGTTGAATACTCAGATTTCCTCTGCGAAGTCTTATGACTGACAAAATATTTTTTAGATTAGCAAAATGCTAGTCTGGTCTTTAGTTATGTAGAATAAGTAATACACTCAAATAACAATCTTAAAATCAATCTTTTTGCATTACAAATAGGAGATGAGTTCATACAACCACAAATTTCTCTTCTCTAAATCCATGCTGGCTAGAATAATATACAGATACACAGATTGTAAGAGAGTATGTTAAAGATACATTGTTAAAGTAACTTCAGTTTACAGTTCCACAGGTAGGTTATCCTAACAAAAATATCCTATGTTCCGATACTTGCATTTAAAAAGGAGCATAAAATAGTTTATTGTAGGATTCTCAATTGGGTGTTCATTTATTATAAAATACAGTTGGAACACATGCTGTGGTAATTGGTAAATCTATATACTGCCTCATTATAAAGCAAAGCAAAAAGATAAAGCTGTCTTTTTAAAAATATGGCTTCATCCAAATGTATATGAGCTTGCTGTAATGTCTCTACAACCTACATTTTTGCTGTTCAGTGTAATGAATAATCCACATTTTTTGCTGTTCAGTTTAATAAACCACTTCATATAACCTCTTCAGACTGATTTTCTGTTGTTTATGACAGACTGAACTGTTTAACAGAACTAGCTTAGTCATAAATACTGCCAGGTGTATAGTTAGGGAACTGTCACCTTCCTCACATCACTGACTATTGTAGTATTCATTCTACCCACTGGAAAAGAACGGAGGTGCAGATATTTCCCTTAAAATTTTCTCAGTGCAGACCAAGGATAGATATGTACATGTTCACATGAAGGATACACCTTACAGTTTTAAGAGTATTCTAGACTACATGGATATCATGTATATATATAAATGCAAATATAAAAAATACAAATATAAACTAAACCTGAATTTCTGCTAACTAAAACCTTCCTAAAACTACAGGGTTTTTTTAGTGAGACATAGACACGGGAAAGATACTGAGCATATCTTTCATGTTAATGACTGCTGAGCAGTATCAATACTTTTTGTATTACTTTCCTTTAAAAGTTATTTTTTATATAGTTCTAACCCAAATTACTGTGTGGCTTACCATAACTTAAGTAAACAAAATCTTTAGTTTAGTATTGCTCCATAACAAAAAGGGGAATTGAAAGGAGTAATGCACTGGGGGGACATGTAGGCAGATTCCTCCACAGCATGATAATATTTAAATTGGAGATAATCTAATGTTATATTACCTGACAAGTGCTGAACAATTTTCAGTAACAAGTTTCTTTTCGCAAAAGACTCATTTCCAGTATACCTTATTCTGAATCAAAGAGTTGGTTAAGGAGAGTCATTTATTATTGCAAGTCATTTCAGGTAGGAAAAACAGTGAAACTCAGGTGATGCAAAAGTTTATGATGTGTTTCGTTTGCAGATCCGATGCTGGAGTTACATCACACAACCTGCAGCAAGGCCAGCAGAAATCCTTTACCTGCTTATATGGGAATGGAACATGGACACAGCTACTGAGACCAGCAGCACTAGATTGCTCTGGGACCCGAATGCCCTCCTGATTCAGCCCTGTCTGGACACCTGTTGAAGATATAGTCTGTGTGAGTGGTTCCTGAAACCCTCCTTTCTTCAGCTGTCTCAAGAAGGAGACATGTTTCTTGGGGCTGTTGACCAATGCATAGTCTATTGGCACAAGAAAAGGGGACATTCTTGCCATATGAGAAGCAATAATTTAAAAATTGGATCTGGTAAAGAAATGCGTCACCTTTCATCACAGGCCACCTAAAAAAAGCAGATCAAGAGAGAAAAATGTGACTTTAGTAATTTATTTTATTTGCAGATATTCAGTATATGAAGATTGGATTACAATGAAATTTAAGTACAGCATTTTCATCTATAACACAATAAGGTATAATTCTGCTCCAATATTGTTTATATTAGTTAATGTTCAACTTCCCCCAATTTATTTTTTTTAAATTTCAGAAGAAATTCTCCACAATTGTATACAGGCAGGGCCAACCTGGTTCCTGTTTAAAGTTTTGATGGAATTGGCATTTTCTCGTAAACTATTTTGACCATGTCAAGTCATATTTTGTAATTAAAATTCCCTGGGGAATTTTTCAGCCAGGTCTACTAAATATTCTCTATAACAATCCTTTTTCTTGAAACGGTGTTAGGGACAAGACAGGACTGGGGGAAAAATTATTAGGGGTTTTTACTACTCAGGGTTGATCAACTTGAGACCTTAAGATAAACTTTCTCCCTAACATTACCTGCAGGTACAAATGGTCATCTGTCCTGCAAATCACAGCCTAAGGCATTTGTAGGGCAACAAGAGATAAGGAACAGTTAATGGTCAGCTATGAAACATTCAGTTTGAGGGACTTTCATGCATCACATAGGAAGTCTGAAGCAGAGCTAGGGTAGAATTCTCCCAGCTTGCTTTCTTTTCTTGCAAAACCTTGCTTCATTCATAATCACAGTCTGTTACTGAGGCAGTGTTTCCCCACACAGCAGCTTTGTTCACTGCACAATCCTAGCAATTCCCCAGGTGCCATATATAATGGTCCTGAGATACTGTCCAGCCCCCACTCCTCCTTAAAAAACACCCTATGGATCACATAATTAAACATTCTATTAAAAACATGTAAAACACAAGATAATGCCTAGAAGCAACATGTCGAGTAAAATTCTGCACTGCTAGTCTATAGGATAGTACATGTACAGTCCAGATGTGGACAGATGCCTTTTGGTGCAAAGTATGTTCAGTAGAGATGTAATCATTGGATAATTTAACAGCTGTTCTCAATCAAGTCTCAATGAATTATGATGTGAGGAATGAGGTTCTTTACAGAGGAAAATAATTTTGCCATATAAGGGTGATTTTCACTGAAAGCATTAGATATCAGGGCAAAATCCAAGTTTCTGTTGAAAAATCTGGAGGAATTAGAGGTTCTTACGTATAACTATTGCTGAATAATTTGTTAACTTGGGAAAATAACACATTTTACTAATCTCAGTGTAGAAACTGTTAAATCTCTTCCTAAAACTTTCTGTTTTGAGACACATATCCAGCACAGGAAATTTCAGCCTGAGCAGCTAAGGATTAGCAAAGTAAAGTACAAACAAAAGCAGGATGCTAGGATAGGAAGAACTAAGCAACCAAAATAGAAGTAGCATTGCATAAACAGATAGTAACACGTCATACTTCAGTTCTGCAGATGAAAGTAAGTTCTGCTTGTGCAGCTCTCTGCTGTGCCTTCTTATGAGGAAAGAATTTTTCTTTTCTCCAGTATATGCATTATTCCTTTTGACTTGCTAGAGAGCTTGCTCAGATTGGGTTGGTTTGTATCATTATCCTCTCAGTACTGTTGAATTTCCCTGAAATATGGAACAACTGTTTTAGGTGAATTCTGCATTAAATTAAATCACCGAAATATATAGCAATGTAGTAGAGTATAGACAAGGGGCAGATACTGGGGTGACTCAAGTGTCGACTTGGAGGCTATGGACCTACCAGCATAATAAAGATTAAGCATTCAGAGTTTGTTTTTCTCCATATATATTGCATATCTTGAAGAAGCATTCATAAGAGTCAGATGAAACCAGTTCCTGAACTGGGCAGGGGACTGTGCTATACAAAGCTGATTGTTCAGACCATCAGGCACTTTGGCTTGAAAGCATGCTGAAGACACTTGTTAGAAGAAATAAGAATCTATGACTGTAGAAATAAAGAAGTCTCAGAAAAAAATTACATAGAGCTTCATGCAGTAAGACTCTGAGAGAACATCTATATTTGTAATAAAACAGTGCACATGTGCATGAGCACTGAGACTTGATCATTTAGAGTGTTAAATTTTAAGAAGAGTCTCTGCTGTGACTTTAGCACCAGCTACCTAACGCTTTCCCCAGGTAATTCTCTGACCCCCTTCAGGAGCTAACGCAGGCCACGAACCCCCTCTGGGGGCAGTGAGGGCGTAGCAAGCTTCTGCTGGAGGCCAAGACAGTCTCATAGTACAGGTAAGGATAATCACAGTGTGACTGGTGCCACGGGACTGAAGAAGGGACTTGGGACTGCAGGGTTTGCTAGGCTGTAGGAAGTCTGAGTGCCTGCTGAAGATGAGAATCTGCAGGATGGAGCCCAAAAGTCCAATACCTTCTAGAAAAAGTGTTTGAACATCCTGTCACCCCACCGTGTTAATTCAGAGGTCTCTGCTTTACATATATAATTTATCATTATATGCGTTTGGTACAAATATTAAATATGAAACATTTCTGATAAAATTTGTCCAAAACAGTCTCTGTTAGGGTCATCTTTTGTGACTCATCCTTTATTATCAGACAAATATATTCTATATATTATTCCTAGCCTGAAAGTTGATGAGTGAATCTTCATGTATCACAGTTGCTAGGGAGTTAGATCTGTACTCTGAAGCCAAAATAAAGCACTATGGCTTGACACAAAGCTTAAAATCTAGCGCTTATATGGACTAGTGATTGGATGAAAAATGACATTGTTTTTAAAGTCCAGATGTGTAAACTTCAGCTGAAGCTGTATCTGCGTACAAAGCACTGCCAAAATAAAGAGTATAGTCTGCTGAATCTCTGCTGACCTTACCATGTACAAAGATCTGCCAGCTTTTGAGCTTCAGCTTTCCCTTTTCTTAAAGGGCAGCATCTGGACTAGCCAAACTGTAGAGGAGGTTTTCATAGAAAGAAGGATAAATGTTCTTCTCCCCTAGATTTATTATTACTTTATGAATAGAAATTACTTCCTGTTGGAACTCCTACTTATTTGGTAGAATTTTGGAGGAGGCTGAAACTCAAAAAAGCTAATAAAAGTATAAGAGACAAGAACGATGGAAACATTAAGATACATATGATTTGAATTTAAAATATGTGTATAGTTTGAGTTGAAAATCTTTGTACAGAAAGAATTGTTACATGTAGTAAATAATACCTCTATGCCTAATTTTTTAGGGATAAAATTTTGTAAGTATCTGATATAAAAGATATTTTTTGTATTTTTAATGTATCAAAATGATGTGTTTATACCTGCTATAGATGTAGTTGGCTTGAAACTTCTGGGACAATAAATTCCAAATACATTTGAAATAGAAACCAAATAACCAGATGGTTTAAACTAATTCTTTATTAACCTAAAAGGAGTAAAAAAAAATTGTATCTTCTTTTTAACAGAAGTTCTGCTGTGTTCAGAGTCTATATCAATAATTTAATATTGTTCATTAGAATGTTTTTTACAAAAAAAACCCCTCTTGGTGCACTGATTAAAATATGTATTTTAAAATTTCAAAGGTCTCTGGCAGAATTAGGTACTACAATACTAAGTCAACAATTAGAACTGCCACTCTGACCTTACAGTTGTGTTATCTGAGTGAGAAGGGAGGAATGTGATACATGGAAAGCCTGGGACTGCTGCAGTCATTACAAAAAACCCTTGTCACAGGATGTGGTCCAGTGATAAACAAGGTCAGGCTAGCATGCCATCTGCCCATAGAATATCTTGTCGATGGGTTGTTCTGGATCTTTTACAGCTACATTGTTTTCAGTCATTTAGAAACAGAAGCAAAATTCCATTGGAAAATAAATGCTTGCTTAACAGCTAATTAAATGCAGAGCAAAATAGGCAAAAACCAGAAACAGAGAAATATATTTTTTGCACGACAGTGAAAGCTGTGGTTGAAAATACTGCCATCTCACACAATGCATCGGTTATGAGTGCTTTAAACGGGAAGGAATCTAGGTTCAGCTGTCCTCCTTTGGAAGGTGTCTTTCTGGGGGCTGTTACCTTATTGGCACTGGGCTGCATATTCTGGGCTCCTGTGGAGGGAAAGCATTATTATCCTTCCTCAGCTGACTGTCTCATGCTCTGTGCACAGTGTGACTGAATTGGCTGGAGTAAAGCAAATCTTATTAAAACTGTGTTTAAGACTGTTTCCAGAACAGGACTTTGAAAACACAACACTAACAGAGTCAGAACGATGCTTTTCACTTTCATTACACAAAAGGATTATTCACAATTCTACAGACATAAGGTACAATAAAAGTGTATGCAGAGTGGATATAAAGCCCTTTCCCTGTTTTATCTTTCCTTGTAAAAAGTAAAATTATCTTGTCTTTGATTTATTGAAAGCAAAGAATTAAATGCATTAAATAAGTAAATAAATACATTTGTATTTCTCAAATTCTGTCATTTTTGCACAGTTTATTCCTCTTGAAGAAATACAGTTCCTACTGGCTCCACTTGGAGGCATATGCGAGTCAACCAAGGAGTAGCTGACATTTTGTGTTCTTTTGAATTATGAGAAGTAATTGACTTCCTGTTCAGGATACCATCCATTTACACCACTCTGTAAATTCCTCTGCAGAAAGGTTTTAATTCAAAGAAAACTGCACTGGCAAAAATGGAAATGTGAAGAAAAAAAATGGTATGTTTTCTTATCACATGTATTTAAGATCTCTATATGAATGCATCACACAGGCATCTATCTACATTACAATCATGAAGCATTCATACATTGCAGTATGGGAGGCCCTTTCTTCCCCTAAACCAGGGAGAAATTCTGCCTGCCCCCATTTGAATGCACACTAAATACTGAGAATGGCCATTATAAGCCTTCAGCAAATTGCAGCTCTTGCATTGCATGCTGCTCTTTTTTCTTCTTTCTTGAGAAACATGAATATCAAAGGACTATGAAAGGATGGGCAGGTGGTGATCAGTGGCCTCACACAATAGTCAGCAGATCTGGCCAGCTTTATCAAAGGGAAAAGAAAAAGCAGATTTCTATAGGGGGAACAAGAGCCACCCAGCTTCACTGCACCCTCAGGTCTACATCTCAGAGGCGGCACGGCCCTCTAACTCCTTACAGATTTCACTGAAACACAGTGAGGTATAAAATACTTTTACTATGCACTTCTTTGAAAAGATCATAGGCAGCCCAAAGTTTCTTTTCTTACTTTTATTTTGCACTGTGTATCCATGGACACACTTTTTCAGTATTTTCAAACTTTTATTTCCCCTCTCATTCTAGTTTCTGTATATATATTTGCATTTTAAAATATAATCAAGTATACATTGATTTATCAAGTATACAAAATTTATTTGATAGAGAATATGATATACAGATAGACATAATGAATTTCAAAGGCTGTCATGATGGGTTCTTTACAGAAATAAATAGATGGGATCTTGACAAGACTTTTGATACCGGTTTTTAGCATAGGTAGATTTTCACTTGTTATTTTTAGAGGAAATTTTTACAAGTACTTTTAAGAACACATTCCAATGTTTTTTGTTCTTTGTTTATTTGAGGATTGATCTTGGTAGTGAGCACCATAGCGTTGTCCAGAAAATCATTCACATACATGCTTATGGTCATGGAAATTAAGGTCAGTTGAATACCTGCATGTTCAAAGGCAAGCAAGAATTTTGGTCTCTTGAGAAGCAGGATCCATCTTGAGAAGAGCCCCACAAAAACAAATGTTGTGTGTCAAGGCTAAAAATAGTGGATGGATGATTAGTCACTGTGGTTTAGCAGAATGCAGCTGATGACCTAATGTGGCTTGGAGTTTTCTATGAGAGGTGCCTAAGCTCAGAACCCCACAGCTTTATTCTCTGAATCCACGGTGACTTTATGATGTGAATGAACAAAAGAAGTAGCATCTTTTTACTTGCTTAGTCAGCGCATTTGCTAAAGCTCACAATGAATACAAACCTCCTCAGTTTAGGGTAGACCTGTTGTTTAAAGCTTCCTGTGAAATTGGGCCTAAGTATTAGGCAGTATCCTGCAGGCAGGATCTTCTCCAGCTATTTCAGTGGACACTCTGTTGAAGAAGAAAGTAGTGATATTGCACCAACCTTGAAAAGATTAGGGAACTGTATGACTTCTATACTGTCTTCGTGTTAAATGAAGGAGATATTCACTTCCAATTTGCCTGGATAATTAGTACAGAGACAGATGTATTTGCTTCCATTTTGCAAAATACATGTGTTAAACTGAAAGTAAGTCTTTGGTTTTATGTTTCTTATCTACTATTCATAAATTCAGTTTACAACAGAAATGAAGGGAAGGGCTACTTAATTTTCCACATGAACATTGATTTAAATTCCATTTAAGTATACCCTTAAATTATGTTTAAATATGTGACCCTGGAAATTTAAGTCCTGTATTCACTATTCTACATGCTTGGGTTTAGAATCTTTTTTCCTAGAGAGAGTTTCTAAGGGAAAATGAAACTTTATCTCAGGCCTTATTCTGCAAGGTAGAGCATGGTTTTTCTTCATCTGTTGACATTTTTAACTTCATTCTTTATATATGCTGCCATTTTGCTACTAATCTCATGCATCTGCTCTTTCACCACCAAATTCCAAGTGCTTCTCATTCAGTTCTGTTACAGCTCAGGGCCCTGATTTTGCCTTGAATCCCTCCACTTCTTCAGGTTTTTCTGTTCTTCTGTTTTTACATGTGGCACTCATGTTCGCTCTGGGAAATTATTCATGCTTGTTATCATTCATTTTACTTCTCGTATACTTATTTTGTGTTTATTTCACTGCTAGCCACCAATATTTCATTGACTTCACTAAACTTTAAACTGGCCTCAGGGCAGCTTTGCTGAGCTTCAGAAGTTTGTTACGAGATGAGCTATACTAATTTTCAAAATGGGAGAAAAAGCGTATTAACCCTATCAAGAATCTGTTTTGTGTGTGAGTGTGACTGAGGGTGAACAAAAGAGAGTCCCTTCCAGAGACTTGAGAGTCTGTACATAGACCAGCCTCCTCTTAAAGGGGGGCTGGATTTATGTAGCCATCATTGCAGGAGGAGGAACGGTCACTTTCCCGCAGCACAGTCCAGCATTTGGTGGAGACCAGACACCCAGAAAGAAGCACTGTAATAGTAACAGTGGTAGTAAAGGTCCTGTTAAAAGGAAAAATAGTCAAGCATGGTGCTTTCTTAATAACTGATTAAAGAGAAGGCAGAGAGGAAAACATACACCTGCACAAGGTGGGAATGGTTGAAAGAGATTTGTAAGTTATAACATT
Organism: Gymnogyps californianus; assembly: GCF_018139145.2. NCBI lineage: Eukaryota > Metazoa > Chordata > Aves > Accipitriformes > Cathartidae > Gymnogyps > Gymnogyps californianus. The sequence continues at coordinate 99,118,780 of NC_059473.1, forward strand.
CTTAGAGGAAGCTTTGGACAAGAGTAAGACTGGGTATCACTGCTAGTAATGAAGGCAGACTAGAGAAGAAAGCAGAGATGGGCTCTTTCTGAGGAGAAAAGTATGAAAAGCTTTGGAGAAAGGAACAGAAGAAAGCTCCTGTTTCCCTACCAGGTGTACTTGGTAAACTAAAAAAACTTTGACCATAAAGACTGATTTTAATGCCTTTAACTGGGAGCAGTGTTCAGTTCTTGGAAATTAGAGAAAAAATTAAGAAAACTGTGGGAAGAGGAAGAAAGACATCCTTAATCTGCCTGCCTGGCACTATGGCTTAACTTCTCTTACAGTTAGTCTCAACTTGTTTGAAAGGGAAAGCTCATGCCACTGCCTTTAATGATATTTTTCGTGGGATAAGGAAGAAGGTCAGTATAATCACACATTCTAAAAACTTCATTTTCCTAATGTTTTAAGGCAAATACAGGTATTTATTGTCTGTAAGAAACTTTGCTCTGTCCCTTAGAGCAAATATTTGACTAGAGCTGTGTGAAGCACTTATGTCTCTGTGAAATTTTGCAAAATAACACAAAATTTAGTTAGCACAGCTGGAGTTCAGTGTTGGTGATTTTGAAGAGGCAGTGTGGAATAAGTTAAACAATTTAATAAAATACCTCCCAGTATACTCAGGGATACCCCAAAGTCACTTAAACCTTTAAAGCGATTCCTGCCCCTTTTCAGTGTAGGGTAGGCGAGAACAACCTCACAGAAATGCCAATGAAATGTTTCCTCCATTCTCTTGCCCAGGAGTGGAAGGAGAAAAGGGTTCTGAGCTGCTTCCATGAGAGCAAGGATAACCTTAGTATGAGGTTTTGATGTGAGTTATCCTAAAGGTAGGTACATGGTAAAAATCAGAGAAGGTACAAACCAGGGCAAGAGTAGTTCTAACAGTCTTTCACATAAGACTGTTAAAAGAAGAAAGAAAAATGTTATACAATGGATGCCTGTTTTCAAGTGATGAACTAAGCCAATGAAGCTTCTGTTTTGGTAGTTTCCATTGCATTGTCAGTCCATATATAGAGCCAACAGGAATATTATAGAAAAACCACTGATAGTACAAAGATAACAGTTTGGTGTGAACACTCAATGGAAACAGACGTTTATAACACACAGGTAACTGTGGGTTCCTAAATATCTCAGCACACATACCTGATCATCATATAGAAATAAATGATAACTACAGATGATAAACTTCAAAACATAGCCACAGTGGCAAATTTTTGTCCTGCTATTAAAAATCATATTCCATCTAAAACTATTTACATTGTGTATCTGTGGACACTTTCCTCTTTTTATTTCTCATATATAAGCCTTTGTTTTCTAAACACCCTTTTTTTCAGTTTTAATCAGTTGTCTGTAATGACTTTTTCTTGACATTAGTTTTAGTTCTTTGATCATCTCTAGCCATTGCTTATAATTTTATTCTCAGTGCTTTTAAATCTTATACTTCTTTCCCTGTGCTTTTTCAGAGATGCTTTCCATTTTTGCTGCAAGTCCACACGTAATCTGTGGCCTTGGCTTGGATGTTTTAATGTGATACTCATTTCTTATTCTCTTTACCTCCCACACGTCTTCAAATCTTTCCCTTCGTGATCCTCACTTAGTTCTTTTGCTTATTATGCTGGTCTTTAACTCCTACATTTGCTGTACATTTGTTTAGCAAGAATTTATTTTATCCTTCCCATGGCATTTATTCCTTCAGCCTAAGGAATTCAAAACAGATTCCCTACTGAGTGTTATCTTAATCAGAAAGGTAGCACTCCAGGGCTCGCTCTCCACTAACGAGTCCCTCTACGCAGCATTTCTCTTTGAGCCTTTAATATTTTACTCCACTTTTACAGAAATTTAAAAGTTGGGAGACTTACCAGTAAATTAAAAAGTTGGATGTTTCAGCTTTTTATCATTTAGAGACACTATCCTGCATTTCTTCTCTTGAGATGTATTTCAAATGTTCAAATGTTGCAATTGAGCTCTTTACCAGAACATGGGCCTGAAATTCGATTAAGGAATCCTATTTATGACAAAACCTAGACAGAAATATTACATATAGGTTAAGAATGGCCCACATCAGATTAGACAACATCATTTTGTACACTTTTATAATACATCAAGGAAAAGAATCTGAAAACTGAGAGGAACTGAGGAACTGCTCCCGGTAAACACAAAGAAGTACTAGAAAATAATGTTAATGAACTATTTAATCTGAGTATTTATTCTGGAATTTGATGCGTATGTTTGGAAGGTAAGAACTGTAACGCATGATGAGCACTAGAATTGAATGGAAAGTAAATTGTGGTGAGTGTGATTAAGGGAAAGATGGGAAACATTGTGCCTTGATTCTTTTTCCATTAAAAGAAATGGAAGTTTTATCACAGACTTTAAGAGCAGGAAAGAACCCATTTTTATTGTTTTTTACTAGTATTTAATTCTACATCTTGCCAGGATAAATTAAACAGTCTAAATACAGATTAGTAAGATTCAGTTTAAATTGAAATTGTGAATTTGTTGGCCTTTTCCCCTAACAACAGAAAGCAGTTCATGGAATTTTTAAAAACTCAGGCAGCACAAGTTGATAGGACTAAAGAGATATCTCTGTGCAGTCTGGATCACAGTCCAAACCAAACTAAAATTGTCTAGCCAAATTTATCTTTTAAAAATGTAAATATTAACATATCAGAAAATAAAATGTATTGGTTTTAATTAAGATATTCACTGGAATATAATTACTTCTCATCTTGATGCTCAGTGAGCACTGCTCACCCAAACTTAATGTTACTACCTTGTTTAATTCTGTAATGGAATACATTGTTAGATATATAGTGTTATTTTTACATTATTTACTAAATATGTAAAGACTTTAAAAATGGCCACACAAAGCCAAAGACACTACATCTGATCTTATCCTGAAAGGATAAGACCTTTCTTATGACCTATTGCAATGTTCTGAGGTTAAATTTCCTGCTCTTCCATGCTTTCTACTGATTTGTACTACTTGTTCAATGTTCTACTTGTTCTGTACTGCTTTATTGGGAAAACTGGGAATATCTCATGCAGAATATCCTAAATCTCACAAGACCAAGTGCTGTGATCTATATTACCATGTTTCACTGCTCTCCACCTCCCAATGTGTATATGCAGTATGCCATTTTAAAAATTACAAAGCATACATTGCCCACTGTAATGTGGTCCTACCATAGCTGTACCTTCAATGTTCATGCAATAAGTAAAAGTCAGGGGGAAGCCTCTGTCTTCCACTAGTAAGCATAAAGTATGAACGGGAATATTTTTTCAGAAGTTGATTTGCAACAATCACATTGACCTAACTGTTGATTATAGGATGTAAAGGTCAAAGGAGATCTACCATCAGCCAGGCGCAGCAACTCCAATTAATGAGGGGAAGACACTCTTACTTTGGTTATCAACAGTCCCAGAGGTCTTTGTTGGAAAGCATATCTATGTTGTGTGCAACACCGTCCTCAGAGAAGGGAAATACAAAACTGATCATGGTTGAGAAGATGAGACAGGAGATGCCAGGCTGGAACATCTACCCCACTCCTCCCTAGGAACATTTGAACTTACTGGTCAGTTTCAACCACATGAAACAGGACTGTGGTGGACTTCTACCCACCATAGAATACTACTGTATCATTGATCCTTGTATGGATCAAAACTGGATGGGCTTTAGCCTTCACTGTTATTGTTTGTGCTTCCTGCTAAAGGCAATAAGATATAAAGAGGAAATCTGTACTGGGGCTACAAGGTCAGATATGCATTTTGGATAGTTTTCCTGCTGTTGATCTGGCAGTTGAAAACTCTGGTAATGTTTATAAAACTTCCTTAAAATGTTCAAATTTAATTGCTTAATCTTCTAACTGTCTCTTTTACACTATATTTATCTTCTTCAGTCTTTTTCACACTTGAAAAAGTGTTGGCTGTCACTTGGTTAAAAGAAGTTGAAAACTGGAGCTTTGTTCTTCCTTTATGTAGTAGCTATGGAGGACCTTTAAAATTCATGTGACAGTAGGTAGCTGTCTAAAGTTTGCAGCAAGACCAACTATGTGGTCAAAGGCAAGAATTAATTCGTGATTACTGTGTAGCATTTGTGTATTCCTGCTTCATTCATAGCTGAGATAACTGGAGTCCCCAAAGTAAAAAGGGATTAAGAAGACAACTTAGAAATAGCATTCTAAAGTAAAACTCTAACTTCTACATCACTGATATGTCAGGAAAGACTCATTACAAACAAAAAACAACCACAAAACAGTGGCTTAAAAACCATGACAGATAACAAATTTACAATGAATAATTTCTCATGTATATTTTTGTAAAGAGCTGAAACAGTACTGAAAATACAGTGACCAGAAGGAAAGGTATTCAGGCTTGAATGACTGCAGGAATTAAGGAAAACTGTAGTAAGCACAGAGAAACTTTGCTAAGAGGGGAATGCTCTGACTGAATGTGTTTCATGTATCAGAAACCAGCACCTGAGAACAAGGAGGAGGTAAGTTCAGAGTATCAAAAGCCATATTTGTTGCTAGCACAGAAATCTCATTTCCTGATAGGTTAAAAAAAAATAAAGGTTTTTTCAGAAAGAAGAAAACAGCAAGAAGTTCCTCTTCAACTCAGGTAAAACCAAACCTGAACACACACATCCCACCCCCCAGTTTCCCAGAGTAAGCAACGAGGCATGTGGCAAGAGGGGAAGGAGTTATGTTTTGAGTCTTTTCTCTCAGCTTGGACTTTGAAATGTAGTATGTGGGAGCAGAAATATTACTGAATGTTTTTTCTGTCTCCTATGGTCAAAGAAAACATAAAAAATAGTTCATCTCTGAATAACAGCAGTGCAATCGACACCCTGTGCTATTGAGTTGCTCTTTGAGCCACACTTTGGTTATAGAAGCCAAGAAAAATCCTTAAAGCAGATGCCTAATACAAATGGAAGGCATAACTTCAGCTGAACTGCTTCCTCACGCTCTGCTGGTGTTTGTAACTTGGAAGGATGTCCCCTGACAGCTACGGCTATGAGAGCTGTGGCCACTCGTTGCAACTCATCTCTCGTAAATTAGGTGCATCGGCTAAATTTATACCATCTCTTCATTTATATCACCTACAGGTCCAACTGTTCTTCTGGCTCCAAAAAGCAGCTGTATAAATGCAACACACTATTTTCAATTGTCTAATCAAGAATTCAGTCTTTTATTTTGTCAGCACAGAACTGGTGTTGTATTTGCTTTGAGACAGTAAGTGCAGGTAAAGCAGTTTTGCAAACAAGTACTCGGAGTGGTAGTAACCAAACATGGGCCTGGTAATCTGAGACTTGATGTTCGTTTCTCACAAACTCTTAAGGTTTCATTTGGGGATGGTGTCATCAGGTGCAGGACACCGACAGAATTCTCTGTTAATGGTCATCTGGTAACCTATGGGACTCCTATGTAATCCATATCCTATGCAATTGCTATCATTAAATCTAAAATATTCATGTGCTGAAATGTTTTCAGATCTGAGTGATAATTTGAGCTTTCTTTCAAAGAGGGAATGTCTTCTCTGTTCAAACAGAAATTCAATGATCCATAGGTTAGCTGGGATCCATTTTAGCAGCATGCTGAATAACGCTCTTCAAAGTAAGCACAGAGAAAGGGAGAATTATAGAATGAGATGAGGCTATATATTAAATTATGTAAGTGATTAAATTTCCTCTGCCTCTGAAATGTAAGATGGTTGTAAATCTTTATTTTAAAACTCCCTATTAAATCTACCAACCTAACTAGAAAATCTGTAGTCAATTGTGGTACAAAAATGGACACTGCTGAAAAAGAAATACAAAAATGTCCACAACGTAACTGTCAAAGCAATATGTTTTAATCCGTTTAGGTGTTTGAGAACAGTGGCATTGCACAAGCTCAGTCTATTGTCAGCAGTTTATTAAAAGCCATACACTGTCCTTGTTCTACATAAGCAATTCATTTCAACAGTTTTGTATGCAGATTAGAATCAGTATATGGTTCAAAGAGCCAGTGTTAGTGCTTTGAGAAATTGCCTTCTCTCCTGTGATTTTTTTTTAAATATAAATCTGATTCTGTTCATTGTCATTCAGTAACCAGATTTGTAAACAATTTACATTTTGCCTGAAGTCAGGTAATCCTATCATTATTTAATCTCTTTAGGCACAGACAAATATCTAGATCTGGATGCGTGTATGGGAAAGTGCTGTGTAAACAGCAAGGCAACAAAAATAGCAAAAAATAACAAGAAAAAAACAACCAGAAATATACAACAGTTGCAAATACTTACACTTCTCAGGAGTACACTTTTTTTAGTTACTTCCAAATTTGTGGAGTTGTTTTATTCACCCTTGCAAAATCAAGCACAAAGAGAGAAGATGAACAATTATATACAAAAGGAAGACTGTTTTTTAAAAAAACAGGTTGTGATTCCTCAGTTAACTCAGCACTGATTTTTTTCTGGACCATTTTTTCTTCATTCTTCATGACATAAAATTCTACGCATTGAAATGTGACTTTGTAAAGCTGTCACATTCTGACTCCATAGATCATTTTTTTCTGTCTGTTAGCATCATATCTATTCACTTATTGTAATCACTATCTTTCTCGTATGCCGCTTAGGTTTGGATAGCGAACATGCTTGAGGTTCTTCTTTTGTGTGAATCCAAGTGTTTGCAAAATGGTCTGTCATCATGGTATTCTTCTTGGCTTTGGAGGTTGTAAAGGAGAAGTGAGCCTGCTCTCTTCACTACTCGGCATTGTTGAGCCGCAACTCAAGCACTAGCCAGTAGAGCAGGAAATACTCTTAGCTTGCCATTACATGCAATTGTCCAGGTTACATCAGAGAGGGGACATGAATCACTCCTCCTTACTCCAGCTATCCAGAAGCTGACTAGGAATAAACTATTCCATGAAAAGAAGTGACACAGCCATAAATATTTGAGGAAAGGGCATTCATTTCTTTTTTGGCTTCCTGCTGTGTCAGTGTGGCTATATGTTACCTTTTACAGTAGAGTGTAACTTTATGAGCTAAGCCGTTGGTTGCATCTTGATTGACTTGTGTAAAGCTGTAGAGACGTCTCTGAGAGCAAAATTTGGCCTACTCTTACTATATCGCTGAGGATTATAGAGAAGACACAAAGAATCCATTTTGACTCTGAAAGATTTAATTAGAAGGAATAACAGAAGTAAAAAAAGGCTTTCTACTTGTGGATTTGCTCATGTACTATGGATTCTCTTAACCATAAAAATCCTGAGACTCCATAGAGCTACATCTACGGAATTGTTTTTCAGAGATGAATCACACTTTAATAGTTTTCCGTATTAGCATATGGCTTTTCATGTTTCTAAAAAAAAAATATTTTATTTTCTTTATATTTCAAGTTGATTAGTGTGCAAGCTCTTACCTTGCACTACTCAGAACTGGTCAACAATTTAGCAATCAATTTAACAATTTAACAATAGGATCTTGATCAAAGTGCCATCAAGCTAATGTCAAACTATTTTCTTAATCCAAATGCTGTGATAAAATGGTTGTGGGGGTTTATCTGATAATTCATTATGCATCTTTGATCCAGCAAGCACACAAGTAACTATTTCAAAAACTTTCTGTGCTGTTAGAAATTATTTCCTGCCCTTCACTGAATAGGAACTGACTGACACTATAAAAGGTTTAGAATACAAATCTCCCTTTACTGAGAAGAATACATTCAATTCCTTGGTTTCCATACAGCTTAGGAATTCAATTTTTGCCATTTTTATCAATGGCAAATGGCATTATATCACATGATATAATCAATGGCAGGAGGTCTGTGTCCTTGCAGACTTTCCTTGGTTGTTTTGTACATAAAAATTCTACGCTGTCAAAGTTGTGACCTCCGTTTTCTTCTGCTCTGATCATGTGTTCCCACTTCCTCTGGTGTACTGGATGGTTTGGACAAGCTTGCTGATATGGTCAGAAAATTAATCTTTAATTTTGTGGTGTAGTTGCCCACCAGGTTAAGAAGCTGATCATGTGGCTGCAAGATGGCTGCATGATTTTGTGTATCATGTATGTGCATCATGTTATCTGTATTTCTTTAAGCAGTATCTGTCTGTGGGAAGCAAATAGTAAGCTGTTTGGAACAAAATAGGCCATCCTATGCTTTTTCTATTTCTGTTTCCTGGAAATGACAGGGAGCAGAACATTGCAATCACACAGAAGTTTGGGAAAGTCCTTTCAAAACATCTTGGGAAGGCAACTCATATGTATTGCACAGGTGATAGCTTGTTTTGCAATGATGTTCTTGTTATCAAACACATCTTCTTGTATATCAGTCGGAAAGGATTTGAAAAGGATTTGAAAATGTTTATTCAGGTATTCTGGCTTTTTGTTTAGATGTGGGGAAGATCAGCTGAAAACCAAGAGCCAGGCATAGCACTTTGGTCATGTCCTTTTGGACTGCCAAAATCAATTTTCCTTTTTGAAAACACGGAGCATAAATCGCCTAACGTTAGATGTTACATCTGGTGTTCTGGTAAGGAGAATGTATGTACTCTGAGTTTTTGCTGGGGAAGTTGATGTTTGGTAAAATTTTAAGCTACTGAGGTGAAATATAATTATAAAATGAGACATGACCCTATATTTAATATTAAAGAATAGAAGAAACAGAGCTGGAGCCATTTCCATGTGAGCAGAGCCTGCAGCTGTGCAGAGCAAACTGAAGGAGCAGGAGTTGGGAGTTAAAATTATTTGTGGCCAGTCCGTAATTTTTCCTGTCAAGTTCATCTAAGCATTAGTACACCATCATATCAATAACTGAATAATTCTGATTTTTCAAATTTCGTTGCAGTCTATAATCAGCAAAAAATCAATGGCACCCCAATCACAGTGTGTATGAGCCTTGGGAATTTTTTTTTTTTTTTTAATTTACATGCTGTAGGAACAGAATTGCATTTTAAAATATTACAATAGTCTGTCAAGATTAAAAAAAATTATGCACAAAATCATCCACAGCACAAAAAGAGATGGGAAAAAAGTGCCCAGTAATCACATTGCTATTTAGCATTTCAAGATGGGAAAGATTTCTAATCTATCATGCTGCTAAAATGAAAGGGTAACATATTTCTTCATGTATACAAATAGACAAATATTGAACTATTATTTTCAGTGAACACAAAAGTAATTTGGTATGTTACTTGAACTGCTTGTTATTTAAAATGCTGAATACTATATGTATTCTATAATAGAACACATAATTTTAGGACAGCTAATAACTTAAAAATCTATCTGAGAGTTCAAAAATGGTGATTCATTTTATAAAGTACCAAATAACAGAAAATGTTACCTATTAGTAAAACAGCATATTTTAGCAAAGTGGGTTTACGTATGCATTTAAATAAATTATTAGATAATAGTTAGATGGTGGGAAAAGTCACAGGAAATCATTTTGAAAGTTACTAAATTGGCATTTGACACTGACATTGAACTTTGACAGTTTCACAAATCCATTACATAATCATTACTGGCAAGTGATTTTGAGAAGAAAATAAAAAAACAGGGTAAATTTCAAAATAATTTTCATTCACTGGCATAATGAAATTATTAAAAATTAGACTGTGAAAAGATTTTGAAAGCACACAAACTAGTAAATTACCATGCTGGAAGCACCAATAAGCTAGTGATATTAACGGCAAATGCTAAACACTTGCTAAAGTAGTAGGATGAGATTCCCAGATATAATTAAGCTTTCATCAATTTTCATGGTGTCACGAAACAATATTATCACTATAGGTTCATGGTCTTTGCTAGAGATGGGATTTATTTCAGTAGAAAATGGAGATGACCTTGAAATTTTCCACAAAAGTATGAGATGGTTAAATCTTTTTTTTCTGTCTACATATGTGCACTTATGAGGGGTGACAAAGAACAGGAAATGTAGGAGGAGAAGAACAATGAGGCTTATTTGAAGGGCATCAGCATAGCCTACTCCATCACTGTTTTGAGATGGATATAGGTCCCCTACAGGTCCCCTTGAAGAGTTTTTCTGAATACACAGAACCAGACTTTTTTCATTACAGCTGAGCTGTATAGCTGGACTCTGACTGTCTCAGAATCTGATTTCCCAAATGCCTTTGTAATTGTTTTTAAAACCTGTTTTGTAATTAGGAAAAAAACGTTGGCGAGTTATTTTATAATGACAGAGATGATCACACAGGAGGGAAGACAGAGGACAATATGTCAATACTTTTAAATAATTCTCAAAATGTGAACACTGTGTCGACACAGCAGAGAGTTTCTCTGCACTCCCCAGATCTGTTTCTGAGTAACCCGATGAGTGAGTATTTGTATTTGGAAGGGACAGCTCTTTTCAACCCATGACAAAGTGCTCTTATTCCAGAACTCGTGGCGTTATTCAGCGATTCCTATTGTGCTGTAAGTCTGCATGCTGCTTAGATACATATTCATTGCAAATGTAAGTGAGCCCTAAAGCTTCAACACCTGGATGATTTTCTTCCACAGACTCACCTTTCTCCAGCTTTCACTGTGGGGCTAGGCACACCGGTCCTGCTGCCTCTAAGACCATGAGTCCATGATCATTAGTACCAGATCACAGCAGGACCTGTCTGACCCCCTTCATCATGCATCTGCTGAGTGAACCAGAACACGTGTCATGGCTTTTATTCCAGCTTTATGCTTTTATACCTGCTGGGAGGATAAACAATAACTGATCTGGCATAAAACGGCAATCCCTAGTCTGGCGTGAAGTCTGCTGGTATAAAATTAACCTGTCATCATCCTTTTTGAACAGCGTAGAGTGAGCAGAGATTATATTGGATTGGCACTTCAGATCGTGTAATTGCAGTGCTTTCAAACTGGGAGTAGGAGCCTTCAAAAGGGATTTCCCGTGTTGCTGAAATGGTCTGGGCTAGCTGCTGCTTTTCAAATCAGGTTCTCTGAAGCAAACGTATTAGAAGAGATGGGGAAATTATAGACACATTTTCTCAGCACTGCTACAATGGAAGCTCCTTATCTGGTAACTCCATGAACTTCAGTGACCTTCTGCTATTATTCCCATGCTCAGCTTTATACACGAGTAATTCCATAAAGGGATTCCCCTTTGAAGGGAGGCACAGGTGCTACTGACTGCCTGATTGCGTCCTTTACCTTTCTCCCTCTCTGACACAGTCTCCATTTCTCTCTCATATAAAAGTGACATCCTTTGTGGAAACTTTCACTGTGAGCAGAGATATGCTGGGTTTTATTCTTACATGTAAATAAATACAGGCTGCTATTTTGATGTGCTTTTATATCTTTAGAAAGAAACTCTCAAGCTAAAGTTCTGCTTCCTTTCCAAAGGCATTTCAGAAAATTTTATTGGGTAAGTCAAAATGAGCTGAAACAAGGTATTTAGTTTAGAAACACACATACAAGTTTACACCACAACAAAGAGCAGTGCACGTGCCTCCATTTCATGGAAAGATCTGCCTTGGTTCTGTAGCTCTATGATACAACGTACAGCAAAGAGCAGTGCACTGCACCTCCATTCCATGCCAAGATCTACGTTGGTTCTGTAGCTCTATGATACAATGTACACAAACTGGCATGTGTTTCAGCTATTAGACATTCACTTGAATACACTGATATGGACCTGTATTATCGTAGTGGAGTGCAGACGTGAGAACTTTCACATAAATGAGACTCCCAGGTGACTGTTTCGTCAGTCCCAGTTATTAATTTGTCCTTCTTTTTGTAAACTGTAGGAAGAAAATTGAAAAAAAAAATCAACCAACAAGCAAATAAATGACAGTACACTTACGGCCTTAAAAGTATAGCATTCATGGAACTCAGACCAGTATTTTCTAGGGCAACTGCTTTGATCATTTTTTGTAGAAAAAAGAGCTACTATTTTACAGGTGCTGCAAGTAAGTGAGCTGACTCACAGTGTACAACCAGGTCTTCTGGGGGGATCCATTTTCTGAGCTCAGTGGGATTTGGAGGCTGTGATTTGTTGGCTGATGCAGATTTTCAAGTCTCAGCTGAGAGCACTGGGCAGGGAGAAAACAAGAAAAGCAGTATCTGTGCAAAAGCATACAGTGTCTTCTCAAAAGTCTTAGTGTCCATTCACCCCTGGCTTTTTTCTCATCAGGTGATATTCAGACTGAAAGTATGCAGTTGCATTTTTAGTCCAAAACCACAACAGTAGCCATAGCATCCCATCTACTGCAAGCTTAGAGTGGAGTCTGCAAAATGCAGTGATTCCCCTCATCAGTTTCAGAGGCTGGAGGCAGCGTATGCCGTGGACTACAGATGGGCAGCCAGTAGACATGACAGTTTGTCTTGATGTAGCAGTAGCTGTATCTGCTGAGCTAACCCACAAACTGGCTAAGATGAAAGACTTACTAAAATACCAGAATTTCAGGCACCACTTTTAGAAGCTTCTCTGAGGTTACAGTTAGGGATAATTTGTACAGTGAGTTTCTTTGCTTTCACCATGGATGTATTTGGGTGAAAATCTGGTCTTTGTGCATTGTTAATTTGCATGCGGTTTGGTAAAGTAATGCTGGTGACTGCTGCTGTCTGTTTAATTCTCCCAGTATGTAATGCAAATTGATTACTTCAGTGCTTTGATCTTAACGATTTCCTTTGTAGTAGCAGATATATTTAAAAGTGACATCAAAGCTGTCAGAAATACCAGACCTGATATAGTTATCACTAGATTGCTTTAATGAAAGTAATACACAATTAAACTGTAAAATGTTTTTATTCTGAATGTGCCTGGAGGCTAGCAATAGGAACATCTGATAAATGAAAAATAAATCAATAAAAAGTTACCTACAAACAAAAATAATCCAGCAGAAAAAGAATAATGACCATTAAACATCCATTAACATTTGGAAATCAAATTATACCAAATCTTTCAATTAAATAACTGCCTGTTTAGTAACTGTATCTGGACATACACACTGAAATTATTGGGGTTATGTAAGGACCTATAAAGCCAATGGAAACATGCAGTTCTATAAGCATTATTGTTGCATATGTTGTGATATAACTGCCTATGTTGTGATATAACTGGAGAAACATTTTTCATCAAGAAGTGACTGAGGGAGACAGCCTGTTTACTTGTGGGGTTCTAGTTTGTTTTTTATAAGCAGGATAACTTATTTCTCTGAAAATGCAATTTCAGAACAGTGAAAAGTATTTGTCAAATTGGTCCTAGGCCTAGACCAAAAAGACTGTGAAAAGACAGAACAGTTTTTAAAATCTCACTTTTCGAACTTGAAAATCATAGTGGGGTTTTTTTTTCTTTTTCTCCCCGCCCCCCCTCCCCCCAAATAGAAAAAGTCCTATTTTTTTAAAAATGTCTTATTTGGCCAGGCAAGCAAATTACCAGTTTAGAGCTCTAGATCAAAACTGGCATTCTTTAACTAAATCATCCTGAGATTGTTAAAGGGGAATTGTAAATGAGGATATTGACATTCATATCACAAAACTTCCAGTGCAAGTAGGCTGTAATGGGAGAGATACCTATAATGTAGATGTCTACACCTAAGGTTGCTGCCCTAGGGTCTCATTGGAGTAACTGTCATTGTGTGTGAATCTCACTGTAAATTAGATTTAAAATTCGATTAAATGGGTAGCTTCTTTGAATGGCCTTATCTCTCCACTGATCAAAAAGAGGAGAGAGGGAAGACTGCTAGAAACAGGTGAGCTGAATCCCACCTGAACTGCTTACAGTGGCAGTACCACTCACTTAGCAGAGCATTCACAGCATAAATGTGTGACAGATGTCTGGTCTGACAATGAAATGTTAACCTGTCTATTTTTTTTTTTAATTAATTTATACCAGGCTGACCCTTTGTGTATATACAGATACAAAATTCAGTTTGGTACTTGCATCCCTAAAACTGGCTTGACCATGTTGTCAAACCAGAATCTGAGGTATTCACTACATTTCAGGCTGGGTCCTCTGAACTGGAAATGCAAGAACTACTGGGAAATAATGTGTCTTCTCTGTAGATACAATGGCAGTCCCTTAGCTGGTAACCCTGTCCTGCTGCTGTTTTGTTCTTTCATAGCTTTAGGCAGGTGAATCAAACTTGATCTGTGCTTTGTATCACACGGCCATACCAAATCTGATTCGCATTAGCAACCTGAAAATAAGTTTATAGTTTCACAATACATTTTATTTGGTGGAAAAGCCTACCTTGGTTCTCATTCCCATCAATATTCTGCAGTTTACTCATTGTGGTTTGGTGAAGAGTATCTTTTAGTATGGTAGAGGGTAAAAATCAGATCTGAATCTCTCGCTACAGTGAGAGAGAGAAATTTATTGAGCCAGCTCTTCCACTCAGGAAAATAGAACGTGTAACCACATCCTTCGAGAGTGATTCAGATGGTAAACTGTGAAATACTGCCTTTTCCCCAAAGGCACTGGAAATGTATTGCTGCCTTCGTTTTGGTACAAATTTTTTTTCTAGGAGCCTAAAATCTTGGTCTTCTGCCAATTCTAGCAAGCATGCTGTCCTGCCAATTACATTTGCAACTGCTGTCTAAGCTCTGTGGCAAATCAGAGCTGGGTGGGGATGAGCACTAACCTTCTAGATACTTAATTCGTAAATGATACAGAGAAACAGGAGTCATTTCAACACAAAGCACAGAGGTTGTTTTGCAAAACAGAGAGGGAGAGGCAGAAAAGTCTCAAGAAGGAAGAAAGTATTGGAAGAAAGTATTTTGCACAATAACTTACCCTGTGGCCAGTGCACTCATGCAGGAACCAGGAGCCTGGGATTACAGCTCCACTTGCTTTGTCCTTCAGCTACCTAAAGTACTTGAATGCCCATCTCCCAGGGGAATGATCCTGGCATTAGATGAGTGGTAAAGGGCAAAGGGTACATCTACCTTAACCAATTTCCATACGTGGAGCAAAGAGTGCCCTTTTGCTTTGCTCAGATCTAGGCTATGGTTGTTTGGTTGAGAAGTGGGAAGTGATAATTCAAATCCACTCTGGACAAGCAGGAAGACATAGAAACCCTACCTCCTACTTTTCAAGTGCCTTTAAATAATTGTGCAAGAAGAATTGTGCTATTTCTTTCTCTAGGTGCCCTACCACAAAAGAGTGATCTGACTGTAAATAGGAAAGTGATTTTAAGACTTGAGTCAGATAGGTAGATGTAGCCCTGAGCCTGGCATTTTCTTTTAGAGGGTTCCAGGTGGCTGTGCACATGTACCAAACTGCAAATTGCCCTGCGAAGCTGCCTGCAGTCGCCATGCAGCCAATGAACGAGATAGCACCCTACGTGGGCATTTCCCGATTGCTTCCCATTGATGTGTGCTCTCCATAGGCAATCGAGGCTTCTACCTTAATTGCTCTGAATCATCTTGCTGGTGATTCACCCAAGTTTACTGCCTAAAGCAATGTGAATCTAGCTCATGACTTTGAAATATCCACTTTTTAACATGTAGCATGCAGTGTCCTGTAGATTAGGATCAGTATTTTTAATTCAGCAGATTAGAAATGGGAGTCAAAGTGATAAACTGCCATCAACTCTTGTTGTCTAATTGGAAGATCACTGTTGAAAGAGCTGAAGTCCCTGCATAGCATCCATATTTAAACCTCTGTGGACTTGCAGTAGTTTAACCTAATGGTTATCCCTGACTTTAGTAGTATTAAAGGGTGTTGAAATCCACACTGGTGTGGAAAGGAAACTACGTAGTTCTTCAGTCATTTATTTGGATGACAGCATTTGTAATAAAGACATTACCTTTATGCTAATATGCTTAGAACGGAAGCCTATTTTTCCTCTTCAGACTATTATTATACAAAATTGATTCCAAGCAAACACAATTTTTAGAGACTAAACAGAGGAAGGAATTCTCATTCTTCATTTAGCACAAAATTTTATGGGAACAGAAATTTGAATAAGGAAGACATATAATAAGGAAGGTAATATCCACTGTTTTCAACACAGCTGTTACTGCATCATGATGCATATAACATCTGAAATGAAAGAGGAATCAACTTCTGTGGTCGTGTTTGATGAGAGCTGCTTCCTTTGATAAGTCTGTCATAGCTTGATTTTTCAAAAGCTAGAAGTCAAAGTGGTAACACTGTTTTTCTGAATCTTTGAAAGACAAGCAGATGAACCAAGACAAAGAAAGAGGTTTGTTCTGTAGGTTTTGCAAAATCTAAAGATTTGACAGAAACTTTGACATCAAAACTATTAAACAGGAAAGAAAGAGAAATCACAGGTAAGTACTACTACAAAGAAAGTGTAAGAAAGAGATAAATCCTGAAATATTTCTAGTTAATTAAATACTCTAATTATTAAGGGATTTGTATTTAAAGTGGTTTTATAATTCGATTATTCACCATAAACTCCATTCATGTTTTACCAACTATTATTATGTCAAAAAGAAATTTCTAATGATGACAAGAATTTGTAAGAAAAAAATCACATACTTGGAACCTGACTTTCAATTTATCTTCTTCCAACTTTGCTTCTCATACTTTATTTTACTTTCTCACTAAGCAACCTGAAACAAAATGCAAATTGCAGAAACCAAGCCTTAAATGCCCCCATTCCAGCAGTAACAAATGCCTGTTCTGAGTAAGTTTGTTCCTGTACAATTTATTTTGTTCAAAGGTAATTCGCCCATAGTGAAATGCCATACACATTAAGGAATTAAGGAGTATTAGGATGTGGATTTGAATGCTCTCAGATCAGTTCTCCAAGTAGGAAATCCCACTAGCACAGGAAGACATAATTGGTACCAGCACAAAGTAACATTTTTAAGTTTGGGTTTTTTTAAAAAAGGAAGAAAGAGGTTCAACACCTCCTGATACTCATCCCTATGATTAAAGGTATTTGAGAAAGAGGCATCGGCTACAGAAACTAGGAAGGAGGCTTGTGCTAAGGAATGCAAGGTCGTCTAGTAGTGCCAAAATAATAGGGGGACGTTTGCTCTGTTTGACTCAAAACAGCCTAGGGTAGTTCAGGCATTTTAAATAGCAGGTCTTTCTCACACAGCCCATTCTGACCAACATGACTGACAGCTTGGAGGAGACAGCTCTGACTGGGAAGCAGCGATGAGTGGGTGGGGAAGAGATTGCCTCACTTGGGTCAATTGCAGCCAGAAGATGTATAATTTTATCCTCATTTGAACTGATTTTTGAATCAGAATGCATTTACTTTTCATAACAAGTTTCAAAGGAAAGTTTATCTTTCCTTGTGAGTTCCCTGCTTCTTCTCAGTAAAGTTACTTTGTTAGTGTGGAAGGGAGGGGGAAAGGCTTGCCCTTTCTTGAATGTTTCTCACATTTTTCTTCTTTTCTTTCATATATTTTTCAGAAGCACATGTTCTTTTCAAACTGAACGTTGGCCACTTTTTTTTCCACCTTTACCAAAAATTATGTGCATACCAGTGCATAGCTATCTGAGACACTGCAAAGTGTCAGCCTACACCCAGCAAGGCTATCTTCTTTGCTTTCGCAGTGCACTGTGTCTCTGCTATTCTTGTCCGTTCTCCTAGGACTCATCCCTCTGCAGCTGTGGTGCACAGCTGTGGCAGACATAACATGTGGCTCTGCCTAGGTCTGTCTTAAGGCAAAGTAGGCAACAACCCCATGTCCCTGCAATGGTCTCCATCCTGCCTATTTCACAGCTGCCTCCTCTGGCCAAGTTTTGCTGCAGAGATGCAGTTATGTGGACGGCCTTTCCAAAATTATCTGTTGAGCTGAGGAGTGCTGTATGCTTCTTCCATCTTCACATGCCCTTGCAGCCTACAAGCAACTTCCTACTATAGGTGAAAGCCATATGTTCCTGATCCGTGGCGACTGGGAAGGTTCACACCCTGCATGCAGGTATGGGTGGAGGGCGGCTGGTGGAGCCTAGGCCTTCTGATCTTGTGGAGGACGTGTTGGAGCAGGGAGTGGGGAGCGCTGGGTGCAGGTCACACAGGCGGTACGCTTCCTGTGCACTGCTGTGTCCCTCTGATTTCCACCTTGGTGCTCCAGCAGAACCATGCTCCAGAGGGTTCATCAGGGTCTCCTAGGATCCTCAGGTGAGTTGTCATGCAGGGACTGTAGCAAGGTCATACAAACACTGTAGGAGCAGTGGTTATGAAGAGTTATTCTCTGTGGATGTTATTGACCCAAAAGCAAGATGTGTATATTTTTGTCAGCAGTATCCTTCATATTCAACATTGCAGTACCTAGAATAAAAATTTTCAGCAACATTTACTTGTTTTTCCTCATTCAGTGGACTGTATGGATTAGGAGAAAGTCAAAGGATTTACATTTCTTTAGCCTGTGCTTCTTTTAGCTTGTGCCTATATATGTAGGTTTATGTAGAAATGTCCTCCCTAGTTATCACAACACTAAAGCAGCACAGGATCTTCGCACAAGTGCTAGCAAAAAGTTCCATTAAATATTACACAGGAATAAACTTTTCCTTGCAAGTGTTACTTCAGACATATAGCTGATTATACAAATGTAACATTCTTTGATAAGATCAAATATCGAGTACTGTGACTTCAGAGCATGACTGGTTATACAACTTTAACAAACATTATTTCAAACATGCATTTAAGCTTGACTGTTCTCTCTGTCTCTAATATCTACAGACATTAAAACCAGTGATGAACGCATATAAAAATAAAACTGCTACTGATTTTATATACAGGGCAATGTCAAACAAAAACAACGAGTGCATTCAGGCTTCCTTAGGAACACCATGGTGAATCAGAAATAGGTTAATGCAGTAAAAAGCACAAATGGCAGTTCATCTCTGTCTCCCACAGACTGATCATGCATAGCAGCACGCTGACAGTTCTGGTTGCTGATGGCCATGAGCTATAGTCCGGTACCCTTGAACAAAAGAGAAATATATTAATTCTTCATGTTAGATCAGCTCATTCATAAATACCAGTATTAAAGAGCACCAAGCTGCATAGTTTTTAATTTTTGCAATGTTTTAAAATTTGTATTGGAATATAAAAAGGAAAATGTAAAGGAGAATGAGAGCCACACAATGTGCTTGGCAGGCAGTATTCTCCAGCAGCCCCCTCAGACCAGAGTGATGCACACCTTCACTTCTAGGCTGGAGAAACAGATGAAGGGCAGAAGAGCAGCAGCAACAATGAGCCAGTTTAGAGTGTCTCAAGCATTTCCAGAGAGTGACAGCACAGCAGCCCTCTGCATCTATTTGACAACAGCAGCACATGTGTATTCATCCAAACGTAGATGATAATAATTAATCCTTTAGTCACTAGAGATAAATCCTTTAGTTACTAGAGATAACACATCTTGCAGCAGTAACCAGTCCATTTTCTCTCCCGTCTTGTTGATGCTGCTCTCTCTCAACTTATCTAACAGGCTAGAAAAACTTACATTGTCATTCAGTTAGTTTTTTTATGTTTGCCCAAGTAGCTCAGAAGGACAGTTTACTGAGGATTTAGTTTCAGAGGGAACTCAGACAGAGCTCTGGTTCAAACGTAAAACACTTCCTCTGCTTCATTGAACCCTAATGCATTCATACTTAGAAGAGTGATGGTTTACTATCAGAGTATTGACATACTATTTGTTAATACCATGCAGTTATTTTCCTTTTGGGTTTTTTTCACAAAGTTATCTCCCTAGAGCAGCTGAAAAAGAAAGAAAATGTGGTTATGTTGTTCTCTGTACCATGATTCAGCATAAACGGGTAAAATGCGTTCAGTTAATACAATGTTCTGCTATTCATCATTATTGTTGTAGTGATTGTGACTGTCCTTAGAAAGCATTGCACAGCACCACTTACTTTGCATTATGCTACCTTTTGTTGTTCTCTGTGGGAAAATACATCACTTCTTGCAGCAGATTGCCATATAGTTGCAAACTGCCTTGTGCAGGTCAGAAAAATGAGAACTTTTAACCACAGTAGGATGCACACATGGTTAACACAAAAATAGGTTGTTGGATTTGGGGCCACATGACTGAGTTAGTAGAAAGTGTAGATGTTTATTTCTAAAATATATATATTTTTAAAAAATAATAACATGCTACATGGTTATTTGCCTTCTTTATGCCTTTGCTGCCAAACATAATTTATCATTTTTCTCACCCTTCACAGTCTTGAGAGTTTTGTAGTTTAGGAGGAAATTCTTCAAGTAAGAGTAAAATATTTCCCAAAGTGTGTTTCCTGTTCATAAACATCACTGACAGTTGTCATCTTGTGTTAATAGGAGAACTAGTTTAGGCTCAGAGTTTCAGTGTGGATGTGCAAAGATTTCTTTATAAACAGAATAGGTTCATTTTTAACCATGACCAAATTAGGAAGATGTAGGCCTGCTTTCAGCAGGTGTTGATTTGTTCTATCTGTATTGGAGTTACCTCAAAAAATTATGAAGATTGTTAAACAATTTTTTTATTCAGCTTCAATATACTTGTGCAATGTGGCAGATTAATGTATATATCTACCTGATTTCTATTAGGATGCAATTTTTGATCCACCCATCAAGGAGTAAGGACTTGTTCATGTTTATGTTTATGTAAGGAGTAGACCCTTCAGAAAATATCCCTTGTTCTGCACCTCGTTTTCACCATTAAGGTGAACGAGGTCTCAGCTCATAGGCTCTGATCTCAAATGAACCTAACATACACAGTGCAGGTGGTTGCAGAACCACAGATAAAAAAATGATCTTAAACCTTTTTCCTCCTTTTCCAGTGACCATCTCCACCATTAAGAAGAAATGCATGACACCACATCTTACTTTCTCGTGTATGCAGTCATTTTGGACACTCCTGTGCCCATCTGAAATTTAAGTGTAGTTGCACACAATGCAAAAGCTCATTTGTGGGGAATCCATTGCAAAATGATAATTTTATCATCAGCATTGCATTCTCAAGAATACAGGTAGAATCTTCACTTTTCCTTTAAAAATGGAGTCAGAGGAAAGGGAAGAGGAAGTTTCTAGCTCTTCTTGTAAATTTAGGCTTGCCTAGATTCAGAGTTCAAGAGAAGCCCGGCCAATGCGAATGAAGAAGCACAGCAAAATTCTGCACAGGCCATGCCTGTGGTTCATGCTGTACACATCTCTGAGATTATGAGGTAATGTAAAGATATCTCAAGAGTAATCATTATTAAATACAAAAAAAGGAACTAAATGCCATTTAATTTTGGCCAGAAGCAGATGCATAGAGAAAAATCTCTTTTGAGCTTCAAGATTTATCTTTTTTATTTTTTGCAGGTACTGATTCTTTTTTCGTCTCCCTGACTATCATTTCTTCATACTTAATCAGAGTAGAGTAGACACATCTATAGAAAATAAAAGTTTGTTATTGTTTCCCTAGATTTTTAGCCATATGGAGAGTCTGTTTTATTGATTGTTAAAAAATGCGCACTCTTTCTAAACCTTAATTTTTATTTTGACATATACTATGCATAAATTACCAGTAAGCTGACTTCAAAAAGAACTATGTCTTAATCAATGGTTGTAAATCTATGCTAAGGTCTTTATAGCACTTTAAACTTATTCACAAAATTTCTTTTCTTCAAATTATAGAATAGCCTCCAAGCACTTTCTACTGACAGTAATTTTTTTGTGCTTTGCAAGTCAGTACCTTTGATGCAATCAACACTGAGTCTTGCTCTATTGTAATTGATTCTTGCTACTGTGTTGATGTCATCAAGTTATACCAGTGTTATATACCATTCTTTTGTTAATATATTTTTTGTACATTGAGTCCTTGAAATTTTATTGTGGTTTTGTCCAGAGTTACTGAAAGGCAGAAAATTGACTCAGGAGGAATTGCATTATTCTGAAAGTTCCATAGCTAAGGTAGCATTTTACCCCAGCGTTAAAATGTTTCCCCAATCTGTCAAAAGAATGATACAAAACAGACTGTCAGACATTACTTGGTTTCTACCTAATCGTGTACTACAGCAACAAGATGCTCCAGGGCTTGCATTGCTGTTCCCTGTGTGCACTCATAGGTAGACTGGCAGGTCAGAGACTGAAGGCCAAATGCTTTCATCCATGCATGAAGTTAAAATTAGACAATACTGCACACACAAACTGGAATTCAGTTTTTGTGGCACTAGGATATATAACTTCCTTGTCCTACAGCAACCAGATCATATGCTGGCAAAAGCTTTTAAGAATTCCAGTGTCAGTATTCTCCCAGCCAGGGTTATGATGGGGTCGTAACTGTGGGAGACAGTACTGTAATCGTATGACGATAATTCACTAAAAGCTGGGCAAATTACAATACTGACTTCCTTGTTCCATTCACTAATGGGCTGTAATGGCACAGTTTTCTAATGCATGTCTTGGATACACTGCAAGCAATTCTGTGCATTCCAACAGGAGAGGTGTTGCCTCAGTGGGCAAATAAAATGTTCTTGTTCTCCTTGTCTCCCCGTATTTTAGAGAATCTTAACAAGCAACTTTCTATATAGTGATTTAGGACTGTGGTGGGGTTTTTTTTTCACCCTTCAAACGCCATTAACAGTTCAGTAGCATGCCAAGTATAGTTCTCATTTATTTTGAAATAACAAAACGCTACCAAGGGAATTGACAAACTCTGCAAAGTGCTTGCTCCTTCTCTAATTTTGTGATAGTGACAGATACAGTGGTCCATGGGGGCGTCTGCGGGCCATCAGTTCTACTTTTCACAACCACAGTCCCACAAATTTCAGTGTGACATAAAAAAGGAAAAGTTTCTTATGGTCTGTTTGCATCGTTAGTTTCAGACAAAATCTAGCACACGCTTCTCATAATCTGAGCTGACTGGATGAGAGCAAGCACTGCTGCAGACACTGTTTACATATATTAATAGAGAATGGTGATTCAGGTAAGGAAGCCTAGTTTCTCAGCAGACATTTTTAGTTCAGCACAATATCATGCCAAGATAGATAAATGCCTTTGGTTTCAGAGCTGTTCTGCATCAAACCGTGTTGCAGTACAAAGTCACCCTTTTTGGCCTATCACTGAATACATACAAATATTCCTGGCTTTGCAAATCCTTTAAACTCTGTTTGAATAGCCTTGCCTGCCTCCAAGAGTTTACCTTTAAATACAATCATACTTCTACACCCATATCTTTACCTAATGATTTCAAGAGATATTTGGTCCAACCGGTGTCAGACAGAATGGATTTTCCCCAGATGTCATAGCTAAGGCATCAGCTGAACACGACAAAAATGGTTCTTTATGCAGTGACTGCATTCATGTTCTGGGATTCCAGTTCTGGAAGACACTTAGAAACACAGATAGTTTTCTGTAAATATTTAAATAATTATAACTTTCTAAAATCATCTGAATCCCTGACTTTCCCTCAGAAATCATGGTGATGATAAAATGGGGGGGGAAAAGTAGAAGTTTTCAAAAGCAGTTGTTATAGTTTGCTTTTCATTGAGTTGCAAGATTTTTGCTCTAACTTTATCATAGGTAATAAAAAAATGCTATGAGAATATGAAACAATTTTCCAGCATCATGAATATCAGCTTTAATTTCCTATTTCTCGTTATTAACTGAGTCATTTGGAGGTTGAGATTCCAGAAAACTAATTAGCAGTTGTCACAGTGGTTTCCAGGCTTGAACATCAAGGGACATCTTCTAGAAGCTGTATCCTCTTGTGGGAACTTCTCGTGGGCTGGTGCTGCTGGTGAGGGATAGCTTCTGGAGGCTGAAAATTTTGATCTGACAACTTGGAAATTTTTTTTGCTACAAGGCTAGATAAACTCTGGAACAGGCTGTCCAGACAGGATGGCAAGTCTCCACCTTTGGAAACATTCAAAGTTTTACTGGACAAAACCCTGGACAACCTGATTTATTTGGGCCTGCTCTGAGTGGGGATTTGATTAGACGACCTCCAAAAGCACCTTCCAACTTTTTTTCTGTGAGCTAACATCCCTTTATTCAAGACATGTACCTTTGGAAAGAGACGATCGTTTTGTGTGAAGGTACAGCTCTTGCCTAAAATCCCAGCACTCCTGAAATCAATGGAAAGTACCCACTGAATGTTCAGGGCCTAAAAAGTCATCATCATGGACTATAATGTTGGTACTCTGTGGCTGAACACTGCAACTTTAACTCAAGATTGTTTAGAGCTGCTCTTTGCTGTTAGTGGTTGCATTTCAGTTAGATTGCTGCACAGTCGTTTCAGAGCATGATTAAAGTTCCTTATTGCCAGAATCAACGGTGAAAAAGTAAACAACAGTTTGTTAACATAATCACTCCCTGTTATAAATTTTCTTGATTTGGCATAGAAAGCTGTTGGAAATCTAAATCTCTGGTTGGCCTGTATTAGGAAAAATACAGTTGGCCTGTATTAGGAAAAAAGATTATGCTCTGCATTTGTGCAACTGCTGAGGACAGCATCCTCCAGCAGATATGAGGGTTATGGCTCTGCACTTTTTGCAGAACAGCTGCAACCCAGATCTTTCTCTGTTTCTCTGATTCCTCATGGGTATTAAAAGAGAAAATACCCTCTTCCCTCCCCTTTGTCCCCTTTTCTAAGATGAGAAAGTACCCTGAGCAACAAAAGTATGTGCATGGAGGAATGCTATGTTGCTTTCAAAGGATGTCTTGGTTTTTGGAAGCTATAGTTTTGCACCACAGAGCATGCAAACAGCATGACTTTTTTTCTAATAGAGTTCAACTTCATATATTTACAAAAGTACAGGCACTAGTCCCAGAGGTTTCACTGAATCAATATTCATTATTGCTTTTCTTTGCATATGAGCTACACAGACAGGTATGAAATGATGTAAGACTCACTGTAGTGTGGAATACTATTTCTGTAGCTGGTATGACTGAACTCTGATATGGTTCCACACCCGTCATGGGCTTTGATTCCAAAATGTGGCTGCTTGTATTTCCATCCAAACACCTTCTCACTTTAGCTATTTTCTCATAGGGATCTTTAGTATGTTTAGTAGATCTTTTAAGTGTTTATCTACCCCTCTGAGATCTGAGTAGAAGATAAGAGATGAGAAGATGTAAACTATAAGGCAGTGGAGGAATAAACTGTTCTTACACCTTTATTTAATATTTTTGAAATAACTTGTTAACTTCTCTGAAACCTCTGTTTCTGTTTCAATCTTGAAGACATTGTAGAATATATTGTCTTCATCTAGCAGATCAGGATATACAGTGCTGTCAAAACAACCTTAGCAGAGCTCATTTGCCTTTTTTTGGGGGGGGGTTAATTCAAAAAATGAAAATACTACTGATACTAGCTTGCTTATTAGCATGCTGTTTTCATTAAGGTGTGAAATGTTCTTATGGAAGAAAAAATATGGAATATGTAGAAGATCTACCTGTCATTCACAGACAGATGTACAGCTGTGCCAAGGGCTGGAGAACCTAACTTGGACTGAGGGAATTCTTCAAGTATGAGAGACTTCAATTTCAAGAAGTCTTTGTGCCTCTAGCCCTCAGTGCCTTCAAGAATCAAGAAATGTTTTCCACTCCTTAAACCCAAACGGTAAAGAAAAGTTTGAAGTCCAGTACAGCAATTATTTTATTGTTACTATTATTTTTTTAATGAGGAATTAGCAACAAATAATGACTGGTATATTCTTGGGGCAAACTCCTTTATCCAAAACTCAGCAGAGAGGAGACAATGCTATAAATTTATTTAATAATGCTACAATTTAAACGATGTTTTATTATGTGAAAGTAGGTTATGACCAAGTTCTGTGGAATTTGTATTCTAAGAATATTTTCTTAAGTATACTCCAGATATGATTATAGGTAAAGAAACATCTGTGAATTTGTGAATCCAACAGAGATGAAGCATAAAATAGTAGCAACACAACTGAACTGCTTCTAGAGCAAACCTGAAGCAAGTCTGTGTTAGGTGAAGGCTAAATGGGACTTACGCATCTGAGTTTGTCGTGGTTTAACCCCAGCCAGCAACTCAGCACCACGCAGCCGCTTCCCCCTTCCCCCTCCCAGTGGGGTGAGGAGGAGGAAAGAGGGGAAAAAAAAAGTAAAACTCGTGGGTTGAGATAAGAACAGTTTAATAACTAAAGTAAAATATAATACTAACAATAGTAATAATGAAATATAATAATAATAATAGTAATGAAAAGGAATATAACAAAAAAGGAGGGGGAGGAAGGGAAAAAAACCCAAACAAACAAAAACAAACCACCAGTGATGCACAATGCAATTGCTCACCACCCGCTGACCGATGCCCAGTTAGTTCCCGAGCCGCGATCCACGCCGCCCGGCCAACTCCCCCCTGTTTATATACTGGGCATGACGTTCCATGGTATGGCATACCCCTTTGGCTAGTTCAGGTCAGCTGCCCTGGCTATGCTCCCTCCCAGCTTCTTGCACACCTGCTTGCTGGCAGAGCATGGGAAACTGAAAAATCCTTGGCTGAAGATAAGCGCTACTTAGCAACAGCTAAAACATCAGAGTGTTATCAACATCATTCTCACACTAAATCCAAAACCCAGCACTGTACCAGCTACTAAGAAGAGAGTTAACTCTGTCCCAGCCGAAACCATGACAGAGTTTCAGACACAGAAATCTGTGTTCAGATCCCTTCTCCTGGGTCATGCAGAGGACAGGGGTTCTTCCAATGATAGTTGAAAGGTACTGAGTATCTTGACAAGGCATTAATCAAGATCCTGTCCTGCTAAAGATGTTCAAGTCTGTGTTGGAGACACCATCTCTGATCTTTCTATGATAGCACAAACCTCTGGTATTCAATTATCATTTTTCAGTTTTCATCTGTGTTTATATATAGGCTTGTACTGTGATGAAGCAGACCAATATTTCACCATGGTTAGGCTTCATTTGCCTTGAGTTGTTTTGACAAGTTAAGCAGCAATCCATAACTAACTATGTTTTTTCAAGATCATAACTTACTCTAAAGTCATGATTTTGTAAAGGACACAAAAGGAGCAAAATAAATCTCTTGCTACAAGGTGGCGAACGGGTGAGAGGACATGGTGCTCAACTCCCTGGCATGCTAATGTTCCAAACCACTGTTCTGCTAGGTTCTGCATTTGTAGTGGATCAGTTGTATTCAAGTTACAGATTACATTAATTTAATGATAATTAGCTTATTACAACAGAAGAAAAAAGTCTAAAATAGCATTGTTCTCCTTATGAGAACTTTGTGCTTGTAAATACTAGGCATTCAGGCTGCTTAGGGATTTGTGGCAACTGCTGGAAGTATTTGACAGTTACCAATTGCATCCTACCTGTTACTCTTTTTTTTTTCTTTTTCACTAATGCTTTCAAAAGACAAAAAATTCTTCATTGTTCTTATGAAATAATGATTTTCCATTATTTTCCCTGTAAAAAAATGCTAAGCTATTTTCTCTTTTCATATAAACTCATCACCCAATTTCTACCCTATTTGTATTAGAGAAGTAACTTAAATGAGGCAAGTCTAGAGAGCTCAGAAAAAAAGCAGTTCTACCAAGGCCAACAGAGTTAGTTCAGCTTAGTATTTGTCAGAAAGAGATAAAATAAGAGTAACTTGAAAAAGAAAATAAAACTGGAAACATAAGTGTAAGTTTGGAAGGAAAGAGAGGAGAAACTGGCAATAGCATTGCTAGTTAGTGAATGGCTAATAGACTCTTTTCTTAGAACAAAGAAGTGACAAAAGTGGCAATAATTTGAAGCTATATATGCAAAGACAAAGTTAAGAAGTTGAAGATTATATTATAGTCTGGTACATTTTATGCAATACTGTATTTAATGTATTGGGCTCAAGAAGTTGTTTACGTAAGCTTCTGGGCCATTTCCATTCAACCCTTCCTAACTGATGAGTAAAACACTAAATAAAAGAAATTATAAGCAACCTTATAGTGAAATGTGTAGACAGTATGAAATTCAATGGGACTGCATGCAAGAGAGCAAAAAATTCTTGAAGCTTGTATTAGGAAAAGGTATTAGGTAAGTCACATTTTAGAATTAAAAAGGACTAATTTTAGAAATATACCAATTATTACAATGAAAAAAAAAAACAACAAAAAAATGATAAGCCTTGGAATGCACAAATCAGAACATAACCCACAAAAAAAGTAGGAGTATCACAATGTAATGTAGCCAAAAAGAAAAAAATAGGAAAAAAAGGAAGCAAATGACATTTCAGAGCCTTTATTTCAAAAGGAGTAGTCAGTTGAAGGCTTTTTTCAAAATCTGTAGTTACCTCTCTCTAAGTTTTCCCTAGGCAAATTAAAGCTGCCTGTCAGCATGGAGGTAAAATACCTTTTCATTCAGTCATGATGAAATCAAAGTTGGGCATCTTCCTTCAGTTCAAACTGAAGTTCAGCCTTTGAAAGGTTATAATCTGAGAGAAGTTTGGAGAAAAGTAATAAGAAAGGCCAGAGAACATAATAAATTAAAACATTTGTTAGTGTCGTACCTAACAGCAATTCTGTAGCTTTGTAAGAAATACTAAATCTTTAATTTATCAAATACCTCACTATATACATGCTTTTAAACCTTGTGTATGTAGAAACTGCTGATGTCCCAGAACACAAAGATTAAAACCCCATGCAAGTCTTTGCTAGGTTAGGGCACAAAACCCCTTTATGGGGGTTATTTAAACCCCCAAATAAAACTTATTTAAAAGTATGATATTTGGCTGAGGGTGGTGAAAGAATATACAATGGGGCCAATGTCATTGCACTGGTATTGATATCTACAAAAGAAGTAATAATTTAGGACTGTGTAAAGAGTCAATGGGTAGTAATATTGTAAAAGGAACTTTAAAATGAGGTATATTGGGTCTTCTCTTGCATTACCAGTTACTCTAATATTGGATAATCTTTCTAATATTGTTATTTATTTAGCCATGCAAGTTTCCCAAAGGAAGCATAGAAACGTCATTATTTAGGAGAGAAATCTAGAGTGGACCAAGATTAATGGGTGCATATCTTGGGGAGAACGATACTGCCCTGGTAGGGAAATCATCAGGCCTTGTTTGCTCTGCACTTCTCATTGTTTCTCAGTCACTCTAGAGGTGCCTCAGTATTAGGAGTATTGTCCACAACTTCTCTTCTTACTTAAAAGCACAAAACTGTTACTTACTGTTGTTGTTAATATTCCCGTCGAATTATTTAAATTAAAAATTACATAAATGTGTAAATATAGAAGTGTATATTATTAACTCCACTTTTTTCTTCACTAGTGACTGAGTTTTCAACTCCATAGGTAGAATATGATAAAGTAGTATCTAAGGAGGCATTTAGGATAATTAATTACTTTTTAATAAATTGCCTAAGTGCAGATTTATCTCCATGCTAACTACCTAGAGACTTTTCTGCAATGAACAAGTTTATCTGGCTGATGATCTGCAGGGATTTATTCAACCATTCAGGGGATATTGAGTATTTCTTAATTTTTGTTTTGAACATCAGCGTTCTGCAGTATTTAGAAATTACTTGAAATAAGGTGGCACGTAAATCAGCTCACACAAAGAAACTAGGCTGTTTTCATTGATCTCTCCTGCTAGACAGGATTTTTATAGGGCTGCTGAGAAAGTTCTTAGACTTTCTTTAGCAAACGTATCTGGTTAATTGCACTAAATAGAAGGTGCAAAAGTGAGAAAATTCAAGGTAGGCTCAGTAGTCAAACTACAAAAAGAATTTAGGTTAAGGCTGGTTGCGGAATGACTTGCTCTCTTACTGCTATAAAGGTCATAACATGGCTCTTGGGCATAGCCACAGCCATTGTCTGGAATACTCTTTTTAAGGCACATTCATATAGCTTAACTTGCCAGCCATAAGTCCAAATGCATATGCTCCTTCTTAAATACAGAATACCATGAACAGTGTTTCCCGAAGAGAGAATTTTTACTGATTTAGAGGTTGCACTCCAGCTAAACATAACCTTAACTTGCCAGCCTTGCCAGCTGAATACATGGAGGGAAAATGTTTTAAATCCTTCCTCTTCTTTTTCTAGGGTTTCAGAGCTTTACAAAATGCTCTGAGCAGGTAATTTTCTCCACTCAGGATTTAAAGGTCTTAATCTTCTCTTCAAGGCCTTTCTTTCAAAATGTGTGGGTGGCTGGTAGGCTAAAATAGTGCCTGTGTGACTTGGGCTGGTTTTGTATTTTTGCACTTTGAACAAGTGTAGGATACGGGGTGTATGGTACTGGAATAGACCATATATCAAGGACTAAACTTGTGACTTTCTCTGAAGCCAGGTGACAGTCCCCACCTGCAAGGCTGTCATTCTTTCTCTTTGGTCTTTTATTCAAATTGTATTAGGAGGTGGAAGGAACGCCACGAAAATCTTGCAATTGTAGGACTAGCTGGGAAGTCTGGTGTGCAGTTCATGCCCCTTGATCACATGAAGTCCCTACAACAGGGACTCCAGGCTCCAGGTCCTTTCTCATTAGACAGCCAAATAAAAGAGGTGCAGACCAGCACCACCTCCTTCTCCAAGTATTTTAAGGCAAAGTAGCAGCCAATGTTTTGATGACTCTAAAGATGCATTATTAAGTCCCTCATTCAGTACGCTTTGAGGAACTCAAGTTTCCTGGTCCTGATGGAGTTTAGGCTTGAGTCAGGCCCTGAGCTACCCAGTCTAGTCAAGCTGACATGCACATGCCCATCAAGCATGCCACAAACAGGCAGTTTTAGGAGGCTGGGAAATATTACTGTCTTGATGGCAAATCTACGGCAACATGATCCCTAATTAGAAAGTTGCAAAGGCAATCCTTTTTGAAAGTTTGTTCTCCCTTTGAGGATGCAAAAAGAGTCCTGACTTTGTGACAGTTCGAAGCTGATAATGACTCTTGCTGCTCACTCCAATTGATTTGAAAGACCTTGCTGCTGCTTGTTATTTAAAGGTCCTATGCAACACTGACAGTCTCTACTTCTGCAAATAACATCTGTGTTTGCAATAGAAACCAAATATTTGTCAACAGGTGGAACTGATAGTTAGCCAAGAGCTTTCAGATGACTGTTTCCTGGCTTAATCTCTTGGCCATGTTACCACTGGCTAGTGGCTACAGTTCATGTGCATGATGTTCTGAGCCCAGTTAGGCACAGACTGATTTTAAGTCACCCACTGTCACTGCTGAGCGATGGAAGGGATTGAATTTCCTGAGGTGCAAAGTTTTCTGACCCTCATCCTATAGAATACTTTACATCCTTATACTTAAACCCACAGAAGGACACACTAAGTTCAATAGTAAGATATATTTTCCTAAATTATATTTCTACTTTTTTTCCAAAAATGCTCCTTATCCTTTGTGATCGAGGAAAAAATCCAAGGTATAGAAGGTGACACTCTTACCATAAATGTGTACTGACTTGTTTAGACACTGAAAAATAAAACAAACAGCCCAAAGGATATGCCTTTCAGTGTTGCATATTAATTTTGTGTGATGTCCCATAAGGACCTGTTTCAGTGCAATAGCCTGTTATACCCAAAGATCTCAAAGTGGTGAGCAAATATATTAATCCTCACAACATTCCACTAGACATACCTTACAGGTGGGAACACTGAGATACAGAAGTTAAATAACCTGCTTAGCATTATACAGTAAGTTAGAGGCAGAAACAAAATCATCACTTTTAGTCCTAGAGTTAATGCAAAGATGGCCTCTGCTCTTGCTGTAATGCCCTTGTAGATTTCAATTTCCTTTTTTTTCTTTCTCTTTTTAGTTGTATCTTTTTTTTTTTTTTTAAATGAAATTTGACTTTAGCACCAGTTTTGTAGCTGTTGAACATGGTTATTTGGGGAAGACAACTAAAGTGTTTAAGTATTTTTTTTCTGAAAATCAATGGAGGACCAGCAAATTTCAACAAGAAAAAGAAAGACAAAAGCTTATTTTTCCTTCAGGCCATTTCTAAACTGAGTCATTTTAAGAATTGGCTCCAATTCTTAACCAAAGGAATTCTTGGAGGAAAGAACAGCTCCAGTACACAGTAACATCCCTTCATTGATTAATATCTCAAGTTTATGGAAGTGTGATTTCAACTTTCCCTTTAAAATGCAGATCAATCAATTTTGCCAATATCTATTCTTCTCTATCAAACATTTCACTTACTCTCGGCATTGCAGACAGCTTGTGAGTTGTGTCTATTGCCCATGCTTCTGCAGCTGCATGTGCCTTTGATCATCAAATGGAGCTTGGATTTGCTCCAACACAACACCTAAAACTGTAAACTTTACCCTATGGGTAGTAGTGTCTACAGCAAAGATACATCCGATGGGGCACATGGACAAGATGAGGACCAGTAAGGACTGCAGGAGTCTGACAAGTTGATTGATTTAACATCTTCATCTCCTATTTATGATAGTATCTGCCTTGGTATCAGGAGTTGTGGTGGGTTGACCCTGGCTGGACGCCAGGTGCCCACCAAAGCCACTCACCTCCTCAGCTGGACAGGGGAGAGAAAATATAATGAAAGGTTCATGGGTCAAGATAAGGACAGGGAGATCACTCAGCAACTACCGTCATGGGCAAAACAGACTCGACTTGGGGAAAAAAAATTAATTTATTACCAGTCAAATCAGAGTAGGACAACGAGAAATAAAACCAAATCTTAAAAACGCCTTCCCCCCACCACTCCCTTCTTCCCAGGCTTAACTTTACTCCTGAACTTTCTACCTCCTCCCCCTGAGCGGTGCAGGGGAATGGGGAATGGGGGTTGTGGTCAGTTCATCACATGTTGTCTCTGCCACTCCTTCCTCTTCATACTCTTCCCCTGCTTCAGCGTGGGGTCCCTCCCACAGGAGACAGTCCTCCATGAACTTCTCCAATGTGAGTCCTTCCCATGGGCTACTGTTCTTCACAAACTGCTCCAGCATGGGTCCCATCCATGGGGTGCAGTCCTTCAGGAGCAGACTGCTCCAGCGTGGGTCCCCCGTGGGGTCACAAGTCCTGCCAGCAAACCTGCTCCAGCGTGGGCTCCTCTCTCCATGGGGCCACGGGTCCACAGGTCCTGACAGGAGCCTGCTCCAGCACGGGCTTCCCATGGGGTCACAGCCTTCTTTGGGTGCATCCACCTGCTCCATGGTGTCCTCCACGGACTGCAGGTGGATATCTGCTACACCATTCACCTCCATGGGCTGCAGGGGGACAGCCTGCCTCACCATGGTCTTCCCCACAGGCTGCAGGGGAATCTCTGCTCCGGCGCCTGGAGGACCTCCTCCCCCTCCTTCTTCCCTGACCTTGGTGTCTGCAGAGTTGTTCCTCTCATGTATTCTCACTCCTCTCTCCAGCTGCAATTGCTGCTGCGGAGCAACTTTTTTCCCCCTTCTTAAACATGTTATCCCAGAGGTGCTACCACCGTTGCTGATGGGCTTGGCCTTGGCCAGCAGTGGTTTCGTCTTGGAGCTGGCTGGCACTGTCTGTATCGGACATAGGGGAATCTTCTAGCAGCTTCTCACAGAAGCAACCCCTGTAGCTCCCCCACTACCAAAACTTTGCCATGCAAACCCAATACAGGAGTGTAGCTAGGCATAAAAAGACATAAAATTGAGTCAAAACAATTAAATGAAAATAAAAGTGTAACCAGAGTTGCAAGGAGAAGAAAATGCAAAGAGAGAACTAACTGTTCTCTGGAACTTTTTTTTTTAATGAATGCTGCCAACAGTGAAAATGGCCAGCCTTCCTTTCCTGTAACAAGTGATAATTGCTTACTGTGCTAGGGAACTGAAAAGAGAGTTCAAACAGGTTGTTGCATTACTGACAATATTTGGAATATTACTTCAGTAAGATAAAAGGATTTCAAAGACCTTGAGGACTGGCATGAAGGGGAGACAAAGAAAGGCAGGGCAATTTGTCCTGTTGACAAGCAACTGGGAAATGGCACAAGCAGAATCAAAGGCGGGATTTTGTTTCTCTGTGAGCAGGACAGAAGGAAAGCAATTTATTCCTTGAGAGTGAATAGCTGTAAAGAGAGTATACAAAAGAAAATCTTCTCTTAGAAGATACTTGACAAAATAACCCTGCACTTGTGTGAAGAAATACCTGTGTAGCCAACAGGCTGCAGGTAGCTCAGCATGGGAAAGACATTGGAATTTCACAGAATGGTTGGGGTTGGAAGGTGCCTCTGGAGGTTGTCTTGTCCAACCCCCCTGCTCAAGCAGGGCTGCCTAGAGCCAGTTGCCCAGTACCATTTGGGAATATTCAATTAACAAAAATAACAACTTAATACACTAGGTCCCATAATCAGGCCTCCTTTTCTAATAACAGCAGTTTAGTGACAGGCAGGCAAAATTCCTAAACAAAAATTATCCTGTGTACTTGCATGCAACCAACCATTGAAAAAGCATTCAAAAGAGATGCATTGAACAAGCAGAAATATTCCTGCATCTCTTGACTGTGTTCTGAAATTTCTTTTTTTAATTTATTTATTCATTTATACCAGAGGATCTTTCTGACTGAAGGAAATGCAGTTTTCATACATGTGGCCACAGATGGTAACAAGTGAGTTTAGAGAGGCATCTGGCGATAATATTTGAGCTGATGTATGCATATGCTGCAGAGTGATGTATCTCATTTTCATCTCATGTTCCATGCCTATTGACTATCATTTGTTGATATTTGGGAGGTACGTTTAATGTCCGGCTGGACATTGCCAAGGAAAAGTGAAGTAGCAACACAAAGCTGTAAAATGTCTTAATGGTCATATATAGTTTATTTTGTAGAAATCTCATGTGCCTGTTACTGAATGGTTTCATCTTTTTCTAAGATTCTGATCTTTTGGGGCTTGGGGATGGTGAGAAAGAGAAGACAAAGGAGGAAAGGAGCACAGCGCTTGTCTCCACATCTGCTCTCAGAGGAATAACCAGGTTTGTACTAACCTAGCTTCTGGCTTTTGTACACTTTTGTGGACTTTTTTGTGGACTTCTGACTTTTGTGAGCAGTGCGGCAGCTCACCTCACTGGCCAGACATGTGCTTGGTCATTTGGCTGGCTACGTTGCAACACCACTTATATGGTTGCTTATATGCAACAGACACACATGAATGAAACCATAAGTGCAAGACTGGACTTTGCCTTGAGAGGTCTGTGATGGGCAACAACCTCAACAGGCTTGTGGATGCACCTATGAATACCATGCAAAAGTAATGGCTTAGTACTGGGAATGTCTTTTCCTGAGTGTCCACCAAGAGACAACACTTAGAGGACTTCATTTGATTTACTTCAGGGGCAGAGCACAGACAGCCTGCCCCCTTTCCTGGGTTGCAATTCACCACACTGGGCTTTCTCCAATAAGGTAATTTCCTTCAAATCTCAGTTTTCTCATGGATCATTGGTCCCAGTTGCACCACCTACCAGTCACTGAGTCTTTGTCGATGATTGTGAAGCTTATCTGTACACTGTGAGAGGAAGGAAGTTAAACTATTTCATTTCTCATGGCAAACCAAGACATGATTAGCCTATTTGTTGTACTTTAGCTGCTTACTTTTTAGCTCTTCTTCCATGAGAAAACACTCAAATTTAAAAAATTTACAGGTCATAAAACATGATGTAAACAGTAGTGGAAATTAGTCATTAGGTTAAATCATTGCAATTATGATATATTTGCTCTTATTTCAGTTTTTGTTGAACAGTGAAAAATATTATTTTTATAAATTTACACACGTAAACAAATATTATACATATTTTTGTTGATATCCATTTGTCATGGTTTAACCCTGGCCAGCAACTCAGCACCACTTGCTCACTCCCCCCCAGTGGGACAGGGGAGAGAATCAGAAGGGTAAAAGTGAGAAAACTGGTGGGTTGAGGTAAAGACAGTTTAATAGGAAAAGCAAAAGCCCCACGCATGCAAGCAAAGCAAAACAAGGAATTCATTCACCACTTCCCATCGGCAGGCAGGTGTTCAGCCATCTCCAGGAAAGCAGGGCTCCATCATGCATAACAGTTACTTGGGAAGACAAACACCATCAATTTGAACATCCCCCCTTCCTCCTTCTTACCCCCACCTTTTTATCACTGAACCTGATGTCATATGGTATGGAATATCCCTTTGGTCAGTTGGGGTCAGCTGTCCTGGCTGTGTCCCCTCCCAACTTTTTGTGCACCCCCAGCCTACTCATTGGTGGGGTGGTGTGAAAAGAAGAAAAGGCCTTGACTCTGTGTAAGCACTGCTCAGCAATAACGAAAATATCCCTGTATTATCAACACTGTTTTCAGTACAAATCCAAAACATAGCCCCATTCTAGCTACTACGAAGAAAATTAACTCTATTCCAGCCAAAACCAGCACACCATTTCTATCCAGTAAACTGCTTCTCTGGGCCTTAAACTTTCTGGATCTCAACCAAGATATTTTGTGGCATTTTGCTTCTTCTTACAACTTACAACATTCCATCACTTGTCTACATAATAAAAACAGTATTTTCTTCAACAAAATAATTTTCTTCTGCTATAAAACAACAAAACACCTGCTGAAACATGCTCTACACTTTGAGTGAATAGGTCTTACTAATAAGTAACCTTTGCTAGTTCGTAGGGGTGGATCAGAAGAAGATTAAGAGTCAGAAAGCAGAATTGATTGAAAAATCACTCATGCACACACGATAAAGAAACTCTTTCCCTTTTCTGATATCCTGTTGTCCCATGGCCTAGCTGCAGCTAAGACAAGCTGCAGAATAGCAGCTGTTCATATCTCATTGAAGCAGTCCTTCTCAAGAAACTGCAAATAGAGCATTTAATGTTTGTCCCTGTTGTTTCCTTCATCTGTTGATTGCTCAGTTGTACTATGTCAGAGACATGTTTGGATGAGTCTTATGAGGCCTTTTGAACAGCGTGTAGAACATGAGAACACTGACCTTAGCTTGTACTTCTCGTTTTCCAGCTTTGTCAAAAGGTCAGTTCAGTAACTCGGGTAACTTGTCGGAACTAGGTCATCACAGGGACTTGTTAGATTTTAAATAAAAAAAATTTCCTGAGCTGTACTGCAAAGTGAGATGTTATGCTAGAGGCGAAAAGATAGTGCTTGAAAGAGCATTTTGATGTGACTTATAATGATATTGAAGTGCACTTGGTTGTTGTATGTGATATGTGTAAGTCAGTACCCATATGGACTACTCATCTTTTGCAGTGCTTTAAACTATAGGAAGTTCATATCCAGTGTGTACTTTTACAAATACATACTGTAGCAGTTATTTATTCATGAAAAGGATTTAATGTCTCTAACTGACTGAAGGGTCATATGGGCTTTAAATCAGAGGCTGGGTTATTACATACCCCAACGTACGAGAGAATAACTTAACACGACAGATATTTTTAAAGAATCATAATGATCACTTATTTTTGGTTTTAAATTCTAGATTCAAAGTCACTGAAGCTTGTGTTCAGACTGCAGTCTAATTATTTCAGAAAATTTGATATTGAGGATTATTTGCAAGGTGGATCATGACACTTCGTCTAGCAACAGTTGCTACTGTTATTTATTGTTTCCCCAGCCTTGTTCATGTTCTCATAAACAAAGGAAAATGAAGTAGGTATATTTTGGGACAAAGATCTATAAAAGACTGAAATGCAGAAAAATTGAAAACTACTGTGCTCTGCAGTTTTATATTAGAATGAGTTTAACATTCAATTTGATTTGAGTAATTAATCCGCTGAAATGAAGATACATTCAGAAATTATGAGTCAGTGAGGAAACCCAGATTCATTTCCTTATGATAATCACTCTCTCCTAATTCTTTTACCATTTTTCCCTCCCCCACCCACTTCTGTGATGAGAGATACAAATAAATGTATAATATATGTTAAATGATAAAACAAAGATCTGGATTTCATCCTGAACATTCCCCAGCCATCCTAAATTTGGCAGGAAATGGGGTTTGAAATGCCAGAGATTTAAGTTATCTGATACCAGTCAAAGATGAATATAGAATGTGTCTGGGATTGTTTTCATTCGTGTATCGGGTTTGCCTGGCAAGGTTTTGGCAGCGGGCGGCTACAGGGGTTGCTTCTGTGAGAAGCTGCTAGAAGCTTCCCCCATGTCCAACAAAGCCAATGCCAGCCGGATCCAAGACGGACCTGCCGCTGGCCAAGGCCGAGCCCATCAGCGATGGTGATAACATATTTAAGAAGGGGAAAGTTATTGTGCAGCAGCAATTGCAGCTGGAGAGAGGAGTGAGAATACGCGAGAGGAACAACTCTGCAGGCACCAAGGTCAGGGAAGAAGGAGGGGGAGGAGGTGCTCCAGGCGCTGGAGCAGAGATTCCCCTGCAGCCCATGGTGAAGACCATGGTGAAGCAGGCTGTGCCCCTGCAGGTTAACCCATGGAGGTTAATGGTGGAGCAGAACCTTTCTAACATTGACATTTTGGGATAAAGGACTCTCACCAAACCATCAGAGGTGTCAATCCTATATGGGTTAGCCAACTTGACATATAACTAAACCTGATATATTTTGTACTGGTGAATATATTTTTAACATATTTATATATGCAGGAGGCTCCATCTGAACATAACAAAACACTTCCTTGCTGTGAGGGTGACCGAGCACTGGCACTGGTTGCCCAAAGAGGCTGTGGAGTTTGAATATCTCCCTCCTTGGAGATATTCAAAAGCTGTCTGGACATAGTCCTGGACAATCTGTTTAGGGTGAAACTGCTTGAGCAGGGCAGTTGAACCAGATGACCTCCAGAGATCCCTTCCAACCTCAGCCACTCTGTGATTCCGTTATTCTACATACATCTACTGCTCTGTAGTGAATTCTGTATTCCCTACAGGGTATTGTACCACGCTCTAGAAACAGTTTATGGCTGGACATTGTCACAAACCTGCTCTTTATCTAGGGTCTGGTGAACATACATGCATACACACTCTTAGTAGCAGGGACTAGAACACCGGGCTGCCACTTTCATTTTTGGTTTGTAGCAAATGGAGATAGAATGGTGAAGGTGTTAAATAAGTACATCGCCCATATACTTTATGCTTTCATTAAGATCTCTCCCTCAGAAAAAAACCAAAGAAAACACAATTGCTTTTTATTATTCTGTACCTGGGATCTATCCCTTTGGAGAAATTTTTGTATGTTTTTAATTCCTTTCCTATATATGACTTAGAAAAATCTTGCCTCGCTAGGTACTACCTAGCCCATTCCCTCTAACTGGTAACAAATATATAAGTATGAATGAACTTCTCATCAAAGAGGCTAAGTAATCCTGACTGCAGACTTTGAGCCACACTCCCCAAAGGATGAGTGCTACTTTTCTGTTCTGTTTTCTCTCCATGGACAAGAAAATCTCCTAGCCATTTTCCCTCACCCAGTCCTCTCTCTTCACTTCGCTTCTTTCACTGAGAGTTAGCACAATATTGTAAATAACAAGAGACCATGATGGGGGCAGGGAAAGCTGTGGCTTTCTAAATACTGGAGGACTGCATTTCTTGGAGTTAAAAGTGCTAAATCCTCTGTGAACTGTTGCTGTTATAGAAGAAAGTCCTCTAAGCCAGTGAAGGTCCAATCCATTTTCAACACACTCTTGTCAAGATCATGAAGCCTACGCTTCACAGATCTAGAAATGGATTATATTGATATTAACACCTTGCCTACCATTTGATGTTTCTTATACTTCCTGTGTATTGGTGTTCTTTAGGTTGAATGAATGCCCAACCCCTGTGAAAATAATGGGTTTACCTCTAGTTTGCTCGCTGGAACAGGTGAGGTAAAATCTATTCCCTTGCTTTTGAAACGAACATAACAAATTAAAGAGCAGTCTATTATGCTGAAAAAAACAAACAAAAACTCTCTGTACCTAGAGAAGGTTCTTATGAAGAAATTTCAGAAGTTAAAATAGTGAAGAAACAAACCAATAAAACACTACTGTAAGTTTATACATTCTTATTTCAAGGGAGATTTATTTATCAATTTGTTTGCTAATCCTATCAACAAAGCAGCATAGCCCATAAGCAACAAACTATTGGCTTTAGAATATGATTCATTCAACCAATACCAATGAGGACTCTTGCCATACAATTTTATAGTCTGTGTTCATCTACTTTTAATGTTAAACTTTGAAAGTAATCTTGTGATGTCTAATTTGGGAATAACGGCATGTGAGTTACAATAACTCAGCAAAATATGTGCCAGCGGGATTCTAAGTTAGCCCAGCAAAACTATTTATTTGTATGAAACAGCATAAAAGAGGTTTATATAATCCCATAGTAAACATCTAAAACGGAATATAGGAAAAAAGAAATCCTAAGTTACTTGTCAGCTCTCACAATGCATAGTTGAGCAACTGTATTTCTAAGGCTGTAAATCTCTTTGGCTAGCATATGACAGTTTTGTGAAGGTTAGTTAAAGACTAAGTCCATCTGTAAGCAAGGAGTTAGGTCAAAACCATGGGCTTTTTGCACTTCAGTCTTCTTTCAGCTAACGCGGCTCAGACAACCACGTCAGGCAGTAAACAGAAATTCTCTGACATCCAGTTACTGATGTAATCATAATCCAACAGGAATAACAAATCAATCCTAAACTGTACCTACAGTTATTTAGAAGATCTAGCAAATGTATCATAAACCATAGATTTATGAAAACCGATTTTAACCATATTCTTGACATCAAAAGTTGTGTCTGAGTAAAACAGTATTCCAAGGCAGAACCTACTGAAACGTGGAACTGAGAAAAGCTGAAGTTCTTGTATTAGCTATAGATAATCGTACAGGCACCTAGATGTTATTAGAG
Organism: Gymnogyps californianus; assembly: GCF_018139145.2. NCBI lineage: Eukaryota > Metazoa > Chordata > Aves > Accipitriformes > Cathartidae > Gymnogyps > Gymnogyps californianus. The sequence continues at coordinate 99,159,428 of NC_059473.1, forward strand.
AGAGGACGAAAAATGTGGGCCTTGCAAAATGATTTGGATTTTACAGATCCATATCTCAACCTGCTGTTCTGTAAGGACAGTGATGCTAGAGTTTAAGATCAGCTGCCTTTTGCATGCTTTGTATTATCTGTTACAAGTGCAGCTTGCAAACGTAGTCTCTGACTTGTATTGAAATGACCCTAAGAGAATGCCATAAATAGCTGCACACTTGCAACTGATTAAATGTGAAATACCAATTTCTGTTGCTGTTTCTTTCTTTGAAGGACAGTAGTTGTCCCTCATTAATCTTTCATTAAAATAATAATCCTTCATTAAAAGGGCAACACTCCTTAATTCAGTTGAAGAACAATGGCTTTTGACAAGAAAGGTTTCTTACCTGGTTAATCAGAATGCTCTAAGTAGATACACTCCATAGCTCAACCATCACGGATTTTCTAATTTCGTTAGTGTTGATATTGACTTATTTTAAGCAGCAGAGGAAATGAGCAGCTCAGTGAAATTTTAAAAATTCTGGCTAGTTTCATGGCTGCACAGAAAAAATCTGATTAACTCCTCCCATGATAAAACTAAGGCATACTCTGCAGTTTCGTCCAACTACGGCTGCTAATTATGCACAAAAAATCTTCCTTATTACATAAACACAGTTTTTCAAGTGTATCATCTTGTACATTTTACATAACTTTTAATTTTGGTGCATGCCTGTGATCTTTGCCTTCTGATCTGAAATCAGTTCCTGTGACTGATACATCAAAAGTCTAGTAAATATTACAGGTCTCTTCTCCTGGACAACTGTAGGGTGGAAGGATGCTACAGGGCACAGATGTTCTGAATATTTCTGGTTTCTACTGACCAGTTTTTCTGTGATTTTTTTTCAGTTTTTCATTTCCAGTCTTTCTGTCCTCATTATGCAAAGTCTTTGTTTTTCCCTGCAACCAGAATGACTCTCTCACTCTGCAACCTGCCTGGAGGTTTGTGACTGCATGTCCCTCTCTCTTCTCACTTACTCAGCCAGCGAGTTTCTAGCTTCTTTGAATAAGGGGTGAACAATTTATTCTCTGTGCATACCTCTCATAACTGCACTTTTCTTAGTCTTCTTTCATGGAGCCCTAAGAGATAGTCCAAGAAACTTCAGTCACACATTGAATAAACACACTACTAGATGTTCTTTGAAAAAAAATAGGATTACAGAATTTCATTTTGCTTCCTTTTTGCTTGTAAGCAAGTCCTTTTTGATTCTGTTTTTCCTCTTGTTCTTCACTGCAAGTATATGCCCAAAAAGGATGTTGGTGAATGGTTTCAGTGAGACCAGAGAGGGAGTAACTGCTGAAAAGGCTACTGAATTTCACAGGTGGCAGTTCATCTGTAACACTTTAAAAGGAACAAAATAAAGGCATGGAGAACTCACTTCTCTCCATCATTTCTTTATGTAAGAAAAGGTCATGTTGATGTTCTACTTTCATCTGTATCCTCTATCTATGTGTATATGAAAGAATACTTAATAAATTAGTACATTTTTCTGTTTAAACCACAAAGTTCCATAGCATTTAAAGACTATTACCAACAAAAGTTTTCTGAAAGTCAAGTCACTTTTGCTATGTTAAATATTCACTATTTCTTCTAAATGCTTTCTTGGTGTAGGCAACCAGACACTGGTGGACAAGATGAAAAGGGTATTGAATTGAATGAGTTTAGTACAGCTTCCTGACATTGCCTTCTCCTACTTTGGTTTACACTACTCAACAGTGCAGCGTTAAATCTTTAAATATTCCCCCCTAACTCATTACTAAGGTGGCTGCCTATACGAAATTTTTCACAATTGACAAGTCAAGAAATTTGCATTCCTATCAACTCCCTTTTGACTTCATAAAGGCGTGCCTGAGCAGAGCTTTAGGATTTAACTCTGTTAATTACAGAAAGACTTCTGTAAATCAAATCCTTTTCTCTGGGTTGCTACTGCAGATTTTTGCTTTAAAATACAGCGAAGTACCCCAAATGCTCACTAGCTTACTAGCTTACTAGTAACTTCCTTGTGACACGGAGAAGTATAAAAAAAGAGAAAAAAAAAAGCCTCGTGATTGACATAAAAATTGAACAGTAACAATAAACCCACAAGGATTTGGGTAGGCTGTAACCTTCATTCTGGAGCACATAATTTCGATGTAATTGTTGTCATTGCTGAGTGTGAGAGAGAAGGTATATCACAAAAACAGTGACAGCATCGCCAGCATTGCATTACCTGGGAATTGTGGCTCACAGTAGAAAAATAGCAGCGTATCACACCAAACATGCTGGCCTGGCACCCCTTTGACAGGTAAGATGTAGGAATATAACCAATGCTGAAAATACCTGCTTGCAGCTAGTGGCAAATCACCATAGCAACGACAGCATTAAAAAAAAATAAAAATCAGTAAACCGCTAGCAGTTCAAACTAACTTGGGAGGATTCTTCCTTTTTTTTAAGAGAAATGCATCTTATAAACATCAATCGTTTGTGAGAACAGGTAGTGGTAGGTCTCAATATATATTTTCTTACCAAGGTGTTAAAAGAAACTGGTCACAAACTGGGAAATAGGATTTCCTAGTACTGCTCTGTATTCCAGACGTTAGACGTACGCTGTGTTCATTGGTAGCCATCTATACTTCGGTTCGACTTGGCTCTCAGCATCAGCAGTTGCTGTGCTTAGTATTTTTTGCTGCAAGGGAATAATTCAGATTCATTGTTTTAGCTGGAATACATGGCCTGTCATTCTGTTCTCATGGATATTCAATTTTTGGTAAATGCCAACAGCTAAAATCAAATGAAGTTATTAACTGAACTTTAAGAAACTATACAATACTAGAGGCACGAGAAGTATCTTTTATTTCTAGTGGCTTCAAAAATTCAGAAGTGTTATATCATTGGCATCAGAACTGAGGGTTTTTTCCTTATAACAAGGGCTTCTTTAACCACCCATTTCTCTTTTCTGAACAAATAGCTGCCCAAGGTGAATGCATTAGCAATGTGTAGCACTGAAATGAGTGATAATATTGCAATCAACCGTCTGATTATTCAACTGAGGAAATATTCCTGTTCTACGTTGAACTTTGACAGCTTGTATTTCATAGAAGCTCTGTACCTAGCCGAAAGCTGCCACTAGGATGACGAAATGGTTATCAGCTTTGATATTCTGGCACACTAAAATTCTGTGTAATAGGGATAAACCTCTTCAGAGCAGGAGAGAAGATCTTTCTAAGGGCTCATCCGAGGGTGTGGAATGAACTCACATAAGAACCAATGATGATGGAAAACAGACTAAAAAATAGATGACTGTATCTTTCATCCTGTTGTCTTTAATGTCCACAGCGAGTTACAATCAATTAAAAATGCTGCTAATTATTGAATAATCTTTATAGACTGTTCAGTGTCGAATATTTTTCCCCAACCCATATTAAATTTCTGATATAATCTATGAGCTAATGTTGCAAAGAATATTACCACCGGATTTAAGATACTGGCTCGCATGGCATGTGAAAATTTGTTGTATTGGTAAAAGATCGTTTACATTTTTCTAATATATATCATATGCTTTTTCTAATGCACTCATTTGGGAATTATCCTTTGCGGGTGAATGGCAATTCTGAACTAAGATCATCTCTGGTAAGGTCTCTGTCACACAAATCACATGCCTGGAAAACATTGTGCTCTGCCTCTAGAGTGTGCACACAGTCAGAGTGCAACAAAATGTTGTTGCTGTTCCTCCTCCCTCTCCATCCTCTTTGTTGTACTTCTGTGCCTCACTTCAGCAGCGCAACAAAGTAGAGGTATTTTGGGAGGGTCAAGGTCAGCACCACAGAAATGAGTTTTACAGGCTGTTTTGTTCTTTTGGTGTGTTTGACCTGTCCAAAGTCTGCTTTTAAATACAGAAAACTCATCAAAATCACTAACGTTCTATATGGTTAAGGTGATATGTCACAACTGCAGCTGTGTGTTATTCATTGCTTGTAAAGTTTACAGGGGAAAAAAAGCAAAGTACAACACAAAGCAACATAGTATATGAAACACTGACATATTTTAAAGGTGCTAAAGGGTCAAGTCAGCCTGATACAGTTCACATATTTTCTCATAGAAGTAATAAATAATATTTAAGCTTTATTATTTAATATTTTTTTGCCTTTAAAATAAAACTGTTCTTTTGAAAAATGCACTAGGATATCTGTTTGCTGTGTGTGACTGGCTGGATAAATGAGCTCTTTTTAGCATCAGAATAATTTATGTTTTGGCATTTAAAACGCAGTGGTTATTTTTTAAAAAATGGAAGCTGAAAGTAGGAGAGAAATGGGGGTATTTTAAAAAGACTTACGGTAATTAGTGGTCTCTGTTATTTAGTGAATAGTATCTCAGTGGAATTACAGTGAATTACATACTTCTGATAATTATTATTTATTGATTCAGGCAACTTCTGCACAACCAAAAGGAAATAAAAGGAAACCAAAAAATCTTAGGTTTTGATGTTTTAGCCATTTATTGCTAAAGGAAATAAATCACATTTTTATTTTTCACTAAAAGGAAAGATTTTGCAACAAACCTGACCTATGGTATTTCTATGTAATATTTTGATTTTGGTTTTCATTCCTTTAAGAACACTTTAAAGTGCATATTTAACTAAAACACATTTCATATTGTTGCATTTGTCAGCTACAATTTAATTGGTATGCGTGAGATCATTACATTTCTTGTCACAATGGATATTGTGCATGTCCCCTGAGATTTTTAGAAAGCATCCCTTCAATTAAAATTGGCAGATTTCCAAAGGGATTTTCAAATGTATGTCTTGTTTAAAAGGCACGGGTTTCTATTCAGTCATCATTTTGATATGGAAATGAGTACAGAATTCACACAATGTTCTTGCATTAGAAACAGAAAAGTATAGTATTGGAAGGGTCCAAATTTTTTTTCATAGATGATAAGACTCCCTAAATCTTTTCTCTCTTTCGCACTGCGCTAAGAATGTGAGTATAGGTAGAGAAGGTTAAATGTACCTTGTAAGTCATTTATCATTTTTTCCACCCATCTAAAATTGTGCAAGCATTGTTACTTTTCAGGTAACAAATAACTCTGAAATTTTTGCCACACTTCAGGCTAAATTGATACTGAGTTTTCAGATGTATTCTGGTAGTTTCCATTAGTTCTGTTGCCACTATGGGACTGAAAAGTAAGCCACACACTTCTTCTGAGACACTATGTTTTATTAAAACAGCTGTGTTAACTGATGGATGTGAAAGCCACAGTTATCTCTGACAGTATATTACGTTTTGGAGCTCTGGTCTCATTGAGGCAGGTATTCTGGAAAACAGTATGAGTATTTAGTGACAATAATGACACTGGGGCTGGTAGGTGATAGGAGCACATGCACCATCTCTTTTCATGGCTGATGGTGTCTGCATTAAATAAGAGTATCATTACTTTACACTTCAACTGCTAAGTGAAAAATATTTTTCTAATTGGCACATAAGCACTAAATCCATGGTACTCTTCTGTCAAGTAACTAGGAGAAGGCAGTGAAACCGATTTTTTTCTGCTTTCACAGAAATTATGTTGAAAGGCAAAACGTATTTGTAGAACATCACTCATGTATTAACTATGAGAGTGTGACTATGACAAATGATGCACTACGTACACCATCTACCCTGGGTAAGTGTGAGAGTTCCTAGCTCTTTACACACCAATTTTTCAATTTTTAAGTGTTAGATTTCTAGCAGAGTGCAGGAGAGTCTTGTTCCTTTGACAAGCAAAGTCCTTTACGCCAATAGGCTCATCATTTCAGCAGAAGTTTTGCAATACTTCTGCCAAATCTTAAACATAATGCTATGAATTCCTCTGCCTTCTAAATATCACACCACTGTCATAAACAGCCTAATATAAACAATAAGAAGTTCAGCCAAACTGGTGCAAAATTTAAAACCTCCAAATCAAACCTGTATTTCACACTGTACTTGCACACTGGTATGACCTAGTTGTGGTTTAATAGTTTGCAAAAATGCTATGACATAGCTTGCACACAATTATGCTAATTTATATGTGGAATGTGTTTTGTAAAAACCAAATAATTTAGGGATTTATATTTGACAATACTTTCCAGTGTTGTATCTTCCTTCTGGGTTATTTTTGTTTCTGTATTTTCAGCAAAGCAGCAAACCAAAACCAAAACAGAACAGCCCTGGGAGCAGAGACTGGAACTAGCTTCTCTGACCTCTCAAATGAATATCCTGACTAGTAAACCAGAGAGGTGTCTTTAGGCCAATTCATCTTTGTTTCTCATAGGCAGGGTGAAATAACTTCCACACAAGGGATTACGATTTTGTATCCTTTACTAACAGACAAAAAAAAGAAGTGTGAGGATGTAAAGTAAAATGTTCTATTTTTAAAACACCTTTACTAGAGAGTTCTATTATTATTGTTGTTGGTTTTATTTCTGACTGTATGCAGTATTATAGAAGAGTACCTTAAATCCTATTACTACTGTTTGTGACCTTCTGAAGCTTTGGCATAAAGTATCGGCATAAAGAACATTCAGGAAGGAGTAGAGCTGTAAGGAATTTTTTGTAGCTTATTTATGGCTGCCAGGATTTTTCACATTAAATGGGAGCACCTCCTTCCTCTCTCCTATCCTGAAATTTTCACATAAACAGGCTGCTATCCTGCTGGCTCCTCCTGATTAAAAGCCTTTTCTCACCATCTTTTTTCACTAAATGAATGGCATGAAATGTTAATAATTCATTGAGCAGGGAACACATAAAATCTCCAAAGATGGAATCAGTTCTACTACATACATGGGCTCTATATTTGTCACAGAAATGATGCATTCTGTGATTTTAACGAGGGAAAAAAGTGTTGGGGTTTTTTTAACCCCTTTTAAACATTAAGCAGCTTTAAAGTTTCCAGTGAAACTGTTTCCACCCTAGTTCCAGAGGAAACTTTGAGACATGTCCCATTACATCTGGGCACAATCTGAAGCTAATAGCAAGACCCTCTCAAGGGTTAATGGTTATTATCTCATACATTTTAGGAAGGGGGCAAAGAAGAAGGCAGAGTCGCTAAGTTTATGTTGTCAGGGGCTGAAGTATCTGGTACAATAGTCCTGATCATGCTGATTTTCCTGGTCATACTGGCTATAAGGAGACTGGCCTCCAAGGCTAATGCTGATGGGACACTAAGAAGGGATCCAAACTAAAACCCTTTGAAGCTCACTAGAAGGCATCCATGGGCTTTGATTCTGCGCTGCAGTTAATAACAATGAAAGCAATCACCTGCTTTGTTAAGGTGTTTTTAAAAACACTTAAGATGTCTTTATTGCAAATATATAAATGTTGATAATGTGAACTTTGATTTTTTACTTTTACTGTTACAAACTTTGACTCCATTTACATCATGCTCTCAGACTGGAGAACGCCTGTATGTGTATTTCCTAAGATATGGCGGAAAAAACTAGTTAACATGCAAAACATTACAAAGTAGGATGGCACAATGCAAATGCCGTAAGCAATTAAAGGGAAATGTCTGCTTTGTTCTGATCTCTTAAGCCCCTGGCACTTTCTAGCAGGTGGCAGTATAAGAATATATTTAGCATCGCTCTTTGTTCCTGCATTAATGTTACCACTACTGTATTTTGTTCCATAGTAACACTCTGGAACATTTTGCACATGAATGCCAATGAGGAGAAAATGGAGTATATTATTTGACTGTTGTAATGGCAGGAATATACATTAATCAGACAATGTTGCACTGTAATGGAGGATCTTGAGGTGGCTGGTATAAGTGGGTAGTACCTTAATAGTATGGTGAAGTGCTTACACAGTGCCTCACTCATGGAGCAGAATAACCATGGACATTAGAGTAATTGCTTCTTTGCAAATATATTAGGATATAATTTTATAGTTCTTGAGAATCACATATACCTACAGCTGCAATGGAAGTTGTATTCTAAAAATCTGTAAAGTCAGAGTATGCTGGTCTTAGAATGGTAAATTGATAAAAACGTTAGCTTTTATCTACAGTTACTCTAAACCTGCAACATACCAATGTACCCATTTGTCTCAAACTTTTTCTTGTCTTGTATACTTCCCTATGCAAATTAGTCTAAATTAAGTAGTTTGCCCATTGTTGAGGATTTCTTCTACAATATTTTTATTAAAACATTTGCAAAAGCTCATAGACCCAAATATTTTGGAGGGATCAGTATGCTTGTTGTAGAATAATGTTGTAGAATTATCTTGTTAATGGCATCGTATAATTAATTATCTCAAATCATCTTGAAACAACGGAATGAAATTCAGGGAAAATAAATTCAGGATACCACATATAAACGGGAATACCTAAGTATGCACATTCATGATGGGACCCAACAGGTTCTTAAGTGGTTCTTAAGAAAAAAGTGAGAGCTGTATACTGTCATGCTGCAAAGGAGGTAATCCTCATCGGCATTTATATATAACCCATAGGATGTGTGAAACAAACTCTTTGTGTTGTTGATAAGGCCTCAGCTATGTTGCAAATGAACATATACAAAAATATATTTATGTATCAGGGAATTTGAGATTGCTTTGACTGGATTGTTCAGAAGTCTGACAAATTCGAACCAATCTTAAAACAAAACTGTACCAAACTGACATTGATTAGCAATATATTTTGTGCTGAGTTAGTTCTTTTACGTTATCAGTACTTATCTTTACCGATAAAAAACTGTTAGTTCTTAACACTTGTATCCTACATTAGCTGTGAGTATATAGCACCAGGGTGCTGATGCTGCATATTTAGCAGTGATAGCTATGGATCTGGGTGGTTCTCAGTCTCCACGCTTATTTGCAGAGCCTGCTCCTTTTATTGTTCTTTGTTATCTTGCAAAATCCATTGCTTGGGTCACTGTCTACGCATTTTCCAGTGCCTGCTGTGTGCAGCTGCACAGATCTCCTCATTTGATAGGTTAGTGGTCAAATTGCTCATACTCTTCGGTAAGACACCCACACATTGTGTTTAGCTATGCCAGCACAACGTTACAAAATATTTAGAAACTCTTCTTGTATACATTATTTTAGTACACGTACATTTCAATTCGAGACAAGCTAATATTAATTATATCTTAATTAAGATCCTTTTAATTTATAGGTGTCACAAGCCTCTGCTTTGATCACAGCCAGAAACCCCTGTCTGGTTTGGGGCGTGACGTTTAGAGAGAGATATGGGTTTAGAGTGGAAAATTAAGAAAAGAGCAATGGAAATGATCAGAGGTTTAGGAAACATGACTTATCAGGAAACTTTGGCAGAACAGGGATTGTTTAGCCTAGGATTTTATCTTTTTACCTTTGTACAACCTCTCTGAGTGTTATTAAGCATGGACAGGGCACGTGCTAGCACCAAGCCTGGCAGTGCAGCACCTGGGAGCCCTAAGTACTGCTGCAAGAAGCACACCACACCTGGGCAGCAGCCCTCAGAGGGGATTTCACAGGATTTATAGCAGAGAGAAAGGTTGTAGGCTAAAGCCTGTTCTTCACATACACACACACACACACACACAGAGATGTGTGTGTGACAACTCAGCTGTAGGACAAAATCTTGAGAGGTAGGAGAGTGCTGGAGGATCCAGAAATCCTGGCTGTTTTGAGATTTCCCTTGTGATTTGACTGACATCACCGTAATTGTGTGCTTCAACTCTCCTTTCTATGGTGAAGTTAAACAAAATAGACTTTTTGTGAAGAAAACCATTTTCAGTAAATGAGCTACAGAACTTTTATGTGCCTGCTCAGTAGCCCTCAGTGCGGATTTTGCTGACAATCCTCTTGCTTGAAGGGGTGGGTATGTGTCAAAACAAGCTTAGCAGAAAGAAGGGCACATGGGAGATACTAACAAGGCCTTTGCAAGGTTATGGCTATTTATTTTCTATTTTCTCATGTATAACAAATGAGTATTCTCATCTTGTTAATATTATCTTGACAATAAATAACCTACTCTGTTCTTGTTTGGTATGATACTGTTCTTATAAACCTCTGCTGTGTTCTGTGCATGCACACATACATCTACTATGACTTTTTTTTGTTAAAATACCCACAAGCTAAAAAAGCATTATAGTTTGCAATTTTTCTAGCAATTAGGAACTTGAGTTAAATGACTAGGCTGAGGAACCTCCATCAGTGTGGTGTATGAACGTGGGCTTTCATGCCATAAGAGTATATAAGGACAGGGGAATAAACCCCGTTCCAGCATAAAAATCAGTATTGTTGTTCATGATGAGCAAATGTTTCCATGTTTGTCTTCTTACAATTCAATGTTTATAATCCACAGTCTTCAGTGAGACTTCCATGCACTTACCGGAGGGTAAAACATGACTTATAATCTATAAACTAAATAGTTTTGGGGACAGCTATACCATTCTTTCTTCTGTAGGAAATGGCTGAGTTGTTTTTGAAAGACAATTTGAGGATATTGCCTTTCTGCACATCACCTGGACATCTATTTCTTTTTGGAAAATTTAAAAACGTCTTTTACATGCCACTAAATCACGCAAACCTGCTCTTTTCAGTAATTTGTCCTACCCAAAAGATACCCTGGAGTTGACAGATTATAGTCTTGTATAGATCTAATATTTTTCAGGAGATTGAAACAAAAAAATGTTTTTTAGAGTCTATCCTCATATAGGATAGGCACAGTAGATGGGAAAGGCTAGACTTTAGCCTGTAACCTTTATGTCTGCTATAAACCACTTACAGATCTTTGGTGCATACATATGAATGCATCATTGCCAGCAATTGTTGGACTGATCTGTACTACACTTCTACCAAAGCTATATGAAGCATTGAGAATTTGTTTAGTTTAAATCATGCAAACCTTTTCATCTGCACAGTTTGCAACACTAATCTGAAGTTTTTGTCTTGGAAATCATTGCAATAGGTGGAAATGTAACTGCCCCAGTAATGAAACCTGTGTTACTAATACATATATTCTGACCTTGCTCCCCAAGAGAGGTTTTTAAAAGCCTTTGCAATATAAGGAAAACCATGTCACCTATTAGGAATACAAATATTTTTCCTTCTTCCTCTCTATGCTAGAAAAATCTGACACAAAGAGGTGGAATGCTGTACATATACAGCAATTATCCTACACTCATTTTTAATGAGAACTTTTCCACAGACTTTTGTTCCTTTAGCCATTGCGTGTTTCCTTCTCTGTCAATTATCTGTTGCTGGGTTTCTCCTTTTTTTCCTCAGTGGATTTCATCTCAGCAATATTACAACTCTCTCTGAACTTCCTTCTCAGCTGAACAGGGTTGGTTGGTTGGTTGGTTGGTTTGTTCGTTTTTCCATTGTGGCTATTGAATATTCTGTGTTTCTTTAGTTATTTTTAAGAAAGACTCATGTTTGAAAGCAAAGTCTAAACCAAGTGTAGTAAGTACGTTTTTATATACTATCTTATGCCCTCTCTTGGCAGTAAAAGTCAATTCTAGATTGCTTTATCAAGAACTATAAAAATGTAAATTACTAAGATCTGATTTGGTCTTACTGCCTTGGCTGAGTTCTAACAGTTAAATCTAGAATATATAGCTGCTGAAGCTTATTAATACAGGGTAATTTGCATATTCAGAAGGATCCCGTTGTACTTTCTTTCTCTCAGTTAATGTAAGATGAATGAGAAAAAGCTCCGGAGGACATTTAAATAATGTTTTGAATTCAAAATTTTTGCCTTCATTTAAATTTTTAGAATTCCTTTATAATGGTATCAACTCATGGTGTGAATTTCTTTAGAATGGTATCAGCTCATGGTGTCTCATTCTCCCTTTTTTATTTTTTGTAGGGGTTTACCAAGAATGAAGCATATTATTTTATTTCATCTGGGTTGTAATTTTAGAACAAATCATTATATAAAGGAATTTGGAGCTATTGTTTTGTCTTTTGATCTTTGAAGATCCGATTAAAATGTAATAAAATTTGCAAATCGTATCTCTGTGTCACAAGGAAAAGGTATATGTATACGAAGAGTAACATTCTGTATTTTTACAGGACTTTTGCAAAATGATTACAGCTTATGCTGCAATATAGCAAAGTAGAGAAAACTATGGCTTTTTTCTATATTAACTGTTTGATATTAGATCCTTATCCAGCCAGTCACGTAAGTGTATACTCTCTTCACGAGTAGCCATTAGCAAAAGGAATTTGCAAGTATACATGAAGAAGATAAGATTAATTATATATTTAACATATTGTATATAGTAGTTGTATTAGTAGTGATATTTTCTTCATAGGTGGGCATTCTTTTAATTTAAGTAAGCTGCTTAAAGCCTGTCTATTTTTTAGTAGAAACGGCTTGTCTTGTCAGTAGTAATCTGATTGATTTCAGTGTGGAGAAGATAGTCTCTGCAAAAAGCTCAAGATGTTAGACAAATTTCATGGTCCAATAAACATAAATTTGACAGATGGAACTTGCTGGCATGGGATCTTTTCAATCTTATGATTCAAAATTTATCAGACATTTGTGTAGATGGTATCTTCAGACCAGCTACCTAGAATGGAATTGACAAATACAGTGAAATCCCATAAACTGTTTACCAGCTGTAGTCAATGATATGGTTTTGATATTCTTGGATATTTGTGGATAGTACAGCCGGAAGGCAGAACTGCATGCAGCTAATCTAATACTACCTAGGTCACAGATCACATTGAATGATTCCAGTGTCAGGCTCAGAGCTTTGGTAGAGCTGCCCCATATTTTTCAGACATACCACTTCTAAAAACTTTGGTGATAAAGAACCCATCAGACCTCTAGGCATCCTCAAGAGGAGAGAAACAGATTGGTAATAGACAGAATGTACTTTCATTTAAACCATTTGGTGATCTTTCCAGTATCTTCATAGAAACATAAAATCATAGAATCATAGAGTGGTTTGGGTTGGAAGGGACCTTAAAGATCATCTAGTTCCAACCCCCCTGCCATGGGCAGGGATACCTTCCAGTAGATCAGGATACCTTCCACTAGATCACTTCTTTAGATAAACTTAACTTTTACCGTAATAATTGTTCAGTGAGCTTCAAATTAAGCGAATGACTGCAGATCTAACAAGTATTATGAAGCTGCAGATTACAATCCAAATTCTGTGATTACTTCTGTGGTTATTGGAATCTTTGTGCAAGGAAAGACTGTATGATTGGACTTCATCCTGAGGTAATTTATTGCCAGTACACAAAGATGAACAAAATTCAAGCCATCTGTACATACACTATTAAAAAAATGAGATACATGTGAAGTCTGGTAAAGCCACAGCTATTTAGATTTGCCAAGATGTGCAACAGTATTTGCAAAACACTGTAGAATGAGTTAGTCTAAACTTATTGACATAATTTATCATTTCCTATAATACTAACATTGAAGAGAATGCTGGTTAATATACCGTGAAAGTTTTCTAGAAAACAAAGATAATCTCTTCCAGATTGTCACTAAAACTGCACAAACGATTCATACTTGGGAAAGAAAGGATCTACACTAAAATATTTGGCAAATTTACATAAAGTCTTAATTGCTTTAAAAGGGGATAATATAACATTTAATTATTATAAAAACAACTTGAAATAACAAATTATTCTTCCTCTTAATTCACATTTGTACCATTTAGTCATTTTATCATCTCTCTACTATGCCATCAAGCTAGCTGTTGGCTGTTCAGAAAATTGATATAGCAGGAGCAAAAAACCAATAGTGATGATATAAAGCATTTCTGTTATATATTGCACCCCACTTTATGGGTCTGTCATATTTCTACAGATCCATTAGCTGATATCAGGTAACATATATTTTGTACTGTAAATTACACCAAAGGATTCTTTTGTAATGCCCTCAAATTTTTGTTTACAGAGAAACAAGCAATCACAGACTCTGTCAGAATCACAAAAAAACTCAGCATCCCACAAGTCACTCAGAAAACTGCATATTACCAGCAATAAGATGGCTGCAGGTACTTTAACTTGACCATGTTTATTCACAAAAAGAGCTAGCATCTGTGTCTCATATAAAAAAAAACCACACTTGACACAGGAGTGTTCGGTTAGAGGAGCATTCTTTGCTACTACATTTTATGTTATCTTGGTTATATCTCATTCTGACACTTTAATTAGAAACTTAGACTTAATGCTTTTATCTTTTCTATTCTGTGATAAATGCAAGTAGTAGTTCAGTCAAGGTTTCTAAAGGTATTCAGACACTTCAAGATGCAGACGGTACTGTAGCTGGATTTACAAAAACTCATAGAAACTAATCAGGAATTTAATAGTCAGATGCTTTTGAAAATCTCACTGAGTGGATATTTGCATTTTTAGCAGCCCCAAAAACCAAAATCTGAGCTTTATAGGCTCTAGAAGAAAAATAAGAATATTTATTTAATCTTTTAAACTCAATAAAATTGAATACCCCTTGAAACTTTATTTATTTTGTTGTTTATATCTCTGATTCAGATTGCTTTGCTGTTTATGTAGCAGTGCAGTGAGGATCTTCACATGCATTAATGCAATGCAGTGCAATTTATTTTTCATAGTGGCTTTTATATCATATACTCTGAAACCATCAATTTTCTGAATGATAGACCATATGACATTGAACAATGCATAGTAAAGAAAACATGTTTTATTCTGGGAATAGATAGTTTGTGACATTTTGGGAGGAAAAGGTAGTATACTGTATTTCTAATGTAATAGAACAGTCTTTTGATGTTCCCAATACAAAGTGAAAAAAAGTAATAAAGAAATATGTAGTAAGATTAAAATATGAAAACCATGTAATAGATTTGGTTATATGGGTGCATATAACCGTACAACCAATATCAAGGGAGATTTTGCTGACCATTAAATTAAAATCTCCTTGTTCTAAAAATGTAGTTTAAAAGTAGGAAAATAAGTCTGGTGATTGGTGGAGGGATAATTTGCCTTTTTGTGGGCAGTTAAGTGAAATTTCCTGGCAATATTAAGAGTAGATCTGGTGGATATATTTTCAACAAAATGACCTCAACTGGAAAATAATTTTTTGGGATCATATTCTTAATGGGAAAATATCTTTCTGTGAAGAGGTTCCTATGGATAAGGGTGAACTGTTGGTGAATATGAAAGAGAGAAACGCCTCAAGATTTAAAATAAAGTCCTGGAAAGCAGTGATGGAGTTTCAAATCCCCTAGTATAGTCAGTGCAGTATGTTCTACATTGATTATCTGATTATGGGACTATTGAATGTCGTAGGAGGATTTTCTCTCCGTCTCTTCTCTTGATTTGTTCCATTCTGCATAGGATATCCACTATTCCTTTGGATCAGATTACTGTAATCAATAGAGATTTGAAAGAATCTAGCAGAGGAAGATCTTGAACTAGAAAATATCACACCCACTAATAGTGCTCTTAACCATTTAGTAGTAGGAGATTCCCTTTCAGCTTTTTAGTGAAAAATAGCAAGCTGGTGAGTTTTGGTTTGGGTTTTTTGCTTTTATAGTTTTGATCAGAGTGGTGAGAGATTTTAATAGCACTTTATTTCAATAAAGTAGAAATGTTATCTTCTGAAAGCTCACATTAACAGCCCCTTAATTCCCCAAAATGTTCACCTAGTAAGGAAAAAGTTTGCCTGGCTCCATCCGTTACAAGACTAGGTATGTTTAACTCTTCAGGTAGTCAAGAAAAGGAAAGGAATGGTATCTTAATTTCTTACTGGCAGATTTGTCTATTCTTAAAAAAAAAAAAAAAAAGAAAAACTACCTTTACAAAGCTGTCAAAATGCTACTTTCCCAAAGAGAATTTTGACCACCTAGTTTGTGACGTTCACAGATGTCAAATTGTATTTGTTTGTTTTCCAAAACTGTTAAAGAAATCATTGCTCCAGACTGATTGGCTGCTGAGAAGACTTTAGCAATGAAATAAAACTTGTTAATTGCAGCTGAAACCTGAAACAGATGCCTTATGACAGTGTGGCTTCTAAATTTTGCTAAGCCTGTCTAGACCTGTATTTAATCTGTGGGATTCAATCCAACGCTCTGTGTTCGCAGCCTGCAATATTATTATTTTCCACATATCCCAATGTACGTTTGAGATCCAAAATGGTTGACCAGAAAAAACAACTGGAGATAACTGTCATAAAACAGGCACACTGATAACATACATCTTGAAGTTTGATGGGATGATACTGCCTCCACTGATTGAAGGTGTGCATTATTATAGATAGAAGGGAAAACTTCCACGAGAGCAGCCCAGAAGTGGAGCAGTTTGCCCAGAGAGCAGGTTATGCAGCCTCCATCCTTGGAGATTTCCAAGACTCAACTGGATAAAGCCCTGAGCAACCTGGCCTGACCCTATAGTTGTCCCTGCTTTGAGAAGGGGTTGCGCTGGAGACCTCCTGAGGTCCCTCCCAGCCTGAATTATCCTATGACCTTGTAAGTATCAAGTCTATTTGCACTTTGCAATGGTGCAAATTTCTCCATTGGTGCTGGGTTCCCAGCATTTTGGTCTTGTTGCAGACACTCACATACAGATTGTTTTAAAAAAATTATAATTCATGGGATTTTGAATGGGGTAATGCTCAGTGCCTTAAATCGGTCCACTGCCTCATCTATGCAGAGACTAGCTGGGGAATTACCAGTGCACAGTGTGGGTATCCACAGTGCCACAAACCCTTAAAAACTGGCTGCTCTACAGTTGTAATTTTTAAAAAATCTTGGCTTTCATCCTTATATCACAATTATAAATTCCATATGTGTTGCCATAGTTTTTGCAAAGAATGCATCTCTTATCTTCAAGTAGGGAGGATACATACCTTAGTAATATATCTTACAGTTGAAAGCCTACATGCTTTCAGGAGACCTCATTGCAATATGATACATTTAGGCTTGAAAGTATCAGCTCTGAAGAGCAAGATGATTTTTTGCAGAATGCAACAGTTTACCTCCTCTGTAACACAGGGACAAAGAGCACTTACTCCACTCTTTCTGTAAGGAATGTGGCATCCATCATAAACAGTTTTCATCTGAAAAATCCCTCTTCACTCTGCCCACCAAGAAGAAAGTTCTTTGGAGATATTTTAATATTTTTATTCATATATAACAAATCCAGTATATGATATATTCAAAACGAGTTAGTGATATTTAGCAGAAAAAAAATATATCAAGATGATTTTTATATTTGCGACAAGGAGATAAGACGCTCAGGCTTGTTCAGCAAAGACCAGTTTTGTCTCTCTACATGTCCACTCTCAGAACTAGAGAACTGTGAGAACAGACTATGGCGTAGACTATGTTTGACCTGACTGGCATGAAGAAAGCTGCAATTAGGAAAATGCATTTTTGGATCACCATGTAATACACGTTCTTATACAAGGAAGATTAAAACGTTACTTTCTTGCTAATTACTAAATTACATGGATAAAATGCAGTCTTTTATACAACCTGTTGGATATGTATCATCTTTGGGACTATGGACTCTCAAGGTACCAGATGTAGCTAAAGACAGGCTAATCAAATGCATTTTTAAGCTTAGTTCGTCCTTCTAAATAGCTGAATATAAGGTGTGAAGGTTATTGTAGAAAATATTGTATGCTTGCATAGTAATAACAGTTGATTAATACTCTTCACAACTAATATTGCATCAAAACCAAATCCTAACAGCCATTTTAGTCACAGCCCTTTATATTACTAAAATAAGATAATTAATAGATTTTGGAAATCTTTCATAAATACATATGTGAACATTTTCTTATTTTAAATTTCCAAGTCACTTAATTTATACTGTTATTTCTGAACTATTTCTGTTGCTCTGCACTTTATATCTTATTTAATACAACATACTCTATTGGTTAACATTACACCTACATTACTGATATTAGAATACCACTCCCACACTGGATAGATTTATTCGTCAAGCTTTATATATGTGTGTGTGTGTGTGAGCCATTCACCCTTGACTCTTATTATAGCAGTGGAGAGAAGTCAGCACTTTTAGGGTGCAAGTCGTCTTGATCTGTTTTCAATGACTGCTTTAGTATGTGATGAATTACACCCAAAAAGTACTCATTTGTCTGGTTGATTCTAAGCATGCAAAAGGTGACTGGCTCAGATATAGATATTCTTACTGTAAATGTTGATATTTGATTAGATGTATCACCCCCCCAAGCCCCAACTGTACATATATAAATAATTTCCAACAATCAGGAAGCGTACTTGCAGTCCAGTTATATCTGCTTGTCATTCAAAATAAAAAGAGAATAAATTACCTATAGATAAATAATACAATTAAATAAATAAAGCTTCTGCTAATTATCAAATAATATTCAATCAGATATTTTTGGCCTGTAATATAGCATGCAAGTATTTAACTATGAAATTAATGTAATGCTAAAAGTGCTTATTTCCTTCCAGTAGAGGGAGCTTAGGAATGTATAGGACATCTATGCTCTCCAGCTTTATGTTTAATTAGATTAATCCCAACCACAACATTGCAAGTATCCTGAAAAACCCCTCTTGATACTTGATTCCAATTCATTTTTAATTCATTATTAACTAACATTTTACAAAAATAATTGTCTTGTATTATTTTCATTAATGACATCAATCTCTTCTTTCTTATATGAAAATAGCCCATTATATATCTATTTCACTTTTATGACCAAGACCAATGCTTAATATAGGAAGGTCTATGTAAACTTTAGCAACTAACAGAACATTTAAGCAAGCCTCTCAAAAACTTAATTAATTTCTGTTTGAATGCCTCCATTAACACAATTGCTGAAATCTTTGATGAAACAATAAACACTTTCATGTAGGTGCCAAACTCAAAGTGACCAAGATGTTAGCCTTTTTTTTCCCCCCTTTGACAAGAGCTAGTTAGCATTTCCATCATCTAGGAATTAGGAACTTTGAGGACCACTGACCGGCATCAGCACTAACCATTGACCTTGCCAACACTGTAGCTAAATTTCTGAAGCTCTCTGTCTATAGAACATCTCAGTCAGCTTGGCAGCAAATGTCAGTCTTCATCTCTGCATTGAAAATAGACTGTAAGGAAAAGGATTCATTACACTCAACTTTTTACTGCTGAACTGGTCACTGTAGTACTGAAAATGGTATGTATTTTGCTCACTTAAATTATATCATTTAAAAAAAAAAAAAACAACCAAAACTTAAGCACTGGACCAGAAGTCGAATTTTATTCCATATATACCAGATTTCTTAAAGCAGTAAGCTTGGTCAGCAAGCTGTAGTTTTTAGATTTTGCGGTAACAAAGGAAACTCTAATTCTGAGCCCTGCTGTGAAATGGGTGTTGTGGATTTATCGTGGTCTGATAGTTCTGCTGGGTAGAGACTTGAACTTTAGCAGAATATTCCTCTCTTAAATTCAGATCTATTTATAGATTAAAGCCTCAAATAAAAAAATGTCATATGATCATATTGTTTTCTTCTGACTCAGTAATACAATAGTCTGAGGTGTTATTCTAAGAATAAGTATTAAGATCAGAGACTCCCTGGGTGAAGCTGTCTCCAAGCTCCCCCTGCAAAGAAGGGTCACTGCTCACATGCCTTTGGTCATTCCATGAACCACGGGCGGTGGAGCATGCGCCAGGCGTGGACGTGGTGGGACAAGGGGAGGTAGTAGCTTAGCTTGTCACCCACCGCGCTCATTGGCACCTTCTGCAGCCCTGTGGAAGCAAGTATGGAAATTGCAGAAGTGCCCAGAGAAACGAGCTATGCTTTAGCTCAGATAATACATTCAGCAAGCCTTGTGTCACATGGCAGATTTGTGGATAGGAATGGAAACTTAAAGCCACCCTGTGGATTAGTTCATAAAAGAAACCTTTGTAATACCGGGAAAAAAACTTTCTGATAACAAGACTGTACTTTGAGTATGATTACCTGTACAGGAAAATACTGTGATTTGAGATTTGCATTGGGTTATTGGGTGGGTTTGAATTCCAGTAAAAGGTGAATAATACAACTTCTTTTCTTTTTGTAGAAATTACAGCCCAAAAGATTACTGCCCCTGAGTGAACAGAACCAAAATGTATGAGACAAGATATAACCCAAGAGGAAAAATACATTTCAGGAGCATGCCTTCCTGCTACAGAGGGATGAAATATTGGTATGGATATAGCTGGTATTGCACTTCCTGCCACTACAGAGAAAGTTTATACTTCAGGGATTTTTCAAAGACAAATAGCAAGTACATGTAAATAAAATACAACCTATTTACCTCTGTACTGGATTTTTTCCTTGGTAGGTCTTGTCTTTTGCTTCAACAAAGTGACAGGCCATCACACAAGACATTTATGTTTTTCAAAGTTTCATTTGTTCCTTCTTTCACATCTGATATGTCATTTTAAATGGTGGAAACCTTTTTCTTTGTTATTGATCTTAAAGATTTTTTTTGGAAGTAGAGAGATTTGTAACAAAACATGCTAGAAGGGCCTATGCAGCAGTGGTCTTTTCTGAGCTCTTCTCTTGCTGTGGAAAGAGAGGATAGTGAGAAAATGGATACAGGTGAGACATCCATGTTGTGAAGATGTAAGAAAGCCGATTTCTGCAAGTTCCTATGATCCTAAAGTGCTTTCCCGGCCATCAGCCTTTCCTCTACCTGCTAAAAAAATTGAAGAAATCCCTCTCTGTTCTTCCCTCTCATCCTGTCTGCTGCCAGAGTAGTGGCACAGGCTCTTTGCTAGCGTGTGCTTGCCTGGCAGGCAGCAGTGTTTGTGTGCTGCTCCCAGGAGGGATGGCTTTCTCTGCCTGCATACACAATGCTCAGCACCTCCCAGGCAGCAGCAGAGGGGAAATGACCTGATCCAGCTCAGTTTCAGGGCTGACCGGAGGGTCTGCAGCAACAGCAGCAAAAGCTGACACATCCAAGCAACCGCAGAGGCTGGGGAGTTGTTTGTCTGAGCTTTTAGGAAGACAGTTTTCTTCCCACTTAATTCACATTTAGACAATTATCCTCACAGCTGGAAGGGGTGAAAAGTATGTTTTGAAATGAAAGCCTGACCTTTGCAGAGGTGATGACATTTGCCAAGGGGAAGATGCCTTTTTCCTAACGTGTGAGTATTTTTCAAGCCTTGATTACAGTGTACTTAATATTGTCCATAGTTTGTAGGGGAGAGAGAGAGAAAGGAAAGGAAGGGGGAAGCAAGTATGCTTTTATACATGCACACAAATTTGAACACTAGTGCTGCATCTATAGCTGGATTTAGGAATTAAAATTGGAGAGGGTCTCTGAAGTCATTAAGATAAATCCCCTCCTGTCACACACATTTTACTTTGCATTAGCACAGTAGCATCTTGCTTACAAATAAGCAGTAGCACATTTACATGCAGTAACTCTCTCAGTTGATCAGAGATGTATATTATACATTCTTCTCATCACGTATCTATTGACTAATGGAGAGGCACTGTGTTGTAGAACTTTATTAAAGGTTTATTTTTCAAATAAAATTATTATTCATTAGACATCCAAATTGACAGAAAAGTATCGAATGAATAAAGACGTACCTGTGCAAATATAATTTCTTCTGATGATGTAAACAGATGTAAGTCCATCAAAGCCAAAGAGTCTAAGCTGATATTCACCAATGTACGTCTCAAACAATTTTAAAACTCTAGAAATTTAGTTAAACCCCGACCTTTGCCAATTTCTTTGGTTTTCTTTCTGCTTACCCTCCACAGTCTTTATAACGATATGCATTACCTTGTACGCTGTAATGACAGACAGAAATAAATTTTCTGTTTATCCTGTTGATTAGAAGCACTATACTTAAACTGGAGTCCTTCTCATGCCTACTGTCTTACTTTTCCTCTTGTCCTCTCTGTTCATACTTTCTTGGCCAGCTGCAATAGTCCTGCCTGTATCTTGGCCTCAGACTGTGCTGCTAAAGTTCTCTGTGGCTACGGCTGGTGATAGAACCTGTGGTGTTCATACAGTTTTACAGAAGAAGAGGAGAAAATAAGATGCATTTGTCAGTTGTAGTATTAAGCACTTTGTCCCAATCAGATCCATTTTTAAATCTCTCCAGTGAGAAATTAATCATCTCCATTATTCTTATTCATCGTTACATCCAGGTACAATTGTGCAGATAAGTTTTGGCCAAAAGGTAGCAGCACTAGTGAAAGAGATTAGCTGGTATTGTTTAGTTATATGTATGAACAAACAGCATCTAACTCTGACAATATTTGAGCTCCACCAGTTTCCTGGATGCGCTTGTTTTAGACTTCAGCCAAAGAGAAGGAATTCATTGCTCTGTTGTTAGATTTCCTCAGCTGTAGGTCATGGACAGACAGCTGTGATATAGGCCCATTTGATCACCAGTGCTTTCAGCACACTTCCCATTAAAGGCTGAGCTCCTGGCCCATCCTTGGAAGTACGACACAGTTGTTTTCCTGTTTGTTTTGGAAAATGCCCAGAGTGTCATGATGAGCAACTGCTCCTTTGTTCTGATAAACCTTGTGCAAAATCTCACAGCTTTGATACTGTTTGCTCTTGTACCTAACATATGGTTGGCAACCATGGAAAAATGGAAAATGTTATTAATATGAATGCATTTCATACGATTCCTAATGTCTATTTGAGGCAACGTCCTGACTATCTAACTTCCAACTATTCAAAATCTCAGCTCGTATTCAACCATACTGCTAAAACCACAGTTTGATAATGTTTGTCTTAAGGTATTCTCATCTTCTGTCCTTGCAACTGTTAGTGAGATTGAACCCACCCATCCAAGCCAAGTGTTTTTCCTGACCCAGCTATGTTGTTGCAGCTTCGGTGGTGGCACTGTGATGGGAATAAGGGATCAACAACTAAGCTAGTATGCTGCTGAATTAAGGGTATATGGAAACACAACTTCAGTTCCCCAAATAATCAGTGAAAAGGAGGAGGAAGCTTTGACTGTCTCCAGAGTGGGTGCTTCCATTTTGGTTAGGAGTTAAAGTATGTCACTTGGGCAAACAGGATCTTTCTTTGGGAACTTAAAAGCACTGTGTCTCATCCTTGACTACATGTAAATACTGTGGATGCTTCCTTGAGAAGGACAGCTTTGCTGGGTTCTTAAAATTTCCGTGCAGGTGGATGGATCCTAGTTTTGTTTCTTTCTGTTATTAAAGTGCTGTCCTCTCTGCAGTCTCTCAAACTGTCTGAAAAGTATAACAGCTGAATGAAAGCAGCTACTGAGTAAAGCTGGAAAGTCTGAGCAAAGCTTGTCCGTGGAGGGAAGCAAAGATCCCTCCAATTAGCATCCTGAATTGTGAAAGTGCAGGAAAATCTCAGAACTCTGATTTGTTCCTTTCCTTCTGAAATGTCAGAGATTGGTGGTGGCCACATTTCCCTGAGCCTTTCTATAACAAAGAAATTGTGCCTTCTGTTCCTGGAGGCAAACATATGCATCATAACAGTTCTTTGTTTCATCACATAGCATCGTTGCAGTTATTCAAACAGGGTATTTTGGGAAACGTTAATGTTTTAACATCCATTATCTCTCCACTTGCTGTAAGAGAATATAGCAGTAGTATAGGCCCTATTCTTCATCCTTGTGCTCAAGACCTGCTTCTGGTTAGAGTGCAGAGACCCAACTCCATTATCCTCGACTTCGTAATTTCTTAACATTTGTGTCTTGCCTTCTCATTCTAATTGATTAAGGTTTTTCTCTTTATGTCCAGCATTTTGGTATTTGAATGTTTCTCCTAAAACAAAATTACTGGCACATTTTTGTTTACAACATTCCTTGAAAAAAGAATCATATGAATAAAATATCCATACGTGTTTTTCCTTATCCTAGACAAGTTCCAGCTGGTAAAACACATATAAATATGATGAAAGTTGAAATAACATGCAAATATTAATTCTTGTATTTGATACTTAGACACTCTAGTGAAAGAAAATATATGAATATGCATATAGGAGATAATTTACTATTTATCATCACTTTGACAGTCACAGCTCCTTGTATAGAAACACTTCCATTCTTCCCTGTTTTGCAGTTTCTGGATGCTAATTAAGCAAATGAGGTGAATAATGTAGTAAAACTAGCTGAATATTCAAGTAAAACAAGTAAAAATCCTTTTTCTCATAGAGAGATGTATTAATTTTTGTATTACTCTTCCATAAGAAAAGATGTAAAATCTGTTACTTCAGGCACAGAAAATAGACATCCCACAATGATAGCAAAAGTATTGCAAGGAAAAAAAAATCTTTCTTTTTTGAAAGAACCTGATGAGGACTGGAGAGAGTCTTTTCCCCATTTATATTGCCTATTATTTCCCTCCTACAGTCAGTGGGATGAAGGAAAAGTGAGTTATGTAAAGCTCCCAGTAATTAAGTTGTCTTGAACTGGTGAGCTAGTACATCAAAAGATAAAATGACCACAAACTATAATGCATTCTGCTCCAAACTACTTTCATTATATTTGTAATGCAGAGCAAGAATGCTGTTAAATTAAAACAGGTTTGCCTGAATACATTTAATCAGTGTGCACACAGTAAGTTATTGCTCATTTTCAGAACTTTCATGTCTAACTCTGTAGCCATTTAATTTTTGTTGTTAGGGGTTTTTTTCCTTTAAACCTCTACTGTCGAAAATAATTTCCAGCGTTTGATGTTGCATTTATGAAGAATGGCCACTAGAGTGCTGCAGGTATCCATTGAAGGTGCAGTTGTGTACATTTACCATCAGCATTTCATTTTCAGATGTATTTTTAATACATATGTCACACATATGACTTTTAAAAAGTAGATTTTGGTGCTAACTATAAACCTAAAATCCTTTAGGATGGCTACATGTATAAGCAAGCTCACATCTGATGTAGAGCTTATATGTATAGAAAAGAAGGATAAGACTGCTTGCTAGGTAGTCTACAATTGGATAACGGTTTAGAGGATGGATAGTTACAATATATGTCATTGTCTTTTAAAGGGCTACCAAGTAAACACTATTAAATACCCATTTTCTTGTTCAAGCTGTCTATAGCATTATTGATACAACTGTAATGTGTGTGCTTGTATAACTAATCAGTTATCCTCAGGTCTAGTGTCCATTTCTGAATTAATATCAACAGAAGACACAGACAAAACTTGTTTCTGAAACTTGTTTGAGTGCTAGTATGAAAATCATCATAGAGAACTCAGTCCTTACTCAAAGTTTTGGCCGAATCTGTCAAGCAGAACCAGTCCAAGAAGGAGTCATAGTTTTCTGTGCCAAAAGGGATATACTCACATTCCCTGAGATAAGCCCTGAATCCAGTAAGAGCCACTCACCCCTGACTTAGCACCATACTTGTTCCTCCCTGCCAGCGATTAGTCCCTTTTACAGCAACAGTTGTAAGAGTAGTAGCCTGACCGGTAGACACGATACGAGACCCTCTGCTAGAGCCTATTAAGTGTTGAGGAGTAGCCAAGTGCCATCTCATGTTTCTGTGGTTTCAAGGTTGACCTTGGCCCTGTCTAGTACAGCAAAAGCCTCTTGGTCAGACTCCATAGGCACAAGTCAGAGGATGGGACCGAAGTAAAAAAATCCGGCAAAAGCAGTTTGAGATACCACAGTTCTGACTGGTTTAACTCAGTCTAAAAGAGCTATAAAAATATCACTTTAAAGCTACACAAAGACAAGGCCAAAATATTACTCGAAGGTTAAAAACGGAAAGATTAAAGTTGGCAAGTCTTGTCAGAAGGAAACTGATACTGGGGTGAAGATGAAAACTGAGCACTTCTAGCCTGCTCTGAGGACTCTGTCAGGGTACAGCACAGGAAAGGGGGAGACTGCTGGGACAAATAGAGTAAGAAACGCAGTAACAGTTAAAGAATTGGACAAGCTGGCATTGCAAAGCACTGTTACAAGAGAAAGCTTAAAAAAATCCTTGTAAGACCCTGAAAGATGAGGAGGACTGAGGTCACTGTAACTATGACGACCAGCAAAATGGACAGAGGAAAAGAACAGGCAAAGAAAACCGAAACCAGAATGATTTGACACACACACATGCTCTTTCTGATCACTCAGGGGAAAAGGAGAGTGGAAGGAAGCAGAAAAAGCATTTCAATGATAAGCAGAGAAGGGCAGGGTTTCTTTTGCCTTCCTCCTTTGGCTTGTATTAAATTCCTTTCCATGTCACACCCTCCATTCTAAATTGGCAGTGTCAAACTCTGCTGTAAAGTTAATGAAGGATGTGGTTTTAAAGTGTTTGATGTTTAATAACTCTTTTAAATGCCATCATGTGTCAGGAATTTCTAATCATATTGCTAAGTCTTTTATCAAACTTACAGTCTTCTTTTTCCACTTTTATACTGATCTTGCACAGTAAACTCAAAGACCAAGTTTGGAAACATCTGAAAATCCACAGATATCAGGCTATCATCTCAAACACGCGGATTAATAAGGAGTTACCCAGTCACCAATGTGAAATTAATCCATGGAAACCTGTGAGAACAGGTTGGCTCAGAAAGTGTAACCAGTATGCCAAACTCTTCTTTCATTCAGGTGCATGCCAGCTCATTGAGTGATGTCATACTATTAATTTATCCATTCAAGAGATTTGTATTTTAAGTGGTTTCATATTTTAATGCAGAATATAATCATCAGTGATTGTGGTGAGGTAGGGGAAAGTGAAATAGAAATGCTCTATGCCCTAAGGAGGGAGCAGGGGGAATCTATGACCCTGATATTGGCATAGAGACAGGGAGCTCTTTACGGCCACAAAAACACCTGTGAAGTCAAAGACCTCTCGTCTGGGCAAAACACCCTTGGTCTGTGGAGTACTTTGAAGGGACAGAGCTCAAAAGGGCCCAGCACCCTTGTTGCCACAGTGGCTCATGTTCTGTGCAGTGTGGCACACCAACATGTATGGTGTCAAATGTTTCTGGTTTAGGTTGGCTAGGAAAACTTCTTAGCAGAAGGCGCTGTCAAGCTATCATAAAATGAGAGTACTTCATAGTTTTTAGGAAGCAAGGTAGCTATTCAGCCACAGTGGAGTTTTTAACCTTTGAAAAGTCTACATTGGTGCCAATAGGTACTCAATGACTTAGTTTCACAGAAGTTTTTTTCTGGGAGTTGGCAAAGTTTGATCCTCAGTAATTCACGAAAAATATTTTTCTGTTGTAAGACTTCCTAAAACAACAATATATGGCTTTGCTGAGCTACAGCTTTAAGTGCCAATTTGATCTCTTTCAAGACAACCAGTGTTCAGATAAATCAATCAAACTTTTTCAGTGTTTGTGCTAAGTTTCTGCTCAGAAGAAAGTGGTGTGTTTACCTTACTGTGCTGTATCTGTTGCTAGAAGTGGGGTTAACTTTGATCTCTACACTACCTTTTATATAGGTAATGCAGAGTCCAGAATGTGAAGGGGTAGTGACATGAAAAACTAGGACTAGGCCTGCAGAGGTCTCCTCATAGGTTGTTATATGCTTGGAACCAGTGCACTGATAACATCATTGTTTAAAATTTTATGAGATTTTGACTTCCATGACAAAGAGTGACAAGCTCTTGTCTATATGCATTTAGGACTCTAAGTATATCCCTTTGAATAACATAAGCATTGCATCTGTTGCATTTAAAAAAATACCAGAAGGGATGGTTTGTTCAGAATAAAAAAGTTATTTTTTCCTTTTAATCTAGGGCTAGTTGAAAGTCCAGGCACTCTGTAAACTCCTCTCTAATTCCCCCAAGTGGCTTAAATTGTCTGACATTTTACACATAGCTGAATTTCACTCCAGGTGCAGTAGTAAGCGATTGCTGAAGGAGCTCTAAGCCAACTGCATTGTCGTACTTAAGAGACTATTTTGTGGAGAGAGAGAAGGAACACGACTGAAGGATCAGGAAAAGTGTGTTGAGAAATTCTTGGTGATCTGCAACTAAGTGCAGACAACTCTTTAGGGCCAAAGTTGTATTTTTTAGCACTCATATTCAGGTGGCATCTATATGTGCATAATTCTCAAAATTGGTTCTATTCTAAACATCTCCCTGCATGCCAAGATTTTAATTGACATGTTTCTTAAGCAGGATGTTTAGTCAGAGATGAGCATAGATAAAACAGATCTTCTTCTTTCCCCCTACTGGTCTCTGTTATCTTCTTTTTTGTTCTCAGAAGATCTCCTGGGTCTGTAATATGGGGATCATTACCAAAAAAAGTCTCCTTAGATTTCCTGGTGTATGTTGCACTGAACAAATCTGCAAGGTTTAGCCACTAAGCAAAACCTTTAGAAATCTCAAGTCTCTCTGATTTACCAAAAGCCCAACAAATATTTTTCACATCTATTATTTAGAACAGTGATGCAAAGACTATTGTTACTCTTCCTTTTGACCATATCACCTCTTACAGTGTATTGCTTCACTCATTCTTTCTGCTTTATAATGTAAAACATAATAGGCTTTTTCATTTTCAGGGTCTTCCATGATCTCTCCTATCCTATCTATCATTTCACATTCACCATGAAGATGTCAGTCCTGTCCCTGAGTCTCTCACCCATCTCATTTTTCAAATAATTTTCTTTCAAAATATCTTCCTTCCTTCTTCCCCAGTGTTTCAAAGAACTCACTGACAATGCCTACAATAAAACTTTGCTGATCTCCTTTAAAAGTCCCATAAGCTTCTCTTTTTGGCACAATGACTGCAGGATTTTCACAATGGCTAGGTACCACTACTACTAGGTAAAATTCTGAAGTTTCTTAGTTTCCTCAGATTTTCATTCTCTGTCTGTCTCTGTACACTATTTCTTATGTTCAAATTCATAATTCCTGATCTGTGGGGCAAGGTTCATCTCTTTGTTCAACGTTTGCACTAGGCTTAGAATGATACAGTCCTGGACGCAATGCTGATCTGTGACTAGTAAAACGAAAAAACAAACAATGGTAGGAAGAGTATCTTTGAAGGAAGAGCTGGTTATGTTCTCTGGCAAAAAAGTGTCATTTTCTGAGACCCAAAATGCACAATAAATTGACAAGTTACAATTGGTTACACTCAGAGTGGAAAATGTATCATGTCCCAAATTCATTTACTTTAGCTTGTATGAGTGCCCACACCTGTTGAGCAGCCATTCCACAATGCCCAGCGAAATAACTACTTCAGCAAAAATAAAGCCTCCAAGAAAGTTATATTTTAAAAAATTTTGTATTACTAGATTTCGGAGTTGTGTGGTCTAGAAATTGCGCCAGAGGTACAACAGTTCGTTACTACAATAACATCAATTTTAATGGGTTTTTTTAGAAGCTCCGGAGAAAACAAGGGCCCTATAGTGCAGTCAATTAAATCTCTATTTGTGATACAGTAATCTCAGAGAAGACCTGTTGGGTCTGCTGATGACTGCATAGTATGGGAAGGACTTCAGTTCTCAGCAGTATTTGCTGGCTCAGAATAGGTAATTTTTCTGAGTAGTAGAAATAAAATAAGATATATTCTATTTTTGTTGCATAGATGCCCTCAAATAGTATGAAATATGAACTTTGTAAGATGAAAAATATGTAAATAAGACATCAAATCACTAATCAGGACATACTGAACAAAACCTAAGGAGAGACAGTAAAGGAAACACTAAATGGGAAGTCAGCTAGAAGAATTCAGTAACCATTGAACATTTACAGATGTTAATATAAGTGACAACAAAAGGTAATCTTTTTTAAAAGTATTTTGTTCAAAAAGGATAAAAACAAATTAAAGTATATTTGTATCACAAATACAGTCCAAAAAAAAGAAGTAAAACCACTTTGTTTTATAAACAAAGGTAGAATTTCTGTCTGAATGTGCAAATTATTTTACAATCACTGTAATCTATTCTTGCAACTACAACTATGAAAATGACTCACTATTATGTTCTACATTGTGTAACATTTTATTAATGCGGATTTAGTTTTAGTCCCATGCCATTAAAAACAGAGCCAACTTTTTACAGAAGAGTTGTTTGATCCTGTAAATACTTTCTTCATGCATAGGCCCACTGGATTGCAGTGAAATGTTCAGGACCAGACTAAAATACAGTTTTTTAAAACTGTGGACAAGCATAATAAAAACAAAAGCCTAATTAAAAGATAGCTAAGCCACATACTTTGTTTTGAGGTGAAAGTAATTAACACAGAAATACAGTTGAAATCATCTTCCCAATACAAGCCTAATTTTAGCAGCTCATACTGTTAAAACTTCATTAATATCCCTCTTGCTAATGCCTCATAATATTTTAGAGTTGTGTTTTCTGTGAAGCTTGGTAAAAAACAATGGAGGAATTTATTCCACAGTCATAATGTTGAATTTAAATAAAATATGGTTTTGAATACACAATTGTAACCTAGCCAATGAAATGTTTGTTGTCTCAGTCACGAATTTCATATTTAGGATTTACAGTGATGAGGCTGAATGAGAATTTCTTGATTGAATGCAAATTAGTCTTGATCCTTCTTGTAGTCATCCTGTCTTCCAGCATATGTCCAGACTGCAGTGAAGGAATGACTTCAGCAGGGTGCATATACAAACTTCTGCTGGCCTTAAACTAGTGATCTTGCGTACTGGTAGGTGTCTGGCCCTGACACCACATAGGTAAGACCCACCAGAGAAACTGCATCTAGAGCCAGTGGTTCCTACAACCCTGCCGTATGCCAGGTCTGAGACAGGGCGAATGTGCATTGCTCTTTCCATCTCCAACGTGCTTCTGGGCTTCATGTTCACAGACACCAAATTGAAATGTGTGTGGTTGCTGGCTGAGGTGGCAAACAATATGGAGCTGTACTGAAGCTTGGAAAGGCACTCCCACCTTTTACATGTAGATAGACTTAATTATTCTACCATTTCATGCTATTGCATCAGTATAATAGAGGAAAAAAATCAGGCTCCAAGTCACTAAATTAGAACGAACAACTTTTTTTATTTAAAAAATCAGCGCAATAGAGCTTGAGTAAATATGATATATTCATAATTACTTTCCACAATAATGATAACAGCTACAAAAAGCTCAGAAACTGTTTATATATAAGCCCCAGTTTGGACAAGAATTCTTGGAAAAGAGAAGAGCCACGACTTAGTTCAGCATAGCGTTTAATCACATGCGTAATATTTAATGTTAACCTCATGCATAAATGCTTTGTTGTTTTGGGATCTAAATGGGGAAAAAAGCAACAAATAAATAGCTGAAATATTTTTCTTTGACATTTCTCTTTTCTATTTAGAAATATGTTAAGCAGCCCTTCATTCTGGAGTAGAACATTTTTTACAAAGTCTGTCAAACTAAGCAAACAGAAACAAGAAGTTTCAACTACTTCATGTAGAAGTGACTGCACTGCATGATTTGTTTGAAGGTAACCACTGAGTCACCCTCACAGAGTATTTGACTGTTCACAAAGAAAAGCTCTGTCTTTTTTTTATTCTGGACATCTGAGGGCTTCTCTAGTGTCACCAGACAATTCCTTTTCATTGGCTTGTTGGGAGATGTGACTCTCCTCCCACGAGCAGTGCTTCCAGCAGGAGTCAGGAAAGCAGCTTGATGCCACTGCTGCCTGCTCGGTGGGTCCCCTAGAGGGATGCCTTGGGAACAAAGAAGGGCAGAAAGGTGCCAGAAGGGAGAGCAGCTGCCGATGCCAGCAAGGCATCTCAAAGCCTCTAAATTGTGGTGAGAAGCAAACCCCACAGGGGATGAGGAGATCTGTGTGCTGTCCCTGAGCCCACACCAGAGCAGGGATGACTATGGCTCTCAGCCTTGTAATTCCATTGCCACACACTTCACTAATGTGCAAATGCAGTGAAGGGTGGCCAAATATGCTCAGAGAAAATACCAGTGAGGAGATAAAAACAAGTCTGAATTAGCTGCCAGCCCCAGAGAAATTGTTCTCCTGTGTCTATTAGCTGGAAAATATTTAGATGCTTGAAAGGCCATTACTGGCTTGGGAATAATTAATTAACTTAATTTCATGGTGCTGCCTTCCTGAATTTTTGTCAAAATAAATATTGATTTATAAAGTTTTAAATGCCTAAAAATGCCTATTCTGTTTCATATCTTAGACTTTATTGTTAGCTTAGTTCTAAGTTTGAATACTGTTTAAACACCTTCATTATAGGCAATAACAAGCAGTGAAGAAATTTTTCCTGAAATGTATGCACCTATGCCTCTTGCACGCTTACTGCAATACTGTTTCCCTTCAGCCTATGACAAGAATCTGAACCTGTACTTGATCACTCGAATGTACAGTAGTTCTGCTGATGTTTCTCAAATACATAGAATTAAATATATATACAAATCTTTCCTTGTTTAAAATCCGAATTAAAAATGAAATCGGTAGAGCAAAAGAAAGAAGAGAGTGAGGAACAGGAGGAAGCTTTAGTCTAAAACTGAAGATGAAAACTGTTGAATAATTGACTACCAAACCAAGGGGGAGTACTGTTGTAGAAATTTTTACTGACTATTTATACTATAATGCATTGCAGAGGTTCCAGCCATATTATCAACCCCATTCTGACAAGTGATTTTAAGAAATACAGAAGAAGAAGTTCTTGTCCCTAGCAGTGCAAGTAGAGGAAACAGACGAGAGGGGAAAGATTATCAACTTTATTTAAAAGCTGAAGAAAAGAGGCACAGCCAGTACCTGTAACTTGCCTGAGTATAGGCAGGGCATTTTTTAACAGAACACTGATACTGATTTCCAGTCATGGCATAGCTATTCTCCTTTTGATTTGTTCCTGGTGACCTCAAATTATAGATTTAGCAATGTGTCCTGGCCTGGAGAGCTCACTGTGTAAAAGAAACAAAACCCCCAGAAAATGAAACCCACCTGAAGACTGCAGCAGTGGTAGGTCATAACCTGTGTGTGGGTTCTTGTTATTTGCTGGATAGAAAGCATCAAGTAGAAATGGGTCTTCAGAGGCGATCCGAGTGGAAAAAGGCATCAAGAGAGTTGTCAATGTGTACCACATTATATATGTAGGACAAATCCTAGAAAGCAGTGTATGGAATGAATCACAAGATTTTGTAGCCCTGACCAGAGTAACAGAACATCTACTGCCAGCAAAATCCTGGAGGTGATAAAACATTGATTTGCAGAGCAAAAGAGCAAAGCTTTTTTGAGACTGAGTTATTAGAAATTAAACAATAGATCTTCTGTCTAAGAAACTCACAATAGTTATGTTTGGTTTGCTCACACATATTACCTCTGGCAGTGATTCTGATTAAGAATATGAAGGTAAGTTGTTATCATCATGCATCAGGTTTTTGTCCTTGTGATTTTTTTTCCCCCTTTTAAGTTCTTAGAAGTTCCATGAGGTTTCCCTTGAATTTTCTCTCTTCCTTGTGAGCACTGCTGTTCTGTATAGTCTGGACTCAAAGGTCTTGAATAGTACCTTACAGTTCTAATTCTTGCAGCTGAGAAGATCATAAAATGAATCACTGAATGTTGTTCAAAGAGCTGAACTCAGAAGTGTACTGTGTTCTTCAAGAAGCATAGCGAGGTATGAAGCCAATCTTTAACAAAATAGGATTAAAAAAAAAAAATTTTTTTTAAGAAATAGCACCTTCTTACAATTTAATCCAGAGTATCAGTAGTACTGGATTCTGACAATGTTAGGACCAACCCATTGAACTCAACCCTGTTTGTATTTTCATGGTTTTGAACAAAAAAAAGCAACAGGGTTTTATGACACTGCTGAATTTAGTAAAGTTAGTAGTATTGACTGTGAAAGCCGATGTTAGGTGGCCAGTGAACATTTTTCTGTAAGAGTGAGTTTAGTTATTGGCTTTCTGATAGCTATAAATGTGGTACCATTTTGACATGACAGTGCCCCATCTTTACAATTTAACATTATAATGTAGAGTTTTAAAATGCTTTCATAGCATCAGCTGTCAGGAAACTTGCCTATGGAAATGTCTTTGAGAAGTGGCATGGAAATGTGGATGGTGATCATAAATTATGTTGGTGCGATGCCTACGCTATGAATCTAGTAGACTATAAAGATAGCTTAAAGCTATTTTAACTCCCTCAATCATTTCTGTGCCAAAGAAAAGGGCAGCAGATTTGAGAAGAAGCCTGCATAGACATAGATTGTGAATTCAAAAATTCAAAATTGTATGTTAGAGTTTTTCATCAGTGATAACAAGCTTCAAGTACTTTCAATATCCTAAACAGTTTTATTTTCTGAAATGCTTACTCAGTGTGTTGACTTCAGTGGTGACTATGAGCAGCCATTATGTTTGATGACCACTGGTCTCGACAACTACCATTGAAAATGTTCGTTTAGATTGACATAGAGTCATAATATCTACATAAACAACAGATTTTAAAAATTACTTAAGCAGTCAAAAATAAGTCACCTTTTCAGGAGCTGCTAAATCTGTTGCTTTTTTTGTTTTGTTTTGCACTTTTTGCTAAACACATCATTTTGTCTTGCTATAGTGCTTTCCTCAGACTTTTGGTAAAAAAATAAAGGTCCAGTGGAGGCGTCTGTATTTTATGAATAGCTGGCTCATTTCTACTCCACAGCCTACAACTGCAGGATTGAAGGATTCCTTGAAACTACTAGGAACGTAGTAGAAAAGCCCCGTCAGGAGGAATGAAGAGCTGTCTACTTCAAGTATTCAACAGCTCGGGCACTAGGGAAGACTTGTCCATTATTATAGACGCTGGAGCAGTTTGTGTGCATGGCACAGTGTAGTGTTGGTAGTACCAAAGGTAGCCTGGGGAACAGGGAAGAGCTCAACTCTGCTGAAAAGATGCTCTGACCTAGGCTACAAAACCCTACTGAGAAGCACAGTGTATTAATTTAGGTGAAGTATCTACAACCTGTGCTAACACACTTCATGTTAGAACAGTTATCTTCACTGGGCAATGTCTTGTGCTGTGTAGGTGCAAAGAAAGTGATTTGCTTGCCAACTGAAAATTAGAGGAGGAAAACAGCCAGGTTTCCTAGGCACTGAACTGATGGCCTGACATCTAGACCACCTTTCATTTTCATTGCAGAACAAGAGGTAGCGAACATGTGTAAAAGTGGAACATATCTTTCAGCACACTTGCCATCTCTTGCTTTCTTTTCACAGTTTAATCTGGTTTTGAGATGCTCTTTGGGGTTTATGTGATATGTGAATCTTAAGCTGCTGTTCTAGATGAAATTTCACTTACTCTTCCTTGTCTTACCTAGGCTGCCACCACCATGCCAGAGTATCTCAGAGTTTACGATTGTATTTTGCCTTCCATATCATTATGACTGTTCTTGAAATGTGTGCTTGACATTATCTCCTGTTGCTATTGAGCACAGAGAAACAAAAATATGAAGTAGTCTAACGGAACAGCCTTTGAGCATTACAAATTTTGCTAACCCTGAAAAGCACATAAGACAAAATTTATCTCATTGGTACATTCAAACTTGTGTATTTTGTTTGTAGCTCAAACCTCTGAATCCCTGGTACAATACACTGCACTTGTTTACAGGAGTTTCTGTATGATGCTAGCTAATTGGTATTACCAGCAGGGCATGTAACAATTATTTATGGTTTCTGTCTGTTGATTTCAATAAAAACAGGAGTTGTTCACGCTGAGGTTTTACTGTTTGGCTGTCAAAACATAACACAATATTATTAAAAGAGTTAAGGTTAATTATGCATCCTTTTGAACCGAGCATTTAGAGCAGTCAAATTTTAGCTTCCAGATACAGTCCAAGAGTGTAATATTAAAGTAATAAATTTTCTTGTAAAACTCTAAAGCTTCATTAGTTTTGATTCTTTAAATAACTGGCACGAGCCTCAGAAATTACTGATACCAAAGATATTAAAAAAAAAAAAAAATGCTCTGAACTTTCTTTTTTTTTCCCCACTTCTCAACAAGTGGCTTGAAATTTTTAGAAGAAAAAAAATGTACGGATGCATTCTCTTACATAGTATGGATTCAGAAGCATCCTAATCTGGAACAAACAGACAGGAACTCTCTTGGCTTTTCTGGCAAAACAATTCAGAAGACACTGCATTCAGCTGTAAATATCAGCATACCAGGAAAATGTCCACAAGATATAGAGACTTCGTAGGAAAAAAAACAAAAAAGAAAATAATAAGACAACATTTAATGAGACTATATTTTAAAAACAGACTGATAAATAAAAGCAGCAGTTCTTCTTTCCTTCCTTTCTTCTCTGGTTAATGATTGTCAAGGTCAGCTACAAAGATTATTTCCAGAGAAAAACTAATTGGTTGTCTTCAAATCACAGGTGTAAAGTAATATTTTGTAGGATGAATGATTAGAACATCAGGGCATTTGAGAAAAATAAGGCAAGAGCCAAATTATCAGTGTTAAGTTATCCATAAAATAATAATTTTTAGGTCTTTCTTTACTGTGTAGAAGTTTTGATATTTGTCTCCCTATTCTACTGTTTTACCTAAACAACTCTTACACAAGTCTGCTGCCTTGTTTACTAGGTTGTTTATTTGCAGATGGCTGTTCTTTATTCACTGATGTCCAAAGGGCTGAAACTCTTTAGGGCAGCAGCTGTATTTCATACTGACATTTTTCTGATCTTTTTGTCTCTAATATTTTATTAGCAGCGGCCCACAAGCAACATGCTATAGCCTGCAAAGAGTACAATTACATGTACAGCTATTTATAGCCAAAGCAGATGTTTTATTGGCTTGTTTGTTTATATTTATGGATATTTCATCTTTTCTCCATATTGGCTTCAGGTTGACCAGGCCAACACTTCCACCCTTTGTCTTTCTCATAATCATGAGAAAAACATCTGTTGAACATGACACAGCTTTCATGTTTTCCATTTGCTGCCACATCTATTTCCATGTTTGTGCAATTTTCATCATTGACTTGTTCTAGAGGGAGAACAAGCCTGCGTTTGCAGTCTAGATACTGCAAACTGATGTCATCAGCCTGTTACATCTCTACTAGACTCTCCATCACTGTCATTCATTCTTTCACAGTGAATCAGAAAGGTGTTGTGAAGTAATCCATCATTCAAGTGACTAGCAGGAATGTGTTGAAGTTCCAGCTAGACTGGGATGGGACATACAATTTTATGCTGAATTCCTCTTTATATTTCTCAAATATTTACTACACTTGAGGAAACAGGGAATTAGAATACTGAGAAAATGTTGCTGAAAATAGGCTTCCACTTCTTTGCTGTCACCACCTTATGTGACTAAGAGTAGCCCAGACACTTAAGTGTGAAGGATGAAACCCTGTCAGTGGGAGTTTTGTCACTAACTTCAATTGAAAGTGGAACTTGCTTGTGGTTGTGTCTCAAAATATCAGTGTAGGAAATGAGCTTGGCATGTGCTATTTATCTTAGAGGGATTAGAATGTCACCTTCTTGCCACAGATCCACCAAAAATACGTAACATCACAGGTGTCTCTCCTGTATGTCAATTCATTGATGCAAAACATCAGATATCTGATATATCTATTAGACTATCTATCTAAAAAAAATAATATTTTAGTTTTGGGCTTCTGTTACTAAGTAGTAACATGAAAATTTATTTCAGTCAAGTCTCTATTTTTAAACGAAGCTTTCAGATCCAAAATTCCTTACATGCATTAAGTTATGTACAAAAATAAGATTTATATTTTTATTTGTTATTGAAAAAATAGAACCTCTCTTCTTTCCTTTTCTGTTCTGTTCACAACTAATGTCAAGAGTTTCATGTGATGAGGTTTCCTATATTATGCAAAAAGCTTGGGAGAAGAAGGTAAGTCTTTGATTCATAAACTAATTCAAAGCAGGCAGTTCACCGTGTGAAGTTAATCTTGCAAGGAACAGATTAATCCTGATTTTGTGACCCACCTGGGAGTATAATATGACTAATATCTATATTCCTACTTGAATTGTAGGAGTATATTCACATTGATTTGTAACAGTCAAAACCATGGTAACATATCAGTGTTCACTCTTTTGTATCAAACAATTACTTTTAGAAATAATCTTTTGAAAAAACTAGAAGGCATTCAGTTGAATGCATCGAAATGTAATGTTCTGTAAATGTAAATTTAATGTAAAAAGTAAGTAAGTGACCAGTCCTTAGGAGCATCATATAAATTTTCTATGTAGTAAAATTATGAAAATATCCCTCCAGGTTCTGAGTTTTACTACTGATTACAAGAAAACATCTCTTGCATTTCTTTAGCATAAATTAGATATGTTTGAAAGATTACTGTTTCAAGCATACAAATGCCAGCAAGGTGATGTGTTCAGTACAAGACTCTATTTATGCAGGGATTTCAAGCTCATTTGAGGGACGTAAGTAAAGCAGCTGAAGTGGACTCGTTTTATGCAAAGTAAAACTATAAAGATGAGGAGTCAGGATTAAATTAAGCAAAAGAGCAAGTGAATAAACTAATTGGGAAATAAGCACTGGCCGGAATGATCATTCTACACCAAATAGTTTTTCCACCATTCAGTGTTTTACTTTGGAGGATAACAAGAACTATTTTAGTGTCTTCCATTGGTAAGCATGAAATAATATCAGCAGGTATTATAGAAAGTAAAATTTATAATGGTATATTTAACAATATAAATTGACAGTTTAATTGACAGCATAGTCAACAAGTCTCTGATTCAAAATAATTGTTCCCATCAGTAAATTCACTGCATCATGGATGCCATTCTTTCATATACAGAATAGGATCTAAACACTACAGACATCGAAATGTAGATGGATCCCAGCCAAGAAAATAGTTAATAATTATGTATTCATTTATACCTTCTACAACATTGGGATCTTTAGGTTAGAAACAATTTGTTTTATCTTCTGCAGAACCTGCCACTCATGAAGCAGACATAAAGCTAAATCCACTTTAGGACATAGCTACCACTTATGCATTTGGGGTAAAATCCAAAATAATGTTTAAATGGCCCTAATGCCTATATTTCTCATGAAATTTCCTCAGACATTTAAAACTCTGTTCCATGTATGCCAAGGGCATAAGTTTTTCTTGCTATCTGCCTTCTAAGGCCATCTGAGATTCATAAACTCTGGGTCTTGGTGCCTCTAAGGAATTTGGTAGATATGTTCTGAGTATAATTAGGAAACAGCTTTGAGTTTTACACATAGTACAACTTACTTGTCAGTGAAAATTCATTCAGAGATGCCTAAGGTTTGGCATAATAATCGAGCCATTGAAACGCTTACCCTTACTTAGAAAATGACTGAATTTTGTTCTAGAACTGTTTCAACATTGAGTCTACAATTCCTGTTTTCCATGGTGTGTCCCAATAGCCACACTAATTGTTGACTGCTAATTCTATGAAATGCAACTCTGTCAAAACTCCATGGAATCAGCAACGCAAACCATTGGGCTGGAAGGCAATCAGCAGCCTGTCTTTCTCGTCTAATCTCTTAAATTCTCAGTCTGGAGATGCTCTTCTGGGGTGAGAGTGTAAGATCACAATTTTAAGATTAAGTTAGAGGACATTTTTATTTCCTGAGAGCTGCTTGATGGTTTCTCAAATTCCCTGGGAAAGTGACTTCATTTCCCAGCTCAGAATTCAAATTCCATTTCTGAATCTGGATGCTTGTCTGCTAGACATTTCAGTGTGAAGAATTACAGTGTTTACTGCCTTTTTCTGTCTGCCTCTGACCTCCTGCACAGAATACATGGAATATGAGTGTTGGTGTCTTATGTGGACCACAGGAAAACCAGATGTTTCCAAATAGTGTCATCCTATGAAATCTCTTCTTCAGTGGCTAGTGTGAGAACAGAAATGAGAACACCAGTTTATAGTGTAATGGATATATTACCTGGGAAATCTCTGGTCTCTGTTTCCAATACTACTTCTGTATTTTACTTAAAACCTTCTTAGGAAAAGATGTGACCTAGGGTCTTATCCCTCAGGCATGGACATTTGTTAATAGACTTCAGCCATACTGTTGTGGTTTAACCCCAGCCAGCAACCAAGCACCACGCAGCTGCTTCCCCCTCCCCACTCCCAGTGGGGTGGGGAGGAGGAAAGAAAAAAAAAGGTAAAACTCGTGGGTTGAGATAAGAACAGTTTAATAACTAAAGTAAAATAAAATACACTACTAACTAAGAATAATAATTGTAATGAAAAGGAATATAACAAAAAAAAAGAAATAAAACCCAAGAAAAGACAAGTGATGCACAATGTAATTGCTCACTACCTGCTGACTGATGTCCAAGCAGCGATCCGCCCCTCCCAGCTGACTCCCCCCAGTTTATATACCGGGCATGACGTTCCATGGTATGGAATATCCCTTGGCTAGTTTGGGTCAGCTGTCCTGGCCATGTCCCCTTCCAGCTTCTTGTACACCAGCTTGCTGGCAGAGCGTGAGAAACTGAAAAGTCCTTGACTTAAGATAAGTGCTACTTAGCAACAACTAAAACATCAGTGTGTTATCAACATTATTCTCACACCAAATCGCAGCACTGTACCAGCTACTAAGAAGAAAATTAACTCTATCCCAGCCAAACGAGGACTGATACCTCCTTTCACTTTCTCTCCTTCTCCAGTAAGTCTTGAATTCCTTGCTACACATCAGACAAATTTCAGCAGCAGTGAACAATTTCTTTTGCAACAAAACAGCTTATAGATTATTTGCAAGGTACATCACTAAGAAATAGCAGACATAGGTTGAATGCTTTCGTAAGGCTGAGTCTCCTTTAGATGTGTGTTAGCCACTAAATGATTACATTTTTAAAAATTGGGATGTTGCCACAGGGTACAGAATCTGCTCCTGTGAAATGTGTTAAGTAGACTTGAGAAAACCTACTAAGTAGAGCAGATCTGTTTTCTGAATCTTAAATGGGTTTAGGTGCTGAGCTGTGCAGAAGCAGAACTCACAGTTGTCTTTCAATTCAAACTTTATATTCAAAACCTGAGACGCATACGAAATTAAAGCAGCAGGCATTCTGTATTTATGAAAAAAACTTTCATTTAAATGCCATTTAAAGCCCTTTTCTTGGATTTAATTCATAAAGATTAACCTTGAGGATTATTAGGTTGGATTGGAATCTTTAAACTGTGAGGTAGTAAAGGTAAGTCATATCAAGCCAATCTGAAGACCTTAAAATAAATTATGTGCTAGCAGTTATACTAACCAGAAATCACATTTTCTTTCTATTGATTTTTCAATTTAATTACAAAAAAAGTATACTAAGAAGAATAGGCTAAGAAAAAATTAAATAGAAAACCCCAAAGTTATTAAGGAATTGATTCAAATAAGAGATACAAAGAGAAAGACTGTGAATGATGCCTGATGGAGAGTTCCCAAATGAACATACACATCTTGCCATGATAAAGTCAAAGTGTGGGAGCAATAGGACTTCCACTCCACTTGAGCTGATGAGACCTAAGTGACTCTTAATGGGAGTCCACCTTAAAATGTTCTTTAAAGCTTCCAAGAAATCATCCTTACGTCTACAGTTTGGGGATGCTAAAAAACTGAAACACACAGATTCTCTCCAATGGCACAGGTAGGTCTTCTGAAGAGATAGCTAAAAGATACTTTTTTGCAGTTGTTGATTTATGTGCAACAAACCTAGAAATTTGTTGCAAACCACTATTTTCATCACTGCCCTTTAAAACATCTTACCATGATTTTCAGTTGTGAATGGGAGTGTGTATGACCATCTCATACTTTTAAAAACTGTGTTTCTCAAAACATGCAATGGATGTATTTAAACATTTGCATTTGCCTTAATTCTACAAGATGTCACTGAAACTCACTCTTGCACTACACAACTGAAGTACTTATATTTACTATATTAGGAAATACCCGTGAAGTTTGCAAGTACTGCTGAATTTTGATGTGTAATATGTCAAATGCTTTATTTTACAGAATGACACAGCCACTTAGAGTCTAAGAAATGTGCTTGGAGTTTACAGAGAAATTTCATTTTAAATTTCCAGAGAGCTACTTGTTTCCACTATTTTTCCTGTGAATTCAACAAAACTTACTCAGCACAGAAAGTGACCTTTAATAAATAGCTTCTAAACCTTTATAAATATCATAACTGAATTTCAAAATTAGGAAATCCAATTTTTCCACATAATAAAGCTTTTGATGGCTGTATCTGAATGCTTTGAAGCCTTTCAAGAAGTTAAAAGTTGGGAGATAAAATTTCTCTTTCCTTATAAGCCATTTTCTTTCTGTGTGACTGCACTGTCTCTTCTTCCTATAATAAATCTGTCTTATTAATGGCTAATAGTACTCCATGAATTTGTCATTAGATGTCAATTCAACAGTGACCAGTTTCTAGCTCAACCACTACAGGTTTGTCATGATGCTTGAACTCCTATTATTCCCTCACTTTCAGACACAGAAAACCCTAATTTCCACCTATATTCTCTGTTGACTTGATGTTTTCAGGAAATGTGTTAGTGCATACCTAAGGATCTGTAGGATTTTCTGCATTGGGGGAGATTACAATGCAAGTTATTTATTCCCTTGCTTAGGAACACAGAGATGTCTTGGCTACTCAAACTAAAAGGGAAGTAAATGGCAAAGTATAGCACTAGCAATCTTCTAAGTCATTTGTTCCCTCCTCCCCATTTCATTCCACTATCTCTTGCAAAATGAAACACTATGTTATCACAATTGGAATTAGAATTCTGTAAATAATAAATGAATAAAAGGCTATTACCTTCCTAGAAATCTCTTGAGTGGAAACATGTAACACACAAACACAAGCACTTAATTCTCACTTAAAAAAAAAAAAAAGTGGTCATACTGATCCCTTCTGATCTTAAAGTTCATTAATCAATCTTTGATTTTCAAGTGGAGTACAGTAAGATATGCATTGTGGGTCTTCCCCTTTTCTGCTGAGACAATGCTGCTCAATATTCTCTCTCGTAAGACTTTTTCTTTCACGCCGGTAATCAAGAGTTAGATATTTAAGCTAGTGCTACCACACGAGGGAACAAATTCTGATGATGCTTTTTAAAAAGCATTTATGCAGATTTTGTTTATAAATGATAACTTTTGCTAAACTGCAGTGGTAACATAGTAATAATAATTATGTTCTTAATGATAATACCTCCCATATGTTTTCATGTTATGGCACTCGAGCTTTGCATATCTGTTGATAAGACGAGATCTTTAACACATATTAGGAATCAAAATATATATTCATTGTGTAAGTGTACCTTTAACAAATAGCTCATTATCTTCCCTTGATTAAATGATGCTATGTGGGGCCCTAAGATCTCCTTATAATTGGAAAACTATATAACAAGAAGTAATTCATCTGACCTATCTTACAGATGCACCTTTGGATAAGATGCTTTAGATGCTGTTGATCCAGTCACCTACTGAATGTCCATGGCATAAGATGCAAATCCATAATTTAC
Source organism: Gymnogyps californianus (assembly GCF_018139145.2). NCBI lineage: Eukaryota > Metazoa > Chordata > Aves > Accipitriformes > Cathartidae > Gymnogyps > Gymnogyps californianus. The sequence continues at coordinate 99,202,686 of NC_059473.1, forward strand.
TGGATACAGCACAGTTCACATTGTAGAGATTGTCTCCGTATTCCTTGTTGAAATAGAAATGCCAGTTTTTGCCTGGCAGAAACTTGCAAAAGTCAGTTTCATGTCATTTGGCCTACAAGAGTTCACCGACTCATACGTTGGTATCAGCTGACTTTTAGAGACATGCAGATGATGAGTGTATTCCTGCGATTTTCTAAAAGAGCTAATGAAAGCTTCCACGACACATAGAAAACACCCAGTAATAACAGCGTTCCCTTTTCATCAGTTTTTAACCTTCAGCTTTTTCCTGGTTATGACAGAAATAGCAATGTTACATTCCAAAAAGGCACACAAACTAGCCAGTATTAGATCTACCTCAGCATCAAGGAAGCATGCTCTTTCATGAATATCATGAATCCACAGCTTATGCCTGCACTTTCTCATACATCAGTCAAAATGTATGATTGCTGAACACAGGACAAACCACCAAGATATCTCTGTCTTCAGCAGTGATTATGATTGATTGATTTTGTATCCACAGTCTGCAGTGCATAGTCCATGTAACATAACACAAATATCTGCTTACTTGTAAGATAGTCTAAGATCATTTACCTCGAAACAATCATTTCTTAGTTTAAAACGGAGTGACTTCTGTTACATAGAGAACTTTATTTTGTAGTTTCTCTCAATGATCTGCTATTGTTATTTTCTCTTATTTTCCCATTCCATGACCAAGAATTTGATATGGATACACAACTGATGTGGCATATTGATGGTATAAGCATTTTTGGAAGAGCCTCATTCCAATAGGACACTTACAGGAGATTTGTCTAATAAGCCGTCTTTGTACTTACCTTGTCGTGCAGTTGTTCTAAGCAGGGTTTCATCATCTGTTCAGTCTTTCAGTTCTCCTGCACAACTGTAGATCATAGGAGTTTGATTAAAGTTACACCATGTTTCTCAGCTGTCCAATACAACTTTTTTAGCCATAGCAGTTAGAGAGTACTACAGCACAACAGTTTTCGATACTCTTTGGCTGTGACTCCTTTACCATCATGTCAAACCATCTCATTTAAAGGCATGGCCTAAGTGAATTAGGCTTCTAATCTGAACCAAGAATCTGTCTTTCAAGCAGAAGTGGATGTTTGGATAGGTGCCTGGTAAACACGCATGGTAACAGCATGCGTAGGCCAGCTTATCATGGAAAAGGTGCAATTCAGAGGTAGCACCCTTACCATAATGCTACGACATCATGTAACAAATTCATGTATGCTGGTAGTTCTGCATTATTACCATTTCTTTAGCACTACTCTGTGATACACACTTCAACAAGGATCATGGTTTGTAAAAATGAGCTGTTCCAAAGTACAGCACTGAAATGTGCTTGGCAAATACCATCACAAGCATTCTTGGTATCCATACTCAACTGCCTCTTCTGAGACAGCAAAAATCGCAGCATAATTATTCTGAAGTAAAGGAATTTCTTTTCCCTTCTAAATCCAAGAAGTGACTTGTATATGACTTTTTAAAGCTTGACTATGTGGTTGGAATGACATTTATAAGAACATCTTCATTTCAGCAACCATTTGGAAAAGCCACTAATCTGGAAAGATTATCGCTTGGTTAAACTATGCAAATAAATTTGCATGATTCAAATTTAACAAATTTAGATTATATTGTCCCCAACTGATGAACTGATAGAGGAGTTCTGGAATAAGTTGGTTATCAACCAACTTGCACTTATGTGTACATGAAAGACAGTCAAGTCAAGTTCTTCTGAAATCTACTTGTGGGCTCAGGTGGATTTGTTATTTTTCCATTAAAAAAAAAAAAAGATTCTTTCTGAGATTTATTTCACCCAAAGTTATTACATTATTTTTATTTACTGTTGGACTTTACATCTTTTTATGTTCAGCCATGAACAGCTGACAAAACACAAAACAAAGAATGATTATTAAAAATTTTGCTTAAAATTCCACTTGCTTTATAAAAAAACTTATCTTAAAGATCTATTCTCCAGCTAAACTATGACTGATGGTTTACATCTGATTCATGCAGGAGAATGTCCAGTTTTATAAATATTTAAATCAAAGTAATAATTGGAAGAAATGCAGTAGGTACATTTCATCTTCTTAATGGACAATGTTTCTCTTTTATACTGGATCATAACGTCTCAGTGGACAATAAAATGGACACAGTGTCTTTCTTCAGAATCTATGAAATAGAACTTCTGCTGCTTCTATGTACTGTGCATATCAAATTTCCAATTTTGCATACTTGTTTTAAAAATGTGAGTTGCAATATTTCTGACTAGCATTGCGGAGATGGATGTTTTGTATCTACTGATGTTTTGATTGTAAATTATTCTAAATATCTAAGCAAAGTAAATCAATTTAACTCTTATGGACACAGGCCGCAGGATCTGTTCTGGGCAACAATGAGGTATTTGGATATTGTCACTCTTGTAATGGTTAAAAATTTTCTTCTCATTTCTAGCACAAATGGAATGTATCATTAATACTCTTTTCTTGAGTTACTGTTGTCTAGCTCCTAGACTAATGTTGTATTTTACTTTTAATGACTCATTTTTTACCTTTATGTTTAACCATTGCATTATTTATTAAGAGTGATCAGCTTAGTAAGGTGTTTCAGCTGTCATGTTAAATTGAACAAGCCAGGCTTTTTGGTCATTTTTCTCCAGGTGGTTTCTCTATTCCTATCACTATTCCAGTATTCCTCCATTTTTTAGTTTAACTTTCTTAAACTATACAGGAAGGATAAAATTGCAGGGTAGCAGGACATTTGCTGAAACAACATTATTCCAAGTTTTAAGTTTTTTGTTTGTTTGGTCAGCAACCTCTTGGTATTTAAAGAAATAAGATGATGAATGCAAAATGATAGTGTTTCTGTATACTTCTACACTGTACTTCAATGTGACTGATTTCAATTTCACCTTCATCACATTTTATGGAACTGCTGCTGTTTAGCTTAGCTGTCTTTTTTCTGAAGTGATCTATAGTATGCTCTATACAGAAAAAATGAATCTTTTCCTTGGTCAAAAAAAGTCTAAAAAGAATTTTTTATATATTTTTTGAGTGTTTCATTCCTACCAAATCATAGCAAAGTAACGTACAGAATTGTGAGACATTGTTTAGTTTGTCCTCCTATGAGAGAGGATTAACTCTACCTAGCTCATTCTGGTAGATGTTGATTTAACCTTCTTTTAAAGATCTTAAATGAGATTGCCAAAGCCTCCCTGGGCGTTTGCTTTCACCATTTTCACTCTTGCATTGGAGAAAGTTTGTTTACCTGTTCTTGTGGTGGGTTAGCCTTGCGTAACAGCAAAATGCCCACTCAGCTGCTCGCTCGCTCAGCAGGACGGAGGGAGAAAATAGGATGAGAAAGGTCGTGGGTTGAGATAAGACAGGGAGATCACTTACCAATTATTGTTGTGAGCAAAACAGACTTGACTTGGGCAAAATTAATTTATGTTATTGCCAATTAAAATAGATTTGGGTAGTAAGAAACAAAAAGACAAACATTATAACAACACATTTCCTCACCGTCTTCCAACAGTCAGCTTCACTCCTTCACTCCAGACTCCTATACAACCCCCACCCTGCTGAGCAGTGCAGGGGGATGGGGGGCTATGGTGAGTACATAGTGGTTTCTCTCTGCCACTTCTTCCTCCTGCTCAGGCGTGGGGTTTCCAGAAGCTGCAGTTCCTTCAGGAGATAGCCACCTGCTCCAGTGTGGGCTTTTCCCCAGGATGCAGGGGAATCTGCTCTGGTGCCTGGAGGACCTCCTCCACTTCCTCCTTCGACTTTGTTGTTCCCTCTGCTGTTTCTCACTCTTGTTCCCTCCTCCTCTGCCTGCAGGGCATTTTTGCTCTTTCTTAAATATGTTTCCCCGAGGCCCCACCACCTTGGCTGCGGGGCTCAGCTGTTCCCTGCAGTGGGTCAGTTGGAGCCGGCTGGAACCGGCTGTGTCCGGCACGGGGCAGCCCTGGCCTCTCCTCACAGAGGCCACCCTGCAGCCACCTGCTAGCAAAACCGGGACACCTACAACCAATACAGTTCCTTTTTTCAATTTCAGATTAAAATCTTTGTCATGAAAATTTTGAGTCCATTAGTTCTGGTGCTGCTCTCTACAAATAAGTTTGATAAGTTATTCCCTCCCCCAGTCTTGTTTCCTAGACTTAAAAAATTCCACTTACTTTGTTTTCCCCAGAAATCCTGTTTTATAAATCACAGTGCTCTCTAGATTCTTCAGTTAATCCATGTCTTTCTCAAAGTACAGCACACCACAGTCTACCTGAGGCCTAAACTGAGCAAGCAAACTTTTATGGACTACAGCAAAGGCATTTTTGGCAGCTAGCCCACTGCCCACCCTCCCGCTTACCTCCTGATTACCCCTTCTGGGAAAGCATGACATCAGCTTCAGCTCGGGGTACAATACGACTCCCAAAACTGCTCTGAAGAAAACAAAATTGTATCCTCAGCTTTTATCTGTGCAATTGATTATTCCTACATAATGAAGATGCTTGGCTGACTCTTATACTTGGGGCTCCAAAAAGGGAAGAAAGCATTGCGGCTGACAGGTGTCTATGCTTTCGTCACTTCAGAATTACCTCTATAGGTCAGCACGTTAAGAGGCTGAATACTACTTGATTTCATTGTAGCAAGCCTAAAACTAAAAATATTTACTGTTTAAAACCTAACATTCTCGGAGAAGTTTATATTTTCTGAATCTGAATACGCACTATGAAACAATTCAATTTTGGTATTAGTGTGAAGGAAAGGTTTTCTGAAGAAAAGGACGTATTTAGAAGTACGTGACTCAACAATTTAAGATAATAATAAAATAAATACCTTCAATGTTTTGAATGAAATTATAGTGGTACAAAAACTAACAGCATGTTGAAATAGTTCGTCAAAAACATGTATAACATTACCGAACTCAATAAAGAAATGTACTTGATTAACCCTATGAAGGAAAACATTGTGATATGCATCCTGTTACTCACTGAAGATATTTGTCTTGTGTTGCCTAGACAGACTGTCACCATGTTCTCATCCATCTTGGTTACTCAAAGGGTACAACAGAACTATTGATTTGTATTCATTCTTATACAAATCATGAAGAGATTTCAGCACTGATAGACAGTTCCGTTGTATTCCTGTGCATAATAATTGCTAAGGGAGGTAAAATTATTTATCAGGTAGCTGCAGTATATTTTACTGTGTCTGTTGTTCACCATGCATTCAAATAACAAAATATCAAGTTATGGTATACTGATTCCTTAATGTGATTATTCCATTCTGTACACATTTGTGATTAGTGTTCACAGCACCTCATTCGAAAGCAACATGCATGGAGAAACTTCTAACACTATTATATATGTCATTCCTAATTTAGCTCAATTGATTAACTGAGATGTTTTACACTGTACTTTAAGTTAATAAAACCAATTTTTCTGTAAAGCACAAGTTTAAGCAACTTGGAAAACAGAAGAGTCAGGTTGTGCATTTGACTACTTATTTTAACTTTGTTAATTTAAAAATACCTTTTCAATAATAAAATAGATCTGTGTTTTTTCCTGTCGTGTTCAGTGCAAGTGCATATTCAAGCCACACTAAGTGAACAATTTACAAATTCTCACATTAAGCAGCCCACAGAGTGAGCCACTATTAAGTCTTTAAGTTCAGACTCAATGACCTGGTGTGTGCAGCAGGTACATACTTTCTCAAATGAAAACGTAACGGAAACTGATTCATACTGATTAACAATACTCTTTATTTCTCATCTTACAGCAAAGAAGAGTCATGTTCTTGGACATTTTTTAGCAGCACTTTAACAACTACACAGCAGTTTCAAAGACAGAGCCTACCTCTTCTGCCTCAAATAGGCAAAGAAAGCATTACATATAATGCTGCTTGAACATAACACAAATTCTTAAAGTTGCCCAATTTTAACTTCATCAATACTTGAAAATACTAAATGTTTGATGGGTTGCATTTGTATGAAGGGGATAAGAGGTCATAGTTTAGAGGGAGATAAATATTTTTATAGACTGTATAGCTACATCGCTACCAGTAAATTGAAGCAGCCTAGGCCATTCTTTGGCACTGAGGGCAGCTGGCATTGAACAGCCTGTGATCACACTACTGAACATGTACACTCCAGATGCTGATCTTATGCTAACTAGCAGTTAGGACTAACCTCCAGCCCCTGCAGACGGCTGATCCCTGCCCAGCTGGGAGAGGGCTTACTGCTCTGCCCCAAACCATTCGCACAGTCTAACAGGGCAAACAACTGCCTGGCAGCGCAGCATGCCGGTAACCTATAGATTTCCAAAGGCAATGTTTACCTTGTCATAAAATAGTTATGATACTAACAGGCTTTTTAAGCAGACAGAGATGATATTCAGCGTATGTAAGCAGTGACTCAGGACATTTACACTCATCAGTCTCTGCCAAGTCAAACCAATGAGAGCGTTTTCACTGCTTTTTCAGATCAATATGTATTTCATTTCTGGAAACTGTTGGCCTACATCTCAGCAGAAGTTATCTGTGAGGCATGTGTAATCCCAACAAGGAAGCCGTAAGGATTTTCAGGAATAAATCCTATAGCTGTGAATTGCTGCTTCTTCTGTAGCTGTACTCTGGGGTCCCCAAGGGCACCACCAGCCCTGACTGTCATGGCCTGCCCCCCTGCCCCAGCCCTCCCCTCATCCTGCCCACATCAAAGGACCCCATGTCAGCTCACCCAAGGCCATCAGCCCCTGCCCCAGCAACGCCACCGCAGGGCTGCTCTCCAGCTCCCTGCAGCCCTGCGCTGCCCAGCCATGGGTCCTGCTGGGCCGGGCCCACTCACGAGCCCACCTCTCAGCCTGTCCCTGTCCTCGCCTGTCCCTGTCCCCAGGGAGGTGCCCGATGCCCGGGGCTGGGGCTGCCCTGGTGCCCCCTGGCTGCCCTGCTCCTGGCTGGGGTGGTGGGACAGGCCCTGGCTGCCAGGCCCTGCCCTGATGGGCTCCTGGGGGAGCCCCTGCTGCTACTAGCACCCGGCCTGGGGAGCCAGTAGCCCCCGCTGCATCTGTACATGTAAGATCTGCCGCAGAAACCCACTAATCCCATCTTTTTATGGCATTTTAGAACATTCCCAAACATTAGATCCACGTCCAAAATCCTCTTCCCCGTCTTGAAGACACAAGATCTGAAAATACATGAAAGAAATAGTTTATTTCCCACATACAGAAAAATCATCTATAATGCCAAAGAGATAAAAACTATTCAGACATCAGATGAGGCATTACTGAAGAGGGGAAGTTTTCCTTAAATATCCTGGGGGTGGGGTGGTGGTGTTTGTGTGTGTGTATGAATATATATGCATAAATATATGTACACACACTGTATTTATATGCACAGTAAGCTATGCATCTCCTGCAGCATAATTATTGACTCGTAATACTGATGGACTTTTAAAGAAAAAGAACATTTGTTAAACAACAATTAAGTGAAGACTAATAAGAATCCAGTATATTCAATATAAGCCACAGCTGTAACAAGTAAGGACAGTATTGTGTTAGAACTTATGTTTCAAGCTGAGGTTAATAATGAGATTTTTCTAAAGCGAAAAGTGCAGAACACACATTAAAATGGAACTATCTATCTGGTCTGTTCCTCACAGACTACAGTCCTCTGAGGTTTTCAGTATCCTCAGCATGCATTGATCATCACAGCCAGTAAGAGCTGTGTTGGTTTACTGCTTCGTAAGGGATTCTCAGCAATTTGCCTTTTAGGTGAGAGTGCTTGAATTTTTTGGCTGAGGTTTTCATCAAAACAATGACTCATCATAACACAGAATGAGAAGAAAAAGATTCATTATTAAATGCATGGAATCCATCATTGATGAGTAACACGCTGCAGTACTATTTTCACGCTTAACAATGAAAGTCAAAGCACATTTTAGAAATGTCTTGCAATATATAACATTCAGACCTATATGAGGCTTCTTTTATGTATACACACGTGTAAGTGCTGTTGCAGTTCTGCATGTTGAATATATATAAATGTCAGCAAACTTCTTTGCATGTATTATTAGCAGAATCAAAACTACGTCTTTTTAAGTAAGTCCTCAAATATACATTTCCTGATTTGCCACATATGCTTTTAAAACCTTAGTGTTCCCTATAACTGAATACATATATTTCATGCTTACAGGATGCAACGCAGTTAGAGATGTCTTTATCTTTCACAAGAACAATTTTCAGTGGCTTGGCATCACCATATAGGCTTTTCGTGTGACATCACAAGTGCTTCCCAGACATGCTAACAAGATATGTCTAACTGTTTAACAGTTAATATCCCTTATTTGTCCCTGTCTAAAAGTACACACATACTTGAGACAAGAAACCGAACTATTCCAACAACTTGGCATTCCAACATTCACATTTGAAATTACAATGTGACTGAGCATGCACTGTCTTGACACTGAAGGGGATTTGCTTTTCTTTTCATCCCAGTCTTCCCTGATGCTTAAAATGAGTTCAAGCTATTTCCCCTAAGGGCAGTTTTAACATGATCATTTTTAGACACTCTGGTCTTCCTGTCACACCCACAGGCTCGCCAGCCCTTTCATTCTAACAAAGCCCTATGCATTCATTTGCATGTAAGAGACTATGAAATTACTCTACAATTCAAATATTTCAGAATAGGAGACGAGAGACATAAGTCACATTAAATATAGGAGGAAATTGTAACACATAGTATGCATGTCCATCACTTTTTTTGTTATTCCAATCAAAATGAAAAAATCTTTCTCTTTTGTTATCTTCTAATTTAATCAATCATACCACTTTTTTCTATTTTTCTTTTTTGATTTAATTCTCTTGCTGAAGAAGTTACTTTAATCAAACATAGTGCAGCACAGCATGATATCATCTTCTCAATATAGCTTTAGATGAACCCTGGTTGTAGCGTTTCAGATTTGCCTATCAGTTGGTATAAACTGATCAGCTTGAACTAGGAGGATTTGTACCAGCTATTTTCCTCTATTTTTTGCATACATTACATGGATAAATAGTATAACTTAGAGATAAAAAGCATACTGTTGATACCAGCCCATTAAAAGTAAAATGAAAGTTAGCAATTCACACTATTAACATAAGCAGTGGCTTCCCTATCATTAGATATCCTAAACCAAAACTGGCTGATTTTCTGCCATTCATGCTGTAGCCATCCACAATTATTGGACTCTGTAAAGGAATAGATGAGTAAAAATACTAAACTTTTTTACCTTGGGAATCAGACTCTCTCTTTAAATGTTCCATCTGATCTTCAAAACAGTCTATGAAAACTGGTTCATAAAACCTGCTTGTTGTATATTTACAATTTTTTTGAAAAAGGAAATAAACGATATTTCAGTTTGCAGTAGCCATTTTATATAGTTTCTTCTTACAAAAAAGAGGGAAGGTAAATAGTGGAAATAACTTAGATCTCTGTAATAGATCCATTCTAAAACACAAATCAGTGAAATCCTACAATACCAGCTCTACTAATTTGTCCCACTGCTCCACAGGTAGACTTCAATTTGCAAAAGGTCAGCATGAAGTAAACCTCTGTATCTTGCAATTAAAAATTATAGGGGGGGCAAGCTAAAATACAGAAATTGTTTCAGGTCACAACATGTTTGGAACAAATGTAATAAATGCAAACTATTTGAATATTTGAAAGCTCCCGAACATTGACCTCAATGGGACTGGATCAATAGAAGTCAAGGAGAGGCCACTGTTCTGTTCCCCGCTGGGCCAGATGTTTCATTTCCTGCCAAGCCTGCTACTGCTAATCACTACTGGGCTTGGCCTTGTTATAGCTAGCACATTGAAACACTATAGAGAAAAATAATGACATTACAAAAAATGTAAGAAGCATTCCTATGTCTTTTCAGTGATAAACGTGCTCTATCCATAGATATTTTACAAACTTTTGAATTAATAAATGGCTTCATAGGATCTCAGCAGCACATGCTGATACAGATAAGTAAGAATTAGTAACCGTGACATGTTTTATGTGCAACTGTAATAATTCCCCCTTCCTTCATATGCAACATCAATTCAGATTTGACACTTGCCACTGACCTCAATTGCTACTATTGAAGATATAGGATTAGCTGTCCTAGCAAGTAGGGGGAAAAGATTGGCATCTGATATAAATCAGTCACTAGAAAAGGGTTTTGGAAAAGTAAGTATCTCTTTTGTAAAAGGTGGCACAAACAGAAATTGCACTCTCTTTGAGAAATAATACAAAATCATAAGTACAGTTTGAATTTCAGCTTGGGAAAATTCAGTGGAATATGAAATGCTTTATGAAAACCAAGTTGGGAAAGATCCATGTTCATTCATGTCAGTTGTCCAGTGTAATGAGCTGTAATTCATGCTTTCCTGCCTATTACATTTATTTGTCTATGTCTACATCATGTCCCTCCTACTCTTCAGGAGTGAAGACGTTGCAAGTAGGAGATTCTAGACATCCCTCCCAGATCTCTATAATCATGCTCATATCTCATTTTCGTATAACTACCTTTGCCGTGGGAAGCAAAGGGTTGAGATTTTGCTCCCAGTCTCACTGCAGTGGATGTTAATGTGGCTGCAGGAGGAGCAGGGTTACATGCTTAGATTGTCTGTGGCTTTGGTATGCTGCCAGTCAAAAAGCAATAATGGAAACCCCAACAGGAAAACAGCAATTCTCTGTAGTTTATTGCCCAGTCAAATCTGAAGATAATTTCCTGGCATCAGCCATTGGTATTTTCCTGGCGCCAGAACTTTTCCCCTGTCAGAGTTCCTACAAATAATGTAGGTAGGTACAAGCTACCCCAAAAAAAGGTTCCAATAATGTTTCATAATGGGAAGTGTTTCTTCGTTAACCAAAACAATAGATCACTCTACATATGATAAAAATGAGATCTTACTATTAGTTCTGTAATACTGGGCCCTCTTGGAACTGGAAGACTAAACAATTTTCTTTATGTTCCCTTTAGGATAGTACTATTATTTGTACAAAGAGTTTGTGATATTATATATGCAAGGTACCGTATGATCACATGTAAAAGCAATGAGAAATCTTTCTGTTATTTCTCCAAAAATTTGAAAATAAATTACATTAAAAATGCAGAAATACACTAACATTTTATAAAGAACTTTTTGGTACATTAGCTACTATGTCATGTAGATTTTTAAAATGGTTATATACATTTTATTTTGTTATTTGTTTTAACTGTTACAAGCCCACTACTTGTTAGCTGCAACTGGTAAAGGCTAGCTGTAAATTTTGATGATATCTGGACTAGACAAAAGTGGCACATCCTAAATCCTCCAGTTAATAAAGAGACGTGACACAGAACCACGAGTCAGGAGGCTGATCATGCATCGTGCTTCTGCTCATAGACTACTTAGATTGGGAAAACTGGGGGCTTGGCATTCTAGAAAGAAGAGCTGGTGTTGAAAATTAAGGACTAATGAAAAGAAGTGGTCTCAGAAAGAAGAAGGGGTCCAGGAAAGAAGAAGGTGAAGAAGTGCAAGCAGCAGCACAACATAAACTGGCATAACTTTATGCCTGAGCTTCCCAGACCAGCAGTGATCTGCCTGCTGGGATGGAAAGAGGAGACTTAGCGAACAAAGCAAGTTAGTGAGTAGGTGCATGAGATATAGATAGCCAAGTAGGGTAAATGCACTAATTGTCTTGATTCTCAAGTGAACTACAGTAACCAGAACCAATATGGGCTGTTGTTTACTCTGTTTTTGTAACAACATTTTTAAGGATCAGTCTGGCTTCAGAGTATAACATTAGAACAATATTATGAAAGGCTGAGGAAAAGAAAGAAAACTAAATTTAAAAAAAATCTCTACTTTTACAATAAAAGGCTTGATATAGGCTTTGAGGTCACTGAAGTAAAGGACACTTTATTTTTCTTGGCAAAAATCCAGGTATAAAAGACTTAAGTGGACATAGGATCAATATCGCTGAAATCTCCTAAGTGATCTCTCTCTAAAACTCTAAAGGAATAGTAAAAGAGAATGATAAAAGATCTGTGAATTTCAAGAGCAGGACCAAAGATTAATTCTTCCTTGAGCTACTAGATCTATTAGCATTGGTTTTTTGTTTCATAGGTTGAAATCTCATAGGTTGAAATTTGTGGGATTTGTGGAGGAAGAAGAGGAAGATGTGCTGAAGTTCCCAGGTTAAGATATACTCAGAACAAGTATGTTTGTAAAATGGCCGTAGTCTGAATCATCAATGGTCAACCTCTGTTCTTCCTAAAGTTGCCTGAATTGTAGCTTACAGTGACCTGAAAAGATCTTTCTGTGAATATGAATCACACATGATCTGAAGAAGTTTTACTGAATTTAGACACAGAGGCTGGGATCCATCTAACCTAAGGTAGTATCTGAAAATTGGTTGCCAAATCTGTTTTAATAAGCTGAAACTCACTTTGCAGTCAATGCAGATAAATAGATATCTAAGGTAAATGAGGTGAATTCCCTTCTAGAGGTGCTTATTTCTCTCCATTAACTATAAAGGAATGTAGCACTAACTAGCTTAAAGTCAGGTAGCTGGCTCTGAGATCTATAGTTTCTATTGAAATGAATCCCAGAATGTTAAAACACAATCTACTTCTACAAAAGCTATTTTCTATTTTCTATGTTGTCTAATCTGTATTTTGACAGCAGAGTCTTCGGGTCTTATCAGTATACCTATATTTTTCATACAATCCATGAGTAAGGACTTCATAAGTGGAACCAAGTCAGCTAATATGATGATTGGAAAGCAAATCAATATTAAAGGCTGTAGGTTATACTTTAAATCCTGTCCCCTTCTCAAGGGCTCTTATAGGACTGAACTAAACAGAAGTGTTCATTTCACAAATATTTTCCTGGTGCTTGGCACCTGAAAATGAACACAGAGATCAGACCTTTTAAAAGGCAACTGGAAGACATGATAGTGCTGCCCTTTTTTCAATAACTGAGTGGCTAATACATTAAATCAGTACATGTTTTTATTCTACTCTTTAATGCAGAACATGCATCTTGCCCCTTGCATAGTCAGTAGACTGTAAACTATTATAGATAAAGGAAAGCTTTGTTAAAAATTCCAGAACAGTGAAGTATCTTCAGTATTTCCTGGGTGAAAGGAAAATTAGGCTCTAGTCTGGCAGTTTAGGGCATTCACTTGAAAGAAGAGACCTGGGTTGCACTCCTCTTTTAATGACCGTCTCTGTACTAGATATTAAGCATTTGCTCATGTGAGAGTTGGAACTGCATTGTTTTCTTCTCTGGAAAGTGCCCTAATCATGAGGCTACAGTCACACACGTGCTCTCTTTTTGGCTGGTAGATATGTAATTGCTCCAAACAGTGAAAAAGCTTCAACAGAAGGGATTCTAAGGAAGCCTTGCCATGGAAGGCAATGAAGAGACTAAGATAGACTTGGTAAGTGTGTGTAAGTCTAGACTAGTGTTTGGATGACTTTCCTAAAAATCTGTATATATAGGGAAGAGGAGGTGGACCCCATATTCTACATGGTGGAGGATAAATAGCTGTAACTAACATGGAAGTGAATAAGCAGTGCCGCCACCACCACTGACACTCCATGGGAAAGGGATGCTGTTCAAGGAAAGGGTTTTTAAGACTTTGGAGAGGCTTCCCTGCAGCATGGGAAGTAGTTGCCAAAGGCCATAAGGCGACAAGGGATAAGACATAGCCTTGCAGTCAACTGTCACTCAGACTGCTAGTCCTTGTGGATACCATTCTCAGCTGCTTTATCCTTCACGTATTGCAGAGGAAGCCTGCGTACCTCATGACTGGCTCCTGCCCCTAAGCAGCAACAGGGTTTGTGCAGTTCCAGGCACTGTCCTGGAATTGTGACAGTATCAAAAAGATACTGGAAGCCAAGGGATTACTTTCTGAAACTGTCTTGAACTGACTACTAATTACTGTTTTGTTTGATAGCCCTTTCATAGCTGGATGCAGCTGGATGAAAATAAACCACAAAGGGAGCACATTTTTGTTTATCATTAATTTTTACTTAGTTTTGTAGACACTTGTGAAACACTGCAGTAATCTTCTTAATTTGTCATATATTGTAAATTGATTTAGTAAATTTATTCATTTCAGGAGTCTATTTTTGTTACTTCTCACAAGTCTAATCAAATGAATACATTTTATAATGAGTTCGATCATGTGATTTTGCTCAAAATAATCTGGTGAACTTCTACTTTATTATAATATTAGATATCACTAAAGTTTACTATTAAATTTTCCAATGCCCTGAGAGCATTCTCCACGCAGTAGAGAAGCAGGGCTCTGAGATGACTTGGTTAGATTTTGAAAATCAGGCCAGTCCTCCTGCCACATTTAGGTGAAAAAATAATGACTACAGTTTACAAAATAAACAACCAGAAATACATAACTTTTCTCACTCTTGCTTTAATACCTACACTCATAAACCATAACTAGATTATGGCACATGTGAGTGCTTAACAGTTCCTGGGCCCAGTCGTCTGCCCCTGCTGCATCCTGCATCTGTATCAGGTCAAAACCAAGGTATGCACCTACTGAATGATGGTTTCCAGACCTAGGAAACCAAGATGTACAGGCCAGATGGGAATGTAGGTACAAACCACCCTAAAGGGACGGAACCCAGGAAAGTTTTATATTTTAGGAAGCAAATTTTGATTGTTTTAAAGATGCATCCTTTTAGCCAGCAGTAGGGTTATTTTTTTCGTGAGAAACCCAGTACAGCCTTTGCTTCTCTCCTAGTCCTCACAGGCTTAAAGTCTGTTTTGTTCTTAACAGATGTTTGAGACATCTATCTTCTCAGCAACTTAAAGAATTGATGTTTTGGCAGTATCACTTGCAGACAGTTTAGCTACTGTCTTGGTTTCAAGTTCAGGCACTTAAAAAAGTCTCACTACCTACAGATTAAATAAAGATTGCTTTTACCTATAAGCTAATCTCCTTAATCATGTTTTCTCCTAGGTTTTCTCCTAGGCTTTAATTCACCTCCACCAACATAATAGTCTTGAGAAAAAGCTTGCTTTTGCCTTGACAAGGATCTTAGGACATATTAATGCTAGCTCTCTGACAGGATCTAACAATAACACTTCTGAGTGAAGCAGTTCCACTCCGCAGTGTAGACTCTTATCATCTTGAATGTGTGATCAAGCATGACTCTGGAATTTCAATGAGGAAATAGACTGTCACAGAGCTGTGCAAGGGGTTAGCCCCGGCTATGTGGGATAAAAATCTTCAGTTCAAAGAACCTGTGCTTGTGCAGAAATGGGTCATTCTTCTCAACTGTACTGCAGCGTCAGCGGTACAGTCAGCCGTCAAATTGCTGTGGTAGTAGGTTTGCAGCGCGACTCTTTAAGTGTTTTCTACATAGATACTTACATTAGGAGCATTCTTGGAACTACATCTTGCTTTCAGAAAACGAGGGCTCTCAAATCATGTTGAGATCACTGATAGCACATATGTACTTAGTTTCCCCCTCTCAAATAGAAGCATGTCTGCCAAGTAATAGGGATAGCTCTCATTGCTACCACAAGCGTTGGCAGATGGAAAGGTCTTACAAAACTATTTGAATACAAATGCAGTAAACAGCATATGAATAATTTGGGCCTGTGGCGCCCAGTGGAAGGATAAAGAAAAATATATTTAGAAGGACAGACCCAGGGCAATCTTTGCTAGGCTTCAAAGCCACTGAATATCTGTCAGTGATGGCTTTAAGCATACAAGGAACATGAGGGACCCTGTGTATGCTTATGTCTTGGTAGCATATACAATGTTCTTAGGCGACCCATTGAAAAAAAATAAGATAACAGAATCCAAGTTAGAGCTTAACCAGAAAAGTAATACACATATTTTTAAATTATTTTGTACACAGCCTAGACCTGAATGCCTATAGAATACCTGTGAAGAAGGGACTGCTTTAGTTTCTGAGGAGTGTAATTTTACGGCCTACACCACTGGTCTCTTTTTTTTTTGTCATCTTTTTCACTACAAACCTGTGTTTATCTGTTTTGACTCATGAGGTACCAGATAATTCCATTTTATTTTTAATTGAATTGGTTTTATCTGATGCTGCAATAAATTATTTTGGCATAAATACAGTTATTGAATTCCTTTTTAGCTGGGCATCAACTTCATACAGTAATTCACTAAACCAATAGTATCTGAGGAAGTCAAAAGAATAGCACAGTCAGACCAGCTGCTTCTTAAATTAAAACTATTTCTTCTTAAGCCTAAAGCAAAGCATAGAACTTTAGGGAAAAAACTGTCAAGCATTCAAAGGAAGGTCCACAAAAACAGGATGACACCCATTGTTTGCTGGGCTGTTATTTATTTTCCTTTTCCCTGGTATGTATATAGAGATTTTGGGTAAAGTCTATTTTCTACTCCTCCCACCCTGGAATTGCTTATTCCTTCTCTCAGAGCTGAATTTCCAGTCCTTCAGCAGCCTTTAGCAAGTGCAAGCATGGAGTAGAAGCACACTGGCACACATGAAGTGTTCATATGGAGCTGTAGTGAACAACTCACATGAGTTCCAGCTCGTCTCCTCTCACCCCAGTCTGGACCAATCTAATCCTCTTCCTTCATTTACATGCAGTGATGTGGCTTTATCCATCTTACAGGGGCTTTCTAAAAACGAGTCTGATATAACAGCACATGTCAAATCTAACATCTACCAAGTTACTGATGTAAACCACCAACTTTGCCCACCATCTAGTTTGATCAACCTGAATTCCTGCAATACTGAAAAGACCCCGTAGGAGTGTGGAAAAACTACAAAGAACTTTGATGAACAGATGAAGTCAGTGTTGGGTAATTGATAGTTATAATTGCTACTTATCCTTTCCCTTTGTGTCAAACCAGAATAAATTTCTTGTGAAAGGTCAGAAGGCAACCAGATAAAATCAATTTACAGGAACAGGGAACATGATAAGGTTAAGAGGATTTGAAAAAATCCACTATTTTTCCAAGTGAGAAATTTCTTTGAAATTACCTAAGAAATGTAACAAGAATTTGATGATTATAGCACAGATTTGTCTCTTCATTAGGGAGGAAATGTTATCTTTTTTGGGTTTTGTAGTAAATATAATTTGGGGAAAAAAAGCCCCAACATGTAAACAATCGGAAGCCTCTTCCTTAAGTAATTAAAATCTTATTTATAAAATTATAACGTGGTTTCTATCAGAACATAGCCTACAGTCCTAAATAAGAAATGCAGATAACTTATCCTATTACTATCAAAGGATTTTCTCTTTGTCTAATCAGATGCAGCCATCTGATTCATATGTCCAAAGCCATGCACCTTGGGGGAACAGGGAGCAAAGGTAAGTGAGCTGATGCAGAAATTCTATAGTTGGCATCTAGTCTTTCTTGCAGTTGCCTACTTCCAACCTTATGAAGTATTCCTTATAGTAAATACATTGTATTTAAGCCAGCACAGCGCTCTCTGCTTAAACCAGGAAATTTATAAACCAGAAACAAGTGCAGCAGGCAAAATTTACAGATTTTCTTCCAATGTTCCTACTTTATAGGAATATGTGCAATTTTTCTGCTAAATGAGTGACTGTTTCCAGCTATATGTGATCAGATACTAGGCTTTGTATGGTAACATGTCCACATCTACGTTCAGCAGAAACACATAACCTGAGTACAGAAGAAGGTAGATTAATTATTTTTCTGTCAGATGGTTTGGTGATTCAGGAAGACTGTAGTATCAACCAAGAGAGATTAAGTTCTCTGTGTCTTACAGAGAACAATTGCCTGTTTTGGTATGACATCTACCCTCTCATGAAGAGTAACTGCCAGTACATTATTTAGTACAGCTTCAAGCTTATACTTGTACCTACCTAAGTACTGAGATCGTTAAGAAATCTCCTTCCTGTGCCTTTTTTATGCCTCTCTTCCTATTTATTTTTTCTTGTAATTAAATGTAAAAACTGCTGTTTATGGTAGAAAAAGATATAAGCAGAAATTAACTGAAAAGTAGATGCAAAGATATATTGCCATTATGCATTCAACATTCAGCAGTCTCCCTCAGCTACACACATGCTCTTTATAAATTTCTCTGAATATATATTTATACAAGAGGATGAAAAGCAGTTTGGTTCAGCAGAAGACAGATGTTCAGCAGAAGAGAGACAACAGTGTAGAGAATAAACATAAGAAGTCCAGTTATTTAATTTATTAAAAAAAAAAGCAAAGTAGGACTTTGTAATTCTGCAAAGAGTTAGAAGAGTCATGGAATTGTTTTTAAAAGTCACTAGTCAAGATGACATACAGCATGACCCCAGTCATCTGATATATAAATTGAATGTTATATAACAGAAAAGGGAAAAGGATGGATGGAATGGAAATTGTTCTGAATTACTTGGAAAACAAATAACTTAAATCAAATGACCAATCTGACATTAGTCTGATGCATCAACATTTTCTTTGGAGAAAGGTTTAAGCTCCCAAAAGAAAGTGTCCAAATAAGTCTGCCCTCAGGGGGAAAAAAAAGTCTATGGCAGAGAAATACTCCTCCTCCTTTGGTTTTAAAGACCAGCACAAAATGAGACCTTAACCTAGAGTCAGTGGAAGGCAGTGCTGGTGGACAGCATGATAGCAGTTCCAGCAGATTGCAGTACATGTGCTGCAGAGCCCTTGTGCCTGATTCAAAGTCCATTGTCAATGACAATGCTCATATTAAAACCAATGGTCATTCAGGTAAGGAAGCCAAAAAAAAAAAAAAAGAGAAAAAACACCAATAGTGTATTGGGTTTGCGTGGCAAGGTTTTGGTAGCGGGGGGGGCTACAAGGGTGGCTTCTGTGAGAAGCTGCTAGAAGCTTCCCCTATGTCCGACAGAGCCAATGCCAGCGGGTTCCAAAACAGACCCACCGCTGGCCAAGGCCGAGCCCATCAGCGACGGTGGTAGCGCCTCTGGGATAGCATATTTAAAAAAGGGAAAGGAAGTTACAGGGGAGTTGCAGTTGCAGCCAGAGAGAGCGGAGTGAGAAGATGTGAGAGAAACAACTCCGCAGACACCAAGGTCAGGGAAGAAGGAGGGGGAGGAGGTGCTCCAGGTGCCGGAGCAGAGATTCCCCTGCAGCCCGTGGTGAAGACCATGGTGAGGCAGGCTGTCCCCCTGCAGCCCATGGAGGTCCACGGTGGAGCAGATATCCACCTGCAGCCCATGGAGGACACCACGGAGCAGGTGGATGCGCCCAAAGAAGGCTGTGACCCCGTGGGAAGCCCGCGCTGGAGCAGGCTCCTGGCAGGACCCGTGGCCCCGTGGAGAGAGGAGCCCATGATGGAGCAGGTTTGCTGGCAGGACTTGTGACCCCGTGGGGGACCCTCGCTGGAGCAGTCTGTTCCTGAAGGACTGCACCCCGTGGAAAGGACCCATGCTGGAGCAGTTCATGAAGAACTGTAGCCCGTGGGAAGGACTCACATTGGAGAAGTTCGTGGAGGACTGTGTCCTGTGGGAGGGACCCCATGCTGGAGCAGGGGAAGAGTGTGAGGAGTCCTCCGCCTGAGGAGGAAGGAGCAGCAGAAACAGCGTGTGACGAACTGACCCAAACCCCCATTCCCCATCCCCCTGTGCCGCTC
This sequence comes from Gymnogyps californianus, assembly GCF_018139145.2. Lineage (NCBI taxonomy): Eukaryota > Metazoa > Chordata > Aves > Accipitriformes > Cathartidae > Gymnogyps > Gymnogyps californianus. Next base: position 99,222,318 of record NC_059473.1, read on the forward strand.
GGGGTGGGAGGAGGTAGAGAAAATCAGGAGTAAAGTTAAGCCTGGGAAGAAGGGAGGGGTGGGGGGAAGGTGTTTTAAGATTTGGTTTTATTTCTCATTATCCTGCTCTGATTTGACTAGCAATAAATTAAACTAATTTTTCCCTAAGTCGAGTCTGTTTTGCCTGTGACGGTAATTGGTGAGTGATCTCTCTCTGTCCTTATCTCGACCCACGAGCCTTTAGTTTTATTTTTTCTCCCCTGTCCAGTTGAGGAGGGGGAGTGATAGAGCGGCTTTGGTGGGCACCTGGCATCCAGCCAGGGTCAACCCGCCACAAATAGTTAGATATTTTAAAAACTGCACTCATGACAATTTTTTTTTTTTCTCTCTTTTTAGGGGACTTCGTCAGAAAACTTTTGGAACATTAAAGGACTCAATTAACATTGTAAATACTACAGTCACTTTGTGCTTGCACAGGTCTTTTATGGTGTGGGCAGTCTGTTCGGGGCAATGCTTCCAAAGGTCCACAATAGATGTCCATTCTGTACTTAAAATATTAATGTTTTGTTGTATTGTCATGAGCAAGTTATGTTTAAAATAAGGTATATGAGGATGAAGAAGTAAATTGCAAATACAGGATTAGAGAAAAGTAGTTTTGCATAATTCATTGAAAAAATTATTTTGAAATAAGTCTCTCCAACTCCATCAGGCTTTGTATTTTGATATTCCTAAAAAACAAATGTAATTACATTTTAGGTACTCTTAGGTAGCTGACATTTACATAGTTTGGGAAGTATCATTGCATTATAGATTTCTCACAAGTTTTTATTTTAACAGCTGCTGATTTCCCATTTGTATATGGTACACTAAATTTATAGAAATGCATAGTAATTACTAAAAAAGTTTTGTAAATCTGTAAGTTTGAATTGCCCTTGAGATGTCAAAGTTTAAAATAATAAAACAAAATCCTATAAAATTAAGATCAGAAGGCAATAGTATTGTTCAGTCATTACATAAAATTAGTATGATACTGACTGAACTGGGACAGTGCTTAAACATAGGTAACAATGATATAATCTGTCCTTGAATTTCATTCCATCCAAAAACAATTATATCATCGCAGAGTTCATAGAGCTTTGGAATGACTTATTTGGAAAATTAAATAATTGCAAGATGAGACTGCACTTAATGCTCTATTCACAAAAAGAATGACTCGTCATCCATTTGCTCCATGGGTGAACTGAGCTTTGCAATAGTTGAGACTAACACAGCACAGCTCCTGAAATAAAGCAAATCCATTTGCTCTGGCACAAATGGCAAATAAACTCCATCATTATGAGCAGATTTAACAACATTTGCTGAGCTTTTAACATTTTCATTCTTATTACTTTATAACTGGAGCTGGTCAGACACTGAAAACTTTTTTTTTTCCTCCCCACACACTTGCCTGCTTTTTAAATTTCCTCTTTTAATTTTCCTGACCTTCTCCATTTATTATGCATATCTCTAAGAGACCTATTATGAGTACAACTAAATACTGACACTTTCTCCAAAAATAAACTGCTGGGAGCATTAAATGGCTTTGCTAATGTTAAGAAGCCAGGAGAAGGGGAAAACTTGCTAGAAGTTTTGAAACTACTCGTGATCTGAAGGTTTTAAAAATTGGGTTCATACTGATTTTTCTGAATGTTATAGATGAGAATGCTCAGTGTGGACTAAGGATATTCTAGGAGTCGAAGTGCTCTTACCTAAACAGAGAAACTGGGAATTTAAAAGTGTTTTCATAGAGTACTTGTTCTCTAAGGAAAACTGACTCACAAAGCTGGTATAGTTTTTTATTCTTCTGAAGTGGAGATGTCTATATCTCCTATTACCCATTAAAAAATTGCATTCAGATATGCTCAGTTTTGAGCATAAAAACAGACAAATCTTTACAAGTGGGATGAGTAGCACTTCACAGCCATCTGCTGAACTAGAATATACATTGTCAAAAGAAGATATTTTCTTTGGTTTTTTTGTTTCATACTGGCAGTAATACCTGCATTTAATCCTAAATTAGACACCTGACTGGTTCCTAAGTTTTAGGTTCCTACTGAAATGTTCTGCCTAAAATAGTTCTTTATATAGAAAGCAGAGAGATTTAAGTTCCTTTAAAGCTCTGAAGCTTCTCTCTTTCAAGGTCCTGGAGGGTAGTTACTTCCAATCCTATATTTAGCAAGTAGTATTTTTCTTAAACTATTGAGTTGCTAGTATTACACACTTTAAATGGGTTTATAATAAGCAATAATATAAGTTTATACTTAAGAGTATGTAAATTAATAAAGATGCTGTATAGTGTCAAGCCCTTCCCTATGTCAGGCTTCATTTTGAGCAAAATTTCCATAATGTTTGACTATGGTGTGAAGAGTTAGTTGAACTCTTTCTGACCTTTTAATATTGTGAAGTATCTTGAAACTTGTTTAGTGAAGAATTTTCTTTTTTGTTCCTGTTTGTTGGTGATTTGTATGTCCTGTAGTTTTATATATTTGGGTTTAAGATTGCCAGATGGATACCATCCATAGGTGATTTGTCTGGGATTTTCTTTATGTACTTCTACACTTCTGATAAGTAAGTGGGAACTGGCCAAATTCTGTAGAGCTATATATTGTAAATGCATAAATAGGCATATGTTAAATCATATGCTGAATTGCTCCATTTCAGTTGTTGCAACATTGCAATAGTCCAATGGATTAATAAAGTATAATGTTATCTTGTTGTCTGGCTATGGGCTTTGTGTACCTGATCAATAAACTAATCTTGCTCACACAGTTGCCTCCATTGTAGCCTTCTTAAGGAAGCAAAGTTAACAAAATCAAGCTGCTAATTAATCAATTACACATAAGTATTCCCTGAACAAAACTTAAACTAAAACCAAACTGGATAAAAAGCTACAAATGCATTGCAAAAAACAAACAAACAGACAAACCAACCAAACCCCCCCCCCCAAATCCCCCCCAAATCCCCAAAAAGGCAGAACTGTATTGCATTATCAGCTTTCTTGTATCCATACCTACAAGCTTCCCTTTCTTTGCTTTCTACTTCTGAGGAAAGTTCACTTCCTAAATGAAATGGTAAAAGTAGCTTGTTACATTCAGTCTACATTATCCCATATGTAATTTAATCTCCTTATTTCTAGTTTATATCCTTTGCATCCCCTAAACAATTCTGTTCTCACTTAGATATAATACTTTCTTCAGGTATTTGTAGATTTACTTACATCTTAGATAAACTATATATATGCATCTCTCATCTTTTTTTCTCAAATAAAGTCTATCATTTTATATTGAGCATGGTCTGCCTTTCTACCTTTGTATGCCTGAAGTAGAATATATTTTGTCATGCAAATCACATGCACTTTTTGGAAGACTTATTTTTCTGTTCCATCATCTGTTATATAATGACAAACTCCTCTGGCCTCTTTATGGTCATACATTACTGAAATCTGTTGGAATTCATTTGCACTAACGTTGTCATGTACAAGATAGATGTTTACGTCTAATCTAGTTACTGACTTCATATCCAGTGGAGAGAAATCAGATTTTGCATATGATGACTCATCTCAAACAAAGATAGATACTTGCAGGTCAGATGAATAAACTGCTGGAAGAGCCTATTTCAACCTACAGACTGTAAAGGGTGTCTGTGGTGACTGGAGTAGACTTAGACATCTGATTTTTACATGCCTAAAGCTAGGTGAGACTACCAGCTTCTGTAACTTGCTGTGCTGAATAATCGGTGCTTAACTATAAACTGAAGGATTAGCTCAAGGAAGAGTCCTAGGAGTCTGGAAACTGTAGCTCAATTATTCTAAATCACGTATCACCTTCTTTGTACCTCAGTTTATCCATTAGTTTTTATTATTGTTGTTTTTATCCTTCAAGAGAGAAATTTGTATTAAAGGGAGATTTGCATACAGGGAAAGGATGGTGGAAACAATAAGCAGAAAGGGAAAAAGTAAAAGAAAGACACAAAAGGAATCATTTTGCATCATGTGAAAAGGAAAATCAGAAAGCAATGTAATCGGAGGTTGTGTATGAAAAGGAACAGCTCTAAATCTTGGAGGTAAGGATGAAAGGGAAATTCAGACATCTATTACTTATTGATTGCAGTAAGGTTAGAGGAAACAGGTGAAGTGGAGACTGTGCTATGATCACAGGGAAGATTTTTGTGAAAGTGTTTGAGCTACCTGCAATGGATAAGCTGTAATATAAAGGTCAGAAGGAACAGCAGAGATAGAACTTCAAACAAGGCCAAGAAAAAGGTAAGATCTGGTGTTTACCTACATGTGGAGAGGAGAAAATTATGTCATAGACTCACAACTTCTCTTTCAGTTTTGGTAGCATCACAGGGAAGAAAGAAGAGAACAGACATTCTAGACTGCGTTTTATTATTTGCTGTTCATTTCTGTTTAAGAATTTTTTCTGTCTTCAACTGCTGTTTTATAGTTTGTTATTTTGGTTAAAATCATCCCAAATTAATGGTGAAGTAGATCATTCAGTGAGGTTATACTTCCTTCCACGGCATTTACCCTGGGTCACTGTGCTGGTTTTGGCTGGGATAGAGTTAATTTTCTTCATAGTAGCTGGTATGGGGCTATGTTTTGGATTTGTGCTGAAAACAGTGTTGATAATTCAGGGATGTTTTCATTATTGCTGAGCAGCGCTTACACAGAGTCAAGGCCTCTTCTGCCTCTCACACTGCCCTGCCAGCAAGTAGGCTGGGGGTGGGTAAGAGACTTGGAGGGGACACAGCCGGGACAGCTGACCCCAGCTGACCAAAGGGATATTCCATACCATATGACATCATGCTCAGCATATAAAGCGGGAGGAAGAAGAAGGAAGGGGGGGACGTTGGGACTGATGGCATTTGTCTTCCCAAGCAACCGTTACGCTTGATGGAGCCCTGCTTTCCTGGAGATGGCTGAACACCTGCCTGCCGATGGGAAGCAGTGAATGAATTCCTTGTTTCGCTGTGCTTGCATGCGTGGGGCTTTTGCTTTACCTATTAAACTGTCTTTATCTCAACCCATGAATGTGCTCACTGTTCCCCTTCTGATTCTCTCCCTCATCCCGCCGGGGCTGGGGGAGTGAGCGAGGGGCTGTGTGGTGCTTAGTTGCCGGCTGGGGTTAAACCACAACAATCACCTTTTCAGTTACTTCTTCTTCTTTACATGTCAAGAACACTAAATATGAAATAGAGCTGTAACAGACATAATTTTATTTGATGTGTGTTTTGATGAACTAAGAACTTGTAATGTGGGTATCATAAACCAAGTTATAGCATAAGCCAGCATTCTTTGTACACCTGGAACTCACACTGAACTCTTCTGGAGTCCTAGGCTCACCAAGTATATGAAACTATTATTTAATGTCTTGGAAGGGAATAAGTACTGATACATTTTTTAACTGAAGCTGATTTATATGATTTATATAGATTAAAGGCTAACCTGTATGACTTGTCTCTATTTAAGAAAATCAGTGTTCAGTTTATTCTCAGTGGAGAGATCAAAACTCTGCTGAAATCAGGGACTTGCCACAGAGATCAATCATCAGCTGTGGGTTGGACCATACGGCTGAGACTTGTGCTGTGCCCTGGGTAGTCTGAAGGTGATCTACAGTGACTTGTGTACTTGCTGATGAACAGTTCCCTTCTGGATTATGTGGCAAGGTGTCGGCAGTGTGGGGGGCTGCAGGGGTGGCCTCTATGAGGACAGGACACAGCCAGTTCCAGCCAGACCCACTGCTGGCCAAAGCCCAATACGTTATCCCAGTGTTGCTACATGGGAACAAGCTTCGCATTGACAGCTTGTGCATGCTCCGATGCCCCATTATCAAACAGTGAAGCAACGTGGTGCAAGGACTAGTATCCACAGGCCAGCATGCAGAGATCAGATGGAGCCTGGATACAGACAGTATCCCAAGAAAGAATTAAATAAACTAAAGGAGGTGGGGACATTCCCTCTTTCTTGCACATGTATTGCTGCTTCTTTATTCCTTATATTGTCAATTATAATTCCACTTTTAGGGAAGGATATAGTTAAGAGATGATAGGAGAAACTCTCTAGGTTTTTTATTCTCGTCTGTAGTCAGTTCAGGGACCAGATAACCCTTATCCATAGCTAAAGCAAGTGAAACAGAGAAGAAATTTGAAAGCAAATTGAATTTCTGAAATTGAAAACTCTTGACAAATCTGATCTTTGGTGTATGAGGTCCTAGGTGTACTCACACACACATAGATAACTGTGCTCATTTTAACTATTGTATTGACTTTAATGTGATGTGTCAGAAGGGTAGTTCATTGTCATTGTGCTCACACTGACCATTCATTCTACTGCATATTTGCAAAAGATTTCATAAGTTTTAAATAAGCATTTGGAAAGTTTGGAGATTTTCCTTCAATTGTTTGCTTCCACTGCCTTTTGACTTCAGTGCTACATGATAATACATGTATATTTAGTTGGCACTAGTAAAAATGCATAATGATTGTTAGCTGTTCTATCTTCAAATAAGCTATAATCTGGTATGCTGTGATCCACTTCAATATCAGACTTAGTAATAAAATATAGTACAAATAAACTTTAATTTGGCTTGACAGTTCAAACTAAAAAGTTGTAAAATGTGTCTTTGGTTTTTAGTAGCTATGAAAAAAAATTGATCTCCAACTAGCAATGAAGTCATGCTTGATGTCATTAGAGGTCTATATTTCCTGTCTGACAGATTTTAATGCTTTTTTTTTTTTAATGAGGTATAAGGTAAAATTCAGAAAAGCATCTCAATGGCTTTGCAGCCTAAGTATCACTGAAAGTCAATTTAAGTTTATAACTTTTGAAAAATGAACTTATAGGAAACTTGTCCCTGTCTACTTTGCTGTAAAATATGTGCAAGCAAACCTGCTCTCTATCCCTTCGACCAGAAAAAATGAGTTTGATGACTGTAGCATTTCCCACTGTTTAATAAACTTAATGGTGTTTAAATCAAAGCTTCCTATAATCTAAGTAGGTTAAGTACAATTAAACAGATCAAAGTAACGTTGTTCTTCTAACACCCCAGATGGAAAGCCCCCAAAACTCATTTTCCATATACATGACCAGATGGTATGTTTTGAAAGCTAGTAGACCAGGATTGCTTCCGAGTGAGGATGACTTAGATTCGTCTTGAAGGTGCTCCAGGAGAATACACCTAACACCAGTCTTCTCTCTTTTTGAACTGAGGGGTACCAGCCTTAATTATTCCGATGAACAGAGCCTCAGAAGTATGATTTGAGGACATAGATGATCTCTCAAGCAAGACAGTCCTGAGCTGTGTTGCAAACAGTATGCCATTTCTTGCTACACTGTTAACCGGGAAAGAAGAACTATTCATGCGGTAAATTGAATCAGGGTAAATTATTAATAAAATATCTTAGTTCTATGCTTCTCTTTGTTTTATTTATTTTTCTTTTTAAAAGGAGGACTTATGCCTTCCCTTTATCCCCACACGCAGTTTGTAGTAAAGCTGATTGCCAGTTAAACCTTTCAGTTCTGCTATCAGTCCTCTCTGCTTCTTAAGTGTTTCACAAGTTTGCTGAAATCACACTGTTTTACTACTCCTACTCTTTCTCAGCAGGGAAGTTAGTTCTCAGGTATTTTATCCCCCCCCCCCCCCCCCCCCGAAATACTATAGAATAATAGCACATCAGCCACTGATATTCTCTACATATTCTTGTAAACACCTGTAGTCCCTCAATTATCTGCACACTGAGTGGAAATTGCATAAAGATTGCCTACATGCATCTTAGGATTTTGAAAACATCGCAGACCAAATTTTTATGCGATGGCTGTAGAATGTCTTCAAAACCTTGTGGATGCCCTTACAGCATTTTTGTCTTGATTTTTACCTTTCTTCATTCCTTCATCCTTTGCCAAAAAAAAAGAAAAAAAATTCTAAACACCACAACAACAAAATCTTGAGATGAACAGTAGTAGAAGATTTACAAGTGTATTATTGCAGCAACTATCTATTTCATTAGAATAAATACTAAGTTAGTAGTCTTAGTGGTAAGTACTAAGAAAGAATCTCACATAGGGATTGAGCATAACACACCGTGTTGTGTGGTAGACTGTTTGCTCTTGAGGTCCCACAAATGAAGTTTTAACAGCTTAAAATGAGTTAAGCATCTTTTGTTTACTCTCAAAATCAAAACATGTTACTAAATTGTCTGTTGGGGGAAAATCCTGGATAAATATAACCTATCGTAAATGTATACTTAAAGCTAAATTCTAATTAAAATCAATTTTATTCACTCCAGCTGTAGGCACTTTAATTGCATAATAGCTTCAATCCTGTAACGTGGGGCCGCCGGAGCTGCAGAGAGCTGCTCCTGGAGGTGCAGCACGGCATTCCTCGGCAGAGATCGCCCCTTCCCCCCGGGACCGCCAGGCACCTCCTGCGCTCTCTCCAGCTGCGCACGGCAGCCACGGGCAGACATTTTCAGCGCACTGTTTAAGCAGCCGTGCCTGATCGCTGATGCTCTGATCACACCCTCAGGGGAGCTGCCGTCTCGCAGCTCCGGCGCGGGCACGCCGCCGATGCGGCACCCCGTTAGCAGAGCACCTCCCCGGCCGCCGCGGAGAGCTGGCGGGCCGAGGAGCACGGGGAGCGCGGCGGAGCTCGGGGAAGGCACTCCGTGCTTCGCGGGGCCGCCGGGGCGGGAGGGGAGCGGGCAGCGCCGGGCAGCGCCGGGCAGCGCCGGGCAGCGCCGCCGCCTCGGCCCCGCCCGCGGCTTCAGCACCGCGGACAGCGCCCGCCGGCCGGGAGGGGCGGGGCGGGGCGGGGCGGGGGGTCACACGCACACGCGGACACGGAGTCACAGCGGGCGCGCGGCCACGGCCGCACACGCTGGGCCACAGCCGGCCACGGTGCAGACGCGGCCACAACACCCCCGCTGGCACGCGCACGCGGCCCCCCACCGACGGAGACACACAGACACAACACGCGTGCACAGGCGCAGAGGCCCACGCAGAGACACAGGCGGGCACGCGCAGAGACGCACACTGAGACACGCGTGCACACGCAGGCACAGGGGCACAAACCCACGTGCACACTCCCATACACGGACGCAACACACAAACTCGCACACCGACACAGCACACACGCAGAGGGACAACGCGCTCCTGCACACTCCGCTCACGCACTCTCACACACGCTTTCACACACACCGCAACAGAGATGCTCACGCTCCCACAGACCCCCACCCCAGGCACAGACACCGTCACACACAGACACACAGTGACACGACGGCACAGTCACACATGCACGCACACGCACACACTTTCACATCCCTAACCACGCACACGCACTTATCACACGTGCTCACACTCCCACTGGCACACAGAAACAGACACACGGAGACACACACAAAGAGTTGCACACAGATATACACACACACGGGCACACACAGACACACACACACGCACAGACACGCACACGCACACACACGCTATCCTTCACGCGCGCCCGCCGCCCCCCCGCCCCGCGCCCGCCGCCCGGAGCGCCCGCCTGGCGACAGCCAATGGCGCGGCGAGTCTCCCGCGTGGACCCCGCCTGGCGGGGCGCAGCCGCCAATGGGAGTGGCGGGGGCGTGGCGCGCCTCGCCCCGCCTCCCTAGTTAAGGCCGCCGGTGGGAGAGGGTCGCTCACTGGCCGGGGGGGGTGGGGGGAGCGGGGGGGCAAAGGCAGCGCGAGGCGCGCGGACAGCGGCACGCGCCGACCCGCGCGCGCCCCAGACCCCGCCCCCGCGCGGCGCGAGGGGAAGGCGGAGGCGGCGCCGGGGCCGCCGAGGGCAGCGCCCCGCCGCGGGAGTGGCGGCCGGCGCGGCACGGGGCGGCGCGGGGCGGCGCGGCGCACCTGCCAGCCGCGGGGCGCCGAGGGGGGCGGGCGACGAGGAGGCGGCCGGAGGCGCGGAGCGAGCCGGCGCCCGCGCAGCCCGCCCCGGCGTGCCCAGGCGCCGCGGCCCCGAGGCGATGGAGCAGGAGAAGTACCTGCCCGAGCTGATGGCAGAGAAGGACAGCCTGGATCCCTCCTTTGTTCACGCGATGCGCCTCCTGGCCGACGGTAAGGCTCCGCTCCCGCCCGCCGCGGCCCAACGGCCGCCGCGGGGCGCCGCGGCCCCGCCGCTCCCCCAGCCCGGGGCGCTCCGCGGGGCGGGGGCCGCCCTCTGGGTCGGCGCTCGGCGGCCCTGGCCGGCCGCCAGCGGGGGGATGTCGGGTCTCCGGGCGGGCGTCGGGCCGGGCCGGGCGGCGGCGGTGCGGCCGCGCTCCCACCCAGCCTTGGCGCTGGAAACGGCCAGCGGGCGTCCGCTCCGCCGCGTGGGGACTTGGCCGCGCGTGGACGTGGGGAGGCGCGGAGCGACGCGCGTGGCCCCTGCCGGGGCCGGGCAGCGGCAGTTCGTGCGGCTTGTGTGCCCCGGAGCCTCCCTCGGACCCCGCGCCGGGCTCCTCGCAGAGGGAGCCCGTCTGACCGGAGCCCGGCTGCGGGCGGCGAGCGTGTGCCTTCGCTCCCCGCTTTGGGAAGTGCCCTTCCGTGGCTGGTCGTTAGAGATGCATGGCCTCTGCTGCGGTTGGTTAGCCTCTGCGGGAAGGGCTTCCATGGTTCCCGATTTTATTTGCACAAAGACAGATGCTGGTTTCTCATTAAACTCGTTATATCTTGTTTCCCGTGCCTAAGTAATAAGTTTTATATGGCAATGCTATTATGCCGTTAGCGTGGCGCTATTTTAGTTGACCATACAATGTCAAGCATCGATTGGATATGGCTTATCAATTTCATGACACTGTTTCATCCAGGACGTGATGATTTTCTCTTGGTTTTGTACAGTGATCCAGAATATACTGCTTGTAACATCTTGTTATTCGTTGTAATTCACTCTGCTTTCCTTGCCGTAGTTGAACTAGTTCAACTGGAGATTCTTTAAAAAGTTTATAATTTGGTCTCTCTCTTAATAACTGCTCAATACAGTTATTGAGTGCAGGCCTTGTGGTACAGCGTTTCAACTTTTGCAGAAGTGTAATCCAGTAAGTTCCCCTTGTACTTCTGTTTCTTCTAAGGTATATAATATTAATTTTAAAAATCCCTGTTAAACTTGGAACCTAATGTCAAAAAGAAGTAGTAAAGAACGATGCATAAATCAAGACAACCTGTCAAGCCCTTAAATGAGACTAAGGCAAAGAAATGATGGTTAGGCCCTTGAGAGAGTCACAAATTCAAATAGACTCACGTTCAGAGGTGGTGAACAATTTCCAAAGTTCTGTTATGTCTTAAGGAAAATCATAACTAATTAAAACTTACAGTGCTAGCAGTAAGTGTCTTTCTCTGTCAGCAGTCTTTATATTGTCTGTCCTTAATATATGTTTTATTGATTGTGAATGAAGATACTGAGTCCAGGTTTTGTTAGAGTGCTCCCCTTTGATAGCTTGGAAATTCAGTATGAATACTGACACATTTAGTACGCTTTTGTCATAGCTACCTTACTGCTGAAGAGGCAGCCATGCTACTTTTTACAGTTGTTTTTCTAATAAACATATGATAAACAAAGCCCTTATTTCTTAGAGGGATGTATTTTTTGCACCTTGCAGTTCGATCTTTTCCCAGCGGGGGGAGGTGTCTACTGAGAGTGTGCGCGTATGCATGGGAAAGAAGGAAAATGCAGGAAGGACAAAATCAAAAGCGTGCAAAGTTAAGTTTAAAAAAAAAGAGAATAAAATAGGTGTTTCTAGGCGTCAAGTCTATGTGGAAATTGCATTTTGAGCAACTGTGAGATTGAATAAATGATTAGTTTTCTCATTCCTTCTTAGTATAACTAGGACTACGTATATTTTAGTGGATTTTTAAAAGATGAAGGTGAGTTGTCTGTAGGGAATGCTAATGTCAGATTCACACCAGATACCTGGCATTATCCTTCAAAACACCATCTGTCAAGCTTTCTAGAGATTCATTTTAGAGTCTAACATATGATGACTGTTAAAACACTTTCATCAAGGTGAGAGTATAACTACTTAAGGAAACAAGAATTAATGCACTGGTTGCTGCTGGGTATAAATAGGAAGGAAACGTATAGAACTGGCAGAATCTTTCTTGGGTGCCAGAAGAACATGGGACAGTGGTGCAAGGATCTCTGTAATACTGTATTTCTAGGATATGTCCGTGATGAAGCGATGCTTCCAGACTCCAGATTTCTGTTCTTTAAAATATAATATACGATCAGTTACATACATAACAATAGCAGCCAGGTGTTATTATTATGGTATACTAAGCTTTTTTGATTGCCAGTAGATTTTGTATAAAATGCATAAGTGTAGATTTGAAGATTTTTGCTTCAGTCGAGAGCCTCAAGCATTCTCTCTGACTTGAAAGTGCTGTGATTTTTCATGTCAGTTGCTAGAACCTGAGGTGGAGAAGAGACATGCTGCTGTGTGAAACTGCAGAAGGACACACAAGTGATAAGCGTTCCAGAAATACGGTTTCAATTTATGACGCTGGATTTACTTGTAAAGATAAGACCCCATGTTTTTCCCCGTTAATGTATTTTTTGTTTGCTTGATTTTTTTTTTTGTTTGCTTGATTTTTTTTTTGTTTGCTTGATTTTTTTTTTGTTTGCTTGATTTTTTTTTGTTTGCTTGATTTTTTTTTTTGTTTGCTTGATTTTTTTTTTTGTTTGCTTGATTTTTTTTTTGTTTGCTTGATTTTTTTTTTTTTGGTGCATTTTGGTGTACTTATTTTAAAAACAACGAATTACTTATGTTTTTAATATGTAGGTCTGTGTCCTACAGGTTGACCTGTGTCAGATGCATTCTTGAATCAGTAGCTATTTACCCCTCACCACTGAGGGATGACTACAATTATTTACTTTAGTCTTTATCTGGGTTAGAGCCTCCATGGTGCAATGTGTGGTGAAACCCACAGAAAAGGGACATTTCCTGTGGCAGAGAATTTGCATACTTGCCAAACAACACAAAGAAAGGTGAGGAAACAGGTACTAGAGCTTCTTAGATACAAAGTGTGAAGGCATAAACCAAATAATTTCTCTAAAAATCACCGAGGGAATCTGTGGTGGATTCTGAAAATGAACCCAGTCTTTAAATGACTAATCTAGTGCCTTAATCAGAAGATACTTTATTTCCCCTTGGGTCATTACCTGCTTCATATAGAAGTAGCTCCTACATGATTATTACACTATTAGAAATGGAAAAGCCATTTATAAGTCATCTGTTAGAAGAACTTGTGAAGTGTGAATGGTTGGCGATATTTACCTCAGTCTGTATTAGTTTATTCAAACTTTTGCAAAATGCATTGAACATATTTATTCTCATAATATAATCTAGTCAGCAACAAAAACAAAAGACCTCTTTTCATTGTAATAGGTAGCCGAACTCTAAAGAATAGGCAAATCTCCATCTGTTGGAGAGGGCTTTTCTGTATTAACTGAACTATTTTGTGTACCAGGCTGTTATAAGAGCTGGAAGAATCACACTGTTTCGTGGATAGTTTTAAATGTTTTTACTGTAAACTGGTTACAGGCAGTTATTTTCTTAGGTAAGATTGTACTGCTTCTAGTAAGGAGATATCCTGATCAGTGTATGAGGTCAGATAATGCTTGGTCAGATGAAAAATGTCAGAAGTGAAGAGCGTGTTCTTGAGCAGTACCTTTTGTACCTAACTTGTGCTTATGCCAGAGCACACTAAAGCTCCAGTGAGAATTGAGAGCCTCTCTCTTCTAGTGCTGCTTCCTACCATGGTAGCTAATGAGCTGCTTAGGTGTGTTATTTTTGCATATATGCAAATATTTATTGCTTTGTGTAAGATGCCTATGATTATGAATATAAAAATAAGTGTGTGACTTTAGCTGTGAAGGTGTGGATGACATAGAAAGCTACAGCTGGCTGGAACTGTCTGGTAGTTCAAAACTTATTTTGTATCAGCGTTATTTTTAATAAGCTAAAGTGTCAGCTAATTGTCTATATACTTTTTGGGACAAGCAAATTTTATATATGTGTGTGTGTGTATTTATAAGTGTGTGGCTTTGGAATATCTTGCATAGTATATTATTAAAACCAGCTATGTGTTTTGTAATACAAACATAAAGGAAAATGACGTATTGGAAAGAGCCGGCCAAAGTAAGAGCATCTTTCCCCATGGAAATATCAGCATTACTTGGGTAATGAGGTAGCTAATTTCTCTCTATGTAATGACAGTACAATTGACCTCAGACTTTCAATTGGCATTCTGAAGGCAATGAGAATCAGGCCTTTAACTTTAATCTTGAGTTAAGTCTCTAGATTATTCCACGTGGCATAGCATGAGTGTGTTAAACCTCCGTTTGTGTCAATTAGACTCATATAGCTCAGCATCATAAAGCTCCTTGTAGGACAGGGCATGATTATTCAAAAGGTATATAATTACTTAGCCTTTACACTCAATGAGTATTAGTACAGTCTTTCATACAAGCCTGCAATAATTGTTCTAGCTAGTCTGAAAACTGTTGATGTAATGCAAATTAATTTCGTGTTATGTTCAGGATTTCAACTAATATATTGGCTTATGTGGGTTTTGGATTTCTTTGGACTCTTGGAGATTCATTTGCTTTTCATACAGGAAGGCAGATTTTGTTCATAAGTGTATGTTTCTATTAAAACCCTGGGGCAATAATAAAGTTGCTATATGAAAATTATTTGCTTTGGCAATATAGAATATGACGATCATATCCTTAGCCCAAGATGTGAAAGGCTGTTGGTCAAGCCTGTGACCTGCTGAAGTCAGGCCTCTGATACTTTTTAATTTTTATCAAATTTTCCATTGAAAACTACTTGTGAAAATATACTTGCAAATTTATTAGTTTACTCTGTCTAAACAAGCCTTTGGATTAAAATAAGATTAATGTAAAATGTTAATGTAAATTCATACATTAATATTAATCTGTGAGCGATCACTTTTCTGCTTATTGTTTCTTTTTTTCCTGATGTTTACATCAGGTGAGAAGAAATCTGTGTTCATGAAATAGTTTGTATTAATCATTGTTTATTTTGCTGTCCCAAGAAATGCAGTGTAAATAACTGGAAGATTGACTCAGGAAACATGCTAATGTTTAGAGCATGTATTTGAGATATCTTGGTTTCATTAGAAACTAGATTTATATATCTATCATTTGGATCCTTTTCAATAAAAACAGAGTAGTATCAGTGCAAACTCTAGAAGAATACAAGGTACTTGTGATTTCTATAAAGCAGCGATGTGCTAGGCATTACAGACTTGGTTCAAAGCTTACTAAAGTTAATAGGAATCTTTCTATTGCAATTAGTGGGCTATCAGGCAGTCCTTATACAAATACGTTGACTGATGCAGCTAATATCTTTGTAATCATGAAAATCAGTGGAATATACTGCAGGTTTGAGAACTGACCGAGTTTCACTTTTTAAATTTTTTTAAAGGTGAATAGTTTTCTTTTTTTATCATTGTGTGACAACATGGTATGTGTTCATAATCTTAGGAAGTGTTTTTGCCTTGCAGAATGTAATGCAGATGGATCCTAGGCAATAACCGAATTTAGGGAAAACAAAATACTATAAAATGTTAGAATGAGTATAACAAAGCAACCTTTGTAAGTGTTTATATTGACCCTAAGTTGTTAGTCATAAAAGGTGGGCTTGCTTAAGAGGGGAAAAAAAAAGATAGATGTGATTTAAAAAAAAAAACCCAAAACTCTCCCTTTCAGACATCTGAAGCAGCTTAGGACCATTTGATCTGTGATCTTAGAAAACATGTACTTTGAAACACAGTAAATTCTCTTGCAAAGAAGGAACAATATAAATGCAATAACTGAAGGCTAGATTCTGATACCCTTGTGTAAAAAGAAAAAAAAAAAAAAAAAGAAAAAAGTGCTTCACTTTAAATGGTGCATTTGAATCGGTGGAGCTGTTTAGGGCGCAATTCAGTGTGAATAGCAGAATTTAGTACCAACTGTTTAAGGGAAGGTCAAAGACATTTGCTGAGGCTTATCTGGATGGCCATAGCCTTATCAAAAGAGTGCGCTGGGTTTTGGCAACATGAATGTTTTCCTTGGAAGGAGAAGAATGTTTTTTATTTGTCCAGGGAATTCTTTTAGTACATTTCTTTCATACTTAGTCTTCTTGGTGTATTCATTCAGGGAACACCTACTGTAATCATCCATCTCTCTTCCTTTATGCCTCAAAGTGGATATTTTTAAACTCAGGAATTTGGAAAATTGATAATATTCACAGTCAGTACCAAGAGAAGGCAGAATAGCTGGATAGTGGAGTAGAAAATCCCAGTCAACTGTTAACTTCCCAAGCACTGAACACCTGTGTAATGTGTAGGATAGAGTGGCCATTCCTAACCAGGAGGTGGCATGATTGGGCTCCACATGTTCATATCCTAGCACCTTCTGGGAAAGGGCTAGTCTGGCCCAACAGATATATCAAATTCTTGTGCATTGGATGCATGCTTTTCTCCTTTAAGCAATATGCAGACAATACATACTGACAACCAGATTTGCTGTAGCATGCTGGGCTATTTAATAATCTATAAAATCTGATATGATCAGTAGTGACGAGCGCGTAAGTCTCCTAAGAAAGGCTGAACATCTACCTAGCCCACCAAAGCAATGCCATAGGAGTAAAACGGTTCCTCCATGACATCTGAGGACACAGGTTTCAAGCTCAAAGTATGAGATGTGTTGGGTCTTATTTTAGAATGCCTAAATGTAGCTGTTGTTTGGTAGTTCCTCTCCAAGCTTTATTAAAATAGGAATACATCATGCCTTTCTGTGCCTTGCAGCTGTACCTTAGGCTAAACGTACTGCCTAGATGAAACAGTGTTTTCTTGACTTGTAGGGTCACTGTAGTTATCTGGCACTTCAGTTCAGGGTAAGAGTGCCTTTTCAAAACCAAGCAGTTTTTAACTGTTTCAATTTACATCTCTTTTCTCCAACAAACTGCTAATTTGAACGAAAATTCAGTGTCCTCGCAGCTGACCTCAGAATATACATTTTTCTTATAAAAACTTTTGAGAATAAGTAATAAGAAAAGTGTTCTCAAGAATTTGAGGTGTTAGTAAAGCATGCATGACAAAAAAAAAAAATGCTGGTTTGCAGGCTGATCCTGCCTAAGCAATCTGAAGGTATGAATTCATCTTTTCTTCACCTTGCATTTTTGAGTCCTTGGATGGGTATTGTAGTGCAGGGTTAGGAGTATCAGCACACTGTATCAGAATAAGTGAGGAAGCAGACATTTTTTTAAAATGACATGTGTAAAGTAGGGAACTTTAATGATGCTACAGTGTAGTCTTTGGCTGTATAAACAAATACGGACTATGCAGTCTGACCAGAGAAATGGAAAACCTTGAGACTCAGGTAAAGGTCTGAGGTGTATAGTACATGGAGTTTTGACTTGTTTCTTCCTTGTACTGTATACCTTCAATGAATACCTTCTAAAACTTCCATCTGTAAGATGTAGACTAATGCTGAATTTCATTCTAATCTTTGAGATCTCTAAGTGAAAAGAGCTTTATAAGAAATGTGTATCATTCTTATTACTTTTAATACAAAATTATTCTTTTTAAATTTGCAGGCAAAAATAATCCTGGTTATTACAGTCCTCTGTAAATCCTGTCATATTTGAATTAGAATCCTGTTGGAAATGAGTACAGCTATTTCCTTATCCTAAAAAGGACTGGAACTAATAAAAACTATGAAGAAAAATTATCTGAGACTTTCAGCAGATTAAAAACCTCCAACCCCACCAAAAAAACCTCCTGCAATAACATATGCCTGTTCCTGATTTCGCAAGTTTTGCTGTTAAAATGGCATTTTTTAGTTTGAGTACTGAAAAATTTATCAAGTGAAACTCATAATAATGCTAATATGGTAATATTGAAGATCATCCACATTTAAATAAGATGATACAAAGTTTTGATGGTCATATATGGCTGCATGTGATATAACCAAAGACATCTTTAAAACTTCAAATGCTCTGCTGGCAATGGACATTCCTGTTTGTTCTTCTTGGGTTAGCATGATCCAAAGCCTAAAAGACACAGGGCAGGTCACTGCTGCCTTTGAATTTCTCTGCACCTGCTGAAGTGTTCATCAGATACTCTAGCATCTATTTCTTGTTGTAAAGGTTACACCAAAAGATGTAAACCTCAAAAGCTTTTGATTTGTGAAATACTTTGAATTCTGGGAATTGATGTAGCTATTGGAAAAAGTAATACTTTGTGATAGTCTGTAAAAGATTTATTAAAATCTGCATTTCTCCTTTTAGCTCTGCTTTGGATCTGGAAGGAAAAGAATTCTACTTCTTTTATAGTAGAAGCAGTTTAGATTTGCTAACTGGTGAAGGCAGGTATGTCTTCAGCGAAAACAAAAGTAGGGATCGAAGCCCCTGGCTTGTAATCAGTCAACTTCCATAGAGCAGCACTGCGAATTAGAGGAAAAATAGTTTTCCTAGGAGGTGTGAGCACTGGAGAAAGAAAACAAATCCCCTCTTGGCATATTCCCCTAGTTTAACGCTCCCTAGGATTCAAATGTACATTTCAAAGATCTCTTTCAAATGCTTGAAGTTAAAGAACTTGCCATGAAATCAGGGACTGTGTGTGTATGTTTTGAAAATGGCTTTTTGGTGTTGAAAAATTTAGAGTTACCTTCTTACCTCTCACAGTGTAAATTTTTATGCTCCATATTTCTGATAATGTAGGCTCATATTGCTGATTTTTCTGAATATTTCTAAGCAAATTTGTTTCTTGCATTTTGTCGTCTTTGAGATTGAGGTAAGAACTTCTTGGTGTCATCTGGGGGTCGTGCCACATATCCTCTGGGGTCAGAGCGTGAGCTCTAGCTGGGGAAAGAGTGAGACTTTATTTTTCCTAAATACTTAGGGCTATGCTGGTTTGCTACAGCTATGAAGCTGGCTCCCTGACTTTCCTATTTGCAACTTAAACTGATTTTTCCCCAGTTCTGCTGAAATGACCAGCACCAAACTCAAGTGACTTACTGTCTTTTCTGTTGACATTTGGAAGGTAAATTAAGGAATGACAAAGTGAAGGAGAATTCCAAGAGACCTTTCTCCCTCCCTGTCTTCAGGTAGCTGTTCAACAGGAAAATGGATAGTTAATTTTAGTAAATGATGCTTATTATCCTGGTGTATCCATAGGACTGTAGAGCTATCTAATAGATTTAGCTTTCGCACAGATACACATTTGCAATTATTTCACTAATATTTGTATGCAAACTAGTGGACTTTACTTTAGCCCATTGTAAAATTTGGAAGAACTTCCTCCTCATACTCGTAGATCAAGGTAAATATGTGAATTGTATATCCATTTATTGTTATGCTCAAAAGCCATTGGTGGGTAATCTGCCATGCTCAATTCTTATATTACATGGACTCTTTTTCCTGATCCTACGCACTCCTATTTAACAAGAAGATTGTTCTGCCTCTGTAAATACACTATTGCAGAATGTCCTGTAATTTATTCTAATTCTATTTTGTTTGTTAGGGGTCCTCCAGATGCTGTGTTGCTGCTGTTACTGTGGTGGTTGGTTTGTTCTTTGCTTGCTGCAAATGGTTTACTGTAAACACCAACAGATCAGCTTGTGCAAAATCCTGTAAGAAATGTTTTAGCGATCAGTGGAAAAGCAAAGGGATCTGTAGGTCAGCAGGGAATGTGGGAAAACAGGTGCTCATGTTACCTATTTTGTTACTCTTCTTTTTCTGGAAGACTAAACTGGGAGGTAACCTGGATATACAATAGTTTATGTTGAGTTGTGCGTGACACAAAGGTGTTCACACAATACCAGCTTGTTAGAATACTGTCGTGGTTTAACCCCAGCTGGCAACTAAGCACCACACAGCCTTTCGCTCACTCCCACCCGGTGGGATGAGGGAGAGAATCAGAAGAGTAAAGGTGAGAACACTCATGGTTTGAGATAAAGACAGATTAATAGGTAAAGCAAAACGAGGAATTCGTCCACTGCTTCCCATCGGCAGGCAGGTGTTCAGCCATCTCCAGGAAAGCAGGGCTCCATCACGCGTAACGGTTGCTTGGGAAGACAAACGCCATCAGTCCCAACGTCCCCCCCTTCCTTCTTCTTCCCCCAGCTTTATATGCTGAGCATGACGTCATATGGTATGGAATATCCCTTTGGTCAGTTGGGGTCAGCTGACCCAGCTGTGTCCCCTCCAAGTCTCTTACCCACCCCCAGCCTACTTGCTGGCAGGGCAGTGTGAGAGGCAGAAGAGGCCTTGACTCTGTGTAAGCACTGCTCAGCAATAACAAAAACATCCCTGAATTATCAACACTGTTTTCAGCACAAATCCAAAACATAGCCCCATACCAGCTACTATGAAGAAAATTAACTCTACCCCAGCCAAAACCAGCACAAATACACAAACCATCTGTTCCAGCGTGAAAATACTCTTGCTGCCCCAGAGTGTATGAATAATGTGAAATGATAGGTCAGGTGCAAGGGAGAAGAGAAGACTAAGTTTTTTCCACTGCTACAAAGATTTTGAGATAATGCTTTTTTTAATAAGGAATGTTTGTACTGTCAGCTGTCCAAGTGCTTCATGTGGTGGAAGTGGAAGGAGATGTCTTCATCAGAAAGCAGAAATGGACCAGCTTGGTTTAGACACAAAGCATGAGCTTGATGTGATTCTCCATCTATCCAAACACTAACAAGTCCTGAGTTGGAGATAGATAGAAAATAGTTAGAAGCTAATACCAACTTTTGGGTGCAACTTTCCGGTTCTTTCTTGACAGTTCACCTCTGTCCCTTCTTACAGCCTTTAAAGGTTTTTTATAAATAATGAAAAAGTAGGATGGAGAGAGGGAAGAATGGGGAAAAAGGAACAGAAAATGCAGGAAAGGTGGAAAAAGCAGAGAAAAATAATGGAAGATTGTAAGGGAAATGGAGAAGGGGGTAGCAGTATGGAAAAGGATACAGAGAAGAAAATTAAAACAATAAAGTGAAGAGTTATATTCTGGTTTAACAGGTGTAAAATGTTCAGTTACTTTTAGAGCTAAAGTAACTGATGAAAGCTAGAAATATTGAACCTTTAATAAGGACTTCTGGAAGCTTCTAATTAAGTTTTATTCAATTAAAATGGATAGATAAAAGTAGCTGCTAATAAGCATTTGAAAATGCTGTTGGTTATTTACGAAAAATTAAGATGAAGTTCAACTCTTTCTGAAAAGTTTCTGTGAACAATTACATAATGTTGATACTGTTGCATTTCATGTGTTCAGAGACACACTATAGGTGTCTGCCATATATATGTATTAAATTATGCAGTAATTAAACACAACAATCTATTCTGCTCTATTAGGAGCAGAGATGCTCCCAATTTTGTCCTAAACAGCAACTGAGGTCTTCCTTGTAGTAACATTTACAGTCCTTTTGGAATATTACGGTTAGCCAGTTAATAGTTTATTTATGCTTTTTATTTTAAAAGGTAGTACTGTAACATTGAACAGATTGAAATTTTAGATATGAAGTTTCCTTCTTTCTTTACGTAATAGAGCCTTCAAACTTTGGACTGGAGTGTACTAGAGTTATGAGCTGTGAACTTGGACTTTTTATTTATTTATATCATTACAGATGAGAAGGATTGTTCAGATTCTGCTATTTCAGTCCTGCTCTTCCAGTTTGTTCCTTTGCATTGCCTTCCCCTGGTAACTGATGCCTCCTCCAGCCTTCCTCTAAGCAGCTAATGTAATTAATGAACTTCCCACCCTCGGCTGCTTTCGTTCTCTTTTATACTCTTCTCCTATCCTCAGAAGCTCTGTGAAGAGGAGGAGGTGTTTTATTTTTTCCGTGGAGACTTGGGCTGGGAGTAAAGCTGGCAGCTTTATTGGAGAAGATGTCAGAAATGTTGAGCAGAAGGCGTTATGGTGAGGAAAAAGGCAAGTGACTGGATAGCGTGTGTTTAGGAGAGAGGAGGATTGGTTGGTGGGGGGAACTCGGAAAGACATAGCAGAGCACATGGAAGATGTCGGAATGAAAATTAAATTGGATACTTTTTTCCCCTTTAAAGGGCATAATGTTTATCTAAGTGGTATACTTCACTTGCTATATACTCTACTTTCCCGTACAAGCAGATAAATAGTTACTGGGTGTATGGATATTTTTTCTACCAAAAAAACAAGTGATGTATGTAATACAATAGCAGTAGAGTAGTGCACTATCTTATGGAAAACTCTTCACTTTCATCATTTGATTATTCATGTTTTAGGCCATAACCCTTTGTCCGTACCCCAGTGCATGGATAATTCAATGTAACACTACTAATGCTGCTTTGAAAAGAAGATGGTATTCTCATGGTGATGCATACTTCAAGGCTGACTGTTCCAGAAAAAGTGACTGCTGCATGTGTTACATCCATAGAGATAAACTTACTCAGGTGCTGGAATTTCCAAGCATTCTGATGTATCCCCCAATTTAAATGTAATTAATCTTCTGACAGAAATGGGGTTAAAAGTACGTGAGAATTACCACACCTCGAATTACTTAACTTCTCAGGGCAAGGATGAGATGATGGTGAACATTTTATCCAGCCTTATGGGGATTTCACAGAAGAAAAGTTAGATATGCTGAGATTATATTAAGAAAGTGTTCCGTTGTGGAGTCTGCAGCTGATTAGAGAGCAGCAACCTTCACAGTGATGTGAGCACCAATTCACAAGCAGCAAACTGTCCTATGTCTTTAAAACTAACTTCTGTGCTATCCATAAACTGAAACAAAAATTTTGGAGATGATAAAAACAGCTTCAAACTGCAAATAGTAAAAAGATTGCATAAAGCAGTGGATTAAAAAGGGGGACTTGATTGGCAATTCTGTGGTAAGATTGTTTTGCTATAATATCAGTTTTTGCATCTTACTGGCTTGCATGGTAAAAGAAAACAATTGGAATGACTCTAACTAGGTCATTTAAGTTTCAATTAACATTAATTTTCTCATCTTATGTAATATGTCATTTAAAAAATATATGCACATTTTTTAACACATTGGAAGGCTATGTTACAATTTATTTATTGTAAGGCTTTTCTGGCTAGCTTTAGCACTTGCAGTATTACTCAGTAAAGGGTAATTCAGGTTCATTCATTGGTTTAAAACAAAAGTGGAGTGAAAATTAGGAAAAGATAACAATGCAATAAGATTATTTTTTTTCCCCTAGATTGCTTAGCAGACTCTACTCTAGCTGTGAGAGACATGAAATGTGTGACCTAACTGAAATTTCAGGTAAAATGTTTGTTTTTCTGTTGCTAGCATTGACATGTGTAGATATGTGCTGCTTGCATCTCATTTGTGAGGCAAGTGTATTCCAGTGTAAGCACTGCAGTCTTATTTCCCCCGGTTGTGTAGGTCAGCCTGCCTCTTGGAGTATAGTGGTATGCTCTTCCTTCTCAATGCTTTTGTTAGTTTCTCAAGAAAACAAGGATTTGGCAGAGAGAGAAGTGATGCTGTGTGTTGTAGTCTTGTCCCAGCATTAAGCTGGATGAAGACCAGAGCTGGGACTTAAGGATAGACTTAACCAGTTTGACTTACATGAAGTATTGACCACATCTAGCATTCCAAGTCAGATTGTGGTGTTTGTTCACTTCTCTTTCCTTATATAAATTAAAATCCTGGGGGATAGATTCCTGCATTAGTTTCTCACAGTGTGAGTCTTACTGCTAACGTTTTCTTCATGATTTGTACCATTCCTTAACAGTATTGGCTGTGGATCAGAATCGAACTCCAGAACCATTTTAAGAGGCATATTTTTATTTTAACATTATTTTTTCACTTTTTTAAGTTGGGGATATTGATTATTTGAGATCTATCATAAGCCATACTTCCCTATACATTACTTAAAACCACTGAACTATGGCATACTACAGAACATCCTATGTGAGATATAGCAGATTAATAAACTAATAGAATTGATATGCAGGATCATATTATGCATAATAGTGTCTTCTCATTAGGTTATTTCAGGAAAGGGAGAACAGTCATCTAGAAAAAAACCCAACAGTCTTACAGCTTTACGGTTTGATTTTTCCTGCCCCCTTCCCCTCCTCCCCAATCAACATAATCAAAGTTTTGCCCATGGCATTCCAGAGAGGTGATTTTTTCATATGATGACAATAAGAGTGTTTTCCTTCCATTGAGCTTTTATTTTTGACATGGGCTACATGCCTTAGTGGTTTCCTCAATACAAATATTAGTTTGATAAATTTCAATGGATGTTTCATAATCTGTAACCATGGTGATGTTCATGTATGCCTTTTAGCATACTTTTTTGAGAAATCGTGATCTTGGAAACTTGAACCAAAATTTTCTTTTTTACCAAGGGCTTTACCTGAAGTCCTTAAAGTGCTTGACCTTAATGCTTTACCTTAATATAGCAGGTGAAAATTTATTCTGCCAGCCATCTTGTGATAAGCATTCTTCTCTTCAGTAACACTGGCAGTGGGAGTTCCTGTTTTGTGTGAAACCACATTATTTATGGATTTTGCTCCACTGTGTTTTTCATCAAATTCTGGAGAATTGTAACTGCCAGATCTTTCCAGACTGATTTATGGTAGCTTTTAGCTCAAATTGCCATGAGAACATCTAGTTTGATATTTGTGTCTCCTATTGAATCCTGATTATGTATAGTAACATTTTGTTTTCATTACACCCAAAATACAGAAGCTGTTGGCCGTGAAACTGTTGTAGGTGGGCTATTTCAGTACTCTCCAAGTTGTTGCGTGGCCATTTTGGTCATGTTTATTCCGCAATACTTAGAAAATGGAGATTGTTTCACTGCATAATTTCTTTTCTCATTACTCTGTATTTAGATTTGCTTGTTGTGTGCTTTGAACAGGAGGGGTCATCATTGGTTGCTTCAGATGGCTGGATGAGGTGGGATTTCATTACACAGTTCACTATCCCAAGGCACCTTTGTACCTTTCCATTTGTCTTGTGGGGCACACAGCTTAGTTATTGTCTTTTTCTTACAGTGATTTCTGTTCAATTTAGTGTGTTAATTTTTCTCCTGAACATCCTACATTTGCTTCTTGAGTCTTAACCCAACTCTCTGACTCTTTCCAGGGGTGTTCCAAATCTTTGGGGATTTGTGTAGTTTATCTAAATCTTATTGTCCTCAGCCTCATAAAAATGGATCTTCCTGGGAGACACCAATGGGTGTATTGTACCTTGGATTGTTGTTTGCCGCAGCATGTAAGTTCCATGGTCATCTTATTTAACCCTCATCTCCTCCCATGTGAGGTTTGGCTTCTCTATAGAGCACCTTCTTGTAGCTACAATCCAAAGTGGATGTATTTGTTTATGTGCCAAATTCAAGCTGTTTCGTTGAAACCTAATACTAAGTCTTCAGTCTTTTTCTGAGCATCTTTCCCCAGATTCGAATTTCAGTTTCTCTCTTACCCTACAATGATTCGTCTTCCTACTGTTGAAAAATGTATTCTTCATCCTTAGGTAATTTCACATTGTTCTACATTGTCAATCTTCTTTTACACAGTGTAGAAAAATGTAACTGGAGTTTAGTATTCTTCATTATTTTTAGCAGCTTCATGTTTTCTTTCCTTCGCTTGAGTTAAATGAAAACTATTAAAAATGTCAGGAGCTTCTGAAGATGGGTTTTGGGGGCTATGACCTCACTGACATTTTATGGGAAAAAAGCCTACTTCAAAATTGTTTGATATTCTTCTTGCGCTGTAGAAAGCACTGAGTTGTATCAGAGTCTAGGAGTGGTGGAATTAAGTGTGACAGTATTTAAGGTGATAATAAATGTCAAATAAAAATAATGAACTCAGATGTTGCTTAGCTCAGAACAGAAGGCACAGATAAGAAAACCTGAAGCTTTCTGGTAAAACTAATAGGAAAAAACTTAACCTTTTCTAAAAGATGCCACTAAAAATCCTACAGAGGAAAGTCAGTGAAAAGCTGGTTATTGAGTGTCTGTTGTGTCAAACTTGTTAGATGTCACTCCAGTGCAGCAAGGAAGAAGCTTACAATTGGACATTTTAGCAGCATGTATAGGGTTTGTGCATGAAGAAAGACTGTGCTAAAAACTGAATAAGGACTCCAGAGTTAAATGGCTAATATATGCTGAATTGCTATCCCAAGTAGCTCTTCTCATAGCCGACAGCTTTCTGGGAGGATTCTGTTCAGGCTGCTCATACACTGGGAATAGAATTTAACAGTACTATTTTTTTTTTAAAGAAAAATTGAGCTGCAGAGCAAAATGCTAAATTTCAATCGCACTGTTAAGCGTGATTTTCCTGCTTTGCTAAAGCTAGTTTTCTGTTTGAATTTGAATGTTTGAAGTGTTTTCCATTTTTCACATTGCAGTATTTAATACAAGTTTTTATTCTTTTTAAAGTCCGAATAATAAAAGGTAGATTTAATCTGTACTTTGCTAGTCCACAATACAGTTTGTCAGGGAAAATAAATTGAGCCACACTTGAATGTTGTGGGTTTTTTGCTTTGAGGGTATTTTGTTACTTTCCTGAGCTCAAGCATAAATGTGAATATATTACAGATATTATTATGGTATTCATGTTATCTGAGACAAATTCTTATTTTGAATGAATTTTGATTACAGCTACCTTAAATATTCCCACCCCCTCTGCCAAAGCCTAACTTTAAAAATACAAAACTTTCCATATTAGGTGTTTCGTTACAAAATCTCCACTTTGCTATTTTTTTTTTAATGTGTTCATAAAAATTCTGTATCAGTTTAGCAAACAATTATATACTTTCATATGGGCATCTGGCATTATGCCAAGTGCAAGGTCCTGCACCTGGGTTGCGGCAATATCAGTACAGACTTGTCAGTACACCCTGTGGACTTTGGGATACTGGTGGACGAAAAGTGGAACATGAGCCGGCAATGTGTGCTTGCAGCCCAGAAAACCAGTAGTATCCTGGGCTGCATAACAAGAAGCATGGCCAGCAGGTCAGGGGAGGTGATTCTGCCCCTCTACTCCGCTCTGGTGAGACCCCACCTGGAGTACTGCATCCAGCTCTGGGGTCCCCAGCACAAGAAAGGCATGGACCTGTTGGAGCGGGTCCAGAGGAGGGCCACGAAAATAGTCAGAGGGCTGGAACACCTCTCCCGTGAAGAAAGACTGAAAGAGTTGGGCTTGTTCAGCCTGGAGAAGAGAAGGCTCCGGGGAGACCTCATTGTGGCCTTTCCATACATAAAGGGGGCTTATGAGAAACATGGAGAGAGACTTTTTACTAGGGCCTGTAGTGCCAGGACAGGGGGCAATGGTTTAAAACTGGGAGAGGGTACAGTCAGATTGGACAGAAGGAACACGTTTTTTACAATGAGGTTGGTGAGACACTGGAATGGGTTGCCCAGGGAAGTTGTGGATGCCGCATCAATGGAAGTGTTCAAGGTCAGGTTGGATGGGGCTTTGAGCAACCTGATCTGGTGAAAGATGTCCCTGCCCAAGGCAGGGGGGTTTGGACTAGATGATCTTTGAAGATAATCTATGATTATTACACCATTTGTTTTGGTTCGATTTGTCTAATAGCAAAACAGAGAAAAATGTTTACACATTCAAATACAAAATATATTAATTGCAGCTAAATGATCTAAAAAACCTTTTAGTAGCATTGCAAGTTTGCAGAAACTATAGACTAGGCCTGTTTTCAGAAACTGTAGGCTAGTCCTCAATTCAGCTAAAATATGAGGAAAGGAACAAAGGTCATCCTCTTGGGCCCTGGTGGTGTTTTGTGGCCAGTATATATAAACACAGGTTTTGTACAGTTGCAGCTCTTAAATACAGGCATACCACTGTGCTTGTCTCTGCATCTATATAGGCATTTGTGATGCATGTGTTTTGACAAATTAAACAAAAAAAGGAATTGGAATTTTAGAGATGGAGAGTTGAAGCACTAAGATTAAATTAATTGCACAAGGTCATAGAGGAAATCTGCGATCAGACTGGGAACTGCTTGTAGATCTCCTGAGTCCCAGTCTATTTTCTTTCCTTTGGGATAAGCCCTCCTTTTCACACAAGATAAAGGATTTGCCTGTTGCCCCATTGCTTTTGAGTAAACTTTCATTCTGTAATGTAGCTACTCAGTTGCAGAGGAGCAGGTGTCTTGCTTTTCATACACTACTTCCAAGGGCCTCAGCCTTTCATAGCTGTGAATGTATAGGCAAAAATTCCTTCTAAGGTTCAGGACTACAAGGAAAGCGTTTTTTTTTAACCTGTTATAATGACCTCTTTCTTTGTTACTTTAATATATTTCTGTATTTTTATAACTGCTTTTTATGGAAAAAGAAGGAATCTCCTCCTAATAAGTAGTACTAGACACCAGGAGAAGAGAATGGAATAGAATGATCAAGGGTAACTTACACGATGTAGCATTTTTTTTCTTCTATGCATAGTTAATAATTTAATTTGGATATTAGAAAGAGTAAGGCTTCTCTAAATTAGAATATTCTAAATCTAACGGTACTGTTAATGGATTCAGAATCTGGTCATAAGAGGATTGCACTGTACAATATGCAGTCATCTGAATATTGTGAATTGCAGTACAGATGTACCACACTCAATTTAAATTTGCAGTGTCTGTCTGGGCCTTTATTCTTCAGTGTTAAGTGCGTTATTTTATTGTTTCTTTTAAACTGCATTGTGATATGGGCTGCCTCAAACAGCTATCCATCGAGGAATACTCCATCAAGTAGTGGAATTTTGGTAGAAAATATAGTGTGTGAATGAGAAGAAGTAAATAAGGTATTTTGGGCATGTTTTTTCTATTTGCTACTCAATTGAAAATGACATGGTGTCTTCAGTGGTCTCCAAAAATACATTCTTGACTCCTGATTCTATTGCACAGGTGGCTTCTGGGGTCTCTGCCAACAGGTATGGACAGAGGACAACAACATTTTAACTCTCTCTCTTTTTTTTTTTTTTAAATAACAACAAAGCCTTCCCCAAAGCTTAACAAAAATAGGGTTATGATATCATTATTAAATACTAAGTTGGAAAAGTAAATAATTCTTCTGTTATGGTTTATCACTTATAAAATTTTGCTAAATAATACAGTACTGCTCAATAAAAGCAAGTTCTCTTAACTCTGAAACTGCTGAGAGTATCTGCATTGTATTGCTTCTGCCTTCAACTGCAGTTTGTGCAGCATGCTGCCAGTGATATCAAAGTGATTTTGGATTTTGAAATACTAAAGTGTTTTTGAGCTGATCACTTGCCAAGACATGATGTTTTGGATACTTTTTTCAACACCAGCTTTGTTCATTAATTCATTATTGGGGAATATAATTTCAATGATTAAAAATTTCAGTGTTACTGTGTGTTTGTCCTAGAAGCTTTCAGTCCAGACAGCAGCTCACTATCCATTTCTTTCCGTGGAAAAAGTGAGTGAATCAAGGTAACACTGTCTCATAACCTGTGAGACATCTCTGTTGCTTATGGTATTTCATAAGGTACTTTTTGATCTGGCTGACAAGACTCTCTGGAATTTAGTCCCTCATTTGAATGCTGAGTAGTGTAAATGTCATTACAAGCTCATGACCTCTGAATTCTAAAACTTTGCCATCTCTCATGATTTAAATGTTTATAGCCTGAGGTGCATGGACTGGGAAATGATGTTTGGTCCAGAGGCATGTCACAGTACTGCCAAGATAATGATCTTACCCTGAGTAAGAGTTATTCTGAAAGAAAAACAGTACCATTTTACAGTAACAATTTATTGGAGACCTTTAAAAAATAATTTTCAGGTGGTAGCTAATCTCAGTGAAATGAACTTAGATGCCTAGAATTAGGAGTCTTGTAGGATGAGAGTGTGTCTCAGTATTTAAGCAGGCAGGAATCCAAAGATAAACCTATCATAACAATGTTACCATCACTTTAAGAAAAAAACCTGACAACTGCAGGGGGAAAAAACGTAGAGTCTTTGTCCATTTGGGTTCATTCCTAAAGAGATCTCTTTCAGCTGTTTTGTACAACTTTACAAGCAAACCAGTAGTTAGAAAACATGGGTACTGATGATTCAGCACTTCAGAGTTTAAAGTTATTTTTTAAGGTTTTTCTTATGTGCCTGAACATGAGTCATAACTCATGTTCAAGTCTATTATTTCTAGCCCTGTAGAAGTATAGAATTAATGTTATGCTGTAAGTAAATTGCATGAATATCAGACTGAGAGATGATGCAGCACGTGCCTCCTTGAGAAAATCTGGGAAGACATGTTTGAGGAACATAATTACTGCTAGTGAACGAAAGTATTCTTCAGAGGTTGAAATACATAATCTCTTTGATTGTTGGTATTGCTTCATTTGAAATGGTTGAATAACCCATGCTCACTAACCATCTTTTCTGGGTGCCATCTTTCTAATGGTGCCTCACTCAATGGGCCTGTTGGGTACAAAAGTCCTGTAGTGCTTTCTTCCCAGAAACTGGATGTATGGAAGCCTGTTACTTAAGCTCCATAGTGGACAGAGGGGAGGAAAAACAGTCCTAGTATCTGCTACTTACTGTATATGTACATTTGCATAGTAAGTCACTCAGTCTTTTCCACCTTTTAGTGAGGAACTTGGACTTAGAAGTTCTTAATTAATACTTTCTTTTTATTGCTCTTTTTCATAATTCTTGCGCTTTCCCTTTCCTGAATTGTTGTCCTATGCCATGTGATACCTTTGTCTCACTTAGATTACAAACTCTAGGAGGCAGGTGTGAGGTGCTATGTAAATACAGTGTGGTAGTGCATATGGATGTTTTTTATCACTTGTTGTTTGTCAGGAAACTGATCACTGCAAAACAGAGTTGCCTGTAAGTGCCATCAGCAAGATTTGGAGTCTGTTCTGGAGATGCCCCCTGCCCAAGTATCATTGTTCATGTCCCCCCAAAGTGTCACTCTGTTCATATTACCTGCTCATGCAAAGTTTCAATTCAGTTGAGCTCTTCCCTGTGGACATGTCCATAAAGATGCTTTCCATTGCCATCTGTAATAGGTCCGCTTGCTTTGGTAACCTTTGGTCTTTTCCAGTTAAGTATTGAACCCATCATCTCTCCAACTGTTCTCTCCGTTAATATATTTGGAAGTTGTTCTTGATCATCTCTGCAAGTGTACCAACCAATAACCAGTGCCTCCTGGTCTGGATAGGAAGGCCTTCCTGTTGTTACAATAGGATCTAGACCGTACTGCTCTTTCTTTTGAAAAATAATATAATCCAGTCATTCTTAATGTACCTCTTGCAACACACTGTCATGTTTTTCTAGGCATTGCTTTGTTTCTTAAATAGCAAGCTGCTTCTGCCCACTTCTGACTTTATTCTACCTTTTGTGCACCCACACATTGTATTTTGACTTCAACAAATGTCAAACACAGTCAGTTGTAAAACATGTATCTTAATCACTCTTCTTGCTTAAATCTTTGGAGATGAGGTACTAATTTCACAACCTCATAAAACTAAGCAGATACAGTAACAGCCTGCATGCTTATCAAATGTACTACTTTAAAACCAGCATCCTTTTTTTTTTCAAGTTAAATAAACATTGATGTATTCAAATTGTTAGTTTACAGAGTTGCAGCAAAGACGACTGATAATGGATTGGCAGGACAGTGGGAAAAGAAGGGCAAATGCTGGGCTGGATAATATCAGTTTCCTTTTGAGGAAACAGAAGTCTTTAAGCAGAGAAAACCAGCATGTGTCTAAAGCAACAGAGCTTAGTTGAATGAATGCCCTGAAGAGCAAGTAAGTCCATGCGAATTGAATTATGTGAATAAACAATATTTAAGGAAAAATCTACAAAACCTGAAACCGCTAGATTGGTAGTCAAAGATGCAGAATGGCAGTAGGGGAATAGGCTGAGCTATCATTGAACAGCTACCACAGGTTGCGATAATAGAGGAGACTCGACTTAAAAGGGATAGGAGACAAGCTAGAGAATTAAGCTTGAAATAATTGGAAGGGAAGCTAGCGTAAGAGTACAAGCATGTAGGAAGTAAAAACAAGACAGCATATAGCTGAAATGAATTGCAAGAGAAGAAGTATGAACAGGTGAGAAAGTTGAGGAATAGGGGAGGAGTGATCCTCATATTGCTGTTTGCAGTCATAAAAAGACTACAAAAGATAAGATAGTAGCAGCAGCAATGTCTAAGGGCAAAACCAGGGTTTTAGTAAGGTCACAGAAGCAGGAAAGTTTTTACATGTGTATTTTAGTGTTATGTGATGGAAGCTGCAAGGGAAAAATTATTTGCATCAACAGCAGGAGGAGTTCTGAAAATGCATCTTACCATGCCGAGAAAATGCTAACAGTGGTATGCAGGAGCATGCCATACAAATGTACACCTGACATGACTTTTTGCTGCTTGGCAAAAGCCAGAACTACACTTTTCTTGAAAAATGTTACTTTGCTGCCATTAAATCCTCTCCATGATAAGTTAAATGATTTAGCTAGAGATGCTGTCATGTTGTTATATGTTACCTTATTGGCTGTTAATCACACCTTAATATTCCAGCTTTCTCCATAATAGAAGATTTTTTTTTATTAACTGTGATTTGTCAGGTGCTTGTTTTATAACACCTATTCCTAGTGCTCTTATCTTGCTACTGCTACTTGCTCTTTCAGTGGGAAAGGGCAATTGAGGGAAGATTTACTGAGGACACAGCTGGGAATCTTTTAGCACCAGACTGCCACGTGCATTTCTTTGTCAATGACAAGGTATGGCCACTACACAGTACCCTTTGAAGAAGGGCTTCGTCTGCCTCTGTGGAATTTTTGCTTTGATGTTAGATAACATATATATATATTTTTTTTTTTTTCCCCAGAGTCTGAAAACATGGTCTTCTCTAAGAGTTTAGCATTGTTTTATTAGAACATTTGCTGTTGATGCTCAAGCTAGGAGCATGATCATGACAACAATATTCTACCTTTAAACATTGGGTGCAGAGCATGCACAGAAGAGTGGAAGCTGAGTGAATATTAATGTCAAGGCCACGTTTTTCACTCTTGGGATCCTCACTTTCCGTTATGTCTGACATCACTTTTCTTCTAGAACTGTACAAAATGTGAAATAGGGAGAAGTCTTCAGTCATATAATAGAGGTTGCAAAGGCAAGTATCAAGTTCTACTTTTAGAAACCAAACTCCATCACTAAGGAATGCAGTTCTTTCTTTACTGTACTATAGTTGTACAGTGATAATGGTAATGATAAAATGATACTGCTAGGGCAAATGGAGTTAACTCTGCAAAACTGGTTCATTTCAGGTGGTCTTGGCAAGGTCTGGAGGTTGTGGGGAGGAAAGAAAAATCATCTTCTTTAGCGTCCCCTTTTTTATCATTTAACAGACTCATACAGAATGGTGAAATGTACATAAAACACAGAACTCCCTCTGAAGACCACCTGATTCAAAAGAATAAAAAGCAAAAAAGTTTAATGGCTCAGGTAGAAAAAAACAATTGTAGTGATTTCTTATGTTTAAATAGAATTTCTTGTGTTTGGATTTGTGCCCACTGCCTCTTGTGCTGTCTGTCACTGGATACCACTGAGAAGAGTCTGGGTCCATGTTCTTTACACTCTCCCTTCAGCTATTTATAGACATTGATGAGATCCCCCTGAGCCTTGTCTTCTCCAGGCTAAACAGTCCTAGCTTTCTCAGCCTTTCCTCATATGTGAGGTCCTCCAGTCCCTTAATCATCGTTGTGGCCCTTTGTTGGACTCTCCAGTATGTCCATGTCTCTCTTGTACTGGGTAGCCCAGAACAGGACACAGCACTCCAGGTGTGGCCTCACCAGTGATGAGTAGAGGGGAAGGATCACCTCGACCTGCTGGCAGCAGTCCTCCTAATGCAGGAGGCTGTTGGCCTTTTTTGCAGCAAGGGCACGTTGCTGGCTCATGGTCAACTTGGTGTCTGCTAGAAGTGGTAAGTCTTGTTTTGCAAAGCTGCTTTCCAGCTGTTTGGCCTCCAGCTTGTACTGGTGGATGGGTTATTCCGCATGCAGGACTTGCCATTTCCCTTTGTTGAACTGTGGGGTTCATGTTGATACATTTCTCCAGGCTGTTGAGGTCCCTCTGAATGGCAGCACAACCTTTTGGTGTATCAGTCACTCCTCCCACTTCTTTATCATTTGCAAACTTGCTGAGGGAGCACTCTGTCCTGTCATCCAGGTGAAGATGTTAAATGGTATTGGACCCAATATTTGCGCCTTAAGTGCCTTAATCTTGAATTGAATGCTACCCTTACATGGATTCCAAATGTGACTATATTAAGTAGGAAGAATATGGAGAACACATGCAAATATTGTCAAGATAAGTGAGTAGACTCTTTCCTTGTTTATGATCTCTGTGTGGTTAATGGAGTTAGGAAGATTAGTATGACAAGTAGAACAGTAAGAGTCTGTGTGCTCTTAATTTGACACAACCTGTTCTTTGCAGGTTGTTCGTAATACATCTTTGTCTAATAGTTAAAATGCTACTTCCACAGAAAACATTTAACTTCCTGTAGATTTTTTTTTGTTGTATTTTTTTCCTTTTGCTATGAGCTTTTTTCTGGATTTTTTTTTTTTAAGTACTTATCTGTTTCAGTCTAGTAGCCTGGATTCAGCTAGCAGCCTCCTTTGGAACTTACTATTTTGTTAGCACTTAATTTCCTATATTATAATTTCTTCTAATTTTCTTTAATAGTTTTGTCAGTAGTATCACCATATTTTTTTATGTAGTTCATCTGGTCTTACCTTGAAACGTAACCTGCAAATCACTTGCTTTTTATTTAAGTAAAAAAACTTTCCTAACTGTGTTTATATCAGCTAAAGGCTATCTGGTTACCATGAATTGTGTAGGGTATACCGTTTTCTTTGTACCTGGGAGCAAGGCTACAATGTTGCACTGATTCAGGAGCTTTGTGAGTACCAGAGAGCTAGTTTTGAAGAACTGATGTTTTCATGGAATGAAGAATAAACAGTGAGCAAAAGACAAGCAGAACATTAGCCCTTCAGAATAATAGGAAGGTATAGAAGATTTATAGGAAATATACTTGCTCAATGAATAGACAGATCAAAATGGGATACCCTCTAAAATGCTGTTATTGCAGTACTGTGAAGCTGTTTCTTTCTTCTCTCTTTCACAGCAAATGGTAAATAAGAGTGTGCAGAAATGTTGGGCAGCTGAGTTTGGGACTTAGTGAGCAACACAAGAGAGAAGGGAGGGAAATGAAAGGACAAAAATTGTAATACCATTCTGGGTTCAACATGGGGATTAAACTCAGAGAGCTCTGCACCGTGTGCACTGTAAGGAAGATGTTCATTACATGTGGGATGAAAGTGGACAACTACTGCAAGTCTGCAGACCAAATAAAACATTACTGTCTCTAACACATGCCATTTAAGACTCTAATACTAATATATACGGATGGATGCAGAAAGGGAATGGTGTACGTTTTACCAAGAACCATAACGCTGAGTGACTGCAGCTGTTTTTTCTGCTCACATAATGAATGATGCTGCAGAAGTGAGGAGCACCCCAGTTTGCTGACTCCACATTGTGGATGCCTCCTCGGTGGGCTCTCTGCTCTCCTCCAGCATATAATTTTTTACTTACAGTGAGATCAGTGTTGTTTAATTCTATTCATTTGACACTGGAAACTCCGTCCCCAGGTTCAGCAAGGCTAAATGTTAACCTAGTATGGAAGCTTGAAAAATAGTTTCATATTAAAACTAATGCAGGTCGGAGTTGCATTCATCTCTAGTAATGATTGTATTTGCCAGCTGGGTGCCTGTTCCTGTTTGGCATAAGAGCCTTCATATTCAGTATCTTGTTATTTTTTTCCTGACAATATCTTGACTTCTTTATGCTGGAGTTCTTCCCTGCAGGAAGGAGGCCAGCATTTAATCTCTAGAGTTTTATTTAAAAAATGTATTATGTCTTTTAAGGCACGATGGGCTGCAGGCAGTGTTTAAACTGCCACTTGCCAAGTCACGTTTTGCTAATCATTTATACGTTTTGGTCAGGTAATAAAATTGCTACTGGAAGTTCTTACAGCCAGCAAAGAAAATCAAATGCAATTATCTCAATGACACCAATAAATATGGGCTCCTTAACCTGAGCTTTTAAAGGATACCGGCTATAAGCCCAATTCATAGCAGTCTAAAAGGTAATTGCATTTTGAAGAAGTCAAATGTATGTTTTATGTTTTACAGACTGTAGTAGTAAAGCTTTGTTTGATCCTCAGCCTAAGTCCCCATCAGACCATCTCCAAGTCCACCACAGTAGTAGAAAACTAAATTCAGAGATTAAATTACAAGGATTTAAGAGGAAAAATAGGATTTGAAAGGATGAAACTTTAAACTTTTTTTATACTGCACAGTCCTCTTTCAAATTTAAGTGTGATACTGAAAGCTTGATAGGGTGCCCAGAAGGCCTGGATATCTTCTGTGCATGCCATTTCAGCTAAAATCTGTGTATATTATTGACAGAGCCCTTATTAAAGTAAAACAAAATTGATTCCTAGGTCTTGTTACACATTTTGTCTCATTTTTAGTGCATTGTTCTAAGTTCAGTTTTGTTAAACTACTCCTTTGGTTTTACCAATTGAAAAATTATCTGTACAAGTTCAATAGAAGGAACGTATTTTGACAACACCTTCCCCGACATCCCATTGAAAGCATGACATACCATAACCCTTGTAGAGTACTGGTGCAAGAGTGATTTTATATTCAGTAGAAATGAACATTGTTCGTCTTAAAAATACTTGGTTTAAAAAGCTGAACAATTTTCAAAGGTCTTTAGAAATGTGAAACTGTTTGTTATAAAAGCAGACATGCCATGATTTGTAATAAATCTGAGTTAGCAGTTATTCAGTATCTTCCTAATGTTTACAAATATTTTGATCATTTCTACTGCTACTGTACTATCTTGTTTTAATTTTTTATTCTTTCCTTTTCTCCTTTTGAAGATTGGTAGTATTTTAGCTTTTTCAGTCTTTTGAAATCTCATCTTGAATTTTCAAAAATGCTAATACTGCTAGCAAGTATTATCTCAGCCAGTTTTCCAAGTCCTTTACAGTGGTGTCTCCTAACCCTTTGATATGTTCTCCATGTCCCATTAGGTGCAGTTCCTTTCCTCCTTTTTCTTCCCCAAAGACTTCTGCCACGATCTCCTTGCCTCCCTCTTGTTGTTTTTCATCTTCCTTTGTTACCAGCTGCCACAAAGCAGTTGCAATCTCTTTGGCCCCACTTGCAGGGGCCCTGCTGACAGCTGAAGAAGCAATACAAAGATGCTCATCCTTACTAGAAAGACTTGATGTCACTGATACACAGTTCCTGGACCGTGGTGCAGAGAGAGAACTGCCTTATGTGGAGCAAGTACAACTTCAGTCGAGATATTGTTTGCTTGAGCTTTGTGCCATGTCTTACCTGTATGAGCTTAGTATAAATTCCATGAGGATCAACAAAACTGAAAACATCTGATTGATTTAAGTAGTCTTTAACCCAAAACTATTCCAAGATCTTTCACTTTTTAAGATAATCTTACTGTGTTAATCATCTAATCAAAACAACTTTTTTTTAACAAAGGCTGAAATAAAAAAGGAACTCATTAGCTCCGAGTGTCTTGATGTCATCTGTTACTAGCTTTAACATCCCTTTTTGCTAGTCAGAAATGTGCTTAGTAGTGTTTGCTTAAATTTCAGCTTAATATAAAAGTGTGACTTGGTTTATGGTGCCAAGAATTTTAAAACAGCACCATTTCTAAAACACATTGCTAGTAAATCTAGATTTCTTCTGTAAGAACAAAAATATACCTATGAATTCTTGGGGTTTGATAATTGTATTCTTTTAAGATATCATCTTTCATATATTTTAAAACACCAAATTACAGTATAAAATAGATGAATAAGAAAAATTGTAATATTGAACTAACATAGATGAAGTATTCATTTTAGATGATTTTTCTACCCAAGTACAACTGCTTTACTTTACAAACACATTTGTTTGAAATTTTGAGAATTAAATTCACAATGGTTTTTTATATTCTGAATTAAAAAGGAAACAAATTTGCT
Source organism: Gymnogyps californianus (assembly GCF_018139145.2). Taxonomy (NCBI): domain Eukaryota; kingdom Metazoa; phylum Chordata; class Aves; order Accipitriformes; family Cathartidae; genus Gymnogyps; species Gymnogyps californianus. Next base: position 99,260,401 of record NC_059473.1, read on the forward strand.
GTTCTGCAGATGCTGCTAGCCCCCTGTTCCTTCCACAACTTCCTTCTCCAGTGTTGAAGCTGCACATGTTTGCATTCATTTACAATTATCAGTGATTGAGAAACTGAGTCACATGTCTATTTGAGATATATTTCTGTGTTGTACTTATCTTCAAGTCTGTAAGTGAGAATGCTTCACATGTCTTTGCAACTCTCCTGTCAAATCTGGACTCTATTGGTGGTGTCAAGCAGTCAAGAAACTTGGGAGACCATCATCATGTAGAAGCAAGTAAGTGTCAATGTAGCTCAGAGACCAGAGTTGACATAGAAATAGACTCATAGATAACTGCAAACAGAAATTGATGTTAGCTAGCAAGCTGTTTTCTTTGTTCCTCGTCACAACCTACAAAAATCATGGAATACTGAATGCAGTTAGCCACAGTAGTAGTGATGAGTCATAAAAATTAATATAATAAAACCAACCCAATTAGATAAGAGATACTTCTATCTTGTCTGCCTGCTCCCCAACACCAAATTTCACTTCCTATTTCTAACTCTGTTACTAAAGCTTTACTAATGTATGCGGGCATTCAGTTTTACACTGCTTTGAACACAGGAGGGGGCTGTCAGTGTGTGTTCTTCACATGGTCAACTATTGCTGGTTTTCCTATGCTTAATGTTTTTTTCTAAAGCAAGCCAATTAGTTTCTTTTTCACTTTAATTTCCCCCCATTTGTTCTGGAAATAGTGTGGGAATACTAAAGTGTGTGTACACACATACATGTATTTTTATGTATATATGGAAAAAACAATGGAGAAACAGTAGTTAGCCAAACAACTCCTAAGAAGCCCGAAGCAAATCAGTTCTGTATAAAGATAGCGTAGGAGATGGTATAAACTAGGGTAGTGTAGTTCAGCGGTCAGTCACCAGCAAAAAATGTAGAATCTGCTTCCAATAAGCAGTAACATCTTGGCATAACTATGCAGATATTGTAGCTTTTTGCTCTTAAACAAATTCTCTTCCTCCCCAGTAGTCACATGTATATTAGTTTGCTTGGAGGTAAAACTGCCAGCTTATTTCTCTAATGTGCTGCTTCAGCTCATTTTCCCCCAGCTAGCATTTTCAAGAATGACTGCCAGAGAAGGCCACTATTCCCTAATCTGCTAGGATCTTCAGAGGCGTTTTGCCTCTGCTCCAAGCCACTTTCTCTTATGTTAATAGGCCAGAGAGATGCCGGTAAGAAAAAAGAAAAAAACCAACCAACCAAAAAAGCTGGAGTGCTACCTCTAAGTCTAATGTGTACCTCAGCTCATCAAGTACTTAGAGAAAATAAGGTCTGAGCATGAGCTTCATGTTTTCTAACAAGGAATCAATCCCAGTTTTAAGCCTGATATTTGAATTACACCTTTGAAAACTACTATGACATTGCACTGAACAAACAACTCTGAGAGTATATTTTGACATGGATGGTCTCATTTGCAACACAATAGTTTAAGATCAGCTATTGGTATATATGCTTTCCTTTTTGTTTTAAATAATTCCCTAATCTTTTAGAAAGTAATTATCAGTCTTCCATGTTATGAGAGATTGTATTGGTTATATAACTATATATATATACACGTATAATACAGCTTTCTAGTTGTATGCTTTAATTGTTTCACTTCCACTTTCTGTGATTTGCTAAAGTGAGAATCAAAATCATTATTTCATAAAACATCTGATTGAATAATGTATTATTTCTCTCCATAGAAATAGCCATATGAAATAAAGCAGAAGTGAATTAGATCTGGATAATGTTCCTCTAAATAGCTTTATGAACTAGGTTATAAATTTCACAGGACAGAGACTTGGCCTATTGTTATGTATCTATGAAGTGTCATATGTACTTTAAAGCATTATGCAAATTTTAAATACTCTGAACCAAACCATTTATGAAAATGGAGAAATGGTAGATCACACTGTATTTCTTAACCAGTAATTGTTGCAGAAGACTGCAGCGCTGCTACTGTGATGCTGTCCTTATGAGAGCAGGCAGGAGATTGTGAGTTGCAGTCCAGGAGGTTTCTTGAGAATTTCAGGTAAACTGAAGATTATAATTAAAGACAGAATAGTACATTTGTGTAGTATGATGGGGTGAAAGTATCAGAGTTCCTCTAAGGAAGATTGTGTTTTTTCAGCCTGCCAGAGTTCTTTGAGGGGGAAAAAAAAAAAAAAAAGAAGTAGGTAAAGTACATAAAGGTTACCTAGCAGACATAATGTTCTAGGATTTTCACAAAGCCTTTGATAAGATTCTTCATAGTAAACTCCAAAGAAAATGAATAGCAACAGAGGAAGGAACATAACTTAGGTATGATTTAAAAACTGATTATGCTGAAAACAATCATATATGTAGTCTGCTTCTGAAACAGCAGTAGGACCAGAGTTAATGAACACTACTGATTCTGATGAAGGGGGCTGCAAAAGGGCAAAATTTCCTTATATGTGTAACTTCTGATTAGGAACAGCTATTCAGAACTGTATGAAATTCTAGATTATAAATGTGACAGTCAGATGCACCTACATTTGGGTAACTAGCTTAATGGGTAAGGCTTTTTGGACAGGAGGCTATCATTTGCTGTGGATATTTAGTGCAGGATGAAGTACTAAGGGACCAACTGTATTTATGTGACTAAGTGTTAACAGAAAAGAATTATATTGTCAGAATATTTTACTTGGTAAGGATGAGATATGAAAATATATTAATTCTACCAGGAGCAATTGGTGCGTTTAGTCCTTCTACTTTAAAGAACCAGTGAAGTACAAAATGAAGTTAACTATGACATGACTGACTTGCAATGAGTTATGAAAAAACAACTTTAATTTATTTTACAGGACAGTTAAAGAATCATAGAACAGCCCAGGTTGGAAGGGACCTCGAAAGATTATCTGGTCTAACCTTTTGTGGGAAAGGGAGCCTATATGAGATTATCTAGCACCCTGTCCAATCACGTCTTGAAAACTTCCAGTGATGGGGACTCTACCGCGTCCCTGGGAGGTTGTTCCAGTGGTTGAAGACATGCTTTAGTGAGGTATTCTGGAAAATTAATTGATTGAATCTTTTCACCCTTTCCAAAAAATAATAAAACAAGCAGACAGTTGTAAAATTAAGGAGTGCATTAAAAACCTATAAAATGAAATAATTATGCACTATAGTCATCCCGTGAAACTAATTAACTCTACAGGGCATTTAATCAAAAACTGAGGCTTGACTTTCATTTTCTGTAAGTACTGCATACCTAGCAACAAATAAATCAAGATGACTCTCCATGGCAGAGTGCTTTATATATTTTTTAAAATCTGTAGAAGATCGGTGAAAAAAATGCTATCAGATCAGGAAAACAATATTTTACTGCTCCTTTTCTCGGGTGAAAATGACTAAGCAAGTGCATGATCAATGGAAGTTCAGACTGCATCTGTTTGCAAGTTTGAGTGGGGACTTCTAAGCTGCTGGTCTTTCAGTGTGTTGTAACTTCTGAGAAGCATTGAGTGCAGTCAGTCATTTCACTGGGAACAATCAGATGCTGGAACACTCCTAAAAGTTGACTTTGTATGTCCATGTTTACCTTGTCTTTGTAGGTCATGAAATGATCCTGGTCATTTTGTAATCCAGAAGTCTCACATTGTTATTGCAAAGGGACATACTGAGATGGTTATTTCCCTGTACCTGTACATATATATAAAAATTAACACAAGCTATAATGCCTAACTGAATTCACAATTTGAGTGCATTGTTGTGCACATAACACTTAATAACCACCACCGTGCACTGGATCATGTTAGCCTGATGTACTGGCAGAGGCATGAGGCTTGGATGGAAGGATCTGAAACCTCCTTGCTTTAAAGTGAACTAGAATGCATCTCTGCTAGGGAGCCTGCATAGGGTGTGGAAAAGTGGTGAGGGAATCGAAGAGTGTACATTCTTCTGTAATCCCTTGCCCATTCTTCCTGCCATACACAAAGGCTGTATCTATCATAGTAAATGAAACGGGACCAGGACTTGGGCACAAGAACTGACGCTTTTGCCCACTCTGTTAAATTTGTGGGATATTTCCTGATATGGTTTTGGGGCAGTCCAACTGGAATTCTCCCAGACAAGGCCTAGGCATGGTTCAGAGTTTAGCGCAAGCTAGGCACTATTCAGGATAGGCATTTGCCTTGGTTAGAAGAGTTCAGGTGAACAGATGTGAGTTGTGTGACAGCTGGCCTCAGGGCCAGAGAAAGGTTGTTGGCACTATTGTGTTTAGTTAGTAGGTGTAAATTGAGATGTTGATAATGTCAAATCCCTTTCATTTGTCCTTTCTCCTGCTGTCAGGTTTGTACAGCTCCACATCATGAGACTACATCCCTCATCATATGCTTTCCCTCTCCATTCTCCACAAAACAGCTTTCATACTACAGTCATGACTTTTTTCTGCTTTTGCTCTTGCGTGCATTTTAGGTGATTCTTGTCACGGAGTCTCACACAATCAAATTAAACAGGTGTTAACGAAATTTATTCTTCAATCAAAATTGTTTGGAAATCCAACAACATGAGTAAACCACAGGTTCAATGATGTAAGGGAAAATTAATACTACACAACTGACTTAAGAGTTCTTCAGCTTTAGAAACGGTAACCCAAAATGTGCATATCACTCACCTAAAAGATGAGGGCTCTCAACCTCGAGGAGTTACCATAGGCGGCATCCTGACCCAAGGGGAGAGTCCCTGACTGCAGGGGACCCGCTGCTCTGAGGGGGACCGACTCAATTTGCCTTCCAGCAGGGCTCCCTTTGTACCCTAGTCGAATCTGATCTGTGATCAAATAAGATGATGTTAGTCCTCTTATTCCTCGACCGAAGTGTGTACCTGGTGGTCATAACCCGACTCCGCCCTGCGGGTGGGGCGGCTCGACCCCCAAACCGTGGCTTCTAGGTTTTTTCTCTTTTCAATGGTCAAGAAGTTTTGCTCTCTATCAGGGCAGGTGTACCTGCTTCAGTTCTTTCCACCCTATTTCCCTAAGCTGCCATGTTTGCTGCTCCCTCCTTTAAAACCTCAGTTATTCTGTGTTATTTAATAAGTGATTCAGAACTGCTACAATTTGAAAGAACGATTTAAAAAGCAAAGCACATACGCGCTCTCTCCTAGTTTCCTAATTTTCTTCCCTCTTCCCTCACATACACACACTCCAACATGGTTTTACTTTGCTATATTTTAGGTTCTGATTTCCTTAGGCAGAAAGCATCTGTGCCTTGTTCTGAACTTTTTTCATGAGTAATAGGAAATAGCGATAGGAACATCTTGCTTTTCAGAAGCTTCTGCTAATCTTTCTAAAGACATAATGCTACTGATGACCACAGAGTTGTCCATACATGTTATTTATAACTACAATGAGCTAAGGTCAGTTTTGTGTTGGAAGCAGGTAACAGAGAAACGGGATGTTAGAGAAGAGCTTCGAATGGTAGAATAGAATAGACTGTTTCAGTTGGAAGGGACCTACGAAGATCATCTAGTCCAACTACCTGCCAGGTACTACATGCAAAAACCAGTCTTTCTGCTTCCAATTCACTCTTCCTCCAAAAATATCAAAGTTCTATTCTTTATTGCAGAAAATAAAGGTTGAAAATATTGGAAAAGAAAATAAATTAAAGGTTATTTTGATTTAAATTACATCTTCAGAATCAGTTAAGTCAGAGTAGGATGCTTGTAACAGTATGCCTGTTTCCATTGACTGCCTGCAAACTATTAACACAAGTTAAAAGCCACTCTCAAACTTCCTGCAAACAGTGGCTGAATAGAAAGCCTGTTTTGTTGGGTGTTATCACAGTGGCTGCAGAAAAAACACACAGAAGGAAAGTGAAGGAGGCTCACCCTTTTACATTTTTTTGGGTTTCCTGTATTGTGAACACAGGGTTAATCTCTCTCTTCACATCAAAGGAATGGTCTAGAAGCTGTGGAGTTTATGCTTGCTTAAAGCTGCTCATGTTGTGTTGGAGATTTGAAATTTCAAACTGTTCACTTTGACAATGGGCAATATGTGCAAAATACAATGCTGTCTACAGCATACCTTTTTAGCAGTGCTTGTCCATATGCCAGAAAGGCTGGGATGACAGTATTTAAAGGAGTTAAGGGCCTCTGAAATATTAACAAACAAGGAGAATACACATGGCAGCACGAGGGAACAGAAAATCCACTAAACTTTGCTATTGAAATATATGGTTTTTTCTTAATCTTTTTAGGTCTGTTGAAATGTACATGCATAACATACATATTTATATAAGTTTTCAACATTGCATCTGCCCATGTTAAGAGATTCTTAAAAATTATTCCTTCTAAAGTCAGTTCAGGGCTCAGCACTAGCAACTGCTCAGTTCTGAACCTAATTTCCATCAGGTTTTGGTTTGGTCAAGTTATTCATATGGAGTCAAGTGGAATGCCCAACGTTTAGTATCTTGTACCACTTCAAAAAGTCATCCCAAAAGCACAGATATCTGAAAAATATTGTTATCCATTTTTGTTTACATGATAAAGTTTGTTAAATATGGTTTAAAAATCGTCTTAAACACTCAAAATTGGAAAAATACAGGCTAACTTCTGTGGTTATGTTTCTACAGATGTAATAGTATTATGCTGTACACTGTCTGCTGCCTGGTAATATTATTTATGCCAAGATTTGTATAGCATCTGGAAGACTAAGCATGGCATGAGTACTTAATTTATATCTGTCTGAACTGACTAGCATACTGACAACTCTGTATCCAAACTGCTCCCAGGATGTTTAGGGAGAGGGATGTACTTTTCAGATGTCTGTGCTGCATGTGGTAATGGATCCAGAAAAGTGCTGAGAGAGCTGAACAGCTGCTCAGGTGGTTTTGTCCAGACAATAAATGGATGTGGTGTCCGTACATCCTTCTCTGCATAGTTATCAGTTCCTACATTCACTTCGGAGCCAAAGTCATGCTCCAAGGAGATTTTCTGATTTGAAATGAATTGCTAGGACACCCTGAGTAGACTGAGAACTGAAGCTTTGAATAAAATCTTCTTTATGACAGTACCTGAAACATAGAACAGGAAGTCCTAAAAATTGTCAAATAATTTGAACAGGCTGCTGTAAAAGCTCTCAATAATCTGTATTGCTCTGAGAAGAAAAAAAAGGAGTTAAATGGAAATAGATTTTGCCAAGGACTATTAATTCTTTAGTTAACAAATGTCTTTTCTTTTTGTTTAAGATGAGAAAATAGATTTTTAAAAAGTTTTATTTTGATATGTAAATATATTTGGTTTTGTTTTCTGTAATCACTGTGAACTTGCTAGTTTCTTGGTGTAGGGATGAGAAGAAAATTATATTTCACTTGCAGTGTGCTAAAATTAAGAGCAAGCATTGCTAAAATTAAGAACAAGCATATTTTGTAAGTCTTGCACAGATTGGCCAATCTATCTTTTAGTATATTAAAACAGATTGCTGCTGATAATTTTTGTTCAAGTCAAGGTAACGGACTAGAAAAAAATACAGTACATTGCATCATGATTGATGATTGAAAAATACATGAAGAGGTATTTCCCACCTGTCAAAATGTCTGGCTTGGATGTCTCCCAACCTGCTTGAAGTCAGATGGTGCCCTGTATCTGTTGCTTGTGTCTGGAGTGGTTGGCTTCTCTCTGTCAAGAACAGTAAAAGCGGTGCAGACAGATAACTCAAGTTCTGTGCTACCACAGTCCTATTAAAATTTCATGAATTTTGAGTATCTAGGAGACCAAGGAATGGCAACGCAGGTATTCTGAGGCATTAAGTTAGCCTGGAGAACACCCTGCTGCTAGAAACACGGTTTTCCTTAGAAGAAAACGGTGCGGTGTTTCTCTGTAGTGCAAAGGTAAAGTAAGGTTCTTTTCCCTGTAAGTTGAACAGGGAAATGTATGTTTTTGACTCTTCTATTACAAAGACTGTGTTAAAACTGCTTTTTCTTGGCATATGAAGCATAATTCAGAGCACTGGAAGGAAATAGACTTAACTGGGAAGAGTTCACCATATGCTCAATATAGCTTGAGTTTTTAGCCCCAGAAACAGAGATAAGAAGTTTCTGATTCTAATGGTTCCCATCTAAGGACTGGAGCTGAGGTGCCGTCCAAAGTTATCATCTTGTATACAAAGGGGATGTAGTTCTCTAATGTGATTTGAGAATGAAAAATAAATTGAAATCATCATGCTCTCAGGGACATACTGTTGCTTTACAGAAGAGTGCTTAGAAGGACTGCCTTGCAATGTATCTTAAGATGAATTGAACTATTAGGAAACTGAGTGGGAACTTGTCTATGGGTATTAATATCCCAAAGTAAATGTTACTAATCAAAAGCTTCAGCTTGATTATGAAGACTTTCTAGATGAGATAATGTTGAAACCCTGAGCAGAAATCAGGCTGAAAATAGTAACATTGGAAAGACATCTTCCTTCTGAAATATATTTTACTTTATATGACAAAAGAAATGTGATACTATTTTTTCAATCAGTGAAGTATTTAAATAAATTGGAAAAAGTCCAAATTGTTAAAACTTTTTTAATAACTGACAACTCAGAGGTAACTAACAGACCATTGTTTTCATCAAACTCTGAACCGTGCCACTAGATCCATGTGCCATAAACCCCTCTCTTAAAATACATTTTAAATGGCCATTTCCTGGTGAATTAGGTGCCAGGCAATGTCTGTCAATACAGCATGGCCTGTCCAGACTCTGCCTGCCTCTAGTTGGGGTAACTGTAATCCTCTATCACTGTTCTCTCAGATTTGCACTTTTAGACTAATTTTCCGTTAAGTTTTGTATGTCACAAAATGTGTTTAACTTGGTTTTTTTCTTTCTTCTGGATAGTAGGTCCTGGAAATAATTCAGGCTCAAAAAGCCCATCAGTATAATACTTTCAGATGCTGGGACAATCTGCAAAGTGGGGATGACACATTCTGCCTTGTGCAGGATGAGTTGTTTGGGATGATATTTTTCTTGCTATGTTTAAAATTTGGGTGCAGTTTAGTTCCTTACGAAGGCACCTACATTTACGTATCTACATGCAAGATAAGTTCTAGGCTCTCGTTACAGTTGATGGAGATCTAGTTAATGCCATCTGTGGAATGGGGAGAGATTCAGCTGAATGTCCACTTCACTAAGCTGAGCTATTTTGGCTTCATTATCTCTGTTAAGATATTTCAGGTGGGATTGGTTCATTTATCTGAACATGATCCAGTGCCATTTTAGATGTCCTGTGGTATCGGAGACATCAGCAGATCTGACAGGTACAGGTATGACACAGGGCCTGTGGGAGACCTGTGCCCTTCCAGAGTGGCAGCTGGAGGCTAGACAGGGTGTCTGACATCTCGGGTAGTAGTATATCTCTATATTTAGGTAACTGAATCAAATCCTTACATTTTCAGTAGACATCAAAATTTAGGTATCTTAATCTGAAGTTGAATTCCACTCAGATCTGAGACATCCATGAAAGACTTGGAAGTAAGACATGGAAACCTACAGATCATCTGCATTCTGCTGCACTGGCAGCTTCAGGACAGGTGAGGTGTCTGGTATCTCAGACTGCGCTAGGGGCTTCAGTTTAAGCAACTGAAGCAAGGGCAGAGTATGTACTATAGTGTAACTTTCTCACAGTTGTAATAAAAATAAAAAATGATAGTAATATAAAGAGAATCGGTGAAATCAGTTAAATATTATGTGGTTATTCCAGTCCAGGGAAGTCTTTGCGACCAAACTGTCTGAAATCTGAACAAGAGTGGAGTGTTGATGCTATTTTGTATTCCAGAACTACATAATTCTGCCCTCAAATAAAATATATATACAGTGCAATTTACTGTTAAATTTTATCTTACATCTGAGACTGAGTTCATAATTATGGTTACCAGGATTTTTAAGCTTTATTTCATGTAAAATCTACTTTAAAACCTATATTGTGAAATCTGTATTAAAATTTTTGAAAATAATGTTTCATTTGAATATTGAATAATATATGAAACTTTGTTTCAAAAGTTATCTTGTATACTTGCTAATAATATATGTGAATATAAGGAAGTGTGGGTTGTTCTTTTTTAACAAATACCGTATGTGACTTGAGTTCCTATTTGATATTGACATAGCTGATTAACCAGTAAGTATTAAGTGAGAAACTAGCAGGAAAGAAAACAGTGGAAAAGATAAAATTCCCAGGATAAACAGCTTCAAATGAATTAAGATAGCACTGTCTGCAGTATCATTTCGGAAGTAATTACTCATTTGTCTCTATCTAGGCTGGCATGTTTTATTATTCCCAGGGCTGGCAGCCTAGGAACTAAGGGGATCCTAAACCTTAAAGTGGTATCTTACGTAAACAGAAGAGTTGGTGTATTAAAACAGTCAAAGTAACTGGCTTGTATAAACAGAGTGCATTGGCAGGACTGGGTGGCCGTCCTTACGGCAATAATCAGCTGCCTTACACTGTTTGTAGGAAGTTTAAGAATAAGACAGGAATCATGCATTGAAGTGTTTTGTTGTCCTAGTTTTTTCAGTCTTTGCTTCCTGGATGTTCGGTCTTTGGGTAAAAGAATATTTTGTCCTTTTTCGTTATTGAAGATTCTGTCGATAAGTTCTAATGAAAGGTGTATTTGGGTCATGAGTAAAATTGTTAACTAGTAATTTTATTAATTAGTCAAATTATTAAAATTAGTTTCAGAAAAAGCAAATTTATGGCACTATGAAGTAATTAAGTGCAGGATAACCACAAGCCTTTTTAACATTCAAGTACAAGAACAAAATGATCTAACTTCTTGAATTTCTGTGTTGGAAGATTTGTTTTTTAAAATGCTGCATAGAACTAAGCGTATTCATGCCTGTATTCAAACTGTGCATAATAATATCTGTCCGTTTTTGTTGGAGGCTCTGAAAGTTTTGAAATTGGCCATCAAAGAGTGATGGGACCATCTGTAGTGCTAGACTGAAGCTTTATAATTATGATCTACATTGAAGTCTTGTGGAAAAAATGAGGTTCAGTGCCAAAACAAATGCATCAACTGAGTGCTGTATCTGTATGGTATCAGCAGTTTTGTTAAACTCAGTAATAAAATGTTATTACTTTGTTCTGACCAGTAACTTATCTGTAACTCTGTTGGTTAATAATGATGCTCAGATCTTCATCACAGAGGAGACTGTTAGTATTGTAGGAAAATTCAGCAGAACGCTTACCGTATAAGCGGGTTTAAAAATGGTTGATTTGTGCCACATTAGCATGATTTCTCTGACCTTAAATCTCAAAAGTACATGGAGAGCTTTGGTGGACCCCAGTGTGGCAAGAACCTCATGCTTCATCAGCAGCATTTAGAGAAATACTTGAAATAACATAACAATACATTGTGTTGAAACACATTCAGTTTTACAGCAGTCTTTAAAGAGATCAAAACTGTCATGCTTATTACTAGTTACCATTATAAATATGGCCAAAAATAGGTGAAAGCTGCCCTTCCTTTTTAAAATATTTCTGCAATTTCAAATGATAACAGAAGAAAAATCTTCTTTAACTTTCTCTTCTTCAGCTAGTTCCTGGCCTGTGTTTCAAAAGTGCATGTTCATCTTCAAAATCACCTTTGAAATGTGTTCACCTTTTTTTTTCCCTTCTACAAGAGCCATTGTGTCTATGAAAAAATAAAATAATCTTGTCATAGTTGTGATGGCTGTCATGCAGGGAAACAAGAAAAAAACCATCGTGCCCACTAAGTCTCCTGAAATTTATCACAAAACATAATGTGACATAACGTGTAGTTTAAGTCTTATACTTCAGTTTAGTCTTGCTTTTATATTGATCAGTTTGGGTAAAATGACAACTTCATTGAACAGTTAAATTTAAGGGCAGCATCACGATGTACATGATGTGTATTTGAGAAATATTTGGAAGTGCTTATTGGAGACCAAGGAGGGAAGATTGGTGGTGGGAAATTATGATGCCAAGATTGGAATGACAGAGGAGAGAGGGGGTCAAAGAGAGAAGAGTTTTTGATCACATGAAGTTTGGAGGGGAGGCTGGAAGGAAGCAGTACGCCGAACATGGAGCAGGAGGAAAGCCTCTGCCAGGGAACCTGTTGAACTGCCAGTCTTGCACAGTGTGTTCATCATCAGTTTTTTTTTTTTAAGTGACGCCTCTTCTCTGTTCCTCCTCAAGGTTGACTCAGGTGTTCTGGTATACAAACACATGAGCAGTGCTGACTGCAATTGCATGATGCTCAATGTGTTACCACTAAAATTTAGAAGGCAAAAAGATACATATCAAAAAGTGTTGTGGAGAAGCATAGAATGATTACAGTGAATTTAGTATTCTGATAGTAGGTTATCAGTCCACTATATGGACAGGTATTTACTTTATGTCATTGATTTAATATAAAGAAGTATTAAGCTTTTCAGTAAGATTAAAAGTAGCCACGGATAAGCCGTATTGAAAGTCGTAGCTGGATCTAATTATTTTTTTAATTAAAAATGAGAATGGAGATTAAGTTCAGATTTTAAATTCTGCAAGCAAAACAGTTAAGGAGTCTAAATTTAGATTTCATTGCTATTTGGACAACAAAGAGGCCTAGCCTCTTCATAAGGTTCTGCTTATATTTTGAGCTCTTTTTGACCCTCACTTTCATATACTCTGAAATCCACAGAAATAGTAGAAAGGAGAGATATGTGAAAAATAGCCATACTTTATCTGCCATTCTGTTATTATGGGGTTAAGAGTTAACAGAGTTGCAAAACTAACGTCTTAATTGAGATTGAATTGTGGAAATCTTTTTTTGTCTTTGTGTTTGATGTCAAAAAATAGGCCAGAAAACCTTGGGGCAGGCTTTTATCTTAAAATACAGGGGATTCTTCTCAACCCGTGACTTAACCATTCATTGCTGCTATTTTAATAAACTTTTCTAATGGCATCAAAAGGCCATAGTAATGAACGTAGGACAGTCTTTACAGAAGTATATGTCATTATTAAAATTTGTTAGCATGAAAGATAATACAAATGGAATGTATTCCAGTAAATAAAATGCAGTTGTAATTGGTGAATGTTTAATAGTGGTCACAATAGAAGTGAAATTGCTTTATAATCATATATTAATTAACTTCTTGGGGGTGAAGAAGTCTATTCATATTTAATCCATAAGAGAAAGCATTCATGAATTTTTCCAAAACATTGAGCCAGTCACTGACTCTTCAGGTAAAAGTTCTCAGCATCTGCTTCTGTTAACTCATGTTTTCTAAAAGGTAAATTGTACATACTGCTGAGACCTATTGCTTATTGTTGACACATTTAACAAGTGTATCAATATATCTAATTCAATGTTTCAAAATACCTCTAAATATACCATAATTTTTCTTTAGAATTCTTAGTACCACTGATACACTGAGATAGTGCTCAGATTTAACTTCGGTATGTTGCACAAGACTGCTTTATATTATTTAGATCTCTTAAATCCTATTAGTGCCAAGAGGAAATGCCTCGGAGCCAATTTGGTTTTCAATGGAAACAAAATGCAGGCATCCTATGTGGAACAAATTACACTGTGAATGTTTATCATTGTAAAGATCGATTACAAGAAAGATATAATTTTTCAGAGTTTTATGGGAAAGAATGGGAAGGAACTGAGCTAGCCGTAAGATGAGAGCAATTGCATATCTGTCTTCTACTTTGTAAGAGTTACTGCTTTGGGAGAAATATTAGTAGCTTGGTCATGGACCCTTAAGAATTAATGGTTAAATTAAAGAAATTATAATAATAACTGTAGGTTTTTCTGGGAAAAAAGATCGCTCCTTAAATAGTAAACTGGAAGCATCTTGATGTTACTCACTTTGCTGCTCTCGTGACGTACATAGAGAAACAGTACTGTTATTACCAACACATTTATCTTTGTACTAAGAATATTGGACCTTAAATCAATTAACGAATCTACAAGTAGCATAACATGAATGGCACCACGTAACGTACGCAAACATTGAGTTTGTCCCTCTGACACAGCCTCTTCCCAATTCACCTAAACTTACACATTGAAATAAGTTGCATTCTCAGACCGGTAATGCTGTTAACACGTTGTGAAGCTGTTAACTTTCCACGGGACTGTGGCATCTAAATGTAGGATTGTACAGTCTTGGTGTCTTCAACAAGAAGGAGAAACAGAATAGAACAGGAAGGGGAACCTGAAGTTTCAGGCCTTTTTCTTCATTTCAGATGCAGGGGGGAGGGAAAGAGATACATTAAAGTACATTGCGCCAGGGGAGGTTTAGATTGGATATTAGAAAAAATTTCTTCACTGAAACGGTTATCAAGCACTGGAACAGGCGGACCAGGGCAGTGGTTGAGTCACGATCCCTGGAGGTATTTAAAAGATGTGTAGACGTGGCGCTTAGGGACATGGTTTAGTGGTGGACTTGGCAGTGTTAGGTTAACAGTTGGACTCAATGATCGTAAAGGTCTTTTCCAACCTAAATGATTCTATGATTAGGGCAACTTGCTTTTGTTTTGTATGTCCTTAATCACAGGTATCTTACCCCTTTAGGCTTTTTGTTTTAAAAGATATAGATGTCAATAGTTTTAACTATATCAGTCACCATCATCAACCCATCTGCACTGAGCATCTCATTAAATATATATGTACCAATTAGCATTCATTCAGAAGGCTTACAGCATTCCCTTCACTCAACCTCAGTGATTCTATTAGCTTTCCAAACTCTTTAATACTCCTGTTGATGGTGTTTAAAAAGTAGTTCTTCATTATGGAATGCAATTTGGAAAAATTACATTAATTTACTTAAATATTTTTATTAGTCTGATTAGTTGAGGAGGTTGATATATAGGCCTTAGTCTGCTGAGGCTGTGTACGTGCCTAAGTTCATGAATTAGAATAGTGAGTCAGTTATGAAAAAGAATCTAAAAGGTGCTATTTGTCCCTAAGTTGTGACAACTCAGCTGTAAAACTTAATCTAGTAAGAGTAAGGTGCCTGACAGGCTGAAGGTGATCTGTGATCACAGGGAATCTTGGGAAATTAGTCATTTCTGTGATGGAAGGATACCAAATATGCACTTTAGATTAGGCGGTCGGTTCATTCCTTTCTTGATTACCTGATGTAGAAGCTGGTTGTGCCAGTTCATCAGTGTGAAGAGGTGAGCTCTCCATTTTTTCTTCCCTAAGAGATTTAATATTTTTAATACAAAAAAAGTGATTTTGTTGATGTAGTAATCTTGTTTCTTTCAATCAACCTGTTGTTTGGCCAGCTGCAATTTTGGGGAATTACTTAGTGCTGAAAAAGCCACAAATATTTGCTTTCCTGCTGGCTGAGAGGATATGAATCCCTCAGGGAGGGTTTAATATTAAATATTTTTTTGGATTGTCATTAAACCTGTAATCCATGCAGAGCAATCTAGTTTAACATATTTTAGGTAATTAGTAGAGGTACCAATTAGTGATAGGTATCATAGTCTTTTGACAATCGTTTAAAGTTGGGGATTGAGAAATCAACCTGTGTTAGAACTGTAACATTGTCTTTTTTTTATTGTGACTGCTTTCTGTTTTCTGTCTTTTCTCAATGTCAATGCACAGTGTGGAAAGGAACTGTAAATTGTCACATTGCAGAAAGATAAAAGATATTGTATGATAAACTTTCTCATTGGGCTAAGGGTAGTGTTTATCTGGACTTTCATTTCAGTTATGGTCTTGGAATCCATCATTAAACCCTGTGTTTATCATGCAGATTGTGGTGATGCTCTAGTACAACAGTTTATGCATGCTGTGGTTGCAGTAGCCTGGGTTTTGACTATTATTCCTCCATATGTTGGGTGAGTAGTTGACCTGTACTGCTTTATTTACTGTAGGTAACACTGACCAGTTATGCCAAAGGCTTTTTGTGTTGACAGAATCACAAGGAAATCCTTTTTTAATGAGACAGTGGGATGTTTATGTATGAGTTAAGCATGGATACTATATGATTCAGCTATCATTTAACATTCCTTGCAAACTTAAAGTAAAATAAACATACAGAAAACTAAGAGTAGATTTGGGAGTAATTTGTTTGGAGCAACTTTTGTGGTAAAGTGTGAGCCAGAACAATTTCAAAGGAAAATATTTGTTTTTTTCACTTTATTGAATATGTTGCGGTTTTTATAGAAATTTCATTTTATGCCCTAGCTCTAGCTGACTTGCACATTCTCAGTTAGAGGAGAGATGTTTAAAATACAGTGCCTACTAGATCTGTGTTGTTTTTTGGATTATTTCAGATTGACTATTGCCAGAGAACATGTTTAATTAGAGCTACATTTATTAAAACTTCAAAATTACCTATGTATAGTCTATAGTTCCAGTACTACAATAGTTCTAGTAATAGTATAGTTCCAGTAATATAATAGGTCTCCTTGTTACAAGAAAAGATACAAGGTTGATTTTTATTTTGACAGTCGATAACATGAGTTTGAGGTACCTGGATGTCTAATATACAGGGAATCTAATTTAATAATTTTAAATATAGGGACAATAGCTCTTTATGATGGCGTGATTATGTAGCTCTACCCAAGAAAGCTCTCTAGTCCTTATTCTCTTTACTGATCTCTTTGTTTTTCCTTATACATTCATTATAGTGGTGGGTTCTTTTAGTAAAAAAGCTTTTGAGGAAAAAAAATACTAATTTTCAGGAGTTTTAGAAAGCATTCACCATTTCACCTCTCCCACAAAATGCATTTCATACCATACTCTTTGTGTAATCACCATAAGCAATCCCTATGCATTTGACCAGACTACAAAGAATAGTGCTCTTCTTCCTTCATTTAGAGGGAAATTATATAATGCCATGGAGTGACTTCAGCAGAAGACATTAAGAAACACCTTCTGCTGTTCCAAAGTAGCCTCTTCGCAGAATTAGTAGATGTATATTTGTATCCCTTCAGACTGAAGAGGAAGTTAATCAGTGAACGAGGCTGTCTGCCTGAAAACCTCCTAAGTCCCAAATGGCAATTTAGTTCATCTCCTTTCCTAGCACTGCCTGACTGTAGCACGGGGCGCTTCCCTGCTAAGTCTGAAAGCTTTCTGCCAATGTTACTGCACTCATCCATAAATGCTCAGAAAAATTACATTAAAGATGGTTACCACTGCTATCATACCCCAGAATTATATCCCATGGGGGTGCACTTAGTTAACATTAGTTCCTTGGATGCTCAGTAGGGAGCAGTGGGCACTGAAATTCAGTGGATCAGATTCTGTCTTGCTCTAGGCAGCGTATGAATAGAAAAAGAGGGTTGTCTCACTTGTGTGGACTACCCGTCTTTGGAAGTATTCCATCACATGTGCTGCTTTCCACTGACTAGAGAGGAGACTTAGCTGCCTATTCTAGGACATTCACTTCCACACCTACTTACCCAAAGCTTAGACAAAACAAGGCAGCCTACATTTAAAGAAGTGGGTCCTATTCCATGGTTCCCGCATGTTATGCGAGTGCTGTAATTATTGAGATGTTGAACTAGAAGATCAGTAATTGCTTTTACTGCACGCACTTTCTTTTGCCCATCTAGCCTTCAGCAACTATGAAGAGTTAATCCACACCCATATTTCAGTCTCAGTTTTGAAATGTGTAGATCTTTGACTTACTATGTAGTTAATGAGTGCTTTAATGTTTTCAGAGTGAAAAGGCTACTACATTCTCCAGGGTGGACAATTTAAGAAATGTTGACTTCTGGGCATTGCTTTGTGGTAGTTTTGCATTCATAATAGTGCAGTGATTGGTAAAGCTACTAATGCCTGCAGAGCCAACGGCAGAGCACTGTTCTAGGTTTGGCAATAGCATTATTGGAGCCTGAAATACTTAGCCAGGCTACCTCACAATTTTAACTAACACAGCCACAGACTGCTGCATAGTTATTGCTACACTTCTTCACCTGATTAATTACAAATAATAATAATAATCACCACCACCACCGAAAATATAGGAAAATAAATAAATCCTTCTTTTAGATTTTTGTGAGAAAAATTAACTTCTAAACCTTTCATAACTGTATTGGTCTTAGTCATTTATGCTTAAATCCATTTGCCTTTATTAAATCTCCATGACCACTTTACATTTTATTTATTAGTTGTGCACAGTGAGAAATACTTTTGTTTCTTGATTGCCTTTCTTCCTCTGTTACTCTGCCCCCCAGAAAAGAGTAGTACTAGATATGCTATATTTTAATCATTTTTCTTTGGAAAGTATTTTTGTATGTTGTAAATACAAAATGTTTGTGTTTTTTAAAGAAATGCTAAGAAGCTTCCAGGATACTTATGTCCTAACAAGGTAAGCACTAGAGGTAATTCAGTGTGAGGACCGCCTGTGGGCAGAACTCCTGGAGGAGAACGCATGGTGGTAGGGGCAGCCGGGGCTCAGGAGCTGGGGATGTGAGAGGGGCAGTTCCGTGACGCAGTGTGTTGCTTTAGAAAGTTTGGGAGCCACTATTACTTCAGCCTGTGAAGCTGTTAAAGTTACTTTGCCTCTCTAAATGAGCACCCAAAGATACTACTTTATTGTTCAGTTTGCTTTTACTGAATTCTTAGATGTTCCAAATTTCTACCAAGTTCTGCGTTCTTTCCCTGTGGAACAGCTGACTTCAGTCTTCATACACAGTAATGTTTCAAGTTGATATTTCTCAAGTGCATATTTTATGAATGTGCTGATTTATCAAAGATATGTAAAACAGTGTTAACTTATTTCCCGTCCAATGATGGTACATGCAATATATTATATTACAGCAAGCCCCGTGCAAATTTTGACTAAATAAAAATGTCTCAGCAGCATAAAATACTAAAAATATGTTGGATTACAGAAAAATAAGGCTCTTTGAAAAGTCGCATCCTCTATATTGCCATGCCCTAAACTGAATCAGCTATGTTGTTATAAGATTCCTCTGTCCAGACTGATCTTGAAAATGCCAGGTGATGGAAATTGCACAACCTGTTTCCTTGGGTACTCTATGCCACTGCTGTTTTGGGGAAATATTCATTCTCCAGCGGTAGCCTTTTTGCAGATACCTTTTCTATAGTTTAAACTACTGTCATTTCTTCATTCAGTTATTCCTTCTTAGCTCTGCACCTTTGATTCCTTACATTCAGCCCCCTCAGTGCAGCTTGGAGAGCAGTTCAGTAAATTAAATCTGCAAACCCTGGGTGTGTACTGGTCAGTTTAGTAGTCAGTTTTTGCAGTTTTATATGGGATAATGGGTATGTACTCTCTGTATGTATCGTACTCTCTGACTGTGAACTCATTAAAAAGATGGTCGGGCACGTGTATTTTCATTTGAATATCTGCTGATGAAAATGTTCTATTGCAAATATCAGTCAAAAATTATGTGGATTAGGGACACTCTTGGGAAGATTTTATGTCCATAAAATAAATTGGTACTTTGTGATATATATGATCTCTCTCCCATAAGTTTTAAGTAATTTTAAATGAATTTCCAATTAATTGCAGCATGATGAAATTCCAGTGTGGGGTATATAAAAATGAACTTGACAGCATCCTTGAAAATTCGGCCCAGCACTGTTCCTGATCAGTGATAGCTCAAATGCTTTTTAGCTGATGATAATCTCAACAGGAGCTGGTGCAGTAGAGATGTGCATGTGTGCATCTGCATGAGTGTAACACAACAGGAAGAGGAAAGAGTATGCAGAACAAGAACAACATAGGTTTTTCATTATGCAGATGATCCTAACAAAATGAGAATACTTAGTTGTTATTGAGTTAGAAGACAGAAGGTGGTCATCACCTTGTAAATTACTTTGTACCTGTCTCCCATATGTGCCTTTTCACACTTAGCCTTAGACTGGCAGCATGCACATTGCTGCGGTCGTGGGGGTAGCCAGGGCAGCAGCAGTGCGAGCTCCTGTGCAGGTGCTGGGTACTCCCTCCTGCAGTGGGTTGTCACTGGTCTGGTAGGTACTCCAACTCTGGTGTGCTGTGGTGCCAGCCTCGGTGCTAGCATGTGCGCTCTCTGTGCCTTGTGAAAGAGGGAAACAACACTTGAAAGGATTTTATTAGGGGTTACAAAGTTGTGAAGGTGGACTGTCCATGCAATAAAAACTGACCCTACTTCTGACCATCATGCAGCAAACTCTGTATGTGCATAGCTTAAAGCTGTTAATAATTTCTGTTTCTCACCTTAAATTTTGCCACGTTATTCCACTGTTATAACAGTAGCATGCTCTTTCAAACATCTAAAAAGCACCTATTTAGAATTTCTTTTTATTTCTTCCATGCAGTGTTCCATCATATGTTTTAACACTTGTCATTTTGCTCTCGGCCTCCAAGAGGGAACACAGAGATCCTCTTCTATTTACGTAATTTCACATGGGTAATCAAAAAGCACACTGTGTAGGAGGATCCAAGAATTAGAATTTATTGCTGCTTTAATTAATGCTTTAACAATCTAATCAAAATATAACAACCACTTATTTTTACTCCAGTTGTAACAATGCTAACACAATGAGAGTAATACCATTTCTACTGAGGTTCATTAGTAATACAATGAAATCAATAGCTGCAAATATCTTCTCCTTTCTTCTAATTTCTCACCTCTCTGATCATTCATAGTCCTAGGTCAAGTGCAGGATGGTTTAGTGAGTTGTCAGCATCCCAGTTCTTCACCAGGAATACAGCATCAATCGTGGTGGAGGGTTTCCTCCCCAATACTGAGTTTGCTCAGGGTTATTTTTATCTATTTCAACCCCATATTTGGTAATGGATTATACTTTTTGCTTTTCTGTTGATCTGTAGAGCTTCTTATAGCATGATTGCTCTTTTCCCTATATGGTATTACTACTTCTGGCAAAGGAGAACCACACAAGTGGAAAGCTGAGGAAAAGTTAAGCTTAAAAAAAAGTTAGGTGATAACCAGCACAGCTTATACATTCTCAAAAGCATGGAGTAGGTGCCTGACCTTTGGGTACTCTTGCTGTTTTAGCTAGGAGAAGCTAGACAAGACTTACCTGATCTTAGAGCAAGTTGCAGCAAAAGTTTCTCAAATAGTTTTTGCAGATACAGCTGAAATCAAGCTACAGTAAGCTCAAGACCAGACAAGGCAGTTAAGGCTTGTGGCCTGGTATGACTAGTTATTGTTAGAAAATTGAAGGCCTATTGCTACCACCTGGCAAAACCAAATTTCCTGATCCACAGGGCTAAAGTGCTACTGGGCTGTGATGTTAAAGCGGATCTGTTCAGAACTTTACCATGGGAGTGGATAAATTTGTCCTTGGGTTACCTTAATAGTGGTATTTCAGAGATACTTTATTCTTCTTCCGTAGTTAAAATTAGTAGAGCAACCTGTAAAATATGTACTTATTTTCTAGATATATAATTCTACAAATTATCTATTATAATTTATTTTAATAAATAAATACATATTGTTTCATGAATTGTTAGCAACTATTATATATTGTTACATACCATTGTTACGGTTGCACAGAGTGTAAATCAGCCTGGGGAAGCAGAACAACTCCTTCTTCATTAGAACCAATAAAACATCACTTCAAAGTCTTCCGTCGTATTCATCCGTGCTTGTGACTTTTTCACAGGCCACCACTCCCTTTTGCTCCCCATGTGTCTTTTCAGTGTCAGGAAAACCGATAAGTGAAAAACAAAGAGGGAGCACACGCGAGTCAGAAGAGAGTGGAGACAACTTGAATGGGAATTTGAAAGAAGCCAAAAGCACGTGTCAGTTGAAGCTGGAAGACATGCGCTGGATAGAAATGGCCAGGAGACCTGTTCCAGGGTGCCGACCCTTTGGCTGTATTCCTCTTTCAGGGCTCTCTTCTCTGGTCTCATCAGCCAGCTCCCCATCTGTGCCATTTGATCACTGTATTGCTGTCCTCCTCCTCATGTCTTTCTGCTTCCTCATCTGCCTCCCGGCTTTTGCAGCAAGCGAACTTGTAACTGTGCTCTGTGGAGCCACGATAAGTGTGTAATGAGTAAAGTGAAAACAAATGTCTTCAAAAATGGCTTCCATCTGAGGTGGCAGATGCTTTATTCATTAATTGTGTCCGTGTTTCATGATGTCGTTAAAAGATGGAGAACCTCAATAGTGCATTTCCGTAATTCGGATTGAAGGGATTACATCTAAGACTGGCTTTAGAAGTATTCCTCTAAGCCTGTTTGAATGCTGATGTTTGTTTGTTAATAATGACCATATGGCTGTCATCTCTATTATCCTTAATTTACTGAAAAATCCTAGGATTTTCCTATCTGCCATCATTGTGTTTTGATATCTTTTTATCTTTATTGTGGCACATGTCTGCATTTAATTCACTTTCTTCTTCAAATAATTTTTCTCCTTGTTAATAAATGTCCCACTAGTTATTCTGCTCATTTTACTTTGAAATTTACTTTAAGGTCCTGTATTTTTTTGCATGAATGTTTCTTCAGAGCTCTTGCTATCAGTGAAAGATATACTCAAACAAATGAAGGTGATTTTGGTTGTATATTTAAGCAGTATGTGTTAAGATTTGCTGATAAACCCTGAAGAATTGATTTAAAATCAGGAAGATGACACATTTCTGTATTTCTGTGGCTTATATAATGATATATACACCTGAGACAATCAGATTCATAATTTTCCAAGGAATAATAAACGTATTCAAGTTTTAGTAAGCTAACATTGTGTTTCAGCATTAGATGGCATTGGACAGTCAAAAGATTTCAAAATATATTCATGTATTCAACAATGCATATATTCATTATGAAAAATGGCATATTAATGTTTATAAGAAATATTTATAACATCACACTATAAGGAATTCATCAGTAGGCAATCAAGACAGATTAGTAGCTGAGGAGTACATAAAAATAGCAATGCAATTTATTTTAACCTTATCACAATAAACACAAGTAAATGCTTTTTCAGTAAAGCATAGACCTACTGTCATTGGGAAAGAGAAAACATACAGTAGTTAAATTATGTTCATTGTACTTGCTTTGCCTGATCATGAGAATTGAAAAGAAATTTATGTGACCAGAGATGTAAATTGCATGGGCAGGTACTTTATTAATGTCTGTTGTTATTCTGCTGATTATACCACGAGATGCTTGCTAGATATACGTACACAGATGTATTAGGTTTTAACCTGCTTACTCAACACTTTTTGCTTATACTTTGATAGTCAATGCTTTGTGTTGTTTTTTTAAATCTTTTTGTTTGTTTGAAGAATCGCATGATTTTATGAAAAAGAAAGTGTATTAAAACATAGCTTTTTTCCATAGTATAGTTTAGACTTGCAGGAAGACAAGTGGGTGGGATTATATGGTACTGATTGTATGCATACCCCTTTTGAAACAAATTTACTTACTCTCATGTGTCTGCTGAGATCCTAGACACTGTGAGAAACCATCTTCTGGGGGTCGTTAGACATCTTCTAAGCACAGTCTCTGCCAGAAACTGCTGCTAAAATTCACTCTTCCAGCCCACTGTTACCCTCATGGCATACAAATGATGAGATGGTGCAATCTTTAGTCATTTGACTCTTCTTTGAGGATTGGGCTATTTTGAGGTTTATTTACACCTATGTATAAATAAACATGTGAGCTGTATAGTTGTAAAATAACAATGTGAGGTGTAAGTTGTCATGGTTCTAGTAAAAGCATGATAATTACACTGCCTGAAAGTGGATTTTCTAGTATCTATCAAATGGTTCGTGACTCTCTGGAGATAAACTGGTATTTGAAAATCGAGATCTTTTTTATTGAAATATCTCTATATCAGCTTTTTCATGAAGCCAAATTGTAAGTAACATCAGCAATGAACGTCTCCTTCGACAAATACATTTCTAAATACTCTGATTTTTTAAAAGTATAGATTAAAATAGTGTACTTTAAAACAGAAGGGTATGAAGGCAGTGATGAGACAACAGATCTATTATTCAGAGCCTTATATGAAGTAGCAAATCTTGCCATTCTTTTATTTCGTGCAATGTCTTCACATTTTGTATTGGTTTGCATTCCATCCTTCTTTGCTATCTTCAGTGACACTGACAAGATAGAGTGATTTATCTGTATGGTATCAATATAATTGCAGACTGTACAGAAAGGATACAGCGCTTGGAATATTTGGAAGAATTCTGATTTTGCTTAGGGACTTCTGGAAGTATATATTATAGTACACAGATGGCTGCTGAATGTCAGCCTTCAACAGGTAAGTCATGCTTTTCACCAAAAATAAGGTAGCATTGAGAGTGCAAACACCTCGTATCTTTTTAGAGTATCTGGTATTCAGTGGAGTAGAAAATCGGATGTCGTCATCCTTACCACGATTTAAGCGATTTATGTGGAGCCATTCAGACAAAGTGAGCATGTTTTGAGGGTGGTGACAGAGAGTAACCAGAATTGAATGTGTGTGAACTAGAGACTGATGGTGAAACTTGGGACCCACAGAGACCAACCAGAAAGCTTTGTACAGTGAGAATCCAGTGCACTGCTGGGCAGTGCTGCTCTTAGGGTAGCGGTAGTAGGAGTGAAACAAGGATATAATAATCTCCGTAAGAATTGGACTGGTCTTTTGAAGATTCAGAAAAAGTACTGTGTTCAAGACCACTCTTAAGGCAACCCCAGATCTTTGGATTTTTATTGTGTGCCATTTATTCATTCACTACCATTGCTGTGAATGAAAAAAATTTAAAAAGCATATTTAAATTAGAAAGAAAAATAACCAAAATACAGAAGATACTTCTGTGTAGGTGGACAGCCAGTTTTTGCCGTGATCGTTTTGGCTTCATTGTGAAGTGACTACCATTATGCTCAGGTTATTTTATGCCTTCTGTCATTGCAGAATCTTCCACCACTCTGATTAAGGGACTAACATCTGCTGTGCGGTGTTTTTCTTCTTTCTGCATTACCCATGACTTAATCAATTTTGGACTATGACAAACACAACACAGTGCAGAATAATTCATAACATTGGCTATATTTGACAGCTATAATGTTTACATTATTGTTTTTCTAATTTATTTATGCATCTTGCCTAGCTAATAGCAAGATTGGACTATTAAAATGTTTACTGATCCTTCCTTCAGCTTGCTTCTTTACAATTATGATTCTAACACAATTACTATAAATAAATAAGTCTCTAAACCAAAAAAATAGTGATCATTACCCTATTAGTTTATTTTTCAGTTGAATCTTGAATTCAAAATTAATTTAACTTGAACACATAGTTCTCATATTTCCTGCCTCAGTTCAGTATGAATTAATACACAATGAGCATCGGAATTTACTTACATTGCTCAGCAATCCTTACGCAAAATTACTGGCATTATTTAAGGCCACGCTAGGACAAAGATTTGATGGCCTAGTAAAAGTATTTCAGAAGATTGAATGATTTGTTGAAGAATACGTACTTTTATTAATGAAATTCCAAATTTCCATTGTGCTTGATGACCTTTTGCATATAGAAATGATTTTGGACAGTCACAATAGAAAGCATGTTCCAGTAGCATAAGGAATAATGTAATTCACTTCAGAATTTCACCGATACTGTGCCCACAATACCTTATGCTCTATAAAATAGTTTGAGAACTATGATCATCATTAAGAATGTAGAGTTGTACCTGCACTACTAGCTTTTCACACAGAACAATGGAGATTTGGGGAAGAAAAAAAAAAAGAAAAAGAATGATTTCTTCTTCATTTCTGCTTGCCTTTATTAGGTGTATGGAAGATACTCATCTGCTAGCAGGCAAAGGAGTAAAGCATTATAAAATGTGCCTGAACTATAAATAAAACCAGTGACTTTATTAATAGAATATGGTTATTAACATTCTGTTATGAAAAAGTTTAATTTTTAACCATCTGTATTTATGACAATTCATATACAGGAGAAACCTTCTAAAATTAGGAATAGCTTTTGCTTGCAGTGCATAATGCAACGCAAGATGAATATTTAAGGATATGTGAGTTTGATCTCAGGTTCTGACTAGGGAATATCACATTGCCTTCCATGCCAAATACATACCAGACAATTCAGGGTGCTACCCAAACCCAGGGGTGTCAGGAGAGAATGCAGATTCACTTCCCTATTTCCTGCCATAGACACATAGGTGAGCAATGTAGGATCAGTCTTTCCTATCTATCTATCCAGCTAATTTTCTCATGTAGACTGTTTTCCTCTCTTGTTGCTTCCACATCCTTCTCTCTGGATGACAGCTTAAATCTGCCTTATTTGTATCCCTTCAAAACACTGCTGAAATAACCGTCTTGGTGGGTATTGTCCTTTCTTAGAGTTTCACCCGTGATTTTCTCTTTTCTTTTTACACCAAACAGGATATATGTTTCTGTCTTCAGATCTCTTCATAGCATATTCTCGGTTCTGCCACCCATCCAGCCATTCATCATTTGTTACTGAGATGTAACTGCCTGCTGAGCTGACCTTCATCACCCTTCTTACAGATCCTCAAGGAAATATATTTATGCTTCTCATATGGTGGTCCTCCATGTTAGCACCTCTAAACTGCATCTCAATCCCTACACCTCCAATTATTACAAAAAATTCTCCTCACTTGTTATAGCAACAAAATTACTGAGAAGCAGTGGCAGAATTGTTATACTTAAAAACTTTTCTTTCTCTGGTGATATATACTGTTCTAATATTCCAAATTGAGGAGCTTCCTGTTTACCTTTTTACATAGTTTATTGTATTGTTATGAACAGATTTGCAGAAAGAAAAGTCCTTGTGAGTAGTGACTGTGTGTATCTATTCTACTATTGGTTCATCAGTTTCATATCAGAAAACAATTCTTAAATTTTAAACTAACACTTTTTTTGTATCTCTTTCCTAATATTTAATAATGAAGATTTAATAGGAAAAATAATATATAAACTGGCATTGAAATAAAAGCTGATAATGTTTACTAGAGGCAACTACATTTTGCAAATCCTGAAAAAATACTGCAAATAGATGAGCAAATAAGTTAGTTTTATTATGCACGTAGTAATAGTTGTATTACTTTTTGTGTTGGTTTGTGTTACTGTTTATGACTATGTAGTTTTTAAATACTAACAGTGTGTCATGATTTAATCCCAGCCAGCAACTAAGCACCACGCAGCCACTCCCCCCTCCCAGTGGGATGGGGAGGAGGATCGGGGAAAAAAAAAAAAGTAAAACTTGTGGGTTGAGATAAGAACAGTTTAATAAATAAAATATAATACTAACTAATACTAATAAAAATATAATAGTAATGAAAAGGAATATAAAAAAAAAAAAGAGAGAAATAAAACCCAAGAAAAAACCAGTGATGCACAATGCAGTTGCTCACCACCCGCTGACCGATGCCCTCGCAGTAATCCATACCTCCCGGCCAACTCCCCCCTGTTTATATACTGGGCATGATGTTCCATGGTATGGAATACCCCTTTGGCTAGTTCAGGTCAGCTGCCCCGGCTCTGCTCCCTCCCAGCTTCTTGCACACCTGCTTGCTGGCAGAGCATGGGAAACGGAAAAAGCCCTTGGCTTAAGATAAGCGCTACTTAGCAACACCTAAAACATCAGTGTGTTATCAACATCATTCTCACACTAAATCCAAAACACGGGACACAGCAGTACCAGCTACTAGGAAGAAAATTAACTCTATCCCAGTTGAAACCAGAACACAGTGTTACATAATGGACCCTTTTTAAAGGATATGCCCTGCAGTGTAGATTTTAGTTCTTGATCCTTATGTTTGCATAGGGTCCAGGTTCATGTAAATGCCTAAGGGAAATTATCTTTTAAGTAGAAATTTCAAGATGACTCCTGATTGTCACTGATCTCTTTTTTGTTTGTCTGTGTAATGTTTGCACTATTCATGTAGTCCTTCATATGTGGGATGAAATTGCTTTAAAAGTTATGATGCCATTACCTCATCCTTCTGCAAATGCTTTCTGAAGTGTCGCCTCCACTTCAGTGCCCCCAGAGCACTGCGGCACGAAACTCTGTAGGCAGGTGGTAAGCTGAGATTTCCCCCGCCACGCAAAATAGGCTGTTTTTGCTGTAACTGCAAATTCCCATTCCTCCATCAACATCTTTATTTTTGTTCTCCTAATATGTCTTATTTGATAACTTGATTAGGAATTACCAGGAACAAGTTCAGTCTGTTTTTTGGTTTTTTTTTTTTTCCCCTCACTGTAATGGAGACCAGATTAGTGCCTGTACCCAAACTTGTAGTCTTAAGAATATATTATTGAGCAGCTTTAATATCGTCCTATGAGATTTAAACTATCCAGAATAAACTCTTTCAGATGTTCATTATACTTTGTAAATATCTCGTCTAAGTTCAGAATTCATGGAGTTGAATTGAGTGCTCACCCTATTAGATACTTGAATTCCATCAAAAATCTGGCTTGTAGAAGTCAATATACAATCAGTTGAGTTTAAGGTTAGTATTAGGTGCCTTCTTGAGTTTTGAGGGCACGAGCTAGGCTCCTAAATAATGCCATGGTTTTGAAAGTGTCACCCTTCCTGTTTAGCACCAACATAAAAATGTTTTCTGATTTGGAAAACATTTTGTGCATTTTTCCCAGTGAAAGGAAACCAAAAAAGATCTGGTTCTGACCATTGTAGAGAGACTTCTGCTCCGACGTGACAAGTGTATTTAGGATCCAGGCATGGGTTTATCCTTTGGTTGTCAGGAAATAAGCAGATATCCACAAGGGTTTCCTTCTTCCATAAGTACAAAAATTAATTGTAAATGATAAAAATGAAGGATTTCAATATAAACTCAGCTGGTTTTTGTGTATAGAGATCAACAGTAGAAAAAAAAATTGTTAGTATGTGTGTACGATTTGTTACCTCAATGATTTCTTACTGTGATAACAATATAAACAAGATTAAGACTAGTCCTTTCCTTTCTTTAAACAACAGTATTGAAGAGTGTAGTAGGTGTATGTTCATTGCTCCAATACAACTGTTTGGTTGTGATTTTGCATAACAGGAAAAACAGAGAAGCAAAACCAGGGGATGGATTATTTCATGTTCACTGAAAACAAGTCATGCATTTTTCTTGTCTTTTTTCCACTGGTTTCCTAATGGTGTATTTCTTGATCTGAGCATATTTGGTGGAATCTGAATCTTAAAAGAGCCCTTTCATCCTACAAATGAGACTGTGTTGGCACAATGGTAGGAATCATATGCAAGTTTCATAGTGTTGGATCTAGTGCTATACTTGTCTGTAGAAAACTTCATGATCCAGTCCTGGCCGTATTTGTAAGAGTTAAGGACGAGGCTTCAAAAGATATTTAATTATCTGACTCCTCTTCATTTCAGTATGAATTAAGCACTTAAGTGTCTTTAAAATCCAGGGCTAAATTAATTTTTCCTTAAACATGATATTTTTAGAATGTATCTGTTAACACTAATGTGTCTTTATATTTCTCTTTAATTTGGGGTTTTGACAGAACGTTTTATGCTGATCCCCATGGCATACAGTTGTTAGGGCTGCTGTCACACAAGTAAAAGATTCTGCTCCAGTTTCATGATGGCTTTTGTTTACCCCATTCTGCACTGCTTATGATTTGATTGTGTCGGCTAAGTGTTTCGACTGACTCTTACACGTAGCTTTCTCAGATCCTTCTTTAATAAAAACAGCATAGTTTCTTCTGAAACATTTGTTTTCAAATCCGTAGAACTTGTCGTTATGAAATGTTTTCCATATGGTATGAGGAAGAGAAGATTAATAGAGGACTATAGACAATACCCAAAATATAGTATAGATCACAAAGGTAAATCTGCATATTTTCCATTTCCTCTTGGAAGACAGCCAGACAACAACTTATGAAAAGTTACATTATTCCAAGGGTTTCAGTTAACTACATGAATAATTACACCATTTTTGTTTGCACATATTGGAATCTGTCTTCATACTATAACAATAGCCTAGCCTTTAATTTGTGTGCTGCAGTTTTAATTGGTAAAGATGTTTGCTGTAGCAGCATACATCTTTTGAAACAGAGCAGCATACACCTTTTGATTAATGAAGGCTAAGTCACTGGAGTGTTCGTGTTAGCAGCATCAATTTCTAGGCAGAAAAGCTAGAAAGAGTGCAGAAAGAATAACAAGCCTGTTATTATTCCCTGTCACTTTATTTATATGTTGATGTTCCAAAATCTGAATTTTTGCCTGTTAATGTGCCATTCAAAGAATATTTTCTATTAGCAAGTTGTTGATGTTTTTTTGGTTTGATTACAGGATGTTTTTTCCTGCAGTGTTCTCAAACGTAACATGACTTTCCCCCCCCGCCCCCCGCAAAGCTGAAATTAATCAGTTCTATGGAAAATTCCTTTCATGTCTGCCTGTGTAATTTCAGTTGTAGAAGTATTTTGTAGGACGTTGTTATTATCTGAATTGCTGAGACAGTTGAGTTCAGTTGCTTGACCCTGCTTGATCTGGATGCCTTGGGCTTTCTAGGATACCCTAGCAAATACCACAGTGGCATTTAACATGTAGCCTGTGCTGAAACTCCATTTATATGAAGGATATAATCTGATGTAATGGATTGTTTTTGTTTAGTTTCACCCTTGGCAGGTTCCTTGCAGGACATGATCTTTACACCCTCATTTCATAGATCTGCTACAGCTTCCTTTATCGGGTATTGCTTCTTTGCAGTAACACTAACCAGGTTGTGTACTACAGGGTTTCTTCTCCAAAGCTTTGCTGCTTTGCCCTCCCCCCCCCCCCCCCCCCCCCCCCCCCCCCCCCCCCCCATCTCTGAGATATTAGAGCTGGTTATTAGAGCTGGTTTTGAGAATCTGCAAAGACTAGCAGAAAGAATGGGTAAG
Source organism: Gymnogyps californianus (assembly GCF_018139145.2). Taxonomy (NCBI): domain Eukaryota; kingdom Metazoa; phylum Chordata; class Aves; order Accipitriformes; family Cathartidae; genus Gymnogyps; species Gymnogyps californianus. Next base: position 99,291,187 of record NC_059473.1, read on the forward strand.
ACATACAAATTACCTGTCAGGTTTTACTTTTTGTTTTTAAACCTTCTTATATAAAGCCCCTAAGAAGAGGCTCTGAAGGAAATGACATGGCCATAGGGAAAAGGCAAACATGACCTAATCTCAGAGTGAACCCCACCCGTTATATTTAATCTCAGAAAAACTGAAATGAACTTCAGAATCACTAAACTGTAATTCTCAATGCACCAGGCTCTGATCCATGCAGACATAAGCTATGTCTACATAAGTATATTAAGTATACCTGGGACATTCTTTGGTACTGAAACTAACTGGCATGAAATTTGCTGCATCCGTGCTATTAATGTCTCCTGCACTCCAAAACAGAGGGTACATGTAGACTTTTTATTGTGAATGGTCCCTGGACTTCGATAGTGTGCTTCTCAGCTGTGCCCCAAAATTGTCTGGGAGAATGCTAGTGAGTCTGTCCTGCCAGGTCCATTCTGGCAATTGGGTGGTATAGTTGGTCAAGTTCTAGTTCACAGGGACGCTCCCTGACACTCAGGGATTTTGTGATTTGAAGAAAGCACTGGTTAGCTTGTAATATAAAACTATCACCCACTCTTCTGCCTTTTTGCAGTAGTTTGGGCTCAAGTGGAAGCAGATAGACTCTTCAGTGCCCCTGAGTGTCCCCTGAGTGTCCCCTGCACCCTCACTGCCACTAATTGGTGCACCTGAGTATATGCTCCCAGTCATGATTGTCCTGCGTGTCCCCACCCTTCCAGGAGGCAGGAAGAATTGCCAGGCTCTGGAGTGTTTGGCAGTTTCCACTTTGATGCCTGAGAATCGCCAGCCTCGGCTTTTTCTCCGTGGTGGGGTATTTGGATCAAAAGGTACCATCAACCTAAGAATATTGAGTGAGGAGCAAGGTTTTCTAGAAAGTTAAATTTAGTTCACAGAGACAAAAATTAATGTGTATATTAACATTTCATATATATATAAAAAGCATATGTATTTTTATATATAGATAGCATAAATTAATATTTAACATTAAGAGTTCAAAGTGTGCTTAATCAGTGAGAGGGTCTACGTTTGCCCATTTCTCTTTTAGCTCCCGTTCACAAACCATTCTGTTTCTCCTCTCTATTTGGTATCCCTGCTTGTTCTCCACCTCAGGCACAGTCTTCAGATTTGTTCCCTTGATTTCTCATGTCCTGCCTGATAACTTGCTGTCCTCTTCAAACAGAAGATTGACAAAGTATGACATGAACTTTTGCCTTTCCTCTCCTTTTTTGGGGGGTTGTTTTTTTTTTTTTTTTGTTAACTTGATTGATCCTGTCAGTCAAGTTTTTCTGCTTCGTATTTCCTTGAGTGTCTCTTGGCCATCTCCTGACACCTTTCTCTCCAGATTCCTAGATTCCTTGCCTTCCAGCTTCATCCTGGGTTTCTCCTTTTCTAGAAACATTTTATAATTAAAACCAAGCTGTATTTATAGATTGTCTAATGCCATCTCTTGTGCAATACTTTGCACACTTTTAGAGTGCTTCATTTTACTTCCTAGAATTAAAGAAAGTCTTTTCAGCCAAGAAAGGATTTTAAACCATTGGAGGTTTCTGAGAAACCAGAAGAATATGAGTTTGTGTGTCTTGTCTATCCTACACCTCTCTTTTTTTTTTTAAAATCCTTTAATTATTTAGTTATTTTTCTTTTAAAATTGCTTGCACTTTCTATTTTTATAGGTGCATGAAAAGACCCATATTTCTTTCTGGAAACATCCTTCTTAACAAGTACTTTTAAAATAGACATTAATATTCTCAATTATCCAGCTGGGCAGCCATGAAGCTGTGTGTGTGTGTCGTGGTTTAACCCCAGTCAGCAACTCAGCACCACGCAGCCGTTTCCCCCTCCCCCTCCCAGTGGGGTGAGGAGGAGGAAAGCAAAGGAAAAAAAAGTAAAACTCGTGGGTTGAGATAAGAACAGTTTAATAACTAAAGTAAAATATAATACTAACAATAGTAATAATGAAATATAATAATAGTAGTAATGAAAAGGAATGCAACAAAAAGAAAGGGGGGGGGGAGAAGAAAAAACCCAGTGATGCACAATGCAATTGCTCACCACCCGCTGACCGATGCCCAGTTAGTTCCTGAGCTGTGATCCGCCCCTCCCGGCCAACTCCCCCCAGTTTATATACTGGGCATGACGTTCCATGGTATGGAATACCCCTTTGGCTAGTTCAGGTCAGCTGCCCCGGCTCTGCTCCCTCACAGCTTCTTGCACACCTGCTTGCTGGCAGAGCATGGGAAACGGAAAAGTCCTTGGCTTAAGATAAGCGCTGCTTAGCAACACCTAAAACATCAGCGTGTTATCAACATCATTCTCACACTAAATCCAAAACCCAGCACTGTACCAGCTACTAAAAAGAAAGTTAACTCTGTCCCAGCCGAAACCAGGACAGTGTGCAAGAACTGACATGCTCCCAGTGATTATCAACAATTCTACCTCTCCAGTACTAAGACTGCTGGATCTTCTATTTTCATTATTCCATAAAATTGAAATGATGAGTCTGTGAGTGCTGTCAGCTGTTGCTATTGGGGGCATCCATCCTAAAACAAAGGGAAAGCTATATGATTTTTATCAGCATTAAAAAAGCGCAACAATATACATACCAAGTCCTGATGGAGTATTTTTTGTATAAAATGGTTATAGTTTGTTGAGAAAATAAACACTTTCTCAAAAACATTTAATTCCTCATTAGCTCAGCATCAAATTGCAGTTCTTGTGTTGGGCTGAGCCTGAGCAGACCTGTTTTGCAATGGAACAGATTGTCTTGCAACATGGTGTGCTCCTGGAAATTTTCTTCTTCTTCAAGAATGAGCATGTGGCATTTTCTGAACTCAAGAGGCTGTTTCCTGTGCTAATCAAGGCAGCTGACAAACTCTTCAGCATGCTTGAATCAATGCGGGTTTGCCCAAGTTCTTTCTCTGCCCTGTACACCCTTAGGAACAGGAACAGATTGACAGATGTTTCTTTTTACCAGCTGCTGAGATCGTCAGTGACAGACGTGTAACCAGATGAAAGGCTTGTTAGTCTGAGACATAAAATGCAGGCAAACTGAGCAATTTCTTCTAATGTTTTCATTGTGAATTGTATTTTTCCCTGTTTATTAAATATTTCATGATATGTAAGCTGCAGCAGCATAAGCCATTTCATCTGGGCATGGTTAATGAGGATGTTTGTTGTGACACGGGACAGTTCTCAAATCTGGCCAGACTTAGAGACCTCACTACTGTTTCACTAGTGTGCTGGGAAAAAAGAGATCTCAGCAGAAGGACTGCTTTGTATGCCTGTTAATGAACAGTAATAGTGAGGTAATTCACGAAGGTGACATATGAAGTGGAAGAGACAGGAAAGAAGAAAAGATGCTACCAGATACGCAGAAGTATAACGAGCATTTTCGTTAGCTTGACAATTCTAAGTATGGCAGTTGTTCTTTTTCACACTTACAATCAAAGGCTTACCTGCCAGCTACCTTTACTGGAGGAAAGAATTGCTTCTAAAGAAAAGCAGGGCATACACCAGATTTGTATGGCTAGCTTCTGAATAACAAAATAAAACAGCATTCAAATTGGTGAAAAAACCAAGCTGAAAGGTACTTCTGCTTTTTAGATGAAATTTAATGTCTCTGTTTACTTAATTTCCTGAATTGTATTCTAGTTCTTTATCCTGTTCTACACAAATATTCATATTGGGTTCATAGTGCCTTACCTGGCTGGTGTACATTATTCACTAGGCAGTGTAATTATAGATATGCTGGTAAGGAGAAAGGTAATGAAGAGCCTGCATAGTGGCTGCCTATGGGCTCCTACATCAAATATCACTTTATTACATTCCCTCCCATTCATGTAACCTGTGCTTTTGCATTTTTCAGGTATTTAGTTTTCTCAAGTCCTAGGGAAGAACAAGAGTATTGAAATGTCTTTTATGGGAATTTTAAGGAAAAAATCCCAAGGAAATACAGTTAGTTTGTACAATTAAGTGGTCTGTTTGTCTGCCAGGCTCTTTTTCCCAAATAATTTTTGAAGTTGTTGGCTAATTTCAGCTATATTTGATATAAGGATAAAAATCCACGCATCTGAAGTTCCTGCGTGTTGTTAAGAAGGAAGACTGGTCATTGTGTCTAGAGGAGATATTCCAAATAGTGTCCATGTTGAGGGAAAACATGATAGCTCAGCCCCACATCCATTCTGAAAGGTAGCAAACAGATGCTTAAACTAACCTCTGAGTCAGCCAAAATACCTGCTGCCTCCTTATCCACCTAAGCAGATCAGAGATCTGGGAGGAAGGTGAGATGAAAAGGACACACGGAACAAGTAAGGATATTGTGTGCAAGGACAGGTGATGAAAGATATTGTTCACAAATCTATAGGAACCGAAATTCATTAGTTATCCTCTTTTTACCGTATATTTGTGGTAGTGACAACAAGGTAAAAGCAGTGCATGAGGTCAGGTATTTGGAAAAGAGTCATAACAGGCCTTAGTCTTCTGGAAAGACTGGCTCTTGGGAAAACTGTTATCTCCCACAGAGCTGAACCCAATCTTTTCCACACTGATAATATAGTGAGTTGCACTGTGATTGAGGAGTGAACTCACTTCTCATAGGGTCTGGCATAGACTTTTAGGCCAGCTTTTATATACCCTGGGCCACAGGCTAGAAAGTGCCTTGAAGATGGGTGTCATTGCTTTGAACTTGACTTGAAACAATGAAAAGTCATACTTAGGAGCTGAGAATATATTTGGGTTTATGATACAGAATCCCAGAATTCTTTAGGTTGGAAAAGACCTTTAAGATCATTGAGTCCAACCGTTGACCTAGCACTGCCAAGTCCACCACTAAACCATGTCCCTAAGTGCCACATCCACACGTCTTCTAAATACCTGAAGGCATGGTGAGTCAACCACTTCCCCGGGCAGCCTGTTCCAGTGCTTGATAACCCTTTCAGTGAAGAAATTTTCCCTAATATCCGATCTAAACCTCTCCTGGCACAGCTTGAGGCCATTTCCTCTTGTCCTATCGCTTGTTACTTGGGAAGAGAGACCAACACCCACCTCACTGCAACCTCCTTTCAGGTAGTTGTAGAGAGTGATAAGGTCTCCCCTGAGCCTCCTTTTCTCCAGGCTAAACAATCCCAGTTCCCTCAGCCGCTCCTCATAAGACTTGTGCTCTAGACCCTTCACCAGCTTCGTTGCCCTTCTTTGGACACACGTGTCCTTCTTTGGACACATATGTTGCTGTTATAGCTGCAGCACTTTCAAGTGGAGTTGAGAACAAGAAATGCATCTTTTTAGCAGGGTGAAAAAATGATACCTGGCCATCTTATGCTAGCATGGGGTCTTCCAGCCAGCTGGACTTAGGAATATAATGCCTAGGTATGATTTATGGATATCCACTTGTGTAAGGGCTCAGCAAGGATTTGAACTTACTCCTAGACTGTAACAAATTAAGCAGTTGTGTAGATTCATCACAAGCACGTTTCACTGCTATTGGGAGTTTCTCGGGTTGCTTGCTGAGTTTCCTGACTGTCAGCACTCCTGCTTACTCTGGATTCAGTTTCATCTAACTGGTCTTTGTTAGTGAGCTTGTCTGTGATACGTGTGTTCTTGACACATGAATCCATACTGTCTGGTTAGTACAGCTGCTGACATGGATCTTAACTCTCAAAGATTTTGTGGTGTTTGGGTTTGTTGGGGTTTTTTTTAATTGAATAAGAAGCAAAGGATCTAGTGGAAAAAATGGGAGGCTTCCCATCATTGATTTTTGGATATATGCTAGGAGCATACACTGTACTCATATTATTTGAAAACATTATCCTGGGCCCCTTTCTTTCCCTTGACAAGATAACAGGCTTTCATGATTAGCAGTGATGAAGTGGGTTGCAGACAGGTTCGAACAGGTCTTCTTCACCTTTTAAAATTGATTCCTAGAAATGTAGTTGGAGGAATTGAAGGATATTTGCAGGAAATGAAACAAGTCTCATTGACATCTGTACGTTTTAATTTATTGCTGTGGCCTCTACAATGAAAACAAGTAGTCTTAAAGCAAGGTGACAAGTCTATGAAAAACATGCATGTTGTTTGCCGCAATATCAGGCTGGAATACCACTCTAGGATGAGTTTTAATTCCTTGAGTCAAATAACCTAGTGTAATGAAATCACATTACCTGGTGCTAATGTGTTTTCTTTCCTATGAATACAAGTCTCTTGCTTGAAATTTTATTTTCTAAAGTTGCCATAGAGAATTCTGTTTCCAGGCAGGACTCAGGTTTCCTGCTTTTTGTTGAAGTTTGTGGATACTTGGTTTATATTCAATCATAAGAATGGCCGTAATCTTGCCTCAGTTGCCAAGTGCTCTTTCCTGCATAGATAAATGGTAGCCAAGAACACTTGGGGTCACTTAACTAAAACTAATATGTAGTTGCTAAACCTATCTGTTACAACTAGCACTTGTTCCTACTTCTGGGGTGATTACCGGGCTAGTTTCTGTATCCTTATGTTGTGGCCGTTTCATTAAACTGAACAGGAATGGTACACTGGCCCAAGCATTGGCACCTTGTTAGCATGCCCCCTGTCATGCCTGCAGATCTGTATTTTAGTGGTTAATACTTAGACATGGCTTGAAGAGTAATATGGATGAGGAAAACCTAATGAGTGTGGTGTGGGCATGAGTGTGTTCCATCAAATTCATTGAAAATTCTGCAGAAAAATCCACAGCAGACTTTATACAGTAAAATCTCTACAGATTATTAAAATATCTTAAATTTTACTTATTTTCTCCACTTCAGCTTCTTTGGTTTTCACTGTACATTTATAACTGTGTGAATTTATGTTGCTGCATAAACCATGTTTTTTTGGATTTTGCTGACAATGTCTCCTGAAGAGGCAGTACAGGAAGGCTGATCATCTTTTAGTGTACATTACTGATCCTCTGGAGCAAGGATCTGTTTGTACAGACTTCAAAGTGGAAGCTCAGAGCAAAGATATGCTCTCCAGTGGGTTTGCGAGTGAAGGCTTACATACCTTTCTGCTGTAGATATCACTAGTTTAGTCCTTCAATTAAAATATCAATTTATCCAAAAGGTATTATTTGTAATTGTTACTCTCAGTCTGAAATAAGGTAAATTAAAATGTACCACAACGGAAGCAGATCAGTAATCTTCCATTGTGTTAGGAAACAGTGTGATCTTTTGGATGAATTATGAAATCCTGGTAACATTTAGTGAATCTCTGAACATCATTAAACTTGACATTTTACAGAAACAAACTTAATGTGTATGTTGGCTATATAGTATTAATGAGCACCTGGATGCAACTTTTCTGTAAATGGACTCTTTTGTGATGAAGCAATGAATGTTTAAGAGACGTCATTGTAGAGAGGTAGATATGATATATATGATCATATATGCCAGCACAGAATCTTTGGTTTCGTTCTTTCGTGCTTTTTTACCAGTTATGAATAAAAAGTATATTTATTTTATATATAACTTCATTTTATATATGAGTATGTGTACACACACAGAGTATTTTCCTGTCTGTATAGCAGTCAGAGCCAATCTTTTCTATTCACTGACAGAAGCATATTAGGAAGCAAAGGTCATATTCTGAGAAACTCTAAATCTCTTCCACCTCTCAGCAATTCCTTGCATTTACTTGGGGTTTCATCATCGCTTCCCCAGTGAACTTCAGTTCTCCTGTCACTCTTTCAGATACAGTCAACTTTCTGAGCCCAAGAACTGAAATCACATCCTAAGTGGAAACTACTGTTTTGAAGGTTTGTAGACTCCTTTTGGATACTTTGATAACTGTGTGAGCAGAGGTTATTAGCTCATTAGTGGCATTGCTAACTGGAAAACCAAGAGAGGTCAGTGAGAAGCCTGAACTCCAAGCAAAGTTTTATACCAGTTCTTAACTTCATTAAGTGGCATCTTTTCATAATTTTCAATACTGTGTACTTCCAGATGTCAGTCTTATTCTGTAGCTGTTCTACCTCACAGTACAGAAAAACCCTAAAAAGGCTAAGTAAGAGCAGGAAAAAAAAAAAAAATTGCCTGCTGTTCATTTCTCTCTCTTGCTCTGAGGACAGAATAGCAAACATTTTTATCACTGATAAGTTCTAGGACTGAAGAGAGTAAAAGAAAGTATTTCCTCCTTTCCAGAAACTGTGAAGAGACAGAAAAGCTTCCTTTTTGCTAGTTGCTCCAGCTAGGCAGAGCTACCCTCTCAAGAATACCATCAGCTTTCAGATAGTCAAGGATAGGTAATGAACATCTCACTGGGGGACTTACCAGTGACTTCATTGATCAATTCATCTTTCACCCCTACTTATCTGTTCTGCACCATAGAATATGTAGCACAGCATTGATATTTTCTCTTTGGATTAATCCAGGAGAGCACTTCAGCATGTCTTGAAGTGCCTTGTTGAATGGACTTTAACACAGTAGAAGCTACAAAAATCTTTGTTGACAAAGAACTACTTTCTTTTTCTTACACATCGTAGCAACACAGTTTTCTAGGATGTTAAATTCAAGGACACTTAGAGATATGTTCTGAAATAAATACACTCTTGATATTTTTGGTGGTTTTTGCTTTCTTTTTTTTCTGGTCTGAGTAAATCTTCTACTTCCTCTTTTTATGAGGAGTTTCATTCTCAGATGATAGAAAACCAGAATTAAATAAAAAATATACCATCAACTTTCAAGTGTGCCTTTCATCCAACTGGTGGCATATTCATAATACTATCTAAGCTGCTCTGAAGGTAAGAGGTAAGAAGGGAGAACTGTACTGAGTTCAGCTACTTAGTGAACTGCACACCATAGTTCTAGCAATACAACAGCTGCCAATACCAAACTTTCATCACAGCCTATGCAGGCTAACTCCCCAAACAAAGATATGTTGGACTTCAAAGACACTTTTGAAAGAACCTTAGTCTTTAAAATCTTACCCGGTGGCTTGCTTTCTTTTTAACAATTTATTAAAAAATATGTTTAATCGATGTTGTAATTGCTCAGTCCTTTTAATAACAATCTTCTCCCAAAAGCAATAAAAAAATCTCTTGTAGCTAACATTGCTGTGACTCTTTAATTTTATCAACAACTCTATTTAGTAGGCCATTGCACTCAAAATGCATCCCAGATCTTTTCTTTATACTGCATGTGCTGATGCTGACCTTGAATGATTGCTGTTTGTAATTTTTACTGAGGAGAGAAAGACTCTACCAATTTGTTACAGTAAATTTCATCATAAATACTAATTTTTTCATAATTGCAGTTGGTATATATCTAGAATTACATGGAATAGTGTATTGAGGAATTATTTGGCAAACTAGAATACATGGAATAGTGTATTGAGGAACTGCTTGGCAATCAGGCTTAAAATTCTCCCTAGAAAGCTGTGTGCCTGAGCAGATGATGGTCATAAATTTAGCAAGAACTGATATTTCCACTTGAGAACTTTTCTAGTTATTTAACACTATTAGTACTCTCTTTATAGCTTTTCTAATCTATACTGATCCAGCCGTAGATCAGTAGATAGATACATTAGGTAATTGTGTTTCTACCGAGACTACAATTTGGAGAGGAAACAACCCCTTTGGCATACCTCTGCAAGTTGCTGAGAGCTCTACGGGTAGAGTCAAAATAGTAACCAGGCAGTAAAAATCAGTTGCCTATATAGAGAGGAGGACAGGAAATCTAAGTTCAATTTTACTCAGTCTTTGCTCACTTTCATTTTCTCCTTTGTTTTTTTGTTAATTCTCTTTGGTTTTTTGTCAATTAGAAATATGAAGTTCTTTAGATCTTTAATTTCTTTTCTACCTGTATTATTACATTTTATTAAAAAAATTTCCGAAGGATACAGGGCTTATGCGATCATGCTGTTTCTATGTCCTTTTCTAACTTTATCTGCAATAACACTTAAATCTTTTGGATAAGTTCAAGAAAATTTGACAGACAAGTATAGGTCTGAAAGGTATTGCATTTATAGGATCATAGGATAGTTCAGGTGTGAAGGGACCTCAGGAGGTCTCTAGTCCAACTACTGCTCAAAGCAGGGCCAGTGATGGGGTCAGACTGAGTCATTCAGGGATTTATCCAAGTGGGTCTTGAAAGCCTCCAAAAGAAGAGATTGCACAACATCTCTGGGCAACCTGCAGCACTGCTGGGCTGTCCTCACGGTGAGAATGTTTTTCCTTACACCCACTCCAAACCTTTCTTGTTTCACCTTTTCCCTGTGGTCTCTCATCCCTGTTACACACCGCTATGAAGAGCCTGACTCCGTCTTCCCGTAGGCACTGGGGAGCTGCTCTTAGGTCCCCCAAAGCTGTCTCTTATCCACAATAAACGGGTCCAGTTCCCTCAGTCTCTCCTCACAGGGCATGTGCTCTAGCCCAAACCATCTTGGGTGGCCTCTGCTGAACCCACTCCGCTTCGTCAATGTCTTTCCTGTTCTGGGGAAAAGGGGGGCAAATCTGGACCCAGCATTCTAGATACGGTCTAATGAGTACCTACTAAAGGGTATGGTCACTTCCCTATGTTTCCTCTACATTTTGTAAAATAGGCAACTTGATAGAGGATGATGGTCATTTGGACCAACAGTGAAAAAAGCCTGCAGTATGAATGAAACTTTTAACGGACACTGCATTTTTAGATGTGCCCAACTTGAAAGACATTCAGTAGGACATCTTGCCTTATGGGACATCATGGAATCTAATCGTAAGAGAAAAATCTGTAAAAGACCTGATTTTATCAATATGGATGCTTTCAGTAGTTCCACAATGTAATTACACATTGTATGTAAAAGTAATTTTTTTGTTTGTTTTCAATCTGTGACATGACAAATGGATGCTTTCCCCTCCTGAGAAACAGTGAATACCTCCCCTCCTGAGAAACAGTGAATACCCATTTTCTGTTCCTTCTCATACTATTCCTGATTTTACAGGTCTCTGTCATTACTTTGTGACTTGTCTTTTACAATTGTTTCCCACCGTTATTTTAATAGCCACTTTTCTTGCCTGAAAGCCAAGGTAGTACAGTTGAGTTAATACAGTTAGAAAGCTTCTGGTGATTTTGAGTGTAGCCAAATTCAGTTCATATCTGTCTACAACAGATAACACAAGACATGTAGATTTAACCCACCGTTTTCTTACAGGTAAATTCATCGCTGGCAGGGGTATTGCCTTACTTGTGTCTGTTGTAATAGGAATTACTCCTTCATCCTCTCTGAATCATCCCAACTAGCTGTGTGAGTTAATGAGTATGTGTACATATAGTGGAGGAATGTTGTTAACAGATGCATGTGTTTCTGGGTGAATGCAGTGAGCCACTGGCTAATTTTTCAGAGCTTGTGGCTGATTGTGCTGTCCTGATAACCCCTCTCAACTCCTATTAGACACTGAGTGTTTTTACTTTTAAATTACCTATCCTTAGGGGTTTGGATGTCCTTTTCATGACCAGAAACCTCTTAGGATGTTCCCTTCTCATGAATTAACTTCACTTTAATTTGTCCAACTGTTTTTATTGAGCCATCTGCTTCTTTTTTTTTTTCTCTCAAAATCCAATAGCCCTGCTTTCAATTAAAACTGAAACACCTTAGACAGAAAATGAGCCTTCATGTATATTTTTAGCATTTGCTGTTTTAAAAATACACTGGGATTTTGTGTGATTTTAACATCATTGTAGGCATTCAGGGTTCCAATTGTGTAACTTTTTAGTGATCTTTAATTAAAAAAGCTCTTTTTAAAATAGAAATGTCAGTGATTTAGCAATTGTTATTTTTTACTGGCATTGGCTCATTCTTTCTCTTTCAGTTCAAACATTCTTCCATTCACCTGCAGAAAAAGTACTTCTCAGAGTACTAGATAACCTTGCTATGCATAGTACTGCATACAGGCAAGAGGTTGGTGATATTCCCATTCTGGAAATCACTCCCGTTAATGGAAACATATCATTCTTTAAGAGGGCCTGACCTTGTAACAGCAGCTCATGTTTCTTTAATGAAGTAATGCCAGTACTGCAAACACAAAAATGAGAAAAGCCAGATAGGTAAGGTGCAAGGTAGGCTTGCAGAATTCCTTTAAGTGGGAGGCAAATGTTGACAGCAGAAAGAGATGTGTAGATTTCATTTTTTGGTAGGTTGGACAGGCTGACAAGAAGAACATTATTTTTTGATGAGTTTTGACATGACTCTAAGTGTAGCAAAAGGATGTTTTTACTGTGAGATGCCTAATTTTAATGGAAAAACTATATTCATGACAGAAGTTTTGGAATAGGTGTCAAGTACTTTGAAGTGAACTATAATTAACATCATTTTATTGGCACTGTAAGAGTAAAGCAGATGATAGTTTTGAAAAAGTAAGACCTACTCACTCAGCTGTTCCATTTTATGCTAAATCAGTGAAGAGAAGGAAAAAGAAGCTGGTCCCCTCAAAAAAATTGTAAGCGGGCTGACTATTTCCAGAATTTTACAGCTCCAAGTCTGGAGAGAGCTGAAGATCAATTTTCATAGGGAAGAGTATCTCTAAAAAGATGTTAGAAATGCCTTTAGTCTCTGACACTTCTCTAGTGGTGACCTCTTTTGTGTGACTGTGATATGCATGTTCTCTTCCAATTAAGAGGGATGAGATACATGTGTATTATACAGAAGCAAGTGTGAGAGTAGTGTGTTACTGATGAAAGGCGAGAATGAAGCGTGCTTGGGGATTGACAGGTACTGTAGGAGATAATTGAATAGCTCTCTGTCTCCCTGCTTTAATTCAGTTAGCTCAGAGCAAAAGTGGGTGGAAAATGTGTGAAGTTTCTTTTCAAGGAATGCTTTCTTTTCTCGTTTTGCCTACGATCAGTGTTGTTGAAAATGTACTGTTGAGTTCCTTATGTTTGCTGTTCCTTCCTTGCTGGAAGAATGCTGCTGATTATGGACCTTCTTTTTTCATTGTTCCCAAAATCCTGTACTAACTCTGGCTTTCAGTAAACACAAAATGTGTAATGATTGCATTCATAAAAACAAACATGTAGTTATAAAATCTAAAGGTATTGGTTATGTTTTCATAGTGTGTGTTACATGTGACCATAGTTTTCCCAATTGGTCGGCAGGTCACAGTTTATAACTAATGCAACTTGCTGCACATCAGTGCCGTGAGCCAGCAAGTCGGCAGCTTGATCCTGATCTGAATTCCTTCATGGCAGCATCCCACTCCTTCTGATCTGTGGTGGTCCTAGTCATGAAGTGACACAGGAGTGTACAGAATAGAGGGTGACTTTAGTTAAATACAAAAATTTAATACAGTTTGTCTTGGCCCAGTAATTAATTTATTGTATCACTTCTATCTTGAGAAAGCTCCTCTTCCCACCAGTCTTACTTGAAGGTAATGATGTTCTTGGTACACCGTTGTTTTTCAATGACTTTGGTAGTCTTTGGACGTGGTCTCAAGAGTCTGTACCATGTACTTCCACTGAGGGCATTAAACGTGAGGCTCTGTACAGAGCATACCATGGGGGCAAGTTTCTCTATGAAGGCTTTGGGGGTTACTTTTAAAGTCTCTAAGGAGGAAGGACAAGAAAATAAGCTTTTCAAAGTCTTGCAACCAGCCATTACATTTGGACTGGCATTATAGGCAGTCCCTTCGTGATAGAGCAGAGTAATCATAAATTGACTTCACTTATCACTACCACCTTGTGAGAAGAGTGGTAAGTAACAGGAAAAGTTACTCTGGGGGATATTTGGGGTAAACTGTGAGAAAACAGGTGATGTGAAAGGACAAGAGGTTTTCTAATAAGCCATTGGTGTCATTGGTACCAGGGCAGAAAGGAGAAAAAGTGATAAAATCTTCAGTTGATCATACTGTGGAAATGCCATATAAGGAGAAAAGGCACACCCATATAAAATGTTCAGTACAACATTTTATAGACAAGTGTAACTCAGAACAGTATGAGAAAACCAGCACCCAAGTTTCTGTCCTGTTATCATCACAACCCTAAAAGGCCTTGCAAGAGTCCCTTTAGATTTTCAGATGTGTTTTATAATGGAGAATAGATCCTTGGCCCCAAGCTTTATAGTTGGATTTGACATTATTTTTGCAATTGTTAGTAGGAGGAGTTTTCATGTAAAGTAGTATCATTTCTGACACTAGTAGCAGGGCATACAGTAGTACCCTTCTTGGTAGGGCGTGCTACCAGGTCGTGCGCCCAGCAGGGCGGCAGGACCTCCACCGGGATCGGCTCCTTGTTGCCTGCCGTTCGCTGGAGGAAACTCGGCCTCCCCGCTGACGGTGCTCTCTTCTCCCGGAATCAGCTGGGACTTGCTGTTCAGGGCTTCGAACTCGCCCCTCATCGCGATCCCTCCTCCTTTGCTGCTCCCTCTGTGTTTGGTGCCAAGTGCTGCAGGACCCCCGCCGGGATCGGCTCCTTGTCCCCTGCCATTCCCTGGAGGAAACTTGGCCTCCCTGCTGACGGCGCTCGCTCCTCCCTGAGGAGGCCGGGACTTCCTGTTGGAGGGCATTGGAGCTCAGCCCTCATCACAAGCAGTGTCATCAGCAGTGTCCTGAGCCCTGCTCTGCTGCCGTCTCCTGCTGCTCGAGGGGTCGTAGCCCTGGGTGTGCTGAACCCTGCTGTGGCCATCGTGGTGCCGCCTTTGGGACCTGCTTTGGGCCCTCTCTGGGGCCCCGGCACAGCCAGTGCCACAGTCTCTGCTGGAAGATCTGTGGTGCTGGTGGCCTGAGGAATGACGCTGCCTCCTTTCCACAGAGTGCGGCTGAGATCTCCCTCCTCGAGCATGGCTGGCGGAGCTGTTGTACTGCATGATGTGGTACACCTCATAGTTATTGGCTCCCACCTTGCGGTAGATGTAGCGGAAGGGCCACTGGCAAATTGGGCACACAGCTCTTCTGCGGGACCACTCCAATATGGAGGAAAAACAGAAAATGTGCCTGCACCAGCTCACGGAGGCGGCGTCATTAATGGTGTCCAGGCAGATAGGGCACATTAGGTCCTCAGAAGGTCCAAAACTTCTACGTACTCTCAGTCAAAAAGAAAGCGCAAGACTGGGAAAGGGTAGGGGAGAGTCACAGGGGCTGGTGGAAGTTCGGAAGGGGAGCAGTTTGTCCCGAGCTTTAGTTCCCCTCTGTCTTGCCTACTGACCACGCAGACTTAGAAGTATCTCCAGCACCTCCTCAAGAGAAAGAGTTTAATAGCGTTTAAGGCCAATAGTATCCTGGCTTGTATCAGAAATAGTGTGGCCAGCAGGACTAGGGAAGTGATCGTCCTCCTGTACATGGCACTGGTGAGGCCGCACCTCGAATACTGTGTTCAGTTTTGGGCCCCTCACCACAAGAAAGACATTGAGGTGCTGGAGCGTGTCCAAAGAAGAGCAATGGAGCTGGTGAAGGGTCTAGAGCACAAGTCTTATGAGGAGCGGCTGAGGAAACTGGGGTTGTTAAGTCTGAAGAAAAGGAGGCTGAGGGGAGACCTTATCACTCTCTACAACTACCTGAAAGGAGATTGTAGTGAGGTGGGTGTTGGTCTCTTCTCCCCAGTAACAAGTGATAGAACGAGAGGAAATGGCCTCAAGCTGTGCCAGGGGAGGTTTAGATTGGATATTAGGAAATATTTCTTCATTGAAGGGGTTATGAAGCATTGGAACTGGCTGCCCAGGGAAGTGGTTGAGTCACCATGCCTTCAGGTGTTTAAAAGACGTGTAGATGTGGTCCTTGGGGACATGGTTTAGTGGTGGACTTGGCAGTGTTAGGTTAACGGTTGGACTCGTTGATCTTAAAGGTCTTTTCCAACCTAAACGATTCTGTGATTCTAGTTTAATATATGTGTACAAGTAGATACACTTTCCTCACTTGCCTTTGAGAATTACTTGCTTACTAGTGTTCACAATGCATCTGAGACATTCAGTCTTTCATTTCATTCCTATACTTACTGCACTTCAACGCTTTTCCTTCTTTTGTTCACCTTTGTCTCTCCCCTCTGCACCCCCATAGCACAAACCTTTATATAATTGCATTGGAGCTATCTTAAAAGAACTTCCTATCTATTAAACCTGCCTGAACTAAGTATTTTACTGCAGAATATTGCTTTCTAAGCTCGTGTTTAATTGATGCTTGCTCCCACTGAATACAACATACCACGTTTTTTTCCAGGTATATTAAAGTATTTTATAAAAATGAAACTTGTCCTCCTGGTGCTTTTAGTAATTATTAAAATAACTTTTTAATCCTAAATTAGGGAAGGTGTATCCCATCTGAGTTCTTTGAGGTGTGTTCTCTGAGAGGTTTTAAAAGAGCTTATAACAGTGGCATTTGAGATCTGTCTGCCGGTGCAGGCTTTAAATAAATTATTTGATCTAGAATAGGCAGCATAAACATTTATTAACAAATCATGACGTGGGCTGTTGTCTTACATACATTTTTCCTTATGCTTGTTGTAAGTCAAAGAAAGTTGTATATGTGTTAGATTGCTGTCACTGTGTTAGTCTTTTCCATGGTTGCTTTCTGGGCCTTGAAACTGCATGTTTGTCAGACCCTCAGCTGTCCCTTTTCAGCTATAATTCAGTTATAATTAACTCATTATAAGTATTGCCGTTTTCTTTGCTGTCAATAATGATGCTGCTGCAAATACAGCTTTTTCATAGTACCTGTACTATCAGGAAGCTCGTAACCACCATATTAGATGTTCTTTGCAGGGTAATAAATTCAACTGTTTGTTATTATGTGTTGCTTATAGAGCTTTAGGGAATAAAGAACTCAAAACTGTTCAACCTGAATATATTTTGGGGTTGTTTTTGTAAATTCTATTGGATGTTCTACATACCATCATTATTATATATATAATGATTACTTACTGCATTTCTTTAATGAAGAATCTTTTTGTGCAAGAGTTAACTTTATTTCTTATCTTATTTTGTACAACCTTTAAATAATTCAGAAGCATTTGAATGGAAACTCAGTAACAATAAGAAGTTTTGTTAGTTTTTTACTACTCTTACTGGAAGTTAGCCGTTGCAATTAGAATCCGACTTAATTCTGGCAGGTCGCATTTACAAAATAACACCAAGCTGTGATGATGTGATCCTCTTTAAAAGACTGATAGACTGAATCGTAAGCCTCATCTGTTCTTGCTCCCACTGAGATCATTTGGCTTCAGTTTCAGCTGGGGAAGAATTAGTTGAGGAGCATGAGCTGTGGACTGTCACCAGTGCTGAGAGGCAGAGGTGACAGTCCAGATTTTTTCAAAGACAACAGTACATGTCACACGAGTTTGAACAGCACAGGTGTTCAGTGCACAGTCTGTATTATAATGTGTACGTTTAAAGTTTATGAGGATGACAAATATCATGTCACTGATTGCTCTCTTTTGTAATGTTTTTCAGAAATTGAAAAATTTCAGGGTTCTGAAGGCAAGAAGGAAGATGAAGAAAAGAAATATCTTGATGTTATCAGCAACAAAAACATAAAGCTGTCAGAAAGAGTTCTGATCCCCGTCAAACAATATCCAAAGGTACTGTAAATATAGTCTAACCCTTGTTTAATCTTTCTTAATAGAATGATGAAAAAGTCATACACTCAACCATTTTTTATTGACTCTTAGTATGCAGGCTTCGTGATATTAAAAAAAACAACTAGAAATGAAGCTCCTGTTTAAATTTACCTCTTATTAGCTATTATATGTTCTAACTTCTGTCTCAGGGCCTTTCAGAAAAGCTATTGAAGTGAATGAGAATTTTTTTTTACTTCAGGTAGGTTTTATAGCTGGTCCTTAGGCAAACTATTGAGGTGTTTTCTTATAGTTGCTTTTTGCACATGTACTGTCTTTTTAGAAAATAAAAGACCAGTTAACAAAAAAAATATTCTAGTAGAATAAAGAAAAAATGTTTCAGTAACTCTGAAGAGTCAACTTAAGTGTGCTGCGGCTTCTTCATGTAGGAGTTGGGGGATTTTCTCTGGTGTAATAAGTTTTAAAAGATAAAGTAGCAGGATTACTGCAAGCTATGACTTTGACAATGTATGTCCCTGTTTATAAAATTCAAATGTCTTTCCACCATATACTTTCTTCATATTATGTTTTGTTCTCCTCACTGCTACATACTACGATTAAAAAAGCATTTTTTTCTTGAAAAAGAGCCCCAAATTCAGCTGCTTGTCTGAAGTTCTAGTTTTTATTTTACATGAAAGAAGAGAATGTTGGGGTTTTTTTGTGTGTGTAGTGTTGTATTTTACATAAACAGTTGTTCTAATAGTATTCAAACTGAAATGATAAACATCTCCATTTATCTCCAGAGTATTTTTTTGTTGCTGATTTATTATCACATGGTATTTGGTTCACCATTAGCCTTGATTCCACTCTCAGCTTTTTGCTTTATACTTTCATCAGTAAAAGCAATAAATTACAATGGATAAAAAGCCTATCAAACAAAATGAAAGGTGTAAAAAATTGAGATTCAATGATTCCAGCTGACATTTGCCTCCTGACTAGTGAATATAAAACTGAGATAATGTAATCATCCAAATGGTAAGAACCTTAGAAATGCACACAGTGCTATATGGAATTACTTTCTTGCTGCATAGCCTGAGGTGCTTTGACTAGATTTATGGTATTTTGTGTAAATGCTATAGGTGACCTGAAGTTCTTAATAAGAATGTAATAGTGCTGTAACTTTATAATGGCAATGTGATAATTATTCAGAATACTATTTGATGAAGATAGTAGAATGAAAGACAAACTATTTAAAAGACAAATGCAATAATCTATCCAATATAGTGCCTGAATATGATTAACCTTCATTTACTTTAATGAGCTTGTTATATTAATGAGTAGTAAAAGATATAAAGCATTTCTACAGGTTTTGAGCAGTGAAACAAAAAAAAATCAGTGTGGTGGAAATGAAATACTTATTCAGTAATGCAAAATACATTCTTGGAAAGTTTCTGTAGTTTATTTGCTAGCAATATTCTGTGCTTGGCATGGAATTATTCCTGCTACCATCTAGTAACCATCCTTCAAGGATTGCATTTGCCATTTGTATCAAACTGCTGATTGCTGTGGTCTAGTGTCTTATCTTTTCTTGATGAATTGTATGCATTAGGATAGTCAAAATCAGTACACAGTGCTTGCTTCAGATTGCTTTATAAATAACCAAAAAAAGTAGAAATTGAGTAAAAAAAAAAAAATTAAATTTTATATATTTTGTAGAATATGGTAGTAAGAGCAGTTGATCAGACCTGTACTTATAAACAGTTAAGAGAATTGCTGTATGATTTCACCTGAGAGGCATTTATATTTGAAAGAACATTATTTACAATTATTCATTCATTGTTTGCTGACAAGCTTCTTCGGGCAGTGCTGGGTGAGCAGGGTTCTGTAAATCTGAAGAAAGTGTCCAAGAGTATAAAAGTTTGGAAAAAAATTCTGACCAGTTAAAAAAAAAAAATTCCCGTGGTTTACAGACTCTCTATTTAGGAATGAGATCAGTCCTTTAAAGACATTTGCTCTTATTTTAACTACATGTAGAAATATAAATTGCTCCAAGGGAACCCTTGAGCTAAAGGTTTATTATGGTCTGTAGGTTAAGCTGCAGTGCAGGTAGATCCCTTCAGTGACAGCTGTAGAATCAGAAGCAGCATTTTAAGGTTTGAGCAAAAGTTAACCAAACACAAAAGGCTTCTAGTGGTTAAACAGCTCTTGAAGTTGCAGAATAAGTATTATAAAATTGTCTCTACTCAAGTGTCTATGGTCTGATTTTTGAAATTGCTGGTGCAGACAACAGGAAAATAAAATCAAAGACTGTGATTAGCAACAGCTGTTTTATGTTACCAGGTCTGTTAAGATACAGGCCTCTTCTGTAATATAGAGATCTAAAAAAGAGATAAGGGTGTTACTTGATAGTTCAGCAATTATCTTTTCTGAGATTAATTCTTTTACATCTCAGCAGCCCAAGTAAAAACAGCATCTCATTTACACACACTCCTCTATGCAGCAGATCTTTTTAATGCCCTCAAAATTTCTTCTGAAACAGTGATGCAGGCAGTGTCTTGTGTTTGTCAATCCTTTTTCCTGTCCCATAGTGCCAGTTTTTTACTTTCGTGATATGTGAATTCCAACTAAGGCAGACCAACAAAAATACTCAGAAGACTATTTGTTACAGACTTTTCCATTTTTCAGCTTTTGTAGCTGTTCAGTTTAAAACTTGCATGAAAATACCCAGGGCTTGTTCATAAAGATTTCGTCATTTATCAGTTGAATGTTGTATTTCAAATACATCAAATATGGGAAAAGAGTGTGTTATTTTAAAAAAAAGAGAAAGAAAGAAGCAAACAGAAGTCTGAAATGATCTTTTTGCTGAAAAACAAAATTTAGAGGCTTGATGGGAAACTTTGTCACTTGCATGCCAATACCTAGCTCTCAGAGAGTCAGAGTTACTGTATGGGCTTAGGGTCAAAACACCCAAACAAGCGTAACTTACACCTTCAGTTATTGTCATGAAAATTTTTCTGGAAAACCTTGGATTTTCAGTAAGCATTTTCTCTTCATATGAATTACAAAAAAGAGTTACTTTGGTTTTAGTTACTACCTCATCAACTCCCAAAACCACTGTTATATGTTCAAGATAAAGGAACCCGAGTCAGTTCAAATGTATAGATTTAATGATTTCTTTCCAGTTGTTCTTTCTAGAAATTAAATTCTTATTTGGTTAAATCTGGGTTTGGGTTAGTCTAAATCTAATGGAGTTGAAATAACACGGACAAATTTAGAGCCAAAATGCTGAGTTAAGTTATTTAATTGTATGACAGTTCACATTCAAGATAAAGAATTTCCAGTTTTATCAAGTTTCAATTATATCGAAATTGCACATTCTGGAAAAAAACCAAACAGCAGTTAATTAAGGAAGAACTTTTCCAAGTTACTTAGTTACTGAAAACTGGGAGGTACAGTGAAGTTGGATGTGATGACACCTGGAAATAATGAACTCTCCTTTTTTCAGTGAGGGACAGAAATCAATACAATGTCTTCTGACCAAAAGACCATGTTTAATAGTTTTCTAATGATATGATTATTGAATAAGGATAGATTTGTCTATAAATAAAAGAGGATAGGCTATTATATAAATATGATTGTGTAAGTATAATACTAAATGAAATTAATTACAATTTGCTCTGATGCTAGAGTGAGTCATAAAGTTAGAAAGTTCTAAAACAAAATCTCAGTTTAGGTAAGTACAGAATTATATTTCATTTTTCTCTCTGTTGGTTTGTTAGATAATGAAAACTATCAAAATATAAGATACTGGAAGCATGTCCTGCTAACTGCCGAGATCTGGTAGGGGTGACAAAGATGACAAGCAGGCTGATTCTTCTGAATGACTTCCATGATGTAGAGTTGCAAACTGTGAGGCACTGTGTCTTCGGAGGATGCAATGTAATAAAGCTTCTTCCCTGCACAAAGGCTCAGCTGATGGGCAGTAATGGTCTTGTTCAGATATACAGTCTGGCTTCAGCTGAGCTTCCTAACTGCTGCTGGCTTTCTCCTGGATGTTTAACTACCATTTTGGGGGGAAAAAAAGCATATAATCCAGTCCCTTACCCTTTGAAAGGCTGGCACCCTGCTTTAGAGTATGTTTCTGTGGAAGAGACTTAAGCTAATGTTGATGAATACTGTAAATTAAGTTAAATTCCAGATTCTTGATATTCTTTGTTTTGCCTGTCTCATGATGGTTCCTTGAATGATGAATGAATGATGAATGACTTGACTGAATTCACCTTTCTTATTCTTAGTTGTTTTTTAAACTGGTTATGCTGTATATAACATGTCAGGTTGGAGACACTGCTCTTGAAATGAAATCTATTTGTTCAGCTAAAATCAGATAGGGTATTTTAATCTCTGTGATATATTAAAACAGAATTTGCAGGTGATTTGAACAACAATGTATATTTCTTTTGTATACATTACACCTCAGAGTGAATCTCTCCTCTAAAAACTTTCTTAGAGAGCGTTTGAAACAAATTTTGGTTGAAATAACCATTTGCACTTTTCCTCTTTGTAATACATTTAGCAAAAGTCAATGGGATTATTTTATTTGTTTTTAATAGTCCTCTAAGGAATTACAAATAATTCCAATGAGCTTGAACACCAAGATTGTATCAATGAAAGTCCTGTCCAGGTACCAGCAGTAAGGCAGCTATCAGCACTTGATCAGTCATTTCTCAATTCCATCAAGTATGTAATTCATTAAATAGGTAAAGTTCATTGGTGCTCAGTAACCTGAAACATTCCTTTTTCACATGGATATAAAATGTATCCTTCCCTTATATATGTAGTTATGTAGATCAGATTAGAAATATAAGAGGCTGTCTATATTAGTATAGTGGAAATTTCTCAGGACAAGAAGATATATATCAACTAAGCTGAGATTTATTTCTGAAATTTCCCCCATTAACCATTATTCTAGTTAATTACCGTATTTTGTAGTGTTTCAATTCTATGTTAAAAATATACAAGAAAAAAAAAAATTGAAGTAATTCAGAAGACTCCTAGCTGTGGCAGATCTATGAATATTATTCTCCCCAAAAATGAAAAGAACTTACTTTCTTGGTATACTTTATTAAGTAGTATTTCATACAGAGAAACAAAATGTTTCTGGTCAGTATATTTGGAATTTTAATTACAGGCATGAACACAAAAGAAAAAATACAATTGATTGTACGGGGAAGATGTCACATACTGGTGAAGGTATGGTAAGAGAACTGAAAGAAAACAGGTAAAGATTTTGGATAGAAATGAGTACAGAGAAACCTCAGTCACAGTATCAGTAGAAAAAGACCCTCATTAATGAGGAGAGAGTGAAAAAGGATAGTTATCCCTGAGACAGGGAAGAGCAAATAGACTGGAGGATGGGACAGAAGGTTCGATGCACAAAAAGGAAATACTGTATGTGCAGTGATGTTTCGTTACATGGGGAAGTAATTAGGAAAAGGGACATAAAAGAGGTAAGAGACAGGAAAAGTAAGAGAAAGTAAATGGTTTAACTCAAAGACAAGACAAAAAGAGCAATTCATTACTGCATTAAGAGAATGGTCAGGAGTGGGTGTAGGCGCCAGTCTGAACTGGTGGATGTGCTGATTCTCTGGCAAGCAGTTATGTACTGATTGACATCTGCTGCCAAACAAGATGCTATTTTCCAACAAATTGAACCTCCTTCATTTTTTGATTTTTGGTTCCTTCTATAAAGACTTTTGAGAAATCAGGGTGAATTGCTTTTGTCTTGGCATGAATTTGTGAATTATTTTTTAAGTATGAAAACAAACTTTATTATAGACATAGTTACTGATACAAGTGTGGGAGCAGAGGAAAAAAAGATCTAGTGTGGAAGCAGTTCAGTTGTCCCTTAGTATTTTCAAACGTGTATGTTTCTCGGTGTATATTAAGAATCCATTTGGTCTGATCATTTATTGCGCTCATGTAAGATAAATTTATCCAAATGTGCTGTTCTTAAAAATAGTATATGACTTAAGCAGCTTTATACACTTAAGCCTCTGTGAGCAATTTCTGCAGTTCCTTGAACAGATTTTTGCCATTTACTAACCAATAGCTTGACTTTCCTTGTTTTGTATAGTCATCTCCTTTTTTTGTGGTAGTTTGTTTAAGGAGCATGTAAACCTGGCTTTGCAAATTTGTTCCTTTGTATAGTTTAAGAATTTGAGACTTTGTTTAAAACCTTAGCTTTATGTAGCACATAATATAGAAAGTTTTTGTTTGCAAGCTTGTCCAGTGCACAGTGTAAGTTAAAATGATGTTGACTTTGGTGAAATTCTGCCCCCTTTGTGCTTGGCTTCAGCTTAGCTGGATTTCAGCCTTTAAGGGATGGCTCATTTTGTTCATTGCTTCTGCTTTCTATAAGTGCAGATACATAAAAGAGCTGACAAGTCAGGAAAAAAAACCAGTATGTATATAAAAAAACTTTAATATTGCAGTGCATCTTTTACTGTTTTAAAGATTTAAATAAAATTGTCACAGTGCTGAATAATATTTGTTTATATCATTTTATACTTCATAAACCCATGACTTCAAGCAAATAATTTATACAAAGTCACTGGTGCTAAAGAATCCATTGTGAAAGGTGAGCTTTTTTGTTCTTGTTCTGTCTTTAATGTAGGGCTCAGACAATGAATATGGTGATTTTTCTTTTTATTTAGAGCATCCTCTTTTTATGTTTTGTTTCTCTCAAACCTTAGAGTTTCTATTCTGCTTTCAAAGCAATTGTCATATTAATCATCTCCAGGTCATTTGTGTGTTTAGTTCCCTTTTAAGTAAGATAGGAAGAAAAAGATACTGTGATACGTCCATTAGATGCATGGAAAAGAAAATATAAAATTTCTAAGGAAAATGGGACCTGAGCTGTCAGTTCAGTGAGTAGCCAGGACTTCAAACTGTGATTTATATTGCTGTAATGAAATGAGGACCTTGTTGATGCATAAGGCAAAAGGAACATTTGATCTGTCACTCAGTCCTGGAGATGTTTCAGGAGATTGGAAAAAAACACCAATATTTTTAATAAAAAGAAACAGAGCTAAGTGTCTAACTACAGAGCAGAGATTTTTACCTGCCCTACCAGCATTTTTTTTCTCCCATGTAAGGCAAGAAAAACCTTTATACTTGGAAGGATACTAGAATTTAGACTGATGCCAACCTAAATCTAAAGATTATGCTTGTTCTGTTTCTCAACTGAATTCTTTAAAGAGAAGCCTGAACAATAGAAGGCAGAAAATTATTAATTTAGATAAAGTGTACTGAATTGAAATTGATGCTGTGATTAGTTGTTTAAATAAAAAATGCTTTCTCATGTATCTTGAAAGATTTCTACCCCTACTGGGTCTTGGTGAAGTAACTGACTGTGCATTTTTGTAACAAAATATCAGTTCTTATTTTATAAATTTATGAGGGAGATTCAAACTTCCTTTTTAATTAAGGCCATTTTAATTTTCGTATTCAAGTGTAATTGTTGCCCATAACCTCTGATCCACACAACACCAGGAATAATAGGGGCAAAAACTTGTTTATGTTCTGTGTTTAATCTGGAATTTAATCGTATTTGATGCTTTCATTAAATCTCTGGTTTCTGGAGTCAATGATATACAGAAAATTATTACAGAAAATTTACATAAGGTGTTTAGTACTTAAGGTTCAGAAAAATCTCTTGAAAAGGTACTTGAATAAAAATGATTCAGTGATGAAAGACCAGGCCCTAATTAAGCTGCTTAGATATTAGCAAAAGTATCTTTGAGTTGTATACTATGTCATTTCTGCTTCATACCAAATTTCCTATTAATCTATATTTTCCATCCTGATCGTTACTTTTATTTCAAATACACTAGCAGAAATATTTCAAAATTCAAATTACAGTTTTTCAGTATTGCCGACTTCTTTGCTACAAATAAATAGCTGTTTGTAACCAAGGTATTTGCTTTAAATCACTTCTGTATGAACTGTCCAGCTAATTCTGAAAAGTGAAATCAAGTGTGTGAACACTTGAACAGAGAAAAAGTGTAAAAGGAGTTATCTTCACTTTTTTTTTCTCGATATCTTCCTGTATTCCAGCTGAAAAGACAAAACTTTTCAAACCTCAAAACCTCATTCCACCTCTTCGAAATTTTCTTATGAGTGATGTAATTCTGCTATTCAGTACAGTTTTTCAGTATTTCCAACTGTACTCAAAAATGAAAATACATATGTATCTTCTGTCCTGCATTTAATGACAGCAGGTATTTGGAAAATTCAGAAAAATACTTCAGCTGTACTTTCAGTAAAATACATGAATAAAACATCACACACACATTTTTCTTTTCTGACTTATTTAGGACCTGACCTTTCATCCATCTCTCTACTTACCTTTTCTATCAGGAGATGAACCCCGACTCCAGTGTTTCCAGGGCCTATGCCAATCTTGCAGAACTCTTGAGTCGATACAGGAAGTAAATTGATTTTAATACATCCCCATTTTTGTTAATGATTTATTTGTTTTCATAACACTGCTGTTGAAATCAGCTCCCACAACATTAGCTAACCTCTTTGTCATGCTGAGAAATTTTGCTCTGTACAGACCTCTTTAGAAATTGCTTCATAAAATTGTTCCTGACTGCAGAGAATAACATGTATTCCAGATAACTTTGTATAGATTTGCTTCTCTGTTTCATTTAACCATCTGTGGCTGTATAAATCTTTAGCAATGTAATTAAAACAGCAGCAACATAATTAAAGACAAGTGGCACAAAAAATATTCCCCACATTAAAGGACTTTTTTTTCCCCCTTTGATTGTATGATTTTTGAAAGATTTTTTGCGGGGTATCTTTCCTGTTTTTATCCATGCAGATATGTAGTTCAGCCTCCAGCTTTTACTGTTTTCTTCGTTGAACTCAACCTTAAAATTACAAACAGGGGCACTAGATTGCTACTTTGTGATTTACAAGGACTTTGTGCTATTATGGTGGAACGCAGTATTGCCTTCCATATTTCAAGGTAGGCTTGTAGAGCAGTTATAATTTAACATTTCATATTGCAGAGCAGTCAAAGGCCAGAACTGAGTTGGAGACACCCTTTGTACTCAACACGCACAATAAGTAAATTGGTCTTGCTCCAAGGAGTTGACAGGCTGGAAAACACAACATAACTAGGAAATGAGACAAATAAAAAGATCAGCAAGAGCGAGATGGTAGCTCGTAGCAGCAGCGTGGAATACAGACAAGTCATAGCCACTCGCCAGTGGGAACGTTGGGCGTGTCTCTGGTTTTCTAAGCCACCAAAACTCTTACATTCCTTTCCATTCTTATTATTCCTATTTGAGGGGGAAAAAAAAGGAAGAAAAATATAATTCATAACACCACTTTAATAAAATAAGTTTGAGAGCAGACAGGAATTCAGCCTGCATTAACAGACAATTCTAATCAGGAGCATGACTTCATGTTAATGGTACACAGATTGTGTATGATTGATTGCAGAGATGTGCTCTACCTACACTGAAAGACATTTAGGGTTTTGTTTGCAATTACAGTAGCATTGTTTCTTCCTCTGCTGTTTGTATTAATTGAGCATTTTTGGACTAAAATCTGTCTTCAGTATCATCAGTGCAAGTTCAGCATTTTCAGAGGACGCAGCTCTTGGAAACTGAGGGGAGTTCAGCAAGCAAGTCTGTTGGTGGTTTATGATCGGCAATAGAATCTAGCTCACTTCCACTTACCTGTGTTGCTGCTTAAGGACTAAAAAGGGTAGTGAACAGTAAAAATTAAATTTTGTCTCTAAATACACAGTGAATCAGATCTAGTAAAACTTAGAAATTGGAGCTATGCTTTGTGAGAAATATAAAGCAAACCATTAGTTAGGGTGAGATTTATCAAAGTACTGTTGACCTCAGTAGGAGCAGAGCTAAGCCAATGATGTGTACTGATCAAAACACTCACCTACTTTATGATCAGTTTTGAATGACTTGTTATTTCCTTTTCTCCTTCTAGCTTTTAAGAGAAGGAGTTACCAGTTATGTTAGCATTTATAACATCAATATCTTAAGGTTGCAGGGCAGTAGAAGAAAATACTTTATGGTAAACAGGTTCTTTTACATGCTATTTTTAGGGATAGAAAAAATCTCAAGTTTAAAAAATATGCAGAAGTCTATTATCATTTCATAGAAAATGAGGAAGAAATGTATCTTGTAGAAGAGAGTTTGTATAATATGGTGACTTAGGCAAGAACAGAATGCGTAAGATAGATATCATGCTACATCTTGATGAAAGAGAAAGATGCTTTTCCTATAAGTGTAAACCAAAATACTTATTGCAAGAAGTTTAA
Organism: Gymnogyps californianus; assembly: GCF_018139145.2. NCBI lineage: Eukaryota > Metazoa > Chordata > Aves > Accipitriformes > Cathartidae > Gymnogyps > Gymnogyps californianus. Next base: position 99,319,024 of record NC_059473.1, read on the forward strand.
AATAGCTGGAAAGGCTTTTGTTGTGGGTAGGCAGCTAAGCTCCTTGCTCACTCCTGCACAGTGGGATGGGGGAGTGAATCGGAAGGGTAAAAGCAAAAACTCATGGGTTGGGATAAAGACAGTTTAATAGGTAAAGCAAAAGCTGCATGTGCAAGCAAGTACGGAATTCATTTGCACAAAGCAAAACAAGGAATTCGTTCACCACTTCCCATCGGCAGGCAGGTGTTCAGCCATCTCCAGGAAAGCAGGGCTCCATCACGTGTAACAGTTGCTTGGGAAGACAAACGTCATCACTCCGAACGTCCCCCCTTCCTCCTCCTTTCCTCCAGCTTTTAGTGCTGAGCATGACATCATATGGTATGGAATATCCCTTTGGTCAGTTGGGGTCAGCTGTCCCGGCTGTGTCCCCTCCCAACTTCTTGCCTACTCCCAGCCTATTCGCTGGTGGAGCAGAGTGAGAAACAGAGATGGCCTTGAAGCTGTGCAAGCAATAGCTAGAACATCGGTGTGTTATCAACACTGTTTTGGTCACAAATTCAAAACAGAGCACCATACTGTCTGCTATGAAGAAAATTAACTCCAACCAGCCAGATCCAACACAGCTTTTCCACTTGAAATGCTGCTATCATATAGGATATGAGATTTACTTTCTTTTAGTTGTGGTACTGTTTCATATAAATATTAATAATAATAATAATGTTTTTAATGAGGAAATCTAGTGCAGTATGAATATCATATACTCATTTTTTTTCTCTTATAGGCAATCAGTCTACTTGGGTGTTAGCAGAGAATTAAAGAACAGTAAACTGATAACTTTAAGTGAAGTAGTAGGATTTAAAGAGTGTCTTAGCAACTTTAGCAAGTAGCTGTTAAAATAAATATTTACTTCCTTTCACAGGTTGAAAAAAGATTTAATATTTAAAGGAAAAAAAAATCACAATGGGAACTTTAGAATTACTGCAACAGGTAGTTGCTGGTCACTTTTTCATATGCCTATGCTGTTCTAGTCTAAAGTGATCAAATGTGTTGTAAGTGCAGAAACTGTGTGAACTAATCAGTTCTTGAAATCATATTTACTGTTTTGTCTTACACAAACGCTTCTGAAGAATGTTTCTGCCCCTTGAAGCTGAAGCTGAAATCTGTTTTGTGTGTCTTCAGGCTTTTTTCCTCTGTTCAAGTGGGTTACAAGGTCACTTCAAAGTAGTCATTAATGTAATTTATAATAACTCTCAGCTAAGGTTAGCTAAAAATTTTGAAAATTGCTTATAAAATAAAATATTAACACAAAAGCTAATGCTGTGCATTAATCCCTTTGCAATAGACCTAATGATTAGGCAGGAGGTAGTACAGCTCATCATAGAACAGTTCAGGTTTCAACAGTACCTAAATACACAAGCAGTTCCTTGAACATCAGAGCTAAGGAAGCTATTTCTACACATCTGTGTCTTGTGGTTAGCTATGAGCTCTGATTTGACGTTTTACCGATGGCAGTATGGTGACAAAAATTTTCTCTTTTGTGGATCTTCAGACCTCATATAACATCAGCTTATGGCACTGCCTTTGCCTTAGTTTGAACGTGTCCTTCTGTCCAGCTCCATGCTCTCTCCGAACTTCAAAGATCTTACTTGTTTTTGAAATAGCCTCCTCTTTCAAACTGAGTTGACGTCAACCTATGAGGTCAATAGTTACTAGGGAAAAAGACTACACAAGATGCGTGATCACCTTGCCTTGGTTCTCTATGAAAGGCTTGGAAAGCACATGGCCTGAAAACCCGTGGGTCGTTTGTCTCCTCACACAGGGCACAGAGGAAGCCTAGACCAAATACGGCGACAGGGGCATACAAGCAGCCTTCTCCAGAGCTGGTGAGCCCCAAGCAGCGTGAATGTGAGTCTGTCTGGACCAGTTAGTTTAGTGACAAGGGTTTGCTCCCTCTTCAAGACTGTAATTTCAATGGTTTTGTAACTCCATTGCAGCTTGCCATGGATTTTGGTGGCTTCTTCCCTGTTTCTCAAGCTTCCCACATATCGTCAGAGATCTTTAAAACATAATTATGTGTTGCTATATAGAGGACTATGGTGATGAAAGGAATTTAGATTCAAAACGCTCTCTTACTTGCTGAGTTGTAGCTATTTAGCCTAGAGAGTGTTTGACCTCAGCCTACTACTTTCCTGTTTTGTCTTTCTCCACATTGAGCAAACAAAATAAACAGGTGATGCTTTTATATGATGAGCACGCAAAGGATGTGTGCTAGTTTTGAAGAACTCTGTTTCATAAATATCTTTCAGAGGTTTATCAGAATATGTATTTTATTGTGTTTTATTAAAACTTATTAAAAATGTGTCTCCCATTTTCAGCCTTTATAGCCCAATAGTGGCATCAGTATATAAATATTCTCAGGAACTCAAAGAATCAATTGCAAGCCTGTTCAGTTGGTAGATTTAGATTTTCAATTAATAGTAGAACCGCAGGTTTATTCAGAAACTATTGTGTTTCCATGGTTTGGGATTGGGAGTCAGAAGGAAAATATTACAAACTGGGAGGAAACCATGCCCTCTCTATTTCAAGAAATGTAGCAATGCACAGTGCTGTCACTCATACATTCTTAAAAAAAGATGGGGAGGAGGCAATTCTTCCATCACTTTTCCTAGATACGAAATCATAGTTTTCTTCCAACAGGACAGATTTAGAATGGGTGATGAATATAGCAAAGGTATGTTTCTATCTACCTTCTGAGATCATAATCCTGTTATCTAGGTAAGGATTAAGTAGCACTTAGGTAAATACTATCACATGAATTATTCTACTGCAAGAAATGTACACCATGGCATACATAGCATGATTGCACACCATTTGCTCACTAATCACTGGTTTCCAAGCTGATAGACCATCTACTGTCTAATGAGAGAAACTGTTTATTTTTTATGTCAACTCAGCACGAGAGAATTAAATCTTTTTCAGTTGGTTATTTTTAACCGATGAAAATTCACTGGAGCAATGCTTAATGAAACATTAAAAGAAAAATGATACAGGGTATAGAGAATCATTCAATAATGATAGTAATAATGAACCTGTTTCTTAGAAATTAAAGAAATTTAGTTTTAGTTTTGAATGAGCTATTTCTCTGTCATTTATTGAGAAACAAACTGGTGGGTAGCAGAGAGCCAGAAAAAAAATTCTTTGTGAAAGAGAACAATTTGTTACTGCTTTTACTGGCAAGGAATTTTTTCCTGTCTTTTTGTCTTTTTCCGTTTTCTGATATAACAGCAATATTGTTTCGGATTGGGTAAAAGAGAACCCTGTCTTAGGCTACTCCTTATCACCTTGCTTTAAATACTGATTTTCTGATTGAATGAAAGTGGCCTTTGGAAGAAATAGGAATTTTTTTGTGTAAGCTGTAAAACTTTAGCTCAGTTACTCACATAGGTACTAGATACTGTAAATGCATAGCTTGATCTATAAATAAGTGAATATAATGTAAGACCACATTTTATGTCATGTCCCAGCATGATGCAAGACAGTGCTTTTTTGTTTTGCTAGTTTTCAGACCTGAGACTTTGCATTCTCAAGCGTTCCCAGTGAATTTGTCATGTTACCTAAAATAATCTACATACTTAAGTAGATAGGTTATTTGCAGATTTCCAGGGTATGTAAGTACTTTTACAGATACCAGAAAGCACACCAGATTTTTGCTAGATAAATGTGTTCACATATGAAACTTATAACACTGATGTATGATGACTATATTGCCAAAACTTAATTTGACATCTAGTGTTTATAAAACTCTCTTCTTACTCATGATAGCATTAAGATTTTTGTCATGGGAACCTCACTTCTTTTCCAGAAATCCCTAATACCACGTCTGGGTGTGAAGATACTGAAGGTGATTAGTATACACAGCAACTCTTGTCTCCAAACTTTGCAAAATAGACATTTTAAAATTCAAGCATATAAATCACATTTTGGATGGGTTTTGTCTTACTGCATTGTCTTACTTTAGTTGCATGTTGCTTGTGATTTACACCATGTAACAGACAAGGGAGTTACAAAATTTCAAACTGAAGTTTAAGCCATTTTTAGGAAAATGTCACTAATGAAGCCATTAACAACTGTGTTGTGCACTCCCATAAGAGTAACTAACTCACGTAGAACAGCGTTATAAACCCCTGAAATGAGGGGTTCATAATGTAAGCGCTGACACTAACAGAATTCTAGAGGCATGAGTGGTGTCACTGTAATTAGCTTAGCGCTAGTACAGATCGCATTTTAGTATTCTTTCAGGCTCTGCGAGAAGAGATGGTTTATTTCTTTCAGGCATAATTACATTTGTCACATTTTTTGAGATTGCAAAAATCATACTAGCATAAAAAGGCAAGATGACTTTCAGAGCACTTATCATGTTGTTCGTAATATCATTAGAAGGAAGAGATGATAGGGGGAAAAAAGTGGAAAACAGCTTTCTACTTTTCAGATAATTTCTCAGTCTTCTGCCCCTTTTTTTTAAGGATTTCTTTTCAGAAGAGTCTATAGGATAATGGGAACAGAAAATATGTTCTCCTGTGGATATACCTGAAGGATGAGATATAGGGAAGAGGGAATCTCTGCAAATCCTCTCATGCTTATTCCCACAACGGAGAGAGAAAATTCTGTTTTTTTCCCAGGAGCTGGTTACCAGAACATGCCATGTCTCTGCAAGGATGTGTTTTGGTAGGCTTAGGCTCAAGCTACAGACAAAGTACATGGAGTCAATTGTATCTGCAGGGGCAGAGCTAGGTGCACATCAGTGCTCCACAATGCTGAATTTGTCTGCGTAGTAAGCAAGTTGACTTAATCTGCTCTAGAGTTAGAGTGCCAAGAATTTCTTCAGGTTCAAGATAAGGGATATGTAGGCTGGGAAAGGAATGATGATGGGGCAATCAACATGTCCATCTGCTGCCAATACAAAATGATTACCTACGTGCCTGTGTCCAATTTTAATTCTCCAAATACAAGAAAGACTCAGACGAACTGGAGTGAGTTCAGTGGAAGGCCGCCAGGATCATCAGGGGCTGGAGCACTTGCCCTGTGTGGAGAGGCTGACAGAGCTGGGCTGAACAAGTCAGGAGAAGAGTGGACTCCAGGAGACCTAAGAGCAGCCTCCCTAGGGTCTGCCGGGAGGGTATTGAGGAGATCCTTCACAGTGGTGCACAGTGTGGGGATAAGAGACAGCAGGCATAGCTTGAAGCGTGAAATGGTCAGACTGGATAAAAGGAGAAACTTCATCAGCATGAGGGCAGTGAAGCCGCAGAGCAGGTTGCCCAGAGAGGTTGTACAGATAGAAGACATTCAAATAGTATTTGACTGCAGCCCATTAAAACATACCAACTATCTTTAAATTAGCTTGTTGGGGTTTTTGGTAGGTTTTCCTTTTTTTTCCCCCCCTAGTAATCTAGTTGCAGTAGCTCAGAGTTCAGTAAGGGTTTGCCAACTGCAGACCCAGATTTCTGAGTGGGCTGAGTAGCTCAAGTCAGCTTCAGTGCTTTTGTATCTTCATTGTTAGCAGTAATTAATTAGTTAATTTAAAGGTAATTTAGGTATGGCCAACAGTGCCCACAGCTGTTACAAACTTAGAAATACTCTTAATTCTATCCAGGATAATGATACTAGGGTTTTAGTCTGTACAGAGGCCCAGCATATGATCCAAAGAAATCAAGAAAAGAAAAAAAAAAAAAATCTTTGTTTTCTCCCACTATCAAAAAGTAACATTCAGAATAGAGAGAGGAACTAATAAAAATGATACCAGTATAAGAAGAGCCTTATTATATAAGCAGTTGCAGAGACTTGGTTACTTTCATATAACAGCTGGCAAGAGAAAACTACCAAACAAATCAGTTTTCATAGCAGATATTCAGTGCAATGAAGAAACAAGACTATTTTTAAATAATATATGACTCTTATTTGCATTTCTGATGTATTAGGAGTACTGTAATCTCAAAATACCTATTTAGTCAGACAAGAAAATGAATGCTAATAACATGAGGCATCTATGCATGTGAGTTTTCTACTGCAAGTGGGATAAGGGATGAATTAACTGGTACCACAGAGGAAGATAGTTATGTTCTGGGGAAGGAGATTCAGAAGTCATTTTTGAGATAACAGTTTGACTTTGAATTTATCACTGAACAAAGTGATCAATCATTAACGTACTTTGGAAACTGTAAAAGATTCTACGAATGCATTGCCCTTTCACGTTTGTCAAGTTTGGCTAAAGGTAATGCTGGAAGATCAGTGGGACAAGTCCCTTCACTCCAGTCAGAGAGGGAAGGAAAAGGAGAGAAGGGATCCTCCTAGAAAGGATTCCATCTCAACTATGTCCCCTGCATTGCCCCCAAACCCACGTGTCTGCAGACTGTATGATGTACAGTTTTAGAGGGAGGCACTCAGTAAAAGAGCACTTTTTTTTTACTGAGAGCACTTACGTTGATTGTACATGATTGGGGTTAAAATGCTACCTCATCCTTGTAAGACTAGAAGCTTACTTAGAGAAAGAGAAAAATAGGCTCTTCCAGGGTGATTAATTTAATCCTAAATGTTCATATGTAAATAGGTTTCCTAAAAGTACCATTTTGTCTTTTTGATCTGATCAAAAACGTTGAAAGCCATTGGAAAAACTTCTCCAGTTCAGTTGTTTCTCTAAAGGTGTTCTTTTGAAGATGCTAGCTCTCTTGACCCGTGGATCTTCTTACACCTTAGAAGCAGAGGTTTTATTCCCTGGTATTTGCACATCTTCTGAAGGCAACACCTCATAGGTCCACTTTTCTTTCAAAATTTCTGTATAACATTAAAGAAAGTTACTGTGGGATAAAAGATACTGAAAACCAAATGTTTATTGCATAAGGCATGCACACGTGCGCACACACATACAACAACCTTTTAAGATAAGCAATTCACATGACATATCAACTGACAAAATATGGCTAATTTTACCACCACCAGCCTGGGAAAGATTTGCCTTGCATAGAGACAGTATGCAAAGGCTGCACAAACTACCAAACAGATAATCATAAGAAAACTAGCTTATTCATGTCTAGGGCTATCGTGTACCAAAAAAAAAAAGAATTCACACTAGACTGTATGTAACATTAGGCTTTTATGACAAGATAGGTTGTTTTTTCTAAAGGAAATATGCTCCTACATTTTCATTGTAAAACTGAATATCCTTCTATCTAGAAAGCTGCATCATTATCAGCTCCCCTGCCTTATCCCCAAAAAAGCATATATATATGGCTTTTTCTTGTGACAGTGAGAAAATAAAAGTCAGTTTTGCTTACAGGCTAATTTCCTGATCTAGGATGATGGGGATGCGCTGATGGGGTGTAGAACAAGCTAGTTCATGCATTTAAGAAGGGCGTATGAGCCATATTACAACTGCTACAACTAAGGCTTGGAATAAACTAAAGAAAGAGAGTTGTAAAGATCTTCTTTAGTTCAAGTTACTGTGTTGTTGCACCAGCAGCACTCATACTTGGTCTCGGTCTTTTCTGGTAGTCACTGTTAACTTCAGCTGTTATTTGAAATATTCTTTAGTACTCTGGCAGTAGTGACTTTGAGGTTGCTAAGGGTCAAGCTGCAATTTCAGACAGTTTTGGTTTTTTTTCCCCCAGTGTGCTAGTTTAACTGCTATCAGTGTGATGCTGTTGTAAGGTGGTGTACAGACATAGATGTATAAACTGAAAAATGTATATAATACAATTCTGGAAGTTATTCTAAGACCCAACTTCTTCTTCTTCATCTTACTGTATAGTGTTCTTCTGTAATATTCCTTATCAGTGTGATTAAATAGATATAAAAATGCAAAATGTAAAGTCTTTTTCTCCCCTCCCCGATTCTTTACATTATGCTCTTGAATTGTATTTTTGCAGCTATAATAGACAGATCTCACCCAGTACATGGTACATTCATGATACATACGGCTTGGTTGTAGCATCCCAAGAACAGACTCCATTTCTTACAGAAGAACAAGGCTGGGCACTTTTGAAGTACTCTAAGCAATGGGAGGAAGTTTTTCCTCTAAATCAGAGAGTCTGTTGCCAGCTGACCATAATCAGAAGCCCTGCATGCATCAGTACTCTTCAGTTTTTACAGGGAGTGATTACATCTGGAAAGATTTGTATTTTTACTGATATTTGGGTAAGTAGCTTACAGGAACTTTTTTCTCATTTATCACATTGTTCTATTTAAAATATATGATGCTTACGGAAGAGAAATACTAACACTGTAGGCATCTATTTGTAAATGAAGACAACATTTATATCATACAGTGAAGAAACAAATCAAGTCACTGAGAGCTTTATCAAAACAAAGTTTCTTGCGTTTTGGGGGTGGTTTTTTGGTCAAAATGAGATCTCTCTGGAAACAGATAGTAGTCTGAAGTAACATTAAAAATAAGTAGTTCTTATGTATTGGTATAACAGCTTGAGATTAATGGCATATTAGGAATTTGATGGTGGCATTGCAAAGACTTGCATGTATTTTAGATTTTTACATGCTCTGTTTAGTTTTACTGAAGACAGTGGGAGTATTCTTAGGATGCATAAAAATAGAATTTTTTTTTCTAGAATAAAGACTTCACTTATAGCAAGGAAAGTAAAAAAAATACTGTAGAGTCTGCTGTGCTTGAAAAAATCTGCACAAAACTGCTTTCTTAAAATCATACACGTTAAGTTACTGTTCAAGCTTATCGTGAACATATTTTCTTCAACAGTTAATTTCAGCCTGGAAATAAATAATTGTAGCAGCAAGGCCTTTATTCTCATACCTCAAGTAACTTGAAATCTGTTGAAAAATATAGTCTCTAACATGAATAAGTAAATTACAAGTAAATTTCTTTCTTCAGTTAGCATACTGTTTCTCGTTTTCTGAATAATTGCCTCCCTCATACTTTTATAACTAGGAAAATAGAAAGAAAACACAGGCTATTTCAGCCTGGTACTATAGCTGTATATAACAGGTGTGTCAGAAATACCAAATATTCTTTTCAGGGCTTGAATGGTGAAAATATAGAGGATTTGATTCACTAATGTACAACTTCACTTTTCTTCACTTTTACATGACTTGATTTCATGGCCTCTGGAGTCTATTAATTACTCAAGAAATGAGCTAAGATAAAGTTGGAGGTTTATCAACCAGTGCAATGGCTTATAATGAAAACCAGCAAGTATAGGACTCAGGAGATATTGTAATATACCTATTAACTGTCCCTTTTGATTTTTAGGCAATTTTCAATTAAAATCTTTCCGTAACACTCATTATTAGTCTGTTATATAACTTATAGGGAGAATGAGGTACTCTGTTTTGGTGGGG